>NC_067461.1:21045175-21791425 GCF_025434085.1 Hippocampus zosterae | reverse complement strand
TTTATTGAACAAATACTTGTGATGAATGATAACGACTTGGGGCATCCCGGTAGGCGAGTGGTTAACGTGTCAACCTCACAGTGCAAAGGCACCGGGTTCGATTCCAGTTCCGGCCTTCCTGTGTGGAGTTTGCATGTTCTCCTCGTGCCTGTGTGGGTATTCTCCGGGTACCCCGGTTTCCTGCGATTGGCTGGAAACCTGTTCAGGGTGTCCCGCGCCTACTGCCTGAAGACGGCTGGGATCGGCTGCAGCACACCCCGCGACCGGTGTGACAATAAAGCGGATCGGAAGATGGATGGATGGATAACGATTTGTTGATTTGCTCTCAGACAAGCAAAGGTTTGCCTTTGAAAATAGTTGATCCTTTTGCTTGTTTTAGAGCACAATATTGTTTACCCTAAATTTGCTTCCTTAGACCCTTCTCACTACTTGTCAGCCTCGCGTGATCCATTTGCTGTACTCACAGAGTTGCTCAGAATATTGGCCTGCCCAAGCTTTGTCTCATGAGAGGAGTCACAATGTAATTTGAGTGAATTTGCCTGTGTGCATGCATTTACTGCCGTAATGACCAGAAAAGCTGCAAAAAGCTGTTGGGTGTTTTAATGTCCAAATTTGACTGGACATAACTGTAGGCAGAACAATGCCCATGTGGAATCTTATCTTCCATATAGAGTGAAATGCATATATGAGTTCTTACAGTATTTTTGGTAACGGTGCACAATATATTTTAAAAAAATGTCAATATTGGCCCATGTAATAAACAACTCGCCAATGCATGCAATACGTTTCCTTTAGAATTGTATGTGCAATTGTACGGAAATTTAAATTTCCATCCAATAGTTGAATAGTATCAATGGTAATTACAATTCGTCGGCGCCATTGACTGTCGGTGCTGGACAGACCTGGGGGCGCTTGTGTTTTTTGCGCCAGTAATGGGCAGCATTTTTCACAACCCCGATTTGTTCAGTGGCTATGTCAGCGCTGTTGGACAGTTGGCGTTGGTGCGGCTGGATGGATGGCCGCTGAAGTTGAGGATGAGGAGAGAGGAGCGTTGGCGAAGAGCGCAGATGCATATTTGGAACCGTGAGTCGCCGCTTGGAATTGAAATGGATTTCATTGGGACAGGAGAAGTTAACCAATCTCTTTTTTCGTCAATGGATGCTACAGCTTCTTGTTGACTTTGAAACTTAGCTTGTAGCCGACGTGTGCACATTTTGAGCATGACGTCTCTGATCCACTGGTTAAAGGACACTTTGATTCTCTCCTCTTTCATCTCAAACCGCTTCAAACAACAAAGCGTGTGACGGAAAAGTGGTTAGGACTGCACGACTGTCTGTGTTTTATGTTATGTGTTGTGTTTATTATTTTACCTTATGTTAACTGTTTTGTAAAGCGCTTTGTTACAGCTGCCGCTGTTGTGAAAGCGCTATATAAATCAGCATGTATTGTATTGTATTGTATTGTATTCATTAGAGAGGAAGACATTGAACTTGCTTATGTCGCTGGAAAAAAACTAATTCCTTCATGAGATAATAAATATGTCATTTTTTAAAGTACATGTTAAATATCACAGCAATATCGATATCGCTATATTCATCAATCACATCGCATGTTTTTCCAAAAACGTGCAGCCCTAATTGGAGGTGCATTTCAGAAAAAAACTTACTTGGTATCCTTATTTGGTAATGATTGAGAACAGTGAGAACCTCCACAGCTTCTGTCTTACTGTCAAATTGCAACAAACCAGATATTGTCTTGGAGGAAGCTGAAAGAAAAACATCAAATGTAGGATATAGCATCAACAGAAAAAAATATACTGTATATCCTCTCATACTTGCCATTCACATGAAAAATACAACAACAAAATTATATTCAACTTACATTTGGCATCAAACATCTTGAATTTGACAAAGCCGGGCACATCATGTTCATTACATAACTGTTAAAACATACAAAATAAGGAATGTGTAAATACATTTGCAGCAATAAACTTCAAGCCATTCCATCCAGTGTTACTAATCCTTATGCTTGATGTACTGTAAGTAAGTCAAGATGCCAGACAAAAATTTAGACAGTACCCCTCCCTGGGCCATCACCTTGTCGTGGCAGAAGGGTTTGTGTCCCCCAATGATTCTAGGAGTTGAGTCAGAGGTGTCAAACCCATTTTTGTCACGGGCCACATTGTAGTTACGGTTTCCCTTGGAGGGCCGTTATGAATTTTGGGAAACCGTATCAATGTATAATCCCAATGTATAATCTCCTCCACATATTACATACACAGCGCACAACAAATTGATGAATAAGTAATTTTAAAATCAGAAGTCAAGACTGTGATTGTGGATTACATATGGCAATTTGAAATTTTGGTTCAGACTTTTGCAAGGATCATGGAACATGACATGCTTGATTTGCTTTCACGGGCCACATAAAATGATGTGGCGGGTCAGATCAGCTCAATGCCTGTACATTGAAGTTGATCCCAGTAGTCTTTGTGTGGGGTTGGCGAGATGTGGCCTGATTGAAGTCTGTGCGTATGCACCAAAGAGTTAACAGTACCCATACGTTTTGGAGTCCTTGGAGAGGGTGCTGGTGAGCTCTTCCCCAGGGCACTTTAAAACACAGCCAAAGCCAAGGACATATTTTTATGTCTTTTAAGAATCCAGTTATTCAATCCCAAGTATGTATGCTTTTGTTTTTTGTTTGGGGAAAACTCAGAGTTTGGGTTTGAAATGCATATTGGGTGACACCAGCTGTGGAATTGCTCTGACTGTTGACGTGTAAAATATATATATATATATATATATATATATATATATATATATATATATATATATATATATATATATATATATATATATATATATATATATATATATATATATATATATATATATAACCGAAACGGTTTAAAATGAAACGGTTTTGTATCTGGTAGCCAAACTACCAAAATTATGAGGAAAGTAATTCTCCGATCTTGTACATTTGTTGTTTTATATCGTACTTTGGTCAAGGTCATGTTGAAGGTCATCTTTATTGTCAAATATGTTCTATGTACAACATAGAGCACAGATGAAATTTATTTCCTCACAATCCTCAGTGCAAACATGCAGTGCATTAAACACACACAGCTAAAAATAAGGCAGCAAAACTAAACTGTATAAAAATGACATACAGTATATAAATATATCTAAAAAAATAATTGCAATGAATGAATGAATGAACAGGAATATTTTTTAAATGCATTGGAGACATTACAGTCAAAGCGGTTACTTTGGTCCACTATGAGGATTGGACAACAGCAAAAACATACTGTATTTAGTATTTACAACAATCATACCCTGAGCAAGTGGTCCTGTGATATACATGAAGGGACGTTGTAGTAGTGCAACACTGCAGATGGGGGTTGAATGATGTTTTTGGAGGCCTGCCCAGCACTGCTGAAGCGATTGTTCCTGGTCATGGCAAAATCCTTATAGCTGCTGCTTCCATCCTCTAATTCAAAGAACTGGCTGGGGATCACTGCATGCTGTTTAGATACACTGCACAGAAAATTGCCTAAGTAAACTGAGGAAATCGCTCAAATCTAAAGCCATGAAATACATTTCGTTGGAATAAAATGCCCTCATTCGTGTTTTAAGCAAGGTTTTTAAGACAAATAACATAAATAAATTAAAATTACATCATCATTACATAATGGAAGCATGAGAATTTCTGTGCAGTGTAGTGACTGCTATGTACATAATTCACCACCAACTGCAAACGTGTGAATGCAATGTTTCATATGCTTGTCAGAGAGTTCACGAGCATTTTTTAACGGGGTAGAAATAATTCCAGTCCCTTAAAGGACCGCCACGTTAGTCTGCTTGTTTCTATGGAAATTGACTTTCAGCGGGTCTCGAGTGGCGCGGGAAGTTTTTTGGTGTGCTAATAAAAAAAATGACACTCTCTCGGAGTGCGAACGTGAGAAATTGTCGCTTTTCTTTGAGTTTCTACAGCATGTTCTTTCTATGCTTGTTTGGGTCATCTCGTGATCCAAAAACCTATATTAGGTCCATGTCAAACTCTCTTTTAAGGGTGTAAAAGAGGTGAACTGTTATCTGTCTTTGTGTCTCAAGACACAGTCATTTGAGTGCTTGCTTGGTAGTTTTCACATCGCCTCTAGAATTGTAACACATACTGTATGTAACAGCAGGGCTGTGCCGAAACCATACTGAAATCAAAAATAGCGATACTCTAAGACTCAAAGCTGTGTCATCTTTAAATTGGCAGGACAATCCAGCTATTTGAGCGCACTCACAATCTTACTTTAATTATGATGATGATGATTGTTGTAAGTGATTTAAAAAAACAAGCCTGAGGAAGAAACGTGGTTAGGACCAACAATAACCCTCCAATTGAAACCCAAGCTTTTCAGCAAAGCGGTTGAGAACAGAGATGGAAATCGCAAAATCTATTTGACATGAGTGCTTCTAAAAAAAAAACGTGCCCAAGGCACATCGAAGGTATGAATGCACCTTTAAAGTCACCAATTTAAGTAAAGCACGGACAAAAACACAGGGACAATTTACCGGTACTCTCAAAAAATGCATCTACAATATTCTTTTAAAATGTAAAAAAATATATTGCTCCAAAAAAATAAAAGGAACAACTGAAACAACACAATATAACTCCAAGTGTTCCCTTAAAAAAATAATAAATAAATACATGATTATAAATCTTCAAGCTGCATTCGGCTACATTCTTAGTTAAAGATATATAATATAATCTATATATATATTGCGCGTCGTCCCGCACGCGGTCTGTCCTTCCGTCTGTCCGTTTTCAAAACGTACCTACTTCACCGCGCCGCTGCGCGCCGCCACTGCGCCGCTCAGGCAGTGGCTCACTACGATCGCGCGGGCATCTTAGCGAAAAAATTTTGTCTACCCACAAGCATTGCAATGAAATTGTTAGTTATTTAGTAAAGCTAAACATCTCTTTATTTTCGCGATAAGCAATGAAGACGAACAAAAAGTTGAATCAAGCAACAACACTTTTGTGGGCCGAAGGCCCACCTTACCAGCCTTCTGCAGGAACTAGCTGATGAGCCGCCCGGAGGGCGGCGAACCACCACCTTACCAGCCTTCCGCAGGAACTAGCTGATGAGCCGCCCGGAGGGCGGCGAACCAGCTAGTACAATATAAGAAGCTATCATTAACTCGTTCAGTCGTTCATGTTTTCTTCAAAAAAGAAGAAAACAAGAAACAACAAATCATTTACATTTGTATTGAAAATTTGAGTAATGGAACCCATTTACTGGTCATTTGCATGGAAAAAGATGTGATTGACCATTCAAGTAAAGATTGACAAATCTAAGAAAACTCACTTGTAAAACATTGTTTCTTTTTAACTGAGTCATGAAAATATCGGCAATTATTTCAGGCCGAGTGTTTTTTTATATTCTCACCAGACGCTGAGTCTCTTGCCAAAAACTTTGATGCTGTTGAGGTGCGTGATTGCTCGATCCACAGCATAATCATCCCCCATTTCAACCAAGGCTGTGCCAGGAACACTCTTCATAAACTTCACCTAAAATCACTCACAGTTAACAACCGCATTACAGTTACAGTGTATGTTGCAATGAGTAGTGCTTTCGTGATTATCCCTGACATAAAGCACTTGATAGTGAATATTTAAATTCCTTTTCACATTCTTTTTTTGTTTGTTTATGTTTATTATCGTCATAGTCTGCAGTTGAGCTGCTTTTCTACTGCATATTAGTGCGTATTTGAACTGCTGGAATTGAAACGGATTTACATGAGACAGGAGATGTGAGCCAATCTCTTTTTTTTCCGTCAATGGACACTACAGTTTCTTGTTTGCTTTCAAACTTAGCTTGAAGCAGCCGTTGGCACATTATGAGTGTGACGTCTCTGATCCACTGGTGAAAGGACACTTTGATTCTCTCCTCTTTCATCTAGAACTGCTTCAAACAACAAAGCCTATGGAGGAAAAGTGGTTAAGTTCGCATGACTGTCCGTGTCTTATGCTATGTGTTGTGTTATGTTATGTTATTTTGTTATTTTATATTAACTGTTCTGTAAAGCGCTTTGTTACAGCTGCAGCTGTTGTGAAAGTGCGATATAAATAAAAATGTAGTATACTTGTTGAATATACTTGTTATTGATGCATTTTCATCATCAAAATCATGTCGACTGTAATATTACGGGGTAGGATTTTTTGGGGTTGCAAGAATACCCGAACACTGGATGACATACATCAATTTTAGTCTCATTTATTGAACAGATCTTTCAGCTGTATTGTAGGTTTTTTTTTTCAAACTATCATTTATCCATATAACGCAATTGAGAACAGCAGTTGTTGCCCTGCTGGTAGTTTGTAACAACAGCAAGACTCCAGCTGCTATCACCAGCTCTTGGCAGTGTCCCAGCAACTTGCTGGTCCTGCTGGACGTCTGTGGCTCAGTTCGTAGAGTGGGTTGCTCAGTGACTGAAGGTTCAAATGTTTGAATTCTGGCACTTTTGCTTTTAGCAGCTCTTATCGGTGACACCAGCAAGACCAATATGAAAATGCAACAAAACCATGCTGGTCTATGCGGTTATTTATTTATGTAGCCGGGTCTTTGGAAAGACTGGACTGGACACAAAATCATTTTTAGGATGGCTTTATTCCCGACTGAACAATGAAAACTTGTTCAGCATTAAGATGAAAAACTGAGATCTTAACTGAATTTTAAAAGAGGTCGAAAAGGGATCTAAGAGATCAAAGAAAATTATTTAACAGATTACAGACAATTACACCACAATAGACAACAGCAGTGGCTTGTCGATATGTTCCGGTGTGTTGGGTGTGTACAAAGCACGTGGACAAACACAAATGATCTCCCCTGCTGTACAGCTATTCACACGACTAACTAGTGGTAGATTTCAAACTCCAAACCAAACCACTCCAGATATTGTGCTCTGAATATCGCCAGGGTTACGAGGACGATCATGGGTGTATCAAGTTGGGACAAGCAGTGGGCACAGTTCAGCGACTACCCTCCTTTACGTACATGTCACCCTTTCTGGTCTGATTCTCACACGCTGCATATGTTCCCGCGTGTTTTGATCTAGTGTGGCTCTTAAAGTGACAGTGCTACATTTGTTAAACAAGGAAGCCTTCACTACAAGCATCTAAGTAAGGTTCACCTGGTTACATTTATTTTAATCACTGTGGTTAGGAAGTGCAAGGTCCAATGTGGTGCCCCAGTAGCACTGATGAAAAATTGTAGCCATCCACAGCAGTGGTCCCCAACCCCGCCGCGGACCAGTGCCGGTCCGTGGGTCATTTGATACCGGGCCACACGGAAAGAATAAATAACTTACATCATTTCCATTTCATTCATTTTGGAATTTGATACATATTTTATTTTGAAAATAATGTCACTCTTGACGCAGGTCAAGACGCGCTTCTCGGTCATGTGATACTGCCAAAATGAAACCAAGGAGCTAGCAAAATGAGTAAAAAACAAACGTCTTCGGAAAGTTTCTTTTGGAAGGGGAAAAGGCCCAGCCATGACACAGAAAAGGAGGCTACCACTTCCAAGAAAAAGAAGGCTACATTTAATAGACAGTATCAGGAGTCCTACTTAAATACAGCTTTATCTCAACAGGGGATTCCTACGCACCATGCCCACTTTACATATTTTGCGGCGATGGTGAGCCGTATTTTTCATGCACTTTGTATTTGCGGTGTATCTTATGTTAAAGGCACATTTGAACATTACCATAGCGACCAGAGAGTGTCGCGGCCAGATTGGACGTTCCTCATGTTTATTATTATGTTGAGAAAATACCACAGTTTTCATGTAGGTCATATCATATTATTTTGTTGTATTTATCCGGCCTTAAAAGGCCAGTCTCTGAAAATATTGTCTGACATTAAACTGGTCCCTGGGGCAAAAAAGGTTGGGGTCTGCTGATCTACAGCATTTAAATTGCCTATCCCCGATATAGGTGTGACAATAAAGAAACATGTGTCACCTGCAGGATTATGACAAAGTGTGACTGCAGTGTGACACAATAAAAGTCAAAAAGGTCTTAAAAAACAATTGAGAGGTGTCAACAATATGATTGCACAGTAGCAGTAAGATGTTGCGCAACACCGTGACATAAGCAGCGAGTCAATTGGTATTGGGTTGTAAATGTGGCTGGCACGGTCTTGCTTCTTTATTGTCACGTCTTGTGGGTTATTTCAGGACTACAAAGGTTCTAATTTTCCAAAAATAAAATCATGGTCAAAAAATAGTCAAGCCAGACCTACCTTTTCAATGTTACCGTACAGGCAGAACAAGTTGAAGATACGGGCGCAGTTCATCTTTGACTGATGGAGGCCACTCACCATGGCAACAGAGCTGGGGGCGTAGGAAGAGTAGGATGCCTGGGGCAGAGGGTACGACACTACATCTGGAACATCTACCAAGGTCAATTTGTACCTGCTGCTGCTAGGCATTGGCAAGAGGGAGGAGTGTGAACCTGAGAAAAGAGAAGAGAGACCTGCAGCTAATTAATCTCAGTTCTGCAAATTTATTTTTGAATTGAAAAGAATACAATAGGACACTACAGATGTTAATCTTAAAATTGTTGGCGGACAGCCACAAAATAAAACTCGAAACAAACAAATGAATACTGACTATTTTGGTTTCAATAGATTTTATAAACTACACAGCTTTTGGGAATTTTGTCATCACATTTCAACAAAGGATGAAAAATAAACAGTAGTGATTCTTTAAACCATTTAAACCAACATTGAAGAGACTGGTATCAGTAGCTTCACAAATTAAAATGTTTGTAACAGTATAATATTAAATCTACAAAACAAACATACAACCATCCATCCATCCATTTCCCAAGGGACGCGGGGCGTGCCGAAGCCTATACCAGCTATCTTTGGACAGGAGGCCGGGGAAGCCCTGAACTGGTTGCCAGCCAATCGCAGGGCACACATAGACAAACAAACATCCGCGCTCACTTCACACCTAGGGACAATTTTGAGTGTTCCATTAACCTCCCATGCATGATTTTGGAATGTGAGAGGAAACCAGAGTACCCGGAGAAAACCCATGCAGGCACGGGGAGAACATGCAAACCACACACAGGAAGGAGCTAGGAGCAAACCCGGTACCTCTGCATTGTGAGGCCGACGCGCTAACCAGTCGACTACCGGGCAGCAAACATTCATTCTTGGTTATTTCTGTGTTAATATACATATTTACACGATCTGATACCCACTACGAATGTATGTAATGAGTCTTACCATAATTGTTGTCACCGGATGACAATGGGTGCTCACCTAAAATGGCCTGTCTTTGCCTACCCTTTCCGTGATCTGAAAATGAATGCGCACACACACAGCACGGCTCTTAAAAATCCATTTGGGAACAAAGTTACCAGTCATCTAATGTTTTCAACAGAATTGAACAACTGACAATCAAGAGGTCAAAACAATGACTGACCAAGGCAGTCAGAACAAGTTCAATTTTAACCCAAACTTATATGGAAAGAAGAGTACCGGTACATCTATCTTTCATTCAAATACGAACTCATTCGATTTTGATGACTGATTGTCATTTTGCAGGTCTTTTCCGTGGAAAATTGTGGATCTTTTCATCAAAGAAACTGTCAATAATGGTCACTGAAATAAGATCCATCCATCTATTACGACACTGCTTATTGTCACTTGAGTCGCGCATGTGCAGGAGCCTCTCCCCAATTGACTGTGGGCTAGAGGCAGAGTACACCCTGAACTCGCCACATAGTCACAGGGCATAAGCACACAAACAACTGTTCATACTGTAATTCATATTTATGGACAATTTAGAGTCTTCAATTAAGATTAAGATATCCTTTATTTGTCCCACACTGGGGAAATTTACAGTCTACAGCAGCAAAATTGGGGGCTAGAAAGAAGGGGAAAAAAAGTGTTTGCATGCACAAAAATAAATGTTTCAGAAGTTAATCTGTCATGTATGTTTTTTTTTTTAACATAGGTAGAAGGGGGAGTATCCGGAGAACACACAGAAACTCACTGATGCATGATGGGCTAGAGCCCAGATATCAACCACAAACCTGAGAACTGAAATAACAGCGAAAAGTTAAAAAACAAACAAAAAGAAAATTCTGACATTTAATTTTTCATGATCTCTTCAGCATTACACTACTTTAAAGTGGTTTTATTTTTAATTGAACATCACAAATTTTCACAATGTAAGATAATAACTACTAACTAAATCTATTCAATAAAATACAAGTTGGCAAAATAAAATGACTTCTTTCTGTTCAACAACAGGGCATAAAAACAAATAACCATATTTCTAGAAAATGTGAAATGAAATAAATAATGCTTGTCAAGATTACAACATACAAGAAATCAGGACTGAAGGAGGATGACAGCGCTGTAATTGAAGCAACCACAGTGTTGTGACTGTGTTATGACTTGGGTTCTTGGTGTGACTTGCTGTGGTCCTTTATTTTGTCATGTAGGATTGGGCATGGCCTGATGTCTTTCTGTATTGAAGCTCGAGTTGCTCGGTGACACGTTGTCAGAACGTCAAGTTTTCTTCCATGCCTTTGGCTTCAAGCCCCACTCTCTGTTGTGACTTGTTATTTTTGTACATAAGGCCTCTCTGTTTTTCCACTTCTGTGTCCTGTATTCTTCTGGATCCAAAATTAAGCAGCCCACGCTCAGGGAGCACTGCTCAGCAGACATGAGCAACTCCTGGGGGAGATGATGGAATCTATTCAGAACCTTTCCACCACCGTCAACATGATGACAGTCCAGTCAAAATCCAGCGCTTTGCCGCAGGTATCACCATCTGCTCCGACCCATCGCTGCGCCTCAAATCGGGGAGTGATCGTCTCACTGGCTGCTCCTTTGCCTTCTCATCGGGAGCCCAACATTCCGTCACCCCGACACTATTACGGGGATGACTTGTGGACGATTCCTGCTGAACTGTTCCTTTGTCTTCCAGCAGAAACCTGACGTGTATTTAGATGATTGCGTTAAATTCACCTATGGTATCAACTTGGTTTGGGGAAGAGCAGGGAGGTGAGTGAATTCCTTGTGGGAGTCAAAGACTTTGGAATCATTTGCCTCTTTTTCTGCAGAGATGCATTGAGTCTTTGATCAGCCCTTCATCAATAAGTCATCTAGCAAATATGCGGCCTCTCAGTTAGCTGCATACTAATTCAGGATTTTCGAGTGGATGGAGCTTTTGCAAAATCAGCTGTCGGCTCGATATGAACTTGGGTCTCTTAGCAGTTAAGTCTTCCTAGTGACTTGTATTGACAAATGGCATCGCATAATGCCGCCAGAGCGCCAAACCTTCTCGCCTCGTGAATGCGTCCAGCGGGGTTTTGGGTTGGGTCGTTGATGTTTTCAGCTGCTATGGTGCTTTATTTTGTCATATGTCACATACGATTGGGCATGATCTGATGTCTCTCAGTATTTAAGCTTCTGTTGCTCAATGACAGGTCAGAACGTCAAGCTTTCTTCCATCGTTGCTACTCTGTTGTTGGTATTTTTGTGTTCTCCATCCAGTCCTCTCTGTTACTTTTTGCGTGTCCTGTCTGCTTCTGGCTCCAAATCCTGCTCCTCACGTGACACACAGGCATGGGTTTGCTAATTATCTGGTCATTTAGCTTATTTCTCAATGAAGTTCTGTTAAAAAATCCTGGATGCAATGTTATTGTGGTTTTAATACAGCGTTGCTTGGGTGTGTGTCTCTTCGTGATGGGTAGGTGTGTTTTTGTTGTCCATTGATGCTTGTTGTCACCCCTGCAATAAACTCCTTTTCGTGTGACTTCTCATCTGCGTCTTGTGAACATAAAAAGGCTCTATTCCAATCAATATTTTTTTTAATCGCAAAATACAGTGATCCGTCGTTATTTCGCGGTTCGTTTATCGAGGCTTCAGTGCATTGCAGATTTTTTCAAACATATTCATAATTAATGTTTTATTTTTTTCATATACATGGAGTACAGCCAAAAGTTGTAAAAATATCACCGTTAAGGGTAAAGTATGAGCCTTAATGGAGACTTCTTTCTTCTTACTTTTCTGATTGATATAAAAATGATTTAGTAGATATAAACACATAACGGGGTAGGACTAGATAAGTTTTTTACTTCTTCGTACTCCCTTGAACATAATAACTTTGTTGAATGAAGACTGATTTATTTCTTTTTACTTTTTTCTCAACCTTGTTTTCTGTCAATTTTTTACTGTATATGTTCTACGTTCAATAAACAAACTTGAAACTCGCAACTAAACAAACTCGAAACTACAGTGCTGTATATGTTGCTCTATGTGACTCGCTGTTGTTTTGCAGCTTCTCTCGGAACGTTTGCGGACTTTATATGAATGACTATATATATACAGTATATATATATATAGATAGATAGATAGATAGATAGATAGAGAGAGAGAGAGAGAGAGAGAGAGAGAGAGAGAGAGAGAGAGAGAGAGAGAGAGAGAGAGAGAGAGAGAGAGAGAGAGAGAGAGAGAGAGAGAGAGAGAGAGAGAGAGAGAGAGAGAGATAGATAGATAGATAGATAGATAGATAGATAGATAGATAGATAGATAGATAGATAGATAGATAGATAGATAGATAGATAGATAGATAGATAGATAGATAGATAGATAGATAGATAGATAGATAGATAGATAGATAGATAGATAGATAGATAGATAGATAGATAGATATTTTGTATACACACACACACACATATATATATGGCGGCCCGGTAGTCCGGTGGTTAGCACGTCAGCTTCACAGTGCCTTCCAGCTCCGGCCTCCCAGTGTGGAGTTGGCATGTTCTCTCCGAGCTTGCGTGGGTTTTCTCCGGGTCCTCCGGTTTCCTCCCACATTCCAAAAACATGCGTGGCAGGCTGATTGAACACTCTAAATTGTCCCTAGGTGTGAGTGTGAGCGTGGATGGTTGTTCATCTCTGTGTGCCCTGTGATTGTCTGGCAACCAATTCGGGGTGTCCCCCGCCGACTGCCCGAAGACAGCTGGGATAGGCTCCAGCGCTGTTTATCGCCGGTGGTTTTGGTCCCTATTAACCGCGATAAACGAGGGATTACTGTATCGCGCTCAAATAACAAAATGCAATCATGTCCATAACTTAAATTACAACATTTCACAAGAGTCAAATCCCAACGGAACTACATGACTTTGATGCTCACAAACCAACAGAAGTTTAGAAATAATTTTGAATGTCGTAGGAAAAGTTCATGTGAAGTACAGAGGAGGTAATGAAAACAAACCAATGAAAGAGACCGTACCTGTTTAGCATCAGACAGCAATCTTTCTTTTCGCCCTCAGCACGCAAGAACATCAACCTGCATTACACCATCACTTTAGCCATCAAGCAGAGTTGCATTGTTATATACTACATTGACGCTATGTGACATAGCACACAGTTATAGTACACTTTCGAAGCTATTATAAGGAATTAAGAGGTGCCCTAATGTAAATAATTGCATGTACAGGGATGAATATACTGTATATTCAGGATTCATTGGTATGGGATCAACCATTTTTAGCAACGTAACAAAAGAAGAGCTTGCTCACAGACACCTTTTTGGAAATGAGCAGCTAAGAAAAGATATACAGTACTTGTAATTTCATACTCGATGGCTGGAAACCTCAATTTCCCATATGGTCCCTTGAAAGGCCAAAACACAAATGAATGAGCGCAGGTTGGACACCAATATTTTGCTTTTTGAAGCAAGGGGAAATCACAACTAAGGCCCTCTGGTAACCGAATGCATTTTCATCCACTTGTACTTGGCTGCAAAACAAACCAGACGACACAAAGGAAGATTCTAGATAGACATAACTTAGTGCTGCTTGAGGGATTAAGGCCTCCTGAGAATTTTTAAGCAACAGCTGCCTGGTGGTAGGAAGGATTGAGATCCAGGTCCTTTTTTCAAAATTTCCTTCTTGTTGATGGAGGAGATAATGAGTGAAGAGAGCTGTTGTGTAAAGTCAGCCTGACGTCCATAATCCTTTTTCTTCTATGTTCTTTCTTCCACCAGGGTGGGAGTTGTGCAGGCTTGTGAGAGGCTGGTGATTGTGAGAGTGGTTTGATTGGCGAGGAAGAAAAGCAAGTGCAGGAGTCTTGGCTTGTGGCTTGAGTTCATTTTATGTCATTTAAACTGAACCTACTGCCGTACTTTTCTGAGAAAACATTGTGCAGAACTAGAATCACAGGACTTGAGTCAAAATATTTTTTAAAAGTCAATAATACAGACAGAAAAAGAGAATGTCTTACCCCGTCTGACCAGGTATGGTTTAGTGTAGTCCCAGCTTTCACTGTCATTCTTTATCACATTCAGACGTGTTGGCTGTAGACCCAAAAACAAAACAGAAATGGAAAAGAATCATAAAAATTTGTAGACATTTCATGTCTAAAACTCTGCGATTGGCTGGCAACTGCCTAGTGCTCGAGGACAACTTGGATTGGCTCCAGCACGCCTGCGGTCCTTGTGCGCATTAGAAATTGGATGGATGGATGTCTAAAATTTAAAGTTTTTTGGGGAGTGGGGGAGCAGGGGTTTCACAGAGATTATTTATCAGAGATAGGTATATCCTAGAAATCTGATTGATTCCCTAAATCCCTTTTTTTCTTAGCGGACGACATGCATCTTTTGGCCATCTGCCCACGGCTGGGTCCAATTGCTGGGGTTCCCCTTTTTCCATAGCTACCACATGACTTTCTTTCATCTTTTCTTTTTTCTTCTTTGGTGGTGCACCCTGGGCTCACCAGCCCCATGTGTTTGCCTCGCTGGGACAAGACCATCCTGAAATGAGGACATGTTGGCGTGAACCAGCCCAACCTAGGCCATTATTTTGGCGATTAAAACTGAGGAAAGCGGTTAACTTTGTCAAGGACCCACATGTCTATCTTTTTACAAGTTAACATTGTCTCGCTGTCAAGATTGTCCTTTTTTTGTTTTTGTTTTTATTGTTTTGATTTATTTCACCTTTTTTATATTCTCATTCTTTGCTACTCTTTCCATTGTATTGAGTTTTTCTATGACATGTTATATGCGATTCCCATGTGGATTTAGAGAAGAACGGTTCAATCATAAAACTGAACTTTGTACTTTGTGTGTGCTTGAAAATTATTAACCTCTGAGCTTCTCAAAAGTCTTTAACCGTAGCAGCCTTCAAATTGATGACGAATTTTAGATGTTTTTTTTGTCCATTTAAGGCTTGTATATTTAATAAAGAAAACAACGAAACAAAACAATGTGGTGCCCCTCGTGGTGGTTGAGTGTACTGCAGGAAGTCAAATTCAGCCACCATTTAAATTAAATTATTACCCGCCACTGCTACAATATGTTACCTAGTACATCCCAAAAGCATACAGAAAATACATTTTTGGTTCTTTACCCTTGCATATTCAATCTTGAGAGTGCAGCAGCCAGCATAGATGTCAGCTCCATTCAGAGCAGCTTTCGCTTTCTGAGCATATTGATTCGACTTAAACCTGAATGAAATAGGTTTAGGACAGGACTGCAAATATGAACACAGAAACAAAACCATTCTTAAATTTTATTAGGATACTCCACCATGGCTTGGATTCCATTTCGCTTAAAGATGACAATCCTCAGTACAATGCCAAAAGGGTTACATACTGAGTATAGGACATCCTGGAAACAAACAAACAAAGTAAACAAACAATTTTAGTACATTTAATAACCACCTAAACTCACTATATCCCAATATATACTGTGTGTATATATATCTATATATCTATATCTATCTATCTATATACTGTATATATATATATATATAGGAGCTGGCATTAATTTAAATGAATTTTAACGGGATTAAATTTTTTGTTGCTAGATTAACGCGGCACACGTTACAGCGGATGTTACGTTGCTCTATAAATAAACCAGAAACAAAACAACAAGTGCGCTGCATAGGGCCACGCACGTTTGTTTTGCACACAACAGCGCGAGACACCGAAAACGGATACTTTTTATGAATGGAAAGTTTACTTTTAAAAAGTTGCCAGATTGCAATAATGACACGACCAAAGTTACCTGGATCATACAGGTGTATGATGTATGCCACTGACGCGATTGTTACTTGTTTGGAACTATTTTCTGTGGAAGGTTACAGTGTTCCGTGTCCATATAAATAGAGCAGGTGGAGGTTCTCTGTGTTCATCTGACAATGACGGTGAAGTTAAGCGGTGCAGTGGTAGCAACCTAGCAAAAATAAAATGTCTCCAGTGTTGTCATCGAACCAAGTGTAGTCATCCGAAATGATGTCTACACAAAACCGTAGAGAGACTTCCGCGCAAGAAGGACCAACAGAATCAACATAGCCTGACTGCTGTGTTCAAAGCAAACTTGAGAAAAACGAGGTATGCAACCATGGCTTAAATCCACTATAGCCTGAGTACTAGTTTACCTTAGATGTGCACTTTATAATTTTATCTTGCTCTGTTTTGATTCCATAAAAAGAGCTGTTAAAGCAGCTGTTGCGTGACAAAATATTTTTTTTTCTCTGTTGTTGTTGGAAAGTAATATTGTGTGAGAGATTATGTGTGAATAACTGCTCCACGTGAAAAATGTTCATGTAAAAATTGAAAATCGAAATTGTTATTTTGGGCGGCCCGGTAGTCCAGTGGTTAGCACGTCGGCTTCACAGTGCAGAGGTACCGGGTTCGATTCCAGCTCCGGCCTCCCTGTGTGGAGTTTGCATGTTCTCCCCGGGCCTGCGTGGGTTTTCTCCGGGTGCTCCGGTTTCCTCCCACATTCCAAAAATATGCGTGGCAGGCTGATTGAACACTCTAAATTGTCCCTAGGTGTGAGTGTGAGCGTGGATGGTTGTTCGTCTATGTGTGCCCTGCGATTGGCTGGCAACCGATTCAGGGTGTCCCCCGCCTACTGCCCGGAGACGGCTGGGATGGGCTCCAGCAACCCCCGCAACCATAGTGAGGATCAAGCGGTACGGAAGATGAATAAATGATGAATTGTTATTTCAGTACATTTGCACTTTGCACACAGAAAACTGATTCATGATTCCATGTTGATGAGAGGACAAAAAAATATAAAAGGAAATTCAGAAACGATAAAAACGCGCGAGTAATCACTATTAATTTTAGTGAATTTGAGTTAATTATGACAGTTGCATTTTTAATTAGATTAAATATTTTAATCGTTTTGACAGCTCTAACATATATATATATATATATATATATATATATATATATATATATATATATATACAGTATATATATATATAGAGAGAGAGAGAGAGAGAGAGAGAGAGAGAGAGAGAGAGAGAGAGAGAGAGAGAGAGAGAGAGAGAGAGACACATAAAAAATGCATATTTTTGGCTCTAAATACAACAGTTGGATAAATAGCTAATTGTCCCCCAAAACTATGGCTTGGATTACCAATGTATTGCACAACTCTATTGACTCTGCAGTCTTGATTAAATGTAATTCTTTAAAATACAATGTTACCCGAGAACATCATGCATTTTCAATTTGAGTGTGTGTCTGTGTGTGCGTGTGTGTGTGTGTGTGTGTGTGTGTGTGTGTGCGTGTGTGTGTGTGTGTGTGTGTGTGTGTGTGTGCGTGTGTGTGTGTGTGTGTGTGTGTGTGTGTGTGTGCATGCGTGAATATACCGTAGTTATAGGGTAGAGAGGATTCTGAATGGACAATAGGAGAACCTTGTTGCCACTGTTGGGATTGTCAGCATTGGTTGGCCTGGTGATTCTCTTGGATGTGGAGTAGTTAAAATATGCCTGCTGACCTAATAAAAAATATTGATGAAAAAGGCAATGTTATTGCATATTTGGGGTTCGGGAAGAGTACTTTATTGTTTATTTATACCTGTGAAAGCACCTGTAAATTGAACCTATGGTAGTTAGCATTTAGGGCACCATGTTTTCCTCTGTGAGCTTGTTGTCGTTGAGTTGTACAGAAAAATTACATTTCGCCGAAGATGATAGTGGTTGAGAATTTCTAAAAGTGTGTGTATGTGTGTGTGTATATATATATTAGAGCTGTCGGTTTAGCGCGTTTTTATTGGCATTAATTTAAATGAATTTTAACGGGATTAAAATTTTTCTCGCGAGATTAACGCGGCACACGTCACAAGCGGATGTTACGTTGCTCTATAAATACACCAGAACAAAACAACAAGCGCGCTGCAGAAGTCCACGCCCATGTCTGTTTTGCCAGCCACGGCAGCATGAGGCACCGAAAACGGATACTTAAAGAGTTTATGAATGGAAATTTTACTTTTAAAAAGTTGCCCGATTGCTCCACTGACAAGACCAAAGTTATCTGTTCTCTCTCTGTCAGAGATTTTCTCGGACAAAGTTAAAGAAACGACTCGGCACACAGGAAAATTGTCTTCAATATCGGCGGGATCTTCTAACACTCTCTCTCTGTATCATACGGGTATACGATGTATGCCACTGACACGATTGTTACTTGTTTGGAACTATTTTGTGTGGAAGGTTACAGTGTTCTGCGTCCATATAAATAGAGCGGATGGAGCTTCTCTGTTTGTCTGACAGTGGTAGCGACCTAGCGAAAATAAAACGTCACCAGTGTTGTTATCGAACCAAGTGTAGTCATTCAAAATGAGGTTTACACAAAAACTGTAGAGAGACTTCCGCACAAGAAGGACCAACACAATCAACATAGCCTGACTGTGTTAGGGGGAGCGACCCGCCCCCCCACCTTTCAGAATGGTTTGCCCCAGCAGCACGGGGGAAGTGCGTGCGCTTTTTTGCACGGCAGGCAGTTTTGAATACAGCGGCACATAATGAACACTGGTGTCCGGTGTCTCGTTATTCTTCAACAAACATACAGAAACAGCCTGCTGTGTTCAAAGTAAACTTGAGAAAAACGAAGTATGCAAACATGGTTTAAATCTACTATAGGCTGAGTACTAGTTTACCTTAGATGTGCACTTTATAATGTTATATTGCTAATATTGTGTGAGAGATTATGTGTGAATAACTGCTCCAAGTGAAAAATGTTTATGTAAAATTGAAAATCGAAATTGTTATTTCAGTAAATATTTGCATTTGGCACATAGATTCATGATTCCATGTCGATGAGAGCATTAAAATGGGGGAAAATAGGACAAAAAATGTAAAAGGAAATTCAGAAACGATAAAAAATGTGTGAGTAATCACGATTAATTTTTTAGTCCATTTGAGTTAATTATGACAATTGCATTTTTAATTAGATTAAATATTTCAATTGTTTGACAGCTCTAGTATATATATATATATATATATATATATATATATATATATATATATATATATATATATATATATATATATATATATATATATATATATATATGTATGTATGTATGTATGTATGTATGTATGTATGTATGTGTGTGTGTATACACAAACACACGTTACATATTTATTTTGCTTCTATTATTTTGTATCGATCATTATGACATGATATCCCTTGTTATCATTCTGAATGTCGCTGTATTGTCTGATGATTTGACTGTACTTTGTTGTTGAAATAGATTTAAAAGTGAGTCATGTGCACAACAGATCAATTCGTTATTTGTCTTTTGAATTAAAATACTCTTGCATTTTTTTTAGGATAAAACCAGTCAGACCTGCAATATATACAGGGGCCTTGGCTCCACTTGACACACAGCGATCAGCACTCTCTACAGCAGAGAATTCCACCAGGGCTTGGCGCTTGAATGGCATCATCATGACATAACTAAAGAACACAAAGAGTCAACACAGAATTAAGTGGTGTGTTGTGTTGCCTCATATATAGATATGGGGAACAACCATGATAAATAAATGAGTGAATGACGTATATTTTCAGACTGGCAGATGCTGTTTCTCAGTTTGTATCCATTCATCCATTTTCTGGGTGAAATATATCATATTGTTTCTAGATGAACATGGATATGGTTTATCATGTGCAGCATGGTTGTATGTATATTTTTTTGTTGTTGTTTATTGACACATCTCCAGTTCCACCAGAACCCTCTCTTGTGGGCCGTGAAACTTTACAGTTGGTTCTTCATGTATTTTTTTCCAGCTTTTTCTGAAAGTATGCCGTTTTGTTTCAGCATTTCATATGGTGAGATGGTCATTAATGAAGACATGTGTTCCTTTTATTTCGCTCTGGACATCCATTCGTGAGGTTACCTTGAGTTTATACTGCTCAACGCCCAAGCATACGTGCGGGGTTTGACCAGGAACTCGGAGACCAGTACGTCATTTATACTAGTATACTACAACATGTTGCCAACTCCTCTCTCCAAGTATGTGATCCGCTTATTTTTCAGTTTTGCATGCGGGATGTTTTCACCTCCTCGACAAGCTCCAGGAACCCCTTCTGCTGCAATCTGATGGCAGAACTTTAATCTGATCGGGAGTCGAGCCACTTCTTAACTTCAACGACTTCTTCAACCATCACAGACTTCTTTGGCCTCATGAATCCGGAGAAGTCTTGAGTACCACTTATCAATGACAATGTCGTGGTTTACATTCAATTCCCAACTATTGGAATGGCTACGCTACTAAAAGACCCTGGGACAGATAACTATGATGGCGATCCTGTTTGTACGTACTGTAGAAAAGAGGATGGATGAGTGGATTAAGCACTGGCTGTTAAAAGTAATTTGAAATCTCTACTTGTCGCTGTGTTGGCTCTCATTGCCCAGCCACTCTCCAACTGGTTTCAAAAGCTGCATGTGGCTTCGGATTGCTGGAGCTCTCTTCCAATCATACTCACACCTGCTTCTCACTTAAAACAGCTGTACCTCTACTGATGAAATTAAATGGTTCTGTCAATTTTCTTAACTAGAAAAGTTTGTAGGTAGAGACGCGTTCTGCATTTAAATGCCCTAATCCGTTCCAAGCCCCCCAAAATTCAGACATAAATGTTTTCTAAAGCATAAAAATGCATCAAAATATGTTAAAAACACATGTTACAATTAGATTATTGCACAATAAATGCCAGTTGTGCAGACTGTAAAAAACAAAGAGTAAAGAATAAAAATGATAGTCATTTAACTTTTAACTGCGTCCTCACTGTTTTTTGCCCTCTGTTTTTTGCCCTTTACGTAAAACTGTCAGAACACCTCATGGTCCGAGGGGCGAATGACGAGGACGCTGCATAGACACCTATCTATCTATCTATCTATCTACAAACAGACATATATGTTAGACGTCCCTCTTAACCAATGGTCTGCCAGGAAGATGCTCGGTAATAACCAATGGCAGAGCAGCTATTAGTATGTTGCGTTCAAGAAACTCGGAGCAGCGAGTAGCAGCCCATACTGTATTTTTACCTTTCCTATCTTGAAATTTCTTTCGTAACGAGAGGCATTAATTTCCAGTTGAGGTCTTTTGTAACTTGAAATTTTCATATGAAGAGACGTTAATAAGTAGAGGTAGCACTGTACCCCCTTTCTGCTCAAATACTCAAATAAAATAATATATTTTACTCTTCTAAGCTGCAAGGTTGTTTGCCTTGCAAAGTGGTAGATCAGCCATCTCTGTTTTTAAGAACTCCTGTGAATTTCTTAACTTGATGACTTTTCCCATCTACTAACACCAACAACCAGTGGTCAAGAGCCTGACCACAGAGCCTCGCTCTGAACCTTGGATACCCGACGCTACCTCTTTTGATGCTTTTCATTCATAATGTCATAGGTTTATGTCTTTGGGACACTCAGGTCTAGTCTTACCAAATGGCTCCAAAATTTTCTAAGGCATCAATCAGGTCTGCTTCTACTACTGCCTCACACAAACCCCTGACATGGACCACAGGACTGGGAGAGATGTGATGGGAGCTTTTGCTGTCATCCTGCAACACACACATTTTCACAATTTAGTATGGTGCAGTTGGGCCTAAATGAATGAAGGAATAATGATGTATTTTAGTTATCATACATTTGCATATTAATAATGATGAATTGGTTATGCTTGCAATGAAAAATGCTTATATTCTTAATAAATGAGAGTGCTTATGCTCTTAATAAATATATGTTCATACTTATAATAAAGAATGCTTAGTGCACTGTGTGACAGTTAAGGGCCACAACCACCTTTCCGAGAATGTGGCTGGAAAGAGGTAAGGTAATAAGACAAAACAAAAGCAAAGTCAGATGTAGATGGAGCTGTCAACACCAGCTGCAACTTACTTGGTGATTGCACACATGCACTGTATGTAATTTTCACTCACAAAAAACAAACATAGTCAAACAAGTTCAGTGTGTCTTCAACAGCCCTCACTCTTTAGGTTGGACACACCCATGTAATAGATTCCCAATGAGAAATAAATGAGAGCGCGGAGATCCGTGGGTGACGTGCAGAGAACTGAAACCTAACGCTTCTCCTCGTTTCACCCTCGCAAGATTTGGTACCAGTGTCTCCTCTCCTCATTGGGTCTTTATTATGAACGCCTAATTGATTATTCTGACAATCTCACAAATTACATCCATGCATCGATACATCCTTCCACCATTGATTTCCTACACCACAGGTGTCAAACTCAAAGCCCGCCACATCATTTTATGTGTCCGCGAAAGCAAATCAAATATGTCAACTTCCGTGCTGCTTGCTAAAATCGCGACCAAAATTTAAAATTCTTATATGTAATCAATAAGAGACATATTGTAAGCATTTTCTTGTTCCCAAACACATCATTACGGTTACTTAAACAATGGTTGAATAAACCATTATTATTGACTTTTATATATGGTTTCAGTTATAATGCCCTCCAAGGGAAACTGTAACTAAAGGTTGGCCCACGACAAAAATGACTTTGACAGACCTGTCCTACACTGTGGATCCTATTCAGCTTATCCCTGCAGACTTTGGTCAAATGTTGGAATATACAGTACCATTTCCCAGAGCTAGAAAATTCTAGCTTTGTGATCTGTGTGTATATTGCAAATCTATTACTTCATTTCAGGACCATTTGTGGAGCTAATTTTTTTGTAGGTTAATGCAAAAACAATGATAATAAAAACATATATATCTATATCCATCCATTTTCCGAACAGCTTGTCCTCAAGAGAGTCGCGGGCGTGCTGAAGGTGGAATACATCTTGAACTGACGGACAGCCAATCGTAGATTTACAGTATAGCGGCCGGAGTATCCGGAGAAACCCCACGCAGACACGGGGAGAACGTGTACTCCGCACTATCTATCTGTGTGCGTGTGTGTAAAACACAAGCATTAAACATTTATGCATAACTCATTTATGCTTCAAATGTTCGTTTGATATGCTCAATAAGCATCCATGTAACACACACAGTAATAACATGAATTAACCTGTAGACAATCGCACCACCGACACTGCTTCGTTTCATTACAATCTATTTGTGTACTGCATCAAAGAGAATATGGTTATCATTCCTTACCTCACGCCCTGCTACGTTTTGGGCCCGGTTGTCCGCTGCTAAATCCACATCAGAGCTGGAGTCCGAATCCTGCTCGCCCTCCTCGCGGTCCCTCCCGCCCCCTCTCACGTCTGCTACAGTCTTGCCATCAGTTTTCAGGCGCTTGGATGCTCTTCCATAGCCGCAATCCTTGCGCTGGCTTTCTCCTAGCTTTGTCGACATGGACGCAGTGTCTGCTGACTGAGAGGGAGACTCGTCCATGGTTGATATCCAGGTGATTTGATGAAAATGTGTGAGAGGTCTATTCTGCCCCGCGCTGTTTTATTGGTTAACCTGATTATGCGCTTTGGAAATACAGCGGGCGATTGGCCAGTGTTTGCGCATCTCCCTTATTAGGTTTAAAGGGGTTTGCACGGCGCAAGCAGGGAAGACATCCAAACTGTTGTGTGATAATCAGTGTTGTCGCCAGGTTTCATGGTCGGAAAGTCGGTACTTAGGTCCCAAGCGATGCACAGATGTAAAAGGAAAACTATACTGTGAAAAGGTTTAAAGTCACCATTAGATTTGAAGTGTTATTTTAATTCGGCATACAAACACAGAAAATATGTTTTCAAGATGACAGTGTTCCCTTGCTACTTTGCAGTTCAGTTATTGCGGATTCACTCTATTTCATTTTTTTTACTCTTAACTTAATGTATTGCAGTTTTACCTTGCTATTTTCAAAACAAGTGTAAATTGAGGGCTTCGCAGGTTTTGAATGGATTGCTCTACGTCTAGAATGGGCAAAAGGAGAGGACGACTTCGTTTGAACACAGCTCTTTTTCTCTTTATTTTTTCTCTCCTCAACCGCTCCCCGCTAACGCTCTAACCAACACTCCCCCTTCCGGTAACGACCCGCCTTCCTGTTTTTCTTCTCCAATCACATGTAAGCAACCTAAGAATATTTCAGGTCGTATTAAACAGAGTATAATTAAGGTAACTAACATAAAAGAATATAATGCATGAATATAAAATGATAATAATTAACAATTTAACAAAAGCTTACATTCTTCCCTCTCCCTCCAGAGAAATGTCCTCATTTCTACTTTGAACACGTAACGTGGAAGCCAGGTTACAACAAACTAACATTGCACGAGGAGGGGGGGGGGGGGGGATGTGTAAAACAAAAACCCATCAGAAACATACAATCACATCAGAACAAAGTCTTTGAAACGCGAAGGAAGTTTAACTTGGCGGTGGCCTGGGCGTGAAGAGGAACCGGTGTTTGAACCCAGTGCTGCAGGCAGAACGGTAGGCCTCTGGTCCACAGATGAGGGAACAGGTAAGTCTGTATCAGTCGGCCGAGGCCTTTCCAATGGGGCCAGACAAGGTGATAAAGGGCCAGGCAGGCATCTCTTCCGGGTCACTGAAGACCTGGAGGGCTGGAAAGGTAGAGCACCTGATAACGCTGATAGGGCCAGGGGTGGATGAGGTGTGTGACCCACAGGTGCTGATGAAGTACCCAAAGGTACGGTCTTTACATCAGGGTAATAAGGACGCAATCGGTTGTAGTGGACTGTTTGGACTTTATCAGGTGGATCCAAAAGATACTTGATCTTGTACGTCACGCCAGATTCCTCTTCCGTCGATCCAAGACACTCCAGAATCACAAAAGGTCCCTCCAGTGTGGAGACAGCTTTTGATGTGAAGTTGTAGGGTCAGCTGCCACTTTCTGGAATGGTGAGGTTGCTGTCACTGTCTTCATGGGTGCTCTCTGATGTGGGACAGGATTGCGTCGAGCATCACACGGCACACACTTCTTGCACCACTGATAAATATCCCGAGACATGAATGGCCAGTAGGACAATACCTGAGCACGTTGCAGAACCTTCTCCGCTGACAAATGGCCTGCCACCAGATTACCATGGAGCAGCTTGAAGACGTCTTCCTGCAACTCTTGAGGTATGATAACCTGATAGACTGCTGACTTGGATGTTCGGTTATGAACTTTCCTACAGAGCAGCTCGTTGTGAAAGGTGAGCCTTCCGTATTCACGCCAGAGTGACTTCTCTGCAGCGGGTCTGTTTTTCATCCTCCAGAGTGGGGGTTTGTAGCCTTTGGTCTTCCATCTGATGACCTCCGCCAGGATCGGGTCCTGCTGTTGCTTCTCCTGCAGCTCCAATCCACTGGTGGAAAGCTGGAAAGTCGATGAGGGGCATCCTTCGGACTGGTTTGGGACCGGCTGATGGGGTATTGGTTCTGGTTCCGGCTGAAGATCGGCGGTGCACACATAGCTGGGTTTTGTGACGACATGAAATGGTAGCGGGACGACAGAAGGGTTTCCAGTGGTGGCAGGCGGACTTGTTACCTGTGGCCGCCTCAATAATGAGTCTGCATTCTGATGCCGATATCCTTCTCTGTGGATCACAGTCCACTCAAATGGATCTAATTCCAGGGCCCAACGTGCACGCCGACCAGTCCTGTCACTGTCGATGGGGATTCTTCTCAGGCCCAAGAGGGGTTTGTGATCTGTAATGATGACAAAAGGTTGCTTGTAGAGATAATGCCGAAAATGTCTGACAGACCAGACGATCGCCCACAGCTCTCTGTCATATGTCGACCATTTCCTCTCTGCCTTGG
Organism: Hippocampus zosterae; assembly: GCF_025434085.1. NCBI lineage: Eukaryota > Metazoa > Chordata > Actinopteri > Syngnathiformes > Syngnathidae > Hippocampus > Hippocampus zosterae. Next base: position 21,765,374 of record NC_067461.1, on the reverse strand, counting down.
TGAGGACATGGCTGGCATAGGCAACGACCACTTCCCTCTCCTCACGCTTCTGAGCTAACACTGCCCCAATGGCAGAGCAGGTGGCATCTGTGTATAGTTGAAACGGCTGGGCAAAGTTTGGGAAGGCCATTACAGGAGGACGTGACAGAGCTTGTTTCAAATAAGCGAATGCTTCTTCACAAGCTAGTGTCCACAGGAAGGGTGTATTCTTCTCTGTCAGTCCATGCAACGGTACTGCATGATGTGCAAAATTCTTAATGAACTTTCTGTAATAGGAACAAAGTCCGAGAAAGGCTCTCACTTCAATTGGAGTGTGAGGAGTGGGCCAATCTTTCACACTTTGTACGTTCTTGGGGTCCGGCTTTACACCGTCCTTTGAGACGATGTGCCCAAGGAAGAGTACATTGTCCTTGGCAAGGTAGCATTTGGCAGGGTTTAACTTCAAGCCGCTACACTGGAATCTGCAGAAGACTTCCTCCAAGTGCTGGAGATGTTCTTCAAAGGATTGGCTAAAGATCAAGACATCATCCAAATAGACTAGGCATGTCTGCCATGGGAGGCCACGGAGAACCATCTCCATCAGCCTTTGAAACGTCGCTGGGGCGTTGGTCAATCCCATTGGCATCACTTTGAAGTGATAGAGTCCACTCCCTGTCGTGAAAGCGGTCTTCTCGCGATCCTCCTCTTTCATTTCCACCTGCCAGTATCCGTGCTGGAGGTCCATGGTGGAAAACCAAGCGGAACCTGAGAGCGCATCCAAATCATCGTCCACTCTTGGCAGAGGATGTGAATCTTTGATGGTTACAGCGTTAAGTTTTCTATAATCTAAACAGAAACGCCAAGATCCATTCTTCTTGCGGACCAGAACGACAGGCGCGGCCCAAGGACTGTAGCTCTCTTCGATGACGTCTGCTTTCAGAAGCTTGTCGACTTGGAGCTGGATTTCCTGTCGCTGGTCTGGTGTCACCCGGTACGCTCTCTGCTTGATTGGTGATGCATCACCTGTGCGAATGCGATGCTTGATGATACCTGTTCTACCTTGGTCGTCTTGGTGTTTGCTGAACACGACGGAGTACTTAGACAGTAAGGCTTTTAGTGACTGAGCTTGGGTTGGAGTCAGACAGGTTTCATCGATCTCAACAGGAGGAGCAGTCATGTCAGAAACATGCGAAGCAGCACAGCGTGACTCTTCTACAGCTACAGTGTCAATAGATGAGATGGAATGAAACTCACCAAGGTGTTGACCGACATGCAGCTCGATGTTTTCTTCGGTCGTGTTTAGAACACGAACAACAGTCATTCCATTCTGTACTTCGCTGAGAGTATGGGCCACGACAACTTCAGACGAAGGGTTGGGTATTAGGACTCCAACATAGTCGGTTGGTACTGGAGATGCGGCTGTCGCACCCGCAACACATGCGGTGATGATGGTTTCACTCCGAGCAGGAATACAGGCACGTGACATCACGAAGACGTTGCAGCAGGCAGCTACTTCGTGGTTCTTAGGGAGTAGAGGGAGATTCATGTCCCAGAGTATCAGTTGGCCTTTGCTGACATCTAGCAGGGCATGGTGCTGATTTAGGAAGTCCCATCCTAAGATCACAGAATGATGAGCTCCTCTGATGACCTGAAAGTCGTGCTGCAATAGTTCCCTTCCTAAGCGGATGCCTAATGACAAAATCCCCAATGTGTCCAAGCATTGACCATTGACAGAGCGAGCCAAAGTGAAGGATGTCTTCATTGGGCGCTTCTTCAGTGCTGGATGTGATACTCTGAAATCCTCACTGATGATGGAAATTGTGGACCCAGTGTCAAGGAGAGCATCTACTTCAATGCCTTCCACAATGGAAAGGATGTTGGGGGACACAGTTTCAGAGTGAATATACTTCTTATTGTCTTGATTGTCAGTTTCCAGGTTGTCGGCAGGGGGCGCTAATTCACAAGCTGAGGTCTGCCCCTCAACATCAGCTATTGGGCGTTTCCCTGTTGCGTTGATCGGGAAGTGCCGGATGGCACTCGCCTATCAGGAGACTGGAAGTGAACACTGCGTCTGGTTGATAGGTCTCCTTCCCTCTCCCTCCGAGACAGCGAGCTGTAGTGCTTCCTGTATGGCCGATCGGACTTGGACTGGTAGTCACCGCAGTCACCGCAGTCACCTTGCGATGTACTATCCGCAGAATCATTGCGCCTGGCATCCCTCTGAGAGTCCCAGTTGCGTCTGCCTGGGGAATGCCGTTGCTGGCGTTCATGCACAGAGGGGCCCCAGTCAGGTCCGCGTGGAGAATGGTGGCGATGCCGTACACCATCAGAGATCCAGTCATGTCTGCTGCGCCGGAACTCAGGAGAGTCTGGACGGTGTCTGCGATAGAACTCCGGACTTCGACCGTAGCCCCTGTCAGGTGAGTAGCAGTTTCTGGACTGGAGTGGACCACCATGGCCGGATAGAGAACGGCGGTGTGCACCACCGAGGGGATCACCAGACGCAGAAGATCGATTGGCCCAGTGGTCAAAGCGCTGGCCGCGGTAGGTGTCCCTCTCCTGTAGCTGGTGGACGTCACTCTGTAGGCCACTCACTTTAACTGTCAGTCGTTCCATTGCTTCTAGGAGCTTAATAGAAGCAGTATCAGAACATGTCACTGACACCTGGTCCATAGTCCGCATAGGTGGGTATGAAGCATGAAGGTTCAGTGCCGCACGTGCTCTCTCACAGCGGCCAGCAACAACGAGGGCCTCGTCAAGGTCACCCGCTCCCATCTCGTGGATCTTTGCTTGCAGGGCAGGATCCAATCCAGCCACGAAGCGGCGAAACTTCTCCCCTTCCTGTGCTACGCGGCCGTAGTCAGGGAAGGCCTCCATAACGAGGCGGGTGACGTCAGCACTGTACACTTCCAAGCTCTCACCAGGCTTGCGGGGGCGGGCATTTATATGGGTTTGGAAAAATGGCAGGGACAGGCTAGGACCAAAAACATCCTGGAGCCTCTTCTTGACAGCCTTGTAGTCCTCCTTGACTGCGGGGGAAAGGCTATCCCAGTACAGAAATGCAGCCTCAGCTAATTTTGTCGGTAAAACTGAAGCCAGTACAGATGACATTTCAGCGGCTGGTCGGTTATACATGGCTTGCATCGACACCTCAAAACGCCGAGACCAGCTAGTAAAAGACACGGTCCCATCACCTTTAAAAGCTGGTGGTAAATCAATGTTGAGGCGGCCCAGCTGAGTAATATTCGCAGCAGCCATAGAAGCAGCAGTGGAATGAGCCACTTCAGGGGGTTGACTAACGGAAGCCTCAGTATCGTACATAGCGAGCTCAAAACTATGACTAATGATGGAAACAATGGCCAAGAAGAAGGTAGGAAAAAAAATCCAAATTGCATGAAGCCTCAAAATCTCATCCAAATTAGCGATTAGCAGCAGCCATTCGGTAGAGCGCAAAATCCATGTGGCTAGCAGTACGACAATTAGCACGAAAAAATCGTAGCAAAAGAGTCAAGGAGCCACACAAAACATACCAACACCGCTGCCACCAATGTAAGTTGAGGGGTTCGCAGGTTTTGAATGGATTGCTGTACGTCTAGAATGGGCAAAAGGAGAGGACGACTTCGTTTGAACACAGCTCTTTTTCTCTTTATTTTTTTCTCTCCTCAACCACTCCCCGCTAACGCTCTAACCAACACTCCCCCTTCCGGTAACGACCCGCCTTCCTGTTTTTCTTCTCCAATCACATGTAAGCAACCTAAGAATATTTCAGGACGTATTAAACAGAGTATAATTAAGGTAACTAACATAAAAGAATATAATGCATGAATATAAAATGATAATAATTAACAATTTAACAAAAGCTTACACAAGTCAAGTCCAACTTTATTGTCAACTTTATTGTCTGTGTAACATACAGCACAGATGAAATTTCCTCCTTCTTTAACAGACAAGAGGAGCCGCTGCGGGTGCCCTCATCGCCATCAAAAGAACACGTAACATAAAATGACAAAATAATACAACACAACACATAAAACAGATGACAGTCGTTTCATCTTAACCACTTTTCCTCCATTCACTTTGTTGTTTGAAGCAGTAATAGATGAAAGAGGTGTGGTTGTTCGTCTCTGTGTGCCCTGTGATTGGCTGGCAACCAATTCAGGGTGTCCCCCGCCTGCTGCCCGAAGACAGCTGGGATAGGCTCCAGCACCCCCCGCTACCCTAGTGAGGATCAAGCGGCTCGGAAGGTGAATGAATGAATGAATGAATGAATCAAAGTGTTTAGTCACATGCTAAACTACATGCAAGCTATGCTTGCTATTCTTTCTCTTTCTACGTCAAACCAGTCAAAATAATGCATTTTTTAAATGGGAAATGTATTTTAGAATCCAAACCTGGGTCACCACAGGTCAATCAGGGCCTCTGTGTTTTTCCCCTCCTATTTGTTGTGTGCTTGTTCGTGTGTTTATTGAACATAGACACAGATAACAGAAAATATTTTAGTATCAAGTAAAACACTTTAAAAGCAGAAAAAAACTAATGGTCATAATTAAGCACTGCTACATGTTTACAAGAGGAGTAGGAAGAAGTAAAGAATTTATCTACTCCTAGTCCTTGTTTGTGTGCATTTTCACTTGTTTCATATTAATACCATAATGGGTTATTCATGGGCGGCCCGGTAGTCCAGTGGTTAGCACGTCGACTTCACAGTGCAATTCCAGCTCCGGCCTCCCTGTGTGGAGTTTGCATGTTCTCCCCAGGCCTGCGTGGGTTTTCTCCGGGTACTCCGGTTTCCTTCCACGTTCCAAAGACATGCATGGCAGGCTGACTGAACACGCTAAAAATTGTCACTAGGTGTGAGTGTGAGTGTGCATGGTTGTTCTTCTCTGTGTGCCCTTCGATTGGCTGGCAACCAGTCCAGGGTGTCCCCTGCCTACTGCAGGACTGCTGGGATAGGCTCCAGCACCCCCCGCGACCCTAGTGAGGATTAAGCGGCTTGGAAAATGGATGGATGGATGGATGGATGGATGAGCAAATCGAGCAAAAAAAGGCATTTAAGCAATTTACCACAAAAGGAAGCAAAGGGAAACCCATTGATTATGATTACATTTACACAAAATATTGGGTGAGTATTTAATGCAATTTTCTGGATTATACATACATACAGGTATATACACACATACATACACACACATATATATACACGCACACACACACACCCCCACACATTATATATATATATATATATATATATATATATATATATATATATATATATATATATATATATATATATATATTCATTCATTCATTCATCTTCCGTACCGCTCGATCCTCACTAGGGTCGCGGGGGGTGCTGGAGCCCATCCCAGCCGTCTCCGGGCAGTAGGCGGGGGACACCCTGAATCGGTTGCCAGCCAATCGCAGGGCACACATAGACGAACAACCATCCACGCTCACACTCACACCTAGGGACAATTTAGAGTGTTCAATCAGCCTGCCATGCATATTTTTGGAATGTGGGAGGAAACCGGAGCACCCGGAGAAAACCCACGCAGGCCCGGGGAGAACATGCAAACTCCACACAGGGAGGCCGGAGCTGGAATCGAACCCGGCACCTCTGCACTGTGAAGCCGACGTGCTAACCACTGGACTACCGGGCCGCCCTATATATATATATATATATATATATATATACGAGCGGCTGGATAGCTCAGTTGGTAAGGCATCGGTTTGGCATACGGGAGACGGTGGTTCGAATCCCGCTTGGGGCAAAAAAAAAAAATGAGCACATAACACCATCCAGTGTGGGTCCTTGGGCAAGATCCTTCACGCTAATGCCTACCTCATACAATGATGAGAGACAATAAAACGAATGACATGCCGGCTCAGACGTCGCCCGGCCAAACAAGGTCTGCGTCAGGTGCTGGGGAACCAGAGCACCTTGATGAAAAATGGGCTACTGGAACAAAGCGGAGATGGGCGAGATGCGATAACATGGCTCTGTTGGAATGCTACTACTCAAGCAACCCTAGTCAGAGGGGTTACATGCAGAGAATGTGGGCTAAATGGTTACTTCGAAACCCACAGTCACGGTTGACCGCGAAACAACTAGTAGCTCAGTGTTCCAACATCCACAAACGGCAACTGCTGTCACAACTTGAGATTGATGAGGTACAACGCAGGTTCCATGGTGAAGGGCCCCAGGCTGCCAGATCAGAGGAGGAGGTCATACAAGAGATTGGGACGCAAGCCCCAATGAATGCAGATGATGAGATTGGGTGGCCAGCCCCAATGAATGAAATGCTGAGCGAGGCAGCAACTGACCTGAAAGTTAAGATCATGGCGAGAATGAAAGCTGGGCAACCTAGAAACCGATTACAACGGCTATGTGAAGTACCATCTGAAAGTCTCATAGAAAGTGTGAATGCAGCACTGAGGGCGATCCCTACCGTAACGATCACAGAAACCAATGAGCTGATGTACGCTTCAGCATCAGTGATCCTGGAGACTCTGGGCTATAAGAGCAACCATGGAAGCCATGAGATACGTTACCCACCATGGAAAAGACGGTTGGAGGCTAAGGCCCAGAGAGGTGTGATGAAAAGACCGACACCCGAGAGGTACATCCAGATGACCATACCTGAAGCACTCGAAACTGCCAATCAAAGGCTCCAAGCCTTGTCCAGTCGCCTAAAGCGGTACACGAAAGAGAATGAGGCCAGACGAATAAACAGGCTGTTCGCAACACAACCTGCGAAAGTGTACGCTCAGTGGCAGGGTCCTAACAACAGAGCTGACCCACCAAGACTGGAAACTGAAAGGTACTGGAAAGGCATATGGGAGAAGGAGGTTGCACATAACAGCAGTGCACAATGGCTGGTGACCCTGAGAGAGGAGCACAACAACCTCCCTGAACAGAACCCAGTTACCATAACAGTGGCAGACATACAGGAAAGAGTCTCAGATATGAAGAACTGGACAGCACCAGGCCCAGACATGGTCCACACCTACTGGCTAAAGAAACTCACAGCACTCCATGAGCGCCTAGCAGCACAAATGAACCAGCTGCTGAGGGATGGGACTCACCCAGAATGGCTAACCGAAGGGCGAACGATCCTGATCATGAAGGATCCCTCGAAGGGTGCAGCCCCATCCAACTATCGGCCAATAACCTGTCTCTCCACAACATGGAAGCTCATGTCAGGCATCATTGCGGCTAAGATAAGTGGACACATGGATCAATACATGAACGAAGCACAGAAGGGCATTGGTAGAGATACCAGAGGAGCCAAACATCAGCTCCTGGTTGACAGAACAGTCGCACAAGACTGCAGGTCCCGACATACCAACCTGTGCACGGCTTGGATTGATTACAAGAAAGCCTATGACTCGATGCCACATACATGGATCACTGAATGCTTGGAGTTGTATAAGGTGAACAGGACCCTAAGAGCCTTCGTTGCGAACTCGATGAGGATGTGGAAAACCACACTTGAAGCCAATGGCAAGCCACTTACCCAAGTGTCCATCAAATGTGGCATATAGCAAGGTGATGCACTCTCCCCACTGCTGTTCTGCATAGGACTGAACCCCCTAAGCCAAGTAATCACCAAGACAGGCTATGGATACCGACTCAGAAATGGAGCTACAATCAGTCACCTCCTCTACATGGATGACATAAAGCTGTATGCTAAGAGCGAAAGGGACAGATTCCCTGATCCACACAATCAGGATCTACAGCAGCGACATCGGGATGTCATTCGGGCTTGAGAAATGTAGTCGGATGGTGACTAAGAGAGGAAGGGTAGTCCGCACTGAAGGGGTCTCACTCCCTGAAGGAACAATAGCAGACATTGAGGACAGCTACAAGTACCTTGGTATTCCACAAGCCAATGGCAACCTCGAACTGGCAACAAGGAAAGCGGCTATGGCCAAATACCTCCAGCGAGTGAGGCAAGTCCTAAGAAGCCAGCTCAATGGCAAGAATAAGACCCGGGCAATAAACAGCTATGCCCTGCCAGTGATCAGATACCCTGCAGGAATAATAAGGTGGCCAAAAGAAGAGATTCAGACCACGGACGTTAAGACCCGAAAGCTCCTAACCATACATGGAGGGTTCCATCCCAAATCCAGCACCCTGAGACTGTACGCAAGCCGAAAGGATGGAGGCCGGGGACTAGTGAGTGTGAGAGCCACTGTCCAGGATGAAACATCCAAGCTCCATGAATACATCAAGGAGAAGGCTCCAACGGATGACATACTCAGAGTATGTCTCAGACAATGGGGAACAGAGAATGAGGCGCTGGAAGAGGGACCATCATGGGAGGACAAGCCCCTACACGGGATGTACCACCGGACCATAACGGAAGTGGCTGATCTCAAGAAGTCCTATCAGTGGCTAGAGAGGGCTGGCCTGAAGGACAGCACAGAGGCACGCATCCTGGCTGCTCAGGAGCAGGCCTTGAGCACCAGAGCCATCGAGGCCCAGATATACCACACCAGACAAGACCCAATGTGTCGGTTGTGCAAAGAGGCACCTGAGACGATCAAACACATAACTACAGGGTGTAAGATGCTGGCAGGGAAAGCCTACATGGAACGCCATAACCAGGTGGCTGGCATAGTCTACCGAAACATCTGTGCGGAGTATGGACTGTAAACCCCAAGGTCAAAATGGGAAACACCTCCGAATGTGGTGGAGAATGACAGAGCGAAGATCCTGTGGGACTTCCAGATCCAGACTGACAAGATGGTAATGGCGAACCAACCAGATATCGTGATCATAGATAAAGGGCAGAGGAAAGCCGTTGTAGTGGATGTAGCTTTCCCATGTGATGGAAACATCAGGAAGAAGGAACATGAGAAACTCGAGAAATACCAAGGGCTCAGAGAGGAGCTGGAGAGAGCCTGGAAGGTAAAGGTGACAGTCATGCCTGTGGTGGTCGGAGCACTCGGGGCAATGACCCCCAAACTAGATGAGTGGTTGCAACAGATCCCGGGAACAACATCGGACATCTCAGTCCAGAAATGTGCAGTGCTGGGAACAGCAAGGATACTGCGCAGAACCCTCAAGCTTCCTGGCCTCTGGTAGAGGACCCGAGCTGAATGAGGGACGGACACCACCCGAGGGGCGAGATGAGGATTTTTTTTTTCATATATTTCAATGCTACAAATCATTTAGAGGTGCTTAAAAACATTCTAGAGAGAGTTCAGCCCCCTTAAAATAGGGCTAACGACGGCACTGGTCATACCCCACCTCACACCCCAAAATAAGTACCAGTAAATTAAAAAAGATAACATTCATGGACATTCTAGCACAGGCAATATGGGCCTTAGAGCCACCTCAAAAAAACTCCATGATGGTGCCATCATGTTCTGATCATCTTCCTCAAGGTCCCCTTATATAATACAGTATTCGTACACTTTACTGCAGTGGTGTTAAACTTATTTGACACTGTGGGCCACATACGGCCTCGGCAGATGTGAAGTGGGCCAGACCATTAAAATTATCCATCCATCCACCATCTAACGCTTATCCTGGGCCGGGTCGCGGGGGCAACAGCTTTAGCAGGGAAGCCCAGACTTCCCTCTCCCTAGCTACTTCGTCCAGCTCTCCCAGGGGGATCCCGAGTCGTTCCCAGGCAAGCTGGGTGACAGTCTCTCCAGCGTGTCCTGGGTCTTCCTCTGGGTCTCCTCCCGGTGGGGCATGACCGGAACACCTCACCGGGGAGGCGCTCAGGAGGCATCCGAATCAGATGCCCAAGCCACCTCATCTGGCTCCTCTCGATGTGGAGGAGAAGCGGCTCGACTCTGAGCCCCTCCCGGATGACCGAGCTTCTCACCTTATCTCTAAGGGAGAGCCCGGACACCCTGCGGAGAAAACTCATTTCAGCCGCTTGTAACCGGGATCTCGTTCTTTCGGTCACGACCCATATCTCGTGACCATAGATGAGGGTTGGAACGTAGATCGACCGGTAAATTGAGAGCTTCGCCCTTTGGCTCAGCTCCTTCTTCACCACGACAGACCGATACAACGTCCACATCACAGCAGACGCTGCACCAATCCGCCGGTCGATCTCCCGCTCCCTTCTGCCCCCACTCGTGAACAAGACCCCAAGATACTTGAACTCCTCCACTTGGGGCAAGATCTCCTCCCCGACACTCCACTCGGAGCACTCCACCCTTTTTCGACTGAGGACCATGGTTTCAGATTTGGAGGTGCTGATCTTCATCCCAAGCGCTTCACACTCGGATGCGAAACGCTCCAGTGAGAGTTGGAGAGCCCTGTTTGAACGAGCCAACAGCACCACATCATCTGCAAAAAGCAGGGATGCAATAATGAGGCCCCCAAAACGGACACCCTCAACGCTTCGGCTGCGCCTAGAAATTCTGTCCATAAAGGTTATGAACAGAATCGGCGAAAAAGGGCAGCCTTGGCGGAGTCCTACCCCCATTGGAAACGATTCCGACTTATTGCCAGCAATGCGAACCAAACTCTGACATCGGTGGTATAGTGACCGAACAGCCCGTATCAGGGGGTTCGGTACCCCATACCTTCGAAACACCCCCGACAGAACTCCCCGAGGGACACGGTCAAACGCCTTCTCTAAGTCCACAAAACACATGTAGACTGGTTGGGCGAATTCCCACATACCCTCGAGGACCCTGTTAAGGGTGTAGAGCTGGTCCACTGTTCCACGGCCGGGACGAAAACCACACTGCTCCTCCTCAATCTGAGGCTCGACTTCCTGACGGACCCTCCTCTCCAGCACCCCTGAATAGACCTTACCAGGGAGGCTGAGGAGCGTGATCCCTCTATAGTTGGAACACACCCTCCGGTCCCCCTTTTTAAAAAGAGGGACTACCACCCCGGTCTGCCAATCCAGAGGCACTCTCCCTGTTGACCACGCGATGTTGCAGAGGCGTGTCAACCAGGACAGCCCCACAACATCCAGAGCCTTGAGGAACTCCGGGCGGATCTCATCCACCCCCGGGGCCTTGCCACCGAGGAGCTTTTTAACCACATCGGTGCCTTTAGCCACAGAGATAGGAGAGCCCACCTCAGAGTCCCCGGGGTCTGCTTCCTCCAAAGAAGACGTGTTGGTGGAGTTGAGGAGGTCTTCAGCTTGACGGCATCCCTTACTGCTGATGTCCACCAGCGAGTACGGGGGTTGCCGCCATGACAGGCACCAACCACCTTACAGCCACAACTCAGATTGCCCGCCTCAACAATAGAGGCACGGAACATGGTCCACTCGGGCTCAATGTCCCCCGCCTCCCCTGGAACATGGGAAAAGGTCTGTCGGAGGTGGGAGTTGAAACTCCTTCTGACAGGGGATTCCGCCAGACGCTCCCAACAAACCCTCACAATACGTTTGGGTCTGCCAGGATGGACTGGCATCTTCCCCCACCATCGGAGCCTACTCACCACCAGGTGGTGATCAGTTGACAGCTCCGCCCCTCTCTTCACCCGAGTGTCCAGAACATGCGGCAGCAAATCCGATGATACAACTACAAAGTCGATCATCGAACTGCGGCCTAGGGTGTCCTGGTGCTAAGTGCACATATGGACACCCTTATGTTTGAACAAGGGGTTCGTTATGGACAATCCGTGGCGAGCACAGAAGTCCAATAACAAAACACCACTCGAGTTCTGATCGGGGGGGCCGTTCCTCCCAATCATGCCCCTCCAGGTCTCACTGTCATTGCCCACGTGAGCATTGAAGTCCCCCAGCAGAAGAAGGCAGTCCCCAGCAGGAGTACTCTCCAGCACACCCTCCAAGGACTCCAATAAGGGTGGGTATGCTGAGCTGCTGTTTGGTGCATATGCACAAACAACAGTCAGGACCCGTCCACCCACCCTAAGGCGGAGGGAGGCAACCCTCTCGTCTACCGGTGTGAACCCCAATGTACAGGCACTGAGCCGGGGGGCAATGAGTATGCCCACACCTGCTCTGCGCCTATCACCGTGAGCAACTCCAGAGTGGAAGAGAGTCCAACCCCTCTCGAGAGAACTGGTACCAGAACCCAAGCTGTGTGTGGAGGAAAGTCCGACTATATTCAGTCGGAAATTCTCTGCCTCACACACCAGCTCGGGCTCCTTCCCTGCCAGAGAGGTGACATTCCATGTCCCAAGAGCTAGCTTCTGCAGCCGAGGATCAGACCGCCAGGGTCCACGCTTTTGGCTGCCGCCCAGCTCACATTGCACCGACCCCTTTGGCCCCTCTCATGGGTGGTGAGCCCATGGGAAGGGGGACCCACGTTGCCTCTTCGGGCTGTGCCCGGCAGGGCCCCATGGGTGTAGGCCCGGCCACCAGGCGCTTGCCAACGAGCCCCACCTCCAGGCCTGGCTCCAGAGTGGGGCCCCGGTGACCCGCGTCCGGGCAAGGGAAACCTTGGTCCATATATTGTAGTCATCATAAGGTTCTATGAGCCGTGCTTTGTCTGGCACCTCACCTAGAACCTGTTTGCCATGGGTGACCCTGCCAGGGGCATAAAGCCCCACACAACTTAGCTCCTAGGATCATTGGGACACGCAAACCCCTCCACCACGGTAAGGTGACGGCTCACGCAGGGGCATTAAAATTATACCATACAAAAAATATCCAAAATATCATCTCTTTCCTTTGTTTGGGTTTTGTGAAGCGCAAAAACATCTTGGATTTCCTTTGACAAATGATTGCATTGCAACTGATCCCACTGATTGTACAAAGGCACAAAACTTTGAACAAGCAATTTTTATTGAAAAATATAGTCATGCATTTTAAGATGAAACGAGATTTCTAAAGAAAATAATTTTTGAACAATTTACACATGTGCAAATAAAATCTAAATATAATCCCTGCCTGCACTTTACCAACTAAAGAGAAAGCAGTATGGCCCCTAGCGGATAATCCATGAATTGCATTTTATTAAAATAGTCTTTTATGCATTTTTTTCACATTTAAATTGTCCTGCAGGCCTGATCAATCCTCGAGGGCCGGTTCCGGCCCGCGAGCCGTATGTTTGACACCATCTCTTTACTGTATACGGTATGGGTCATGTTCATATAGTTCAATTACTAACAGACACTATTACAGTTTAGTTTTTGTAATTTGTGAGCTATTGGGAATTATTTTTCATCCAATGAATGATTATCAAATGATGTGATTTTTTTGAATAGCCACTGAGCACACCCCATAACCCTTGTGAAGATAAACGGAAAATGGATGGATGGATGGATGATTGAAAGGAGTATTAAAAACGTAGTATATTTCACAGATACAGATTTCAAAATAACAAATACAGAAGTGCTTCTTTCCCATAAAATGCCACTTCTTGTTCTGGGAAGTTCACTGTGAAGATGTTGAACACTCTTTACTGAAGAGTTGTACACAAAACAATGCGACACAAATTGACAGAATATTTCAGGGATTGGCAAATCATATGCATACAAAAAAGTCATTAAATGGAATGTACATTAGATATACTTCCAGGCCTCATGTCAATGAACATAGTTATCACAGGGATCAAACAATCTGTGAAGCATCAACCACCTCAGTCAGCACAAGTGAATGTGTAACGAGTCACGTGTCGATATTCTTCGCCAGGATGAAGAAGGCAGCCAGGAAATGAAGCCTAATAAAAGACACAAAGCGACTGTTATTATTTTATTGCGACTGAATATTATTATATGTGTGCGCTTACGAGACGTTTTACCCCAAGTTTCAATATTTAGGAATAAATATTGTTTTTGGACTCAAGGAGACTTTGGCTGGTTGAACGTGTTAAAGATCTATTTTTTTGTCATCACATCGTGAAATTGGGCGCAGCTGAAAGCTTGGTTCAAATAAACCTCTGCCGTGTTAACAAATTGCTCACTGTCACTTCATCGTTATGTATTTGGGGCAGTGTTCAATGTGGATCTAATTTTGCTGATATCAGACTATACAGGTAATTTTTTCACCCCAATATCGGTCTGATCCTTTAATTAACGGTACATCACTAATATTTTTTGCTTCATAAAGATGAACTCTTGAGAAAAGGACCTTGAAAAAAAAACGCAATTTTGTGTGATGGGGGTTGGGGGTTACAATTAGATTATTTTCAATAACTGCTCAGCCCTAGTCAAAAGGTGATTCTGGTACAGTGCACTCCGCTTAATAGAACACCATTGGGCCGAAGCGCTTCTGTTCTACTAAGCGGGGTTTCTATTAACCGGAGACACTTTATTAGGTACACCTTCAGACACGTCGACGACCAAGTTATGCACGCAGAAAAACCCCTGCTGACGAGTTTGAAGAGATATTTCGACTGTGGACGTCCATATCTTTAATCAAACAACAAAACAACGACTTTAATCAACTTCAGTCAAACATCTCAAATCACGAGAAAAATTTCGTTACTTTTGTCTGGAAACAGGAGTCCGTAATTTCGCGGTTGACTTCCCTCTCAATGCGCTGGATAAGAGGGAAGTCCTGGAAACCGCGGGCGTACCTTCTGAGAATCCGGCAATGCATCGTATCGTCTGAGTATGTCCTTCTTATCCGCAGGTGATAGCCCTCGTCTCTTGAATGAAGTTGAAGCCATTGTGACGTGCGTGTGTCTATCTGTGGAGTGACGCGCGCTACCTGTTACTGTATACGGCTAGAACTACCGCGTTTTCTCGCGATAGTGGTACAGTATCGCGATAGCTACACTTCGTCTCTCTCTCGTCTCTTGAATGAAGTTGAAGCCATTGTGACGTGCGTGTGTCTATGTGTGGAGTGACGCGTGCTACCTGTTACTGTATACGGCTAGAACCACCGCGTTTTCTCGCGATAGTGGTACAGTATCGCGATAGCTACACTTCGAAAACCACTAGTTTACAATGTTCATTGCTTACGGCCTGTTCTATTAAGCGGAGATCTGTTCTACTAAGCGGAGTATCTTTATAGGAAATTGCATTAGGCAAATCTGTTCCAGAGCCTTTTGCTCTATTAAGCGGATTACTCTATTAACCGGTGTTCTATTAAGCGGAGTGCACTGTATTTGAATTTATCCTCAATCATCATGAATATTTGATCATTCCTCTAAAAAATGTCTTCGGACACCAATTTTGAGGGTCTCGTTTAACACAGTACGATAGCGAGTCTGCTCAACTTCATTTCCTTGTACCACAAATTGATCATTTCAAGTAGCGCATTACAAACAGCATCGCATTTAATAGAGCTCACAATGTGTTTTTCTGAGTGAATTGCATACCTGGTTGACAGCATTCGGCCAATTCTGTGTCTCCAAACAGAAAGAGCAGTGTTTCCCATATTGAACTCCACCTTTACCGATGATAGAGCCATCCAAGACGTTAGCTGTATAGAATTGGATTCCTGGTTGGCTGGTTGAAACCTCTAAAATGCGACCGCTGGCTGAGTGAGAAACCCTGAAATTACAGGGTGGCAATGTGAGACAAATGTCGAGGATGCGTCTGTGTTTTTCATAACGATGAGGCTAACCTAGCAGCAACCCTCTCAGTCCATGGCTCTCCAGGTGACGACAGACAAAAGTTGTGGTCAAATCCCCCACCTGGAACTTTCTTTAGCCTAGGACCAATCAGAACAGCTTGCCTGAGGTCAAAGGGTGAGCCATCCACGACTTTGATTTCACCTGGAAATGGAACAAAAATGTTTACTTTCTGAATGGTAAATCTAAATGAAGAACCTGGTGAATGATGAAACAATGTTTTCATCCTACAATAGTCGGTTTGACGGTTTACCGTGGTTTTAAAAAGTCAAAATTTCAATTACCGCTAAAGCTGTCAGTCACCGGGAATTATGTTTTCTTTTGTTTTTTGCGGGGACTTGTGCGCAGCTGCAATACGATTGGCTGTTTGCAGAGATCACTTAACGAGTGCCTCTCTAAAGTTAATGACGAGAGGTCCTGCCTCTCCCCACCCACCCCTTCTGGGACATTGTGACGTACTCAGAAAAATGAAAACATAAGAATGTCATTTCTTTATTTCCTTCTTTCTTTCTTATAGGGGAGAGACGGTATTCTCTCTCTCTCTCTCTCAGAGAATATAGAATATATGAGAATATACTGTACTAGCTGGTTCGCCGCTCTCCGGGCGGCTCATCAGCTAGTTCCTGCGGAAGGCTGGTACGGTGGTGGTTCGCCGCCCTCCGGGCGGCTCATCAGCTAGTTCCTGCGGAAGGCTGGTAAGGTGGGCCTTCGGCCCACAAAAGTGTTGTTGCTTGGTTCAACTTTTTGTTCATCTTCATTGCTTATCGCGAAAATAAAGAGATGTTTAGCTCTACTAAATAACTAACAATTTCATTGCAATGCTTGTGGGTAGACAACATTTTTTCGCCAAGATGCCCGCGCGATCGTAGTGAGCCACTGCCTGAGCGGAGCAGTGGCGGCGCAGTGGCGGCGCGCAGCGGCGCGGTGAAGTAGGTACGTTTTGAAAAGGGACAGACGGAAGGACAGACCGCGTGCGGGATGACGCGCAATATATATATATAGATGTTCAGAGAGAGAGAGAGAGACAGGTTGACATCCTGAAGCCGAAATGAACATTAATTTCATCATGCAACTAATCCAGATGAAGAAACATGCAACTTCAGAAAACCAGCTCAGCTCGGCCTGAAAATGCATTTAAAGCAATAAAAACTGAAATTGAGTGTCAGACCTAAACAAAAGGCTTTATGCACCTTTCAACATGTATTTAGTTCAGGTTGAACTCTCTCAGTGAGAGAGAGAGAGAGAGAGAGAGAGAGAAATAAAACAGTGTTCAATGAAGAAAATGTCACATTTTTTTAAAAAAAAATGACATCTTAAAGCTGTGATTTTAATAACGTGAAACAGAAAAATTTGGGCTAACGGTTCTCAAACTGTGCAAACATATCAGCTCATGCCTACTGAACAGCAAACCAACAGCAAGTATGTACAAGAACTCATTTTGCACATTTTTTTCACAAAAATCAAATACATTAAAAAAATTCTAAACTATTCCTGTAGCTAATTTTGCCCCGCATGTCATTAAGAATCTGCCAAAAATTATTTGACATACTCACATTCTAAACGATGTCTGCTATCTAGAGGTGACTAGAGATATTACGATTCAAAACCATACAGTGAACCCCCGCTATTAGGGAGTGATTTTAAGACCCTAAAAATATTTTTTAAATGGAGAGAGACCTTCAATATGCAATTACATATTGAAAAACAAATCTGGGAATGGCGACTCCTCAGATGCAGGTAGAGTAGAGTTTATAATTGCACTTTGTATTGGTGGTAACTAATTGAGGGGGCCACGAAGAGCCGCTGCCAGTTGCCCATCCCTGTTTTATACTCAATTTATTTGCGGTCTGAGCCAAGCAAATTAAAGTTTAGATAAACTACAAGTAACTATTGAGCGTGTTCATTTTCGTATCTGCTATAATCTGCAAGAAATTTCGGGTTGCATTTTACAGACAACTATTAAATGGTTTTACCTGTGGGAATAGACGTGTCATCAACTGGCAAGTAAGAATGAGCAATGATGGACACTTCATGGTCGTAGATATTATCTGCAGCCTGTACAAACACACAAAACATAACTTGAAAATTCACAATTTGGTGAAGTCCGTGGGCTCCAAAGTTCAGGCTGTCATTGCAAATGCTTTCCATCCAAGTATTAAGATGATTAATCTGGTTATATCCAGCAACGCAGAATTTCATTGGAAACCCTGCAATGGTTTGGTACTCATCTTTTTTTTACTCCGACTACAGCATGGACAAAAGAGGAATAGATGACTGACTTTCATCAATTACTACAATGAAACTGCACTTTTAAGTGTTCATGCGGTTATATTTTTGTTCCACAAGTATCGAAACCTAGCTTAACAAAACAACACTCTTTCAACACTGGAAAACAAATTAGACTTCAAGAATTTGCATCTATTTACTGCTACTGAAAAGTCTATACTATATAACTAAATATGTATTGTATTGTACCTTGCTGCTGATATGAATCTATTATGGCTGGCGGGGGTCGGGGTTAGCGTCAAATTGTTAGCTTTTGGCTAACGTCCGTCTTGTCCGCGAGCTTCCACTATGAATGCTTGAACACTACGTCACTGGAGCATCTGCAATTTGCGTATTGTCGAACATACAAGTCAATTAATTATCAATGAACTCTTTTCAGCTCACTTGAGGAATTATTTGTAACAATCAGTTTTAGATTTAAAATAGGTCCTCGAACATGTATTTTTACCTTTCCAGCAAGGTTGAAATAGGAGTGGTTGGTGAGATTGATTGGCGTTGTTTTAGAAGACTGGGCTTGATACTCTGTAGTTAGTGTTTCCCCCTGTACAGAATACAAAAATAGTGAAAATTATTCAACATTTAGGAACACAAATCAGTTTAAGTATTGAAAATTGTGGTTTTAAACTCAAGGAATACAATACCCTATTGTTGGCCTGAAATCCTAGTCGGATCAACTTTGATTGAAAAAAAAAAATCATTTGATTTTAGAGGTGTACACACACACACACACACACACACACACACACACACGCACACACACACACACACACACACACACACACTTGAAATGCCAGGGTTTTTTTTAAAGTTGTCACCTTCCCACCACTACCACCATTATTGTGAACTATTGCATGAACAATTTGATTGAGGTATTAAATGGAATCTTTGTGTGTGCTTGTGTGTGTGTGTGTGTGTGTGCATACATGGATGGAAAACAGGCAAGACATCGGCCCGTGAGGACCGGAGATGGACATGCCTGATCTATATAATTCAAGTTTAAGAACACAATCAGACATGAAAGACAACATGAAACAAATATAATTTTCTCAAATTTTCCTTGATTTTCACATGCGTATTTGCATAATATGCATAATTTGCATATGAAAGGATCGCTGCGATAACGATTGCCATCTTCCGAGCAGGAAAAGTACGTCATCAAAGTTGCAGCATAAAGAAAATACCAATGTGTGTGTGTGTATGTATGTACTGTGTATGTATGTGTGTGTGTATATATATATATATATATATATATATATAATAAAGCGGCTGGATAGCTCAGTTGGTAAGGCATCGGCTTGGCATACGGGAGACGGTGGTTCGAATCCCGCTTGGGGCAAAAATGAAAAATGAGCACATAACACCATCCTGTGTGGGTCCTTGGGCAAGATCCTTCACGCTAATGCCTACCTCATACAATGATGAGAGACAATAAAACGAATGACATGCCGGCTCAGACGTCGCCCGGCCAAACAAGGTCTGCGTCAGGTGCTGGGGAACCAGAGCACCTTGATGAAAAATGGGCTACTGGAACAAAGCGGAGATGGGCGAGATGCGATAACATGGCTCTGTTGGAATGCTACTACTCAAGCAACCCTAGTCAGAGGGGTTACATGCAGAGAATGTGGGCTAAATGGTTACTTCGAAACCCACAGTCACGGTTGACCGCGAAACAACTAGTAGCTCAGTGTTCCAACATCCACAAACGGCAACTGCTGTCACAACTTGAGATTGATGAGGTACAACGCAGGTTCCATGGTGAAGGGCCCCAGGCTGCCAGATCAGAGGAGGAGGTCATACAAGAGATTGGGACGCAAGCCCCAATGAATGCAGATGATGAGATTGGGTGGCCAGCCCCAATGAATGAAATGCTGAGCGAGGCAGCAACTGACCTGAAAGTTAAGATCATGGCGAGAATGAAAGCTGGGCAACCTAGAAACCGATTACAACGGCTATGTGAAGTACCATCTGAAAGTCTCATAGAAAGTGTGAATGCAGCACTGAGGGCGATCCCTACCGTAACGATCACAGAAACCAATGAGCTGATGTACGCTTCAGCATCAGTGATCCTGGAGACTCTGGGCTATAAGAGCAACCATGGAAGCCATGAGATACGTTACCCACCATGGAAAAGACGGTTGGAGGCTAAGGCCCAGAGAGGTGTGATGAAAAGACCGACACCCGAGAGGTACATCCAGATGACCATACCTGAAGCACTCGAAACTGCCAATCAAAGGCTCCAAGCCTTGTCCAGTCGCCTAAAGCGGTACACGAAAGAGAATGAGGCCAGACGAATAAACAGGCTGTTCGCAACACAACCTGCGAAAGTGTACGCTCAGTGGCAGGGTCCTAACAACAGAGCTGACCCACCAAGACTGGAAACTGAAAGGTACTGGAAAGGCATATGGGAGAAGGAGGTTGCACATAACAGCAGTGCACAATGGCTGGTGACCCTGAGAGAGGAGCACAACAACCTCCCTGAACAGAACCCAGTTACCATAACAGTGGCAGACATACAGGAAAGAGTCTCAGATATGAAGAACTGGACAGCACCAGGCCCAGACATGGTCCACACCTACTGGCTAAAGAAACTCACAGCACTCCATGAGCGCCTAGCAGCACAAATGAACCAGCTGCTGAGGGATGGGACTCACCCAGAATGGCTAACCGAAGGGCGAACGATCCTGATCATGAAGGATCCCTCGAAGGGTGCAGCCCCATCCAACTATCGGCCAATAACCTGTCTCTCCACAACATGGAAGCTCATGTCAGGCATCATTGCGGCTAAGATAAGTGGACACATGGATCAATACATGAACGAAGCACAGAAGGGCATTGGTAGAGATACCAGAGGAGCCAAACATCAGCTCCTGGTTGACAGAACAGTCGCACAAGACTGCAGGTCCCGACGTACCAACCTGTGCACGGCTTGGATTGATTACAAGAAAGCCTATGACTCGATGCCACATACATGGATCACTGAATGCTTGGAGTTGTATAAGGTGAACAGGACCCTAAGAGCCTTCGTTGCGAACTCGATGAGGATGTGGAAAACCACACTTGAAGCCAATGGCAAGCCACTTACCCAAGTGTCCATCAAATGTGGCATATACCAAGGTGATGCACTCTCCCCACTGCTGTTCTGCATAGGACCCCGAGCCAAGTAATCACCAAGACAGGCTATGGATACCGCCTCAGAAATGGAGCTACAATCAGTCACCTCCTCTACATGGATGACATAAAGCTGTATGCTAAGAGCGAAAGGGACATAGATTCCCTGATCCACACAACCAGGATCTACAGCAGCGACATCGGGATGTCATTCGGGCTTGAGAAATGTAGTCGGATGGTGACTAAGAGAGGAAGGGTAGTCCGCACTGAAGGGGTCTCACTCCCTGAAGAAACAATAGCAGACATTGAGGACAGTGGCAACCTCGAACTGGCAACAAGGAAAGCGGCTACGGCCAAATACCTCCAGCGAGTGAGGCAAGTCCTAAGAAGCCAGCTCAATGGCAAGAATAAGACCCGGGCAATAAACAGCTATGCCCTGCCAGTGATCAGATACCCTGCAGGAATAATAAGGTGGCCAAAAGAAGAGATTCAGACCACGGACGTTAAGACCCGAAAGCTCCTAACCATACATGGAGGGTTCCATCCCAAATCCAGCACCCTGAGACTGTACGCAAGCCGAAAGGATGGAGGCCGGGGATTAGTGAGTGTGAGAGCCACTGTCCAGGATGAAACATCCAAGCTCCATGAATACATCAAGGAGAAGGCTCCAACGGATGACGTACTCGGAGTATGTCTCAGACAATGGGGAACAGAGAATGAGGCGCTGGAAGAGGGACCATCATGGGAGGACAAGCCCCTACACGGGATGTACCACCGGACCATAACTGAAGTGGCTGATCTCAAGAAGTCCTATCAGTGGCTAGAGAGGGCTGGCCTGAAGGACAGCACAGAGGCACTCATCCTGGCTGCTCAGGAGCAGGCCTTGAGCACCAGAGCCATCGAGGCCCAGATATACCACACCAGACAAGACCCAAGGTGTAGGTTGTGCAAAGAGGCACCTGAGACGATCCAACACCTAACTGCAGGGTGTAAGATGCTGGCAGGGAAAGCCTACATGGAACGCCATAACCAGGTGGCTGGCATAGTCTACCGAAACATCTGTGCGGAGTATGGACTGGAAACCCCAAGGTCAAAATGGGAAACACCTCCGAAGGTGGTGGAGAATGACAAAGCGAAGATCCTGTGGGACTTCCAGATCCAGACTGACAAGATGGTAATGGCGAACCAACCAGATATCGTGATCATAGAGAAAGGGCAGAGGAAAGCCGTTGTAGTGGATGTAGCGGTCCCAAGTGATGGAAACATCAGGAAGAAGGAACATGAGAAACTCGAGAAATACCAAGGGCTCAGAGAGGAGCTGGAGAGAGCCTGGAAGGTAAAGGTGACAGTCGTGCCTGTGGTGGTCGGAGCACTTGGGGCAGTGACCCCCAAACTAGATGAGTGGTTGCAACAGATCCCGGGAACAACATCGGACATCTCAGTCCAGAAATGTGCAGTGCTGGGAACAGCAAGGATACTGCGCAGAACCCTCAAGCTTCCTGGCCTCTGGTAGAGGACCCGAGCTGAATGAGGGACGGACACCACCCGAGGGGTGAGTTGAGTTTTTTTTTTTTTTTTTAATATTATAGCTGGCAAACAATGAAAATATTTATTCTAATTAAAAACGCAACTGTCATAATTAACAAATGGACTAAAAATTAATCGTGATTACTCATGCATTTTTTATCGTTTCTGAATTTCCTTTGATATTTTTTGTCCTATTTTTCCCCATTTTAATGCTCTCATCAACATGGAATCATGAATCAGTTTTATATGTTCAAAATGCAAATATTTACTGAAATAACTATTTCGATTTTCAATTTTACATGAACATGAACCGGAGGGCGGCGAACCAGCTAGTAAAATTATAAAGTGCACATCTAAGGTAAACTAGTACTCAGCCTATAGTGGATTTAAGCCATGGTTGCATACTTCGTTTTTCGCAAGTTTGCTTTGAACACAGCAGTCACGCTATGTTGATTCTGTTGATCCTTCTTGCGCGCAAGTCTCTCTACGGTTTTATGTAGACATCATTTCGGGTGACTACACTTGGTTAGATGACAACACGGGAGACGTTTTATTTTCAGTATGGTCGCTACGACTGCACCGCTGAACTCTCGACGTGCGTCAGCGCACCATCGGTGTCAGACGAACACAGAGAAGCTCCACCCCTGTTATTTATATGTCACGGAACACGGTAACCTTCCAACACAAAATAGTTCCAAACATCGAACTGAACAGAATGCCTGCTCTTATTTCTCTCCCGAAACAGTGTCTTCTCCCGCTTGGTGTAACTTAGCCTTCTCCGCTACGTACAATTTCTGTTCATAGCTTGTAATGGAGGCTTTCGCTGGCAATCCGTAGTGGAGTCGTTAGACGCAATGCGAATGATTTCAGCTTGAGTCTGGCTGTGGACAATGGTGACAGCCTTGCATGCAGTAGCCATACATTTAGCTATGGCTTCAGCAAAGTTGTTCTTCGTCGTTTTATCAATTTTCTTCTCTTTGAAATGATCCATAACTGTCTGTCTTAGACAAGGGGGCGGAGTACACACATCAGCTGTGTGCTTAGCCATTAAGTGGTATTTCAGACTCGACATGCTATGATGATAGCACAATTTACTACTGCAAAAACATCCACTCCAATCCAAACTCTCTCTCTCTCTCTCTCTCTCTCTCTCTCTCTCTCTCTCTCTCTCTCTCTCTCTCTCTCTCTCTCTCTCTCTCTCTCTCTCTCTCTCTCTCTCTCTCTCTCTATATATATATATATATAACTTGCGTATAGCACTTTTTTACACAACGAGTTTGTCATTTTCGGATTCAGCGACATCAAAATGCGCTTCAATCGCTGGACCTTTCTTTGCACAAAAATGTTGATCAGTGTACTTGGAAATCAAATTGCAGGCATACCAAACCGCCAGTTGGCAAGATATTCCCACCACTACTTGCAAATTTAAGAGGTTTGTAGTTTAATCTGGTAAGTGTTCAATCTTGGAGCGGAGCAGTTTGTCGTGATACTGTGGCGTACCACTGTCTAGTTGTTTACCTGCAGTGTGTAGGTAACAGAGACCAGTAACGTTCCAGGGTAGCCCTGGTCTCCATCTGGACTGGTAAGACACAATTTCACACCATCTTTCACTGCTGTAGCAATCCAAATTGCCTAAACAGAGAACCATACGATAGATGATCACGATTCAGCAAGGTTTGAGCTAGTACTGAAAAGAAAAATTCACAAAACAAAGCAATGCAGTGAAGAAAAGTCACATAGTGGTCGGGGCCCGCCCACCAAGTTATTTGTGCCTCCTCACTTGAGGCACAAGCTCTAAAAAAAAAAAAAAAAAAAAAAAAAACAATTATTTTTTTAACGCTTTCCCTGCAGCCTGATAACCTGATTAGCTGTCCACTGTAGAAACCGCTGTCCCAGACAGAGTTAATAATGGTAACTATGCTGTGATGAAGAAACAATGGTGTGATTTTGTGTGTTTGAAGGAAATCTAATCTGCAACATCTTTATCAACAAGACATATGTTTCAAAAATAAGCATAAAAACAATAAACCTGCCTTTGTTATATATAACACATAACATTGAATACATTTTTTTTCTTTATCAATAAGTCCCCTTTAAAGAAGCATTTTAAATGTTAAATATCAGGAGCAAATTATTCAGCAAAATATTCAGAACCTTTATAGCACCTTTACACTCTTGTCATCTGTCATCTGCGCTCTAATGTGCTCTAAGACATATATAGTACTGACACCATGGCCACAGAGGTTAATTGTCTCCCCGGGAAAACAAGTTGAAGCGGCCATACCTGGATGCCATTTTATTGGGGGGCTTACGAAATAACTGAAAATATTTAATGAGCATTTTGTTCATGTTAATTTTCAAATGTTCCAAGGTCCTGCTCAAATGCTTTTGCTTGCTAGATGCCACAAAACAAAATCCCAGTTCTGCTTGAATTGCAAAGTGTTGCTGAAATTATTTGCACAACACAAAGGCTGTATATGGATTTTTTTAATGATATTTTTGGAATGCCTTACTTTTATACAACATATGCAAAGTTTCAATTGCGTTTCATTTATTTGTATTTTTTATGTTTTCATATTTTGTTATTTTATGTTTAATTAGTGTTTGTTTTACTGGAAATGTTTCCAGTTAAGAGAATAATGTTTGCTACTACGTACAATGTTAATTTGAAAAAATAAAAATGTTAATTAAAAAAACTAAAGAGACCAAATGCCTGTTCATTATTAATGAAAATGTCTTATTTTCTTATGTAAACAAATTGCTCTGGATCTAAGCAAAAATATATTTTAATTGAATACGTGAATATTCTATAACATTTTCCAAATACAAAAATATTTTATAAATAGCTAGCTCGCTAGCTAGATAGAGTATAATTCATAACTGATCTAACAAATATTTGATAGATGTGAAATGTGGAATAAAAGAAAAAAGATTCAATTGATAGAGATCAGACCTGAGTAGAGCTTTCCATTTTTATTTAGATTTTTTTTCTTAATCTCAAAATTAGTGTGCAGTTACTTAGAATTCTCTGTACAGCATGGGGACAAAAGGTAGAAGTAAATTGAATGAACAAATAAAATAAAGAAAATCGGCTTTTACTTTCACATCTGATTACTGATTAAGTCGGATTGAGTGAGTTATGTAGTTTCTATTTTGTCTTACCTTATTGAAGCCGCGGAGGCCTCCATGTAGAGCATGAGGTCCATTGTTGATCTCTAATTGGTATGTTTTTCCCTCGACTACAAAACGTCCTTGAGCAATCCTGTTGGCGACACGGCCAACCACAGCTCCAAAGAACCGCTTGTCTGACACGTAACCTGTCAACAGCAGACAGGTGTGTTTTTTAAGTCATACAATCCAGTTTGTCTTCCATGGTTGAACACATTTTAAAGCAGTCATGCACGAACCCTAACCACACAATATGTCTCACTTATATAGCCCGACCGCTTACCTTCCAGGTCATCATAACCCAAGACAACATCCTCCATCTGACCGTCTTTGCCCTTGCTACAAACAGACCTAATGATCGCCCCCAGTGTCAGGACCTCCACTTTCACTTGAGAGGACTGGAGCGTCCACAGATCCACCTTGCTGGACAACTGCCCCCATGGCTGACTTCTGACTTGCGTCATCTTATTCACACAAGATGTGGCTGTGTCTGCAAACATGGGAAATACATGTTTTTATTGGAATATAATTACCCCATGATAAATATTTCGAATAACTGTTACTATTAGGGTTGCAAAATTATATGAAAGTTCGAACCTTTAACTGGAATAAGGCAGACATTGATCATGCTTTTTTTAATTTGCAAAATTAATAGGACTTTTTGGAGATTGGAGATGGGCTGTTCCCATTTACATTTTGACTGGGACTTTGTTGGTATTTTTTTTTATGAAATGTGCATTTTTTGTCAAGTGGGTTGCGCTGAGGGATGGGTAGTATATACTGTAACTCAACATTCACATTTTTGTTGTTCGATAAAATCTTCATCACTGCAAGTTCTACTTGCAAATAAATCCGTTGAAGCGACATACTTTTTAACCCCATTGCATGAATATCATATGACATATCCCAGCCGAACATGCCATCGGAAATTTACCGGTACTTGGAATTTTCCTCCCCAAGCAACCCTAATTGTTATTGTCATTTATATGCACTTATATTTGAGTGAAGTCCCTGATTGTGTTTGATATAAAGTCTCAAAACGTTCTGAAATACTGTATGTGCTCACAACACAGATGCATTGGCACAAACAATTATGCTCAGTGATCAAAGCCGTCGCAATATGGCAGGAAACCCAGGCAATTGGTTCGGACCCTGAGAGACAGGAAACATTATTCGAATATATAAACCAAAGGCACTGCAACAACACTTGGCGACCAATCGCGATCAGCATTCACATGCACACCTCTACTTATGCCTACTTCAACCTGTGAAACTATCAACTCAATCGCCACTGTATTTTGCATTTTATGGGCATTAACCTATTTCCTCTTCATAAATGTTCACTATAGAGAAAAGGCTTAATGTCTCTTAATGGAAGAAAAGTAAAACCAATCGCTACCAAAATTCATGTGCACACCCCCACCCATGCCCACGTTAATGTCTGAAAATTAAACAATCACACCAATATTTGAGATTTTATGGACATTACTGTCTTCCTCTTCATAGGCGTAGGACACTCAAGCTTCACATGCAAAATGCTTAATGTTCATCAACACTAAAATATTGAAGTGATTGTTTTGATATTTTTAGCGATTGATTTGGGCATAAATAGAAATGTGCACATGAACTTTGGTGGCGATTGGTTGCAGTTTTCCAACAATAAGCCACATTCAGCTTTTTCTCTACAGTAAACAACTATGGGGAGTAAAAAGTTTAAAATCCACCTATTTTCAGAGGTTGAGGTGGGGATAGGTGGAGATGTGCATGCGAATTTTGGTGGCGATTGGTCATGGTTTTTCAAACATTATTTTTTACCCTATTTTAACGATCCGCCCTTCGTCCACGATCTGGGTACCCTTCTGGCATCGTTCAAACGTCTTCCGTCACCGATCTTTTAAAGCGCTTCGGTTCCAGTGCCCCCGCACACCCCTCCTAAAAAAAGCATCCGTGCCTGACGCCATGGGAGAGAGGCTAACGATAGAGCATTATCCGTCACTAGGGGGGCACTACTGATCCCATCTTGAATGGTGCCTTTTGCGACAACTGCAAGTATTATCATAGAGAAAATTTACATTACATATACAAATGATGTAATGAGTACGTCAACACCTTAACCATATTGGACATGGCAAATTGTGAATTGTGTTTCCTCCTTGGAGATTTATCATCAAACAAAGACTCAGTGGATTAATTCACAATTATTGCTATTGATCGTATATTATCCAATCTCAGTTTTACAATATTATTTGCCGAATTTATGGTTAATATTAAAGCCACATACATACAATATGGTGGATATATCGCTTTGACCCGGTTCAACAATCAACTGCTACAGAATTGACAAGATAAGGGAAAATAATATTTGTATTCAATTTAGATTTCCAAAGACTCTATGGCTCCCATGACATTAGCAGTTCAAATGCCTCTTTTGTTGCTGACACTAGTGTAATATGTCCTTCCTCACTTGAGGTACACGGCACAGTGACGCAACATGACAGTCTAAACCTGTCAGCGCGCACACACACACGCGCACGCACGCACGCACGCACACACACACACACACACACACACCCCTAGCTTTCTTAAACGGCTGGATCGATAGTTTGTGAAACGGGTGTCCGACTGTCCGAAGGTGCAGTCCTTTGTTATTTTCTCTGACTGTACACTCGGGGGCAGTGTTGCTATAAAGATACTGTTGAGATGAAAACCGAAGGTTCTCAACAGACCAAGGAGACCAAGTGAATCGTACGAACTAGTGTTGTGCTGTTCATAGCCTGTTAAGAAAATAGTGTTTGGCTCAACTGTGGCCTTGTTATTTTGACTCCCGAAACCAAACTTCGTTTCACCTTAAAATTGGAACCCCGGTCAAGACACAACTCACTTTCTTCGTTCTTGTCGTAGTTTAGGACATGACTTCCTGTTACTCTTTCACTACGGTCTGTAAGGAAGTTTTCAATCAAGAATCGTTGACAACCCCCGGATATATTTATATGATGGACTCACTACTACCACCTACGTGCCGTATCGTGAAGTAAAGCCACCGGGGGCCATCTTGACTTGACTTGAAGACAGAGCATCGGTTTCTCCGCGGCGTTTTCTGTCTCAGCGGTGAAAATACCAAAATGCGAAGCGTACGATTGTATCATTAAGTATATTCATATTTCATAGTTAAAAATGCAGTTATTAATTCCCACTTTTGGGTGTTTTTTCCCGGGTGCTCCCCAATGATTTGCATGCAATATTTGTCAGAACCTTTATTGAAATGAAAGCAAAGTACTTTAGAAAACATATATTCGATTACATATGCAAAACTAACCTTTGATGAATGGTTTGTGAACCGAATAGTTGATGAACGATTGAAGTGCGAGCCCCTCAAACAACGAACGAAAAAAATAACTGAAGTTTTCGGTCTCAAGGTGGCAACGCAAAGGCTGCTCTTTGGCGTCAGCAGCGAGAGTCCAAGTCTGCGTCCCTCATATATATACGTCCGTGTTGTCAACACGAGCTATCTTTTTCTTCTAAATGCTGCCAGGCAAGACACGGCCGCGTACAGTACTGTATCGCCGCCATCCTCTGGCCGATTTTTTTGTTGCGCCTTCTCGCGATTCCTTGTTCCACAGCACATGCCAGAGTGGAGTTGCAGGGCGCAGAATTGGTCATATAACGGTGTGTCGTAGACACGACAGTACAGTATAGGATACTGTACAGTTCCCTCCAAAGTTATTGGAACGACAAGATCAATTCCTTTGTCTTTCTTGTACAGTATACTGCATTTGGGTTTCAGGTCAAAAAACGAATATGAGACAGAAGTTCAGAAGTCCAGCTTTTTTGTCATAATATTTACATCTAGTTGTGTTAAACAACTCAAGACAGAGCACGTTTCAAGTGAGCAAATGTATTGGGAGAGACATTATTGTATTAACTCAAAGTAAATAGCATTTAATATTTGATGGTAATAACCATACCAGTGCTCGTAATTTTTGTGCCCTGCGCATAAACGCTTTCACAACAGCTGTCGCTGTAACACAGCATTTTACAAAACAGTTAACATAGAATAACAAAATAATATAACACAAAACATAACATAACATAACATAACATAACATAACATAACATAACATAACATAACATAACATAACATAACATAACATAACATAACATAACATAACATAACATAACATAACATAACATAACATAAAACATTCACAGTGAAGCAATCTTTACCATTTTTTCCTGCATACACTTTGTTGTTTGAAGCAGTTCTAAATGAAAGAGGAGAGAATCAAAGGTTGATGGCTGATCTTTACTCCTGATGGTGGATCGTCTGAAACTTTCACTCGGCCTTGAGTTCATCCTTGAACATATTGAAGCATTGATCCTCTATTCACAAATACAAGACAAATATCGAAGGATTCGACAGTTAAATATATTTTGAACCATAGGACATTCTAAAGGACGAATAAAGGATATCTTATCTTATCTTAAATTAATTATGTTAGTATGTAGGCCTATATTTAAAACACAGGTAAATTAGCATTTCAATATTCTACCTCTGTAGACAAGGACAAATAGGGCACTATATAAATATTCCGGACATAATGTAAAAACTGTGAATATTCAAGTACAAAATCTACCCAATCGATTTTCCTCAAAATTACAGTTTCACCAATAGATGTCGCTCTTGACCTACGAACCTCTCGAAAATGCCGGCATAGTCATTGCAAATCAAACAACTTTGTCTCGTAACATTTCATTTAATTTTCATAGCGCAATCAATGTGCGGGTTTTTAGGTCATGTATTTGGGAACCAATCAAACTATTGACCAAATCATGTAAACACATCGATTCTCTGATCCCCTTATCCTCACAAGGGTCGCGGGGAGTGCTGGAGCCTCTCCCAGCTGACTTTGGGCAGTAGGTGGGGGACACCCTGAACCGGTTGCGAGTCAATCTCAGTGCACACAGAGACAAACAACCATCCGCGCTCACACCCATGCAGGCACGGGTAGAACATGCCAACTCCACACAGGAAGGCCGGAGCCAGAATCGAAAGCTGCACCTCTGCACTGTAAGGCCGACGTTCCAAATGAGCAGTTCATGTCTTGATTCAAGTACACACAAACACACTGACAATTAAGTAAAGGAATGCAAACTCCACACAGGAATCAAACCCTGCACCTCTGCACTGTGAGGCCGACTCACTAACCAGTCGACCACTTGGCGGCCCCTTTTTCCGTATTGATCTGGAAAAAGAGTCAAAGCTTTATCAGGTTGACCATCCTGGTGACGTTTGTTGGTCAGTTAGGGTCATGCCATCACAATCGGCCAAGTGAAGTATTCCAACATAATACCAACCCATTCAGTTTTACACTTGTCTTGGTTCTGTCTAATGGTCATCATGTACATACGTACAGTGTCACGTTGCGCCCGAGGCGATGAAAGATCGCCTCGTGCACAACAAACATAACGAGGTGGATCCCAGGTAAAGCAGACAAAAAAAGATCTTGTATGAAACACAAAAGGTTTTAATAACGAACAGAAAGAGCCCGACAGGGAAAACGGTAACAAAAAATGCTGGTCAAATAAGGACCAGGAAATAAGGAAAACAACCGAAAACGCTCGCGGAAAAACAAAAAGCGAGGAAGTACAGAAATCGGTAATCTAGAGCAATACAATTTAGATGCAACGCGAATAACAAGAGTAGTGACCGTAAGGCAAAAAGGCAACGAGTAATATCAATCGAGGAAATAGCACGAGAGAGCAATGGCACGGTAAGGAATTCTCCGGCAGTGAGAGGACTGCCGGAGCCTCTTAATAAAGGAGGATAATCAGCCCGAAATTACGGACAGGTGTGCAGATGGCGGAGGGAAAAAACCCGCCACCTGCTGGCAGGCACGTGACGTGACAACAGTAAGTGTTGCAACATTTGACACTGTACCAGTAGTATGGTTCAATGTCAAATCCAGTTACCCATTGGACTATAATAAACATGATTTGGATATGGCACAAGTGTGCTATGAAGCAAGATGAGAAGATTTCAACACAAATCATCAAGTCGGTTTGCTGTCAAGCGAGAACACGACAATATGGATCCTCTCTAGTGACATATCCTCCTGACGACCAGTAGTTTAAATTTGTCCTCTGTGAGGACATTTGTGAACCTAAATATCTCCCACCCCGTGCATCCAATCGCATTAACTCCCTTTGTTACTCTAACGAGGACATTTAGTGCTTTCCAATGATACCAAATTTGTAGGGGCTAGAAAAAGTAAGAAAATGTCTTCCCTCAGTGCAAGCACTTTTTATGGGAAGAGGAAAAGTAATACTTTTTACCAAACACATTTTGTCTTGAAATGCTGTTGGCATTTTAATTATAAGACTCTTATGAACATGTTAAAGTGTTTAATGTTCAAGCCTGTTTAAAAAATGTAGTGGGATTTCAAATATTTCTTTTGGAGTAGTCCAATTACTTCACATAGATTGCGGAGTTTCAAAATAAATGTGATTGGACAACATTTTTATCCTGGTAGTCAGGAGGATAGCAAGCATTACAAGATTTTTTTTTTCTTCCATGTCACCTAAGGGCACAGGTGCCAAACTCCAGGCTTGGGGGGCAGATCTCGCACACCACATCAATTTATATGGTGCGCGAAAGCAAATCAAGCATGTCCCCTTCCATGATGCTTGGTAAAATCTGAACCAAAATCGCCCGGTAGTCCAGTGGTTAGCATGTAGGCTTCACACTGCAGAGGTACCGGGTTCGATTCCAGCTCCGGCCTCCCTGTGTGGAGTTTGCATGTTCTCCCCGGGCCTGTGTGGGTTTTCTCCGGGTGCTCCGGTTTCCTCCCACATTCCAAAAACATGCGTGGCAGGCTGATTGAGCACTCTGAATTGTCCCTAGGTGTGAGTGTGAGCGTGGATGGTTGTTTGTCTCTGTGTGCCCTGTGATTGGCTGGCAACCAATTCAGAGTGTCCCCCGCCTACTGCCCAAAGACAGCTGGGATAGGCTCCAGCACCCCCCGCGACCCTAGTGAGGATCAAGCGGTCCGGAAGATGAATGAATGAATGAATGTACTAAATAAAAGAGATATTGTAAGCATTTTCATATTACCAAACTCCTCGTTACAATAACTTAATATTAGTTGAATAGGCCTTTAGTTTTTACTTCCTTATATTGTTTCAGTCATAACGGCCCTCCAAGGGAAACGGTAACTAAAATGTGGCCCGGAACATAAATTAGTTTTATACCCCTGCCGTAGAAGGTCTGTCTTCTTCATCTTCTTTTCCTTTCAGCTTTTCCCTTCAGGGATTGGCACAGCGAATCAGTTCCTATCACGGGGGAGGGGGGGGGGTTGCCAGAGAGGAAGAGAGAGGAGGAGGAACGAAGAGAGCGCACAGGTGTAGGAATATGGATGAGGTCAGATAGGTATGGAGGGGCTAGGTTATGGATGGATTTGAATGTGAGGAGCAGGATTTTATATTGAATGCGGTGTAAAATGGGTAGCCAATGGAGATGTTGGAGGACAGGTGTAATATGGTTTATGTATGGTGTGAGTGTGATAATGCGGGCGGCTGAATTTTGGACCAGCTGAAGCTTATGGAGGGTATTTTGAGGGAGACCGAGCAGGAGGGAATAACAGTAATCGAGTCGCGAGGTGACGAGGGTGTGAACAAGTATAGCAGTGGACTGAGAAGTGAGAGAAAAGTGGAGCCGGTGGATGTTTCGAAGATGATAATATGCAAAACGAATGATGTGGTTGATATGTGAGGTGAAGGAGAGGGTGCTATCAAGGATGACAATGTAGGGTTATCATTGCTACTGAAACTATGCATATTTCCCCAGTGTAGGACTAATAAAGGTGATAATATTTTATTTTATCTTCCACAACAGATTCAATCTACAAGTACAAGTGTACTGTATGGGAACTACCGGTATGTTGGAAAGAAATCAAAATAGCGCCCTCTGATGGGACACGACACCCGTATTGAATGCATTGTCCAAATAGCAAGCATAGAGGGAGAAGGAAGGCAGTAGTGAGAAGAGGGCATTAATTAATGGGATTGCAAAACAAATTAGAAGATTAGAAATAGACAGATAACAATGTCAAAGAAAAACGCTTGTTTCATCTGAATTCCACTGTGAGTGCCTCCTCTGCAAAACAGACCTCTCTCCAGGACACTCGACAAACAGTGCAAGGAGCCATAGAAACACTGACGGTAGCAGAATATTCTCCTGATCGCAGCCATGTCCGACACCGGTGAGTAACTATTTATTGATCTGCAAACTATAGTTAGACCAACAAACAGACAGACAGACAGATAAATAAGCAGACAGATAGATAGATAGATATACTGAATAGCTAGATAGCTAGATAATGTGCATCACCTTTTTGCTCTTCCCAGGCTATTTTTATTTGACTTTAAATGGATTAGTTGTGGTGATTATCGTCTGCAGGACTCTTGTTTATCCATGTGAGCAGGAGAACTTCCTAAACTGCAGGTCATTAATTCATTCAGTGCTTTAGCCCCATTCCACATCCCAATAATATGCACGGTAGGTAAACGGAACACTCTAAATCAGTGGTCCTCAACTAGAAATGCTGTCGGTCCACTTTTTTTTTTTTATAAGACCAAGGTCCGGTCCCATGCACGGTGGTCATGGGGAGCAGGGCTATATGCCCATTTAGTATGGTCAAGCCAAGCTTATACAAATCAACACTCCTCACAACCAACCAAGAATGGGGTGCATGAAAATAACAATTATTCACTTTGCCAGTACACAGCAAATTATGAGAGGTATTGTGTTGAGGCAGAGGAACTCTTTTATTTTGTTAAGTTGTGCCTGCTTAATAATAGAAATAGCCCTTTTAGGGAAATAAGACATTTTTTACTTTAACTTTGTTAAACAGTAGTTGTCTTTTTTTCCCTTAATTTAACAAAAGCAAAACAAAATACTCATTTTACCAAAATAAATACTAAAAATGAAAACAAAAATATTATTTTCATTTGTAAAATTCCCCTTTTCACATCCCCTCTAAAATCATTGAAAAATATATCAGAAGAGGAGTTAAGAACCATTTTAAATACTGACACAAGGGAGCACAGGAATGTGCAGTGCTGTTCTTCCACTAAAGGTGAATGCAATGTCTGAGGCATGCAAATATTATTTGAGGACGCCATTGGGATGTTCATTTAACATGTTGCGGTGTTCTGCTGTTAAACAGCTGCAAAGATCCCCGGGTAGACGGGAGCAAAACTGCACACAATCGAAACCTCCCGCGATTCGTCTTGTCTAATTGTCTGTGTGCGGCTCTCCTGGGCTGAAGCTGTGAGCACACTGTGGCGTCGCGCATGCTCCTGACACAATCATCCATTTTGAATGCGTGAGTGACGCTTATGTATGGGCACACCTTAAGTTCAAAGGAGCCAATCAGCGCATCGTATATGCTGACGCTTATGTATGGGCACACCTTAAGTTCAGAGCAGCCAATCAGCGCATCGTTATCGCCAACATGCCCTGCTCAGCCATGAGCGCGAGCCAGTTCGTCAAACATTATACAGTCGCTACGAGTGATGGGAATTCCGGCTCCTTTTGGAGAGCCGGCTCTTTTGGATCGGCTCCCTAAAAAGAGCCGGCTTATTCGGCTCCCAAAGGCTCCTCAGTTTTTTTGTTGCTTAAATTAATTTACTACCAAAAATAACGTAATATTATGTGTATTACAATATATTATATTATAAATATTATGTGTAAAATGAATTACTAATGCAAATGCAGCTTTTAACTGTTTACAGTAAAACAACAAGTAAGCATTGAATACAACACAACAAATTATAACTTAAAATTTGTAAAACAAAAAGAAAAAAGCAGCATCCAGGTAAAAGTTTTAATATGTTTTTAGTGAAGATTGGCATTAAGAAAAAACAAGTGCCTCAGCTTTGAGGGGTTGATCCTGTTTCTCCTTTCTGTTAACATTTGCCCTGTTTTGGAAAAGATTCTTTCTGAGGGCACAGATGTTGCGACAACACACAGCCTCTGTGTCATCACATGTGTAAGACGTGGGTACAGTGAATCCTTGGCCTCCCACCAGCTCAAAGGGTCTGCACTTCTCTGGAAAAGGGGCTCCTCAAGATAGGATCTCACTTCCAGAATTGCATCTGATGAAGGATTCCGTCTTGTAGTGCTTCCAGTTACTCGTTCTTCAAAGAACCTCCAAACAGCAGATGCTTGTGGCTCTTCTTGTTGTTGCTCTGCTCCCTCTTCTCCCTCTTCGCCTCCTGGCAGTGCAGTTGTCTGGCTGGCTCTTGCTGCTGCTGCAGTTATTCTTTGAAGAGCTTCATCAACCGCTCTATTGTCAGTGAAGGCCAGCTTCTTGAATCTTGGGTCAAGAATGGTGGTTTCTGACAGAACAGTGTTCCATTCCATTCTGTGGAATTTTCTGTCCATGGATGCACAGAGAGCATCCACTAACTCTTTCACTTTCCCTGTGGTTACGCTGGTCTGATGCTCAGCTGTCACTTTCTGAAGACCCTTGCACAGGATAGAGCTCTGGGTTGTACTTCTAGGCAGTTGTTGTGACATTGGAGCAGCAGCAACAGTTGCAGACACACTAGCACCTTCATTAACATCTGGTTCCCTTTTTAGTCTTTTCTCTCGCAATTGTACTGATGGGTGGACTTTTCTTATGTGCCTGTGCAGGTTATTTGTGGAGCCTGATTTATGGGATATTTTAACTTTGCAGAGTCTACACGCTGCCTTTGAACTATCAATAACATTGAAATGAGTCCAAATTTCACTGCGTTTTCTATCCATTTCTCACCTTTTTACGGAGCCCCT
This sequence comes from Hippocampus zosterae, assembly GCF_025434085.1. NCBI lineage: Eukaryota > Metazoa > Chordata > Actinopteri > Syngnathiformes > Syngnathidae > Hippocampus > Hippocampus zosterae. The sequence continues at coordinate 21,728,995 of NC_067461.1, read as the reverse complement.
AAGGGGACATGGAAGGAAAAAAAAACTTTGCGAGATCTCGCAAAGTAATGCGAGATCTCGCAATGAAAGATTGCGAGATCTCGCAAAGTAATGCGAGATCTCGCAAAGAAGGATTGCGAGATCTCGCATTACTTTGCGAGATCTCGCAAAGAAGGATTGCGAGATCTCGCAATACTTTATTTATTTATTTTTAATGGTCGTTGACTTGCTTCCGGGTCATCGTACGTGCTTCCGGGTCATCGTACGTGCTTTCGGGTCATCGTACGTGTAAACGCAGACAACAGTTATGGAGTGTGTTCTTTTCCTGCGCGTTGATCTACTTCCGGGTCAGCTTGGCGAATGTTGACTGTCGTGCGCGGCTAATTTGAGCGACTACACACGACATCGGAGGGGGAGAGAATAATGGAGGAGGACTTGGAAAACTTCTTGCGATCAAGAAATGTCGCTCAGGTGAACATTACGCGCATGAAAAGCGACAAGGTGGGCATACACCCATACACTAACATAATAAGCGTAGCAATAGCAAAATGGACACTGGCTCCGACACGCTCACTTTCTCTACTGTTAATTTTCTGTTTTGTAAATACACTACTGTAGTGCAAACCGTTTGATTCTTTTGAGAAGTAAGAAAAGCATTACATAAATTCTATTATTATTATTAATCCTAGTAGTAGTCATCGTAGTAGTAATTTGTCATGCAGGCCTCCAAATACTGTGAGAAACTAACTTGGCGGGGAAAGTGAAGCTAGCATTTCTATATACTCTACCTGTACTGTTGATGTTCTTAGTTCTTACAATAATGACTTTATGTAACACAATTCTAAAAAGACATCACAGTTAGTAAATGTGCTGCTGCTTCCTGATGTATTATTATTATTATATTATGTAATATTGAATACAAATAATGATGACTGCTCTGTACCATCACTCATGTTACATTTGTTAAAAGTTATTATTAATCAAGTCAAAATTTCAAGTATTCATTCTCACAATTTATCTTTGCAGGTTGACATGGAGGTAATTTCTCTGATGACTGAAGAGCAAATGGGCAAATATATCACTTCCTATGGTGATCGAATAGCTGTCCTTTGCTTTTGTCAACAAAAAATGTCCAGGGGTGATAATGAAATGCTCCTCCAAAGATTGAGAGACAAAATAAGATCGAGGAAAAAAGGTGTACTGGGTGGATCTCCAAGTGTGCTCCAAAACCTTGATGAGAGAATGGCAAGATTTAAAAATTTTATTGGCTCTTGGCACTTTTGAGATGTAAAACATCTGGCATAGTTAACCACGTGAAGGGCAGTCTGCAATTGTTTTCCATTTGTGTATTGTGCATTATTAAAATGCAATCGATTCTGTGTTAGTTCTCCATTCCTTCCATTTTCTGCACCACTTATTCTCATGATGGTTTCAGGCAAGATGGGAGTTTTCAGTTTTACCCAAAGGTCTGAAGTTGTACATTCCATTTAAAATGTTGAGATTAATGTTTGTAAGATTTTGTCAATGTGAATAAAATTTGTTCCAAATCATTCTTAACAGTTTTTTTAAACACAAGAAACCACCTGCTGACGAAAGTGAGGAGTGACAATTACGCAGTCATCATTTGCATGCAGGTGAAAATTCAATTGGGATGATGTACAATTGTGTAGGAATACTCCCCAGCATCCACGTTGGTTAAGTATTTGTGAATAAAGTCAGGAACCAAGAAAGAATGTTTATTTACACCAATAATGCTTTGACAGACAAACATTTTATATTGTAGATCAAATATGTTGTCCTTATACTGTACAGGTAGAAAAACAGCAGATAAACAATGCTTTTAATTATGATGGGTATGTATTATTTGTCATCAAAAGTGTTTCAATTATCCTTTGAAGGTGAAGTGATAAAAGAAATGACAATGGTCAAATTCAGGCTTCAATAAATGTTACCACCAGTTGAGGAGCCGTAATATAGTTTGGTCCAAACACCAAGCAATACATAGATTGCTGTAATTTATAAAGTGTATGCAGAAAATTGGTGAAGATTGCACGGCTGTCTGTCCTATGTGTTGTGTTATTTTGACTTCAAAATGGCGCAGTGAGAGTGGCTGCCTTTCCAGCAGCCGTGAGAGTGGCCGCCTTTCCAGCAGCTCCTATATTTTGTATATTTTATATTCTTCCTTTCATAAATTTGCTGCTGTGAATTAGGAATTTCTCCATTGCGAGTCTAATAAAGGTTTTCTTATCTTAAAGAGTAGCGGTGAGGGCCTCTCTGAGGTGTAAATACAAGTTCACAGCCTGAAATGGATCTTTTGGTGGCATTAGATCGGACTGGGCCATTAAAAAAGCACACAATGCAAATACATCTGGATCACAAGGCATGGTCAAACGAAACACACACTGGCTTTTGCACAGTTGAACTTGTTCATTGTCAACCGGGGAGAGGAAGTCCGTTGTACCATAAAGTTCAGGTAACGTATACATCACGTTGGGCCGACCACTGGGGACATTCATGTTCTTTGAGGGCCTGATGAGATGGCTGTTCCAAACTAAGGCCGTGTCATCCAACTCATCCTGTTGAAAATAATATACAGCCAGATTAAATAAGAGTTGCACAGTCATATCGGCTTTTATGAGCAAGAACTTTTAGCGTGAAGCTGCTTTTTTGTCTCACTCCTCCCCTCTCATGTGTACCACATCTCCCCAACTTTTCCTTCACCACACACCATTATCTTCTTGGGTGTTCCTGTCCACTTTCCCATCAACTCACTCTCACATACAGAAATACACATTTAATTAACGAGTCTATCAGAATGTATGAACTCACCTGAATAAGTCCCATGCAACAAAATTGTAGGATGTTTTTGTCCAGAAATCCACCATCAAAGAAGCCATTGTCTCTGAGGTCTGTGAAGAGGGATAACCAGAACTCCATGCACTGGCTGCGAAGAAACCGCCACCAATATTCAATTCTTTGATTGGCGGTGCTGGCTCCATCCAAGTAACTGTCAAGAGTGCTGCCTGGCGGTATTGGCACGAGGAAACGCTGAAAGCCTTTGACGTGACCATTTTCAGTCCCAAGATCAGCTCGAACGATTCGAGGACAACCCCCCAAACGGTGCACAACGTCGATGTAGTAACCCCCAATCAACTTCGGGTCACTACTAGTTATGTAGGCATTGAGCCACATTATTTTCCTTGAAAAACCATCAATAGCCCCATTGATACAAATTCCAAATGGTTTCAGTTTGTCATAGGAGTCCATGTGCCATATAAAATAGGGCCCTTTGGAGAAGTAGTTTCGCCGTCTCAAACGTCTTGCTTGCCTTAACGACACTCCTCTCGGATCCAACTCTTTCAGGACCAGACGAACGTCCTCTTTCCTGACAAGAAGTCCATATTCTCTGCACTTACTGTACATCCACCTGTAACCGTGTAGTTGTCCGGAATGCTGCAATTGGTTGCAAATGAAGTCAACCAGGACTGCCAAGTCATTGAACGTTTTCCGACGAAATAGTCCTCTTTGGTTCAGCACTCGCTTCAAATGTCTTTCACTTATTTGGAAACCGTACTTAACATCAAGAACAGATTTAATGTCTTTGTATTTCAAGCCGATTTCAAAGTAAAATTCTATTAAACTCACGAACGGTTGAACACGCTCCATAACTGTTGTCTGCGTTTACACGTACGATGACCCGGAAGCACGTACGATGACCCGGAAGCAAGTCAACGACCATTAAAAATAAATAAATAAAGTATTGCGAGATCTCGCAATCCTTCTTTGCGAGATCTCGCAATCCTTCTTTGCGAGATCTCGCATTACTTTGCGAGATCTCGCATTACTTTGCGAGATCTCGCAAAGTTTTTTTTTCCTTCCATGTCCCCTTAGGGGCTCCGTACTTATCTGATTTAGTTAGACTTTGATACTTTATCCGAGCTGTTTGGTCGCAATTTCTGTTCCCCTGTTTTTGCGTATTTGTATTTAAGTTTTATTTGTTACATTAGCTTGCCATAAGACATGGCATAACAGTTGTGTCATTGCACTTAGCCCATTTACTACTGTGACTAATACCATCAATGGTGCCACAAAAACTTCAATTTGTTCTGTTATTGTTTTTGTGTTTGTAATAGTATTTGTGCTTTCTTGACTTGTATTATTGCTGTATGTTTGTGATTGTGTTTTATAGATTCTCTGACTGATGCACTCCAGGCTATCAGTGTGAGCACAGAACTCATTGAAGAGGAGCTGAAACCTCATTTGGACATAATTCTGTCTGCACAGTTAGGAAAGCGTAAGTTAAGTAACACAAACGCCATACACATTGGAACTTGAGTTCAGGAAACTAATTCAGTCCGCGACTCAGAACTGAAACGGTCATGAACCAAGACAATTTTTTCCCATAAAAAATGAATGGAAATAGAATGAAACCGTCCGTCTTAGCCTCAGACCCAAGTCAACGTTTCATGCAGTCAGCGAAGACACCCTTAGACTAATATGCCTGAATGTGGATGAGTGCGCTGAGCTTAGAGCCTCAGGCCAAGACCCCGGATACCTTTGTGGATGACACCGTCACATCACAACTTCGGCAGCTGGGAGGGTTCTCTTTCATCTGGGATTAGTTCCAAAAATGTGCTCTGCCATTCTGTGACGCTATTATGTGCCACACCAGTGACTGATCAGTGCCTCGCATTTCCGCTGTTGCAAGGCTAGCTTCGCTTGTTTCCAAATTTGGCAGATCGCTCTGCGCCATGTTGGGCATTCTTGCGTATGTCCTTGACCTCTTGCATGTCGGTGGAATTGAGGAGATCTTCGAAGTATTCTCCCCCACGAATCACAACGTCTCGAGTCGAGGTCAGCATCTCCACTATTCACAGTTTTAATGGTGCACTGCGGGTTCGGGAATTACCGCCACCACAGGCACCGACAACCTTATGGCCACAATGCCAACCAGCTGCCTCAACAATGGAGGCAGAGAACATGGTCTACTCAGACTCAATGTCCCCCGCCTCTCCCGGGACTAGGGTAAAGCTTTGGAGGAGGTGAGAGTTGAAACTCATTCTGACCGGTGATTCTGCCGGACGTTCCCAGCAAACCATCACAATACGTTTGGGACTGCCACATTGGATAGTCATCTTCCCCTCCCATCGGAGCCAACCCATGACCAGGTGGTGATCAGTTGACAGCTCCGCTGGGATGTTCTCATGCTCCTGAGCACATCCTCTAAGCCTAAGGACTACAAAAAGGATGGGTACTTTGAACTGTTGTTTGGTGCATAGGCACAAACAACACTCAGATCCAGTCCACCCACCTGAAGGCTGTGGGAGGCTACTCTTTTGTCCACCATGGTGAATCCGAATGTACAGGCACCGATTCTCTGTGTTTATCCATCATTTTACGTACCATTTGCAAAGAGAAGCGCAGCATGAGTGAGCATCACATCAGTAGACATAACCCCACGGAGCTCAAAGGTTCTGAGTGTTCTGGCACCGCCACTGATTTGGTATTTCTTCCGCAAGCAAGGCTGACAGACTCAGTGTCAACCACACCTTCGCAAGAAACATCATTCTATGGTAGCGTGAGTGAAAATGAAGCCAATCTACTTTGTTATGATTTCGTCACGGGTGCCAAGCTTACAGGTTGAAATCTCAGATGTTAGCATTGTAGTCGGCTTGTTGCGGTGTGTATTGCCATCACATTTTGTTGAGGCCGACGTAGCAGTCGGCCATAATGTCCGATATCAGCTTGGTGTTTGAGCAATCATCTCTAGTGTGGAGGAAGCAGATTAGCATATATCCAAAAACAGTTCCAAGTGTTCTTGCTTTTCACCATTGTGTACTAATCTCTTCACATTTGTACAGAGAAAGACATTGCGGTTCAGATTGCCAAAAGTGGGATTCTACCTATACTTGCTCAGGCTTTACAAAATAAAACCAGCCTGAGCTGTCAGATTTCCTTGTTGTTGGCTGAAATGGCCCGAGAAGGTAGGACAAAGTTTAAATTTTAATTGCATTCAATGAATAACATGTGCATGAAACTCCAACAATTACAAGTGCAACATAAAATACGTCTTTGGAGGTGGTTATAGAATTTGAGAGTAAATGTTTGATCTTTTTGTCTTTTAGGTGCAGTGAGGGGCTTGTGTATTGAGGCAGGCTTAGTGAAGGTGCTCGTCCCTCATCTGGACAGTAGTGAGCCAGAGATGCTGCTCAATACTGGCAGAGCAATTGGTCGCATTTGCTTTGACAACCGTAAGTCTTCATTCATACTGAAATAAATGTTTTTAATAGATTTTATTACGATGCTTTCATGTTACTCAAGGTCAAATTCAATCTCAACTCCACTGTGTTTATAGAGCACTTTAAAACAACCGCCACTGTTGCAAGGATCGTACATACAATAACAAACAATAAAACGAGACATTAATAACAAAGACAGTAAAAAGCACAAAAACAGTAAAAATAAAATCAAGTCTGACTCATGCTGAGAATACAAACGAGTTTTGAGACGAGTTTTAAAGATTGCCAGAGAGGGGGCTTGCAGAATGTTCAATGGGAGGTCATTCCAAAGAGAGCGACCAGCAATGGAAAAGTCTCGATCCCATCTGAGATTTTGCATTGTCCTTGGTACCTGGAATATTGTCTGGTCCACAGTCCTGAGGCACCGGCAGGTGTGTCGAGGCGGAGGAGCTCAGACAGGTAAAGTGAAGTGAGGCCATTTCAAGATTTGAAAACAAATAATAGGATCTGAAACAAAACTCTAAAATATAGGGAGCCAGTGAAGGGATTCCAGAGTAGGTGCAATGTGCTCCCCCCTACAAGCACCAGTCAAGAGTGGAGCAGCAGCATTCTGGACCAACTGGAGTACATTATTAGGAAGACCGTACTTGGCGAGTTCACGAGACCGTACACTGCTTTCTTGATATAGAGAAATGACCAATGTCAGGAACAATTTCATTGCTCAGACTGCCCCCCCTCCCCCTTTGCGGTCACACATTTTCTGAACTTGAGATGGGTATTTACACTAGTTTATACCAACCATTTTTTCCTTATTGCACAGTGAATTTGGGACATTGTGTTAAACATATGCAAACATAAACTACAAAAGCAGAATACAATTATTTGCAAAATCATGTTCAACCTATATTTAACCCATATCCTACAGTCGATGTAAATACGTTTATATAACGCAACACACAATTTTACAAAAATTGTAAAAGTATTATTCCTGAATATTTATCTTACTTTCAACCACTCTATGTTCAGTGGCATCAGCGCTATACATACACATATAGTTCTTATTTTTTGCTTTATATTTTTGCCCTCTATGGACAATAAAAGCGGTACTGTGGTATCACCAAAACACACATATATATATACAGTATATATATAAAACATGAATTGGAATATTTCATATCACACAATTTTTATGCTTTGTCTTTGATTTAAAGATGACAATATGCAAAAAATCTACAAAAATTGCAGAAATTGTAACACGTGAATCATGTTCACCCTATTTAAGCGAATACACTCCAAAGACAAGATATTTAATGTTCAGTATATTACCATCCAAAACATCACCCCTCCTTCTTCCTGACTTGTGACATGGTGTCCATCCACCACTTGTCTTGAATTCACAAGCAAATCCTCATCGTTCTCAAAACGTCTGATCTTATAATGTCCCATTTGTGTTTTTGTATATGTTCATTACATTTTTTGCTGTGTTGGGGTATTGTCAGCTTTCAAAATGTTTCTCTGGACAACAGCTGTTGTTTTCCTTGGTCCTTCTCGTCATTATTTGTTACTTGGTTCACCACTGCTTTCTGGACCAAAATAAACCCCCCCCCCCCCCCAAAAAAAACAGTCCCTAGTGTTGAAAGTATTTTGTTTAGTTATTTTCATGGAGCACTTAATATATCCAAGGCACAACTAATAAATCTCTAGTGTTACGCCTCTTACATGCCAAATAACCAGGAATGCCGTGCTAATTTTTGTTAGAATGCTCTGTCACAGCGCAGAAGACCCAGAATCACAATATTTTCTCTCACTCTGCACAGCATACCAGCAGGATCAGTTAGTCCACTCCGGCGTCATCCTCAAGCTTGTGTCAATCATGAGGAAATATCCAGAGAATGATCCCCTAGTCAACGTCTGTGTGCTGGCTCTCTGTAATTTGGCAGACTTGGGTAAGCATTGATACAAATAATGGCTGATAGATACCGAGTAGGTAACATTACATTCAAATAATACAAATGTGCCTGCCCATATTAATTAATGGTTCAAGTACTGTATGCTGAAATACAGTAAAGCAGGGGTGCTCAAACGTTTTGGATCGAAGATCTACTTTTTGATCAACTAACCTCCCGGGATCTAGCCTTACCGGCACGTGCGTGCGCGCGCATGCACGCACGCACGCACACGCACGCCCTGATGAGAAACAGCCTGAAACTGAGGCATGCGACGCACTTTTGCAGCCTGTTAACTATCGTAGCTCACACGTACCGTTTTAAAGTGCTTCCCTGGGCCCTCCAAATTCCTATTCTTTCCTCGTGCCCTTGGTGAATTGTACATGAAGCAAACTCTGAATGAGATTAATGACGACAAAAGGTAGAGCGCAACAGTTCTGATCACAAGCTGCAATTGCAGACAGCTGAGAGCTAACAACTTCCATTGACGTAATCGCGCGCCACTGTAAATTCAAGATTTACCTGCTTTAGTTTATTTTTAAATCTTTTTTGGGTGAAAATGAGACTGATAAGATGATTAGGGTGCCGTGTACATTAACACAAAAAATATATTATTAACATGTACAAAGACACACAAATGGTTGTTTTTTTTTTTTCTCCTCGACACTCCTCGGATCTACTTGGGACCTGTCTTAGATCTACCGGTAGATCAGGATCTACCTAATGGGCACCCCTGCAGTAAAGTCTTTATTATAGGTTGTTTTAGTATTACGGCAACACAGTACTTACCAAATATGTGAGATTGTAAAAGACAATAACATTTGCTTTAATATGGACTATTTCTTAATCACTGAGCCATATTCAATGACGTTTCAAACTAACACAAACGTTTTAGACCCAAATTTGCGTTTGCTCACTGGGCTTCTCTGAGAGGTCAGAAGCTAATCAGCCACTGACATTAGTATATAAACAGTATATATTTTTATTTAGGAATGAAACTGAATAATATAAAATTATATTCTAATGAAGAATTTGTGAAGCACTGTTGTTTAATTACCCTAAAAAAAGTCGAAATAGTCACCAATTACATCGTCAACCAAGTTACAAAACCCGTGTGCTTTCAGATTCTGCAAGGACGGCTCTTATTGAAGTTGATGTGGGAGATGTCCTGATTTTTCAATTGAAACGAGCACCTGATGCTGAACGCCAACACATTATCCTGGAAATACTGAGCTCACTGGCCGAGAATGGTATGATTTTTAACATTTCTGCTCAAGAATATTCAAATGTATCAGCCTTCTCACGAATGACTGATTTTCAGAGTTTTTTTCGACAGTTTCAGACTTGCAATTTAATAAAGAAAAAAAACAACGGGGAGCCAGGTTGAACCAGGAAGATGTCAGAATAAAGACTGTGGACGCCACATAGGCGTCAAGCCTCGCAGAAATAACCATCAGATTACCCCTGATGTGACTTTTGGGCGACCTCACCCCCAAAGAACAGTGGAACATTGCGTGGAGTTAGGGCAACACTGAGTAGTGAGTGTGGTGATGAATATCAGCATCCTCGAATTCACTACGTAGGATGTCTGAAGCCAATGCCACAAATGATGCTATGCTTATTCTTGTTTCCTGACTGCGCAACTACTTCTCCAGGTGGTCCATCACAATAGAATACAATCTTTTGTTTGACCTGTATTATCAGTCGAAAAGAAAATAAACTGTTTCCCTATACAGAGGTCCATCATAAATTGTAGGTGTGTTTGTGTTTTCATTAAGATATTCACCGATAATTCAGAAAGTTGAACTGCAATTCCTATCTATATGCTTTATTTTTTAAGTGGGGAGTTAAAGCCAAATATAAAGTCAACATTGTGACTCACAGCGGCACCTCTTGTTTTCTGTTGAGAGGGAAGAAATTTCATACGTGCTGTATGTGCACATTTGACAATAAAGTTGTATTCAATTCAATTCAAACAATTTTGCAGATTCTCTGAAAATTGACTATCTCTCTCTCAGGTGCTCCCTCCCCCACCGTTCTGACAGAGGTCGCATTGCAAAAATACATATCTGATCTAGGGCCACATCTGAAAGTGACCGAGGTCAGATTTGAAAAAAATCGGAATTGAGCCATTCAGATTGTCATAATAAAATCAGGTACAGGTCACATATGGGCAAAAAAAGTAGTTTGAACATAACCTAATGTTACAGGTGCAAGAAGTTTCTATGTTAACTCGTGGTTCTGTCCCAACAGATATACTGAAGTTTCAATTTGTTGAGTCAGGGGTACCCGAAGCATTATCTGAGCTGATCAGGGGTCTTCAGGGATGTTCAGACCCTCCAACCCTTTGCAGTGTCAAGATTGCCTCTAACCTCATTGTATCACTTCTTTTAGGAGGTGAGTGCTGCAAAGTAAAACATTTGTTGACATGATCCGATTTAATGGGTTTGTCTTTACGTTGTTGATCATGATATTATATAAAGTCAAATAAATACTCAGGATTTCTTTTACATCAGAAACATTTTTGTCAGTCAATCAGTTAGTCTGATTGACTCCCCTCTCATTTTGTTGCCACCATGAAGTGAGCAAAGAAAGCCCATCCATATATTTATGAGGTTGAATTTCACTCTGTGTGTGTGTGTGTGTGCGTGTGTGTGTGTGCTTGTGTGTGTGTGTGTGTGTATGTCAGATGAGTCCATGGAAAAGTGTTTTGGTGAAGGCTCAGGTATGGTGTACCAGGATGTTCTGTCCTGGCTGCAGAGCTCCAACACTCAGCTGCAGTTGTCCGGAGCTTTGGCTCTTGCCAACTTTGCAAGAAATGGTAAAATACTTGTCATGAAACTTTTCTGTAAAACTCATATTCAACGATTTCTACATCAGATAGAATTTTGCCAACCTATAATATGTTTTGAAAGATTTTCGATGGGACCGTTTTTTGTTGATGTTGTTGTTACTGTATTTTTTTAAAAATGCCAGACAGTAACTGTGTGAAGATGATGGACCTTGGTGTGGTCCCTCACATCTTGACCATGTTGGAACAACATATTGACGAAGGAGATGTGTCTGTTCTCCATGCTGGATTGAGCGCACTACGAAATTTAGCCATTCCAGGTACTGATCAAAATAATCCCTGTGAATTTTATGTCAGAGAAAAACAGAAAAATGAAAGTTCAATTTGTTAGATTTGCAAAATTTTGACATAAGTGATGAAACACTGTTTATTATATTCACTTCAATTCAAATTCCATTGAACTGTGTGATAATATGGTGATTTGCACCCCCCCCCACACCATGTGACCGATGTCACCAAAAACATAAGTACACTTTCGAATTATCAAAAATTTCTTTCTTTTAAAAACACTCTCTTCAGAGTTCACCTACTAATCCACTGACCCTATTTAGACGCTTTTGTTATGACGTACATCACAGGTGTCAAAATCAAGGCCTTGGGGCCAGATCTGACCCGCCACATCATTTTATGTGGCCCACGAAAGCAAATCAAGCATGTCAAGTTCCATGATTCTTGCTGAAGTCTGAACCAAAATTGTCATATGTCATCCACAATAACAGTCATTATTCTTGACTTCTGATTTTAAAACTAGTTATTCATCGATTTATTGTGTGCTGTGTATGTAATATATGGCAGGGATAGGGGTGAACATTTATATGGTTTCACCAAATTCATAACAGCCCTCCAAGGGAAACCGTAACTACAATGTGGCCCACGACAAAAACGAGTTTGACACTCCTGACGTACATGCATACTCAAAATTGCATTATTTTATGTGATTTTCCACATACCGACTATCTCTGTGGTGACTACAGCAACTAAGCAATCTTGGTGACATTAAGCCAAATAGTGACAGTTCTGGGCATTTTACTCAGCATTTGATTTTGTAAATTCCTTTGTTATAGGAGCTTTATAGATGGCTTTATGTTTGTGGACCTTGAGCTGAATATGAGACTCCTTCAGTCCCTTTCAGGCCCTGTTTCAAATCTCAGAAATGAGTTTCATTCGCAGGGTGTGATGGGGTACTCCAGTCACATGACATGACTCGAGTTCCGTTTGTTTTTAGGGACTTCCGACTTGTTTGCCAAAAACTTGGGAACTCCACTCAACCTTCTCCCAACTCCTAGCCACCCCAGTAGTAAAACTGTCAAGTGCTCCTGGCTCATAGTGCCTGCAGCTGTTTAGTTCCTGCAGGGCACAGTTTCCAGTCAGTTCAATTCGACATCAAAATTGAGGTAGTGATCCTATCCTTTAGCTCAGGGGTGGGCAATTATTTTCCCGGGGGTCCAAATGAGAAGCAGAAAATATTGTGGAGGGCTGGGCCAAAAGAAATAGAAAATAAAGAAGATAGCACAATGTCTTTGTATGCCAGTAATAATGTAACATTGTCCTCCACCATCACACTCAGCACCGGTTCTCAAGGATGTGTACTGAGCCCCCTGTTGTTCACGCTCTACACATTTAACTGCTCTCCGACTCTTATTAGCGGTCCAGTTTGCGGAAAGTTTTTATCATGATAACAATCAAACCATTCTAGGAAATGTTCATTTACTCGCGCCACAAGGAATTCAGTCTGAGCATGGAAATTGCCAGAATCGGACTGAGTAAGAATCGCTTCCTTGTTTTTCAAAGTCTCGTAGATTTGAGTCTTTCCGACTCCAGGCGTCTCCTGAATGTTTCGTGCTTTGTTATCCGCTTCGTTGAATCAGATACATATCACCTTCCCTTCCATGGTCATTACTCTCTCCCTCTTTCTTCGTCTTCCCCTCCCTGTGCTCTGCAACTTGAATTAACTGCGCCACCTGGTGTTGAAATACCTGTCATTACAAGTCCAAACGAAATTAATGCAATCAAACCTTAATTGTGCACCAATCTTCGGCGGGCCGGATTAAAAAGACCAACGGGCCGGATCCTGCCCGTGGGCCGTAGTTTGCCCACCCCTGCTGTAGCTCGACCAACCAACTAAAAGGCAGCATACTAAAACACCCATGAATCTGTCCTCTGCTTATCCTCGCAAGGGTCACAGACAGGCATGCTGGACCCTATCCTAGTTGTCTTAGGGTAGTAGGCGGGGTACACCCCGAACTGGTTGCCAGCCAATCGCAGGGCACAAACAGACGAACAACCATCTGCGCTGACACTCACACCTATTGACAATTTCTGCTACATGTGTTTTTGGAATGTGGGAGGAAACCGGAGTACCCGGAAAAAACGCACGCAGGCACATGCAAACCCCACAGAGGGAGGCCGGAGCTTGAATCGAACCGTGCACCTCTGCACTGTGAGGCCAACATGCGAACCAGTAGATCACAGTGCTGCCTTTTGTAACTTCATTCATACTAATTCTTTCTGTGGTCTTTCTCTTTTTTGTCATTCCTATTTGCTTTCTGGGCCCCATATACATTTGTTTTCGATGTGCAGGGTGTCCAATCTTCATTTTCCAACACATTAAATCCTAAAAAATGTCTAAAATAAAGCAACTTCAGAATAATATTACTTTCAATCAGTACATTTTAGTTATAATTTGCATAGACGATTTAAATGAATAATCCAAATTCTGTCTGTTTGGTAGCTACCAATAAGGTGCGCATGATGGATGTGGCAGAAAGGATAAAGAGCCTTCTGAGATCTGATATGCCTCCAGTTCAATTCAAACTGTTGGGAACGCTACGCATGATAGTTGATGGACGAGGTGAGGTACTCCCTTATACTTTGGAGTATTGAATGCATTAATCGCACAATGAATTGGGATCACTCTCACTGGGGCCTTCCTCAGATCACGCCAGTGAACATGGTCTGTAAATGTGTCAAGTTAAATTTGTTTTGTTAATTTACACCAAATTCTCTTGCATCAATCCTCTCAGTCTGTACCACAATTTAACTGGTTATTTTTTTGGCGCATGCACTCTGCATTTCCAATTCATTTGAAAATCAGTTATGTCGTTTTTCTGTGCATTTGTCAGAGGAAGCAGCCGTGGTGCTGGGAACCGATGCCGCTCTCCTATGTCGGGTTACAGAGTGGTGTGAAGCCAAAGACCACGTAGGACTAAGAGGAGAAGCCAGTCGTCTATTGTCTGCTCTTATAAGGCACAGCCGCAGGCCTGTGAGTTATTTTCTGTTTTAATCAAAACCAAGCCCCAATGGAAATTTCCAGAGGTATAAATTCGTCAGTAAATTTTGCCAGTCTCTCATTCTTCATCCACCAGTGGCCAGGTGACCCGTCTGTCGTTGTCAGTCCGTCATTATTTCAAGCTGAAACAAACTGCCATCATCAGTTTATCATTCCGTCAGCGTTATTTTAACTTAATAACTTCATTGTTAAATAATTGTTCGTCACCACCCAATTTGATTAAATTCATTATTGTAGTGCACTTACAGTATATAGCACCAGTGTATCTTCATCATACAGTGCCTACCCAAAGAGCTTTACTAAGCCTCATATTCACTTAATCGATTGAACTGTAAAGTACAGTTCAGTAAGCCGGTGGCTGCCAGCTGCTGTTTTAAGTCCCAAAAAGTTTTACTTTAAACTTTAAAATGCCTTACTGTCACCAGGATCCTGCTCTGCATTGTGGCCAAGGGTAGAATCCAATCCAGGTCAGATCAAATAAAATCCTTCACACTATGTGGGTCATCAGCAGCATCCTCAAGCTGGGGCAAACGACTTTCGTTTTTTTGCCATGCATGACGGCATGAGAAATAGAGCCTAACGATCAAGTTTTCATACGCTACCGAGATGAGCTTCATTGATCAAATTGCTGACTAGTTTATTTCAAGCTCATTAGCTGTGTAACTTCTTATTCACGCTCATGCACATGCATTTATGGGCACCCACTTCAGTGTTAAGTTAGTTAGACTCGGTTAGTGACAATTACATTGACAGACGAACACCAGTCAGAGATGAAGAGCCAATTTTTTTACTCTGTTAATGCAAAGAGCCACATCATACCCTTCTTCGCTCACGTGCATGCACACAGGCACACACACACACGCGCGCACACACACACGCAGAGCACGCACACACACACACACACACACACACACACACTTTTTTGGCCAAAGATCGACTTTTGAAGCAACCAACCTCTCCCCCTACCTTAAAATCAGAGGTAAATCGCTGACTAGCTTCGCGTTTAGCGGCGTTGTTTACGCATTAGCGGTGATGCAGTCTTCTGATTGGTTGCCCTCTAAGTCAATCAAGTAGCGGGATTGATGATAGGCTGACGTAGTACATTCTGTGTATTAAGCACAGTTTTTTGAATGGCAGCACCATCGCCGAGGCGTTTTCGACAATTACCGTGTGAAAGCCCGGAAGCCGCATTGAACCAGCCAAAGAGCCGCATGCAGCTCACTAGCCGTGGGTTGGCCACCCCTGATTTACAGTGTTCCATTAACCTACCATGCATGTTTTTGGAATGTGGACGTTCTGTGAAGTTAGCGCCTTGTTTGAATGGCATCGCCACTGCTGAGGCGTTTTCGATGCTTGTCGTGTAAGAGCCCGGGAGCCGCATTGAACCAGCCAAAGCGCCGGATGCGGCTCGCGATCCGCGGGTTGGGCACCCCTGTCTTAGTCTATCACTTTTTAAAAAAAGTTTCCTTTCATTGAATAAAATGCATTATTATTATTATTATTATTATTATTATTATTATTATTATTATTATTATTATTATTATATATCTCCTGTCATCTATATCTATATCTGCCATACCAATATATCTCTGAATTACTGTCCTTGGGTAATTGAAATATACCAAATTAATGAGAATTATTATAGTTTTCTCTAATTATCATGATTGTTTTGCTTACATCAACGCTATCTGTTTTTTCCTTACTGACAGGGTGTCATCCATGCTATAGTAAAGGCAGATGGAATTCGCCACCTTATATCCATGTCCAAAAGTGAGCATGTCATCATGCAGAATGAGGCCCTGGTTGCCTTGGCAATTGCATCTACTATTAACATCGGTAAAGTATTGTAAGCTTCTACTCAAAAGTTAAATGTTCAGCCCCTTAATTCAACAGAGTGTGAGTTGCCATCATATACTGTAATTACTGGGCAGTTTGTTTGTTTTTTCAGGAAAATGCAAATTTCATTCATACCCAATACGAAAGAGTTTGTCATTCATTAAGAATTTAATGGAGTGAGTTCTAAGAATGATATCGGACAAGAGGGATAACAATGTTGCAGTGTTGGGAGTAATACATTAGAAGAGGAAGATTGCTTTTTGCTCAAGCACATTACCAGTAAAAGTTGAGTAATACACTGAATTTCAGTTGCACTAGTTAAAATGCATGTGCTAGGACACAGTGTTGTTTCTCAGTACACTTTTGAGAACTATGCAGTATTTTCAATAAACAAAAAATTCTCCAAGCTTCGAGCAATGTAATCCTGTCTACGATATGACTTGTATCTGAAGTGATGCCAACCTCACGATGTTTTCACGACATTTAGTTCCTTTTAGCGACTACGACCCCTATAGCTCCTCTTTTCCAAAAACAGAAACAAGCATAAATCACAACAGTGCTCCGAATGCTACCAAATTTGTCATTTCCTGCATGATTAAGTTGAATAGGGCCGTCAGGTTTCATCTGTCAGTGTAATCGCCACTAATCTGGTCAAGTACCAACGGACCTCTCAGTCCATCACTAACAGACGCCCATTTTGCTAATGAGTGACAGAAACGTGCTCAGGACCAAGGCCACACACACACTTCTTCATCAGTTTTGTTGATCAAGGCACCACAGTTTGAATGATCGTATGTGGACAACGCATATGGGTAAATCAGCCCGTGAAGTTCAGCATCTTAGTCCATAGTCTTCACTTTTATCCACAGCAAATTCATGTTCATGGCAACCAAAAGCGGGCGGCCAAGTGAGCCAGCGGTTAGCACGTTGCCCTCACAGTGCAGAGGTGAAGGGTTCAATTCCGGCTCCGGCCTCCCTGTGTGGAGTTTGCATGTTCTCCCAGGGCCTGCGTGGGTTTTCTCCGGGTACTCCGGTTTCCTCCCACATTCCAAAAACATGCATGGTAGGTTAATGGAACACTGTAAATCAGGGGTGGCCAACCCACGGCTAGTGAGCTGCATGCGGCTCTTTGGCTGGTTCAATGCGGCTTCCGGGCTTTCACACGGTAATTGTCGAAAACGCCTCGGCGATGGTGCTGCCATTCAAAAAACTGTGCTTAATACACAGAATGTACTACGTCGGCCTATCATCAATCCCATTACTTGATTGACATAGATGGCAACCAATCAGATGACTGAATCACCGCTCATGCGCAGACAACGCGCTAAGTGCTAAGCTAGTCAGCCTTAAAACACATCTGTGTGTGTGTGTGTGTGTGTGTGTGTGTGTGTGTGCAGTAACACAGTAAAAAATTGTCCCTTAGTCCCTGACTGGTTGGCCACCCCTGCTCTAAATTGTCCCTAGCTGTGAGTGTGAGCGTGGCAACCGGTTCAGGGCTGTCACGTCCCGGGGTTGCCAGCAGGGGGCGGGCTTTCTGCCCGCCGTTTTACACACCAGTCACCCATTAGGGAGTAATTGCTCAGTCTTTATTTGGACGCTCTGGCAGTCTACTCACTGCCGGAGAATTCCACGCCGTGCCAAAATTTCTCTCGCCCAATTCCTACTTGCATTTATTCATTGCCTCTTAGCCTTGTGGCTGTTATTACGCGTCGTTGTTCCTCTTGCGAGTGAAACTTATATTCATTGTTCTAATGACAATGCCTTGCCATCTTTTTCCGCAAGCGTTTTCAGTTGTCCTTTTATTTTATCCCTGGTCCCCATTTTGACCAGCGCTTTTTGTTATTCTCCCTGTCGGGTTATTTTGTGTTCGTTATTAAAGACTCCTTTTGTTATCTGACAAAATCTCTTTTTGTGTCTGCTATTTCGGGAATCCACTTCTTAATTTTGTTGTGCACGGAGCGATCATTCTATCGCTTCGGGAACAACGTGACAAGGGCGTCCCCTACCTACTGCCTGAAGACAGCTGGCATAGGCTCCAGCACCCCCACGACCCTTGAGAGGATAAACCGGCTCGGAAAATGGATGGATGGATGGTTGGCAACCAAAAGCACCCAATATCAGTATTCTGCTTGATGCAATGCCGACATTTCCACCTAATACCAACCGCCATCTTCGCCCAGCCTTGTCTTCCAATGTAACGCAGGATTTTCATCGTTTGGAGAATCTGAGTTGGTCTGGCCATTTTCTGTGCCGGATTTGGAATCCAAGGACCTTTCTGGCTCAAAAGAATATCGCAGTTGGCCCATTTCTTCTTGACTTGAGTCAGAATGCTGCATTTTATCAACGACATTATGTCAACAACAATCTGGCCAGTCAACAATTTAAACCACCATTCCTAACATGATGCATTGCATTTAAATTAACCCGGGTGGATTGTGGGCCTGCTGTTTTGGCGAGTACAAAACCACATACGCAAAGATGTTCATTCATTCATTCATCTTCCGAGCCGCATGACCCTCACTAGGGTCGCGGGGGGTGCTGGAGCCTATCCCAGCTGCTGGAGCTGGAATCAAACCCGGTACCTCTGCACTGTGAAGCCGACGTGCTTACCACTGGACTACCGGGCCGCCCTACACAAAGATGTAAATACCAGATATTAATCAAACTTTACAGTATTGCTCCGTTTCCCCATGAACACCTCATTGGGCAAAATTGGGCAGCATAAGTTTACCTTAAAGGAGACCTCACCGTGAGTCCTGAGAATTCCTTGTAGTGTTGAAATTGATTGTGTGAAGGAAAGGACAGAGTATTCTTTGATGAAGGCAAAGTAATTTTGTTTGTTAAACATTGTTTTTGTGCTGTTATGCCCACAGAGTCTGTGAAGGATCTCTTTACGACAGAGGTATTGGCAACGCTGAAGAAGATGTTGGAAGATCCAACAGGCACAGCTGAAGTCAAGTACAATGCATTATGTCTCATTTGCAGTCTGGCCAACAGTGGTATGCATTCTTCGAAATCTTATATTGGACTAACATTCAGATATTAATCTCTTGCAGGTTGAAGGTTGTCTCTGATGTCTAACATTTTATATAAAATGTCAAAACATGTTTCCCAAGGAAAAATCTTGTAGTCCAACCTTCTCGAACAGCGGTAGGGAACTGCGGTTGCTTGAGAGCCATATCTTGTCTGTTTTCGATCTCTCCCGACTCCAACTCACCTGATTCAACTGTTCATGATCGTTTCCGGCCTCTACAGAGCTTGGTGATGAGCTGATAATTTGAATCAGGTGGGTTGAACTCGAGAGAGCTCTAAAATAGGCAGGAAATGGCTCTCGAGGAACCGGAGTTTCCTACCTGACAAAAGAAGTACAAGGCTCAACTAGGTTCCAGGCTAAACAAAAGATTTCAAGATGGTTTTGAGAGAAACAATGTCTTGCTAATTCACCCTCTTGCATTAATTGACCTGTTAGAATATAACAAACTGTTGAAAAAAGCCATCTGTCATATTGTGAAAGCGCTATATAAATCAGCATGTATTGTATGTATTGTATTGTATTAACAACTTTATGGGCAAATGTATTAATTGCATCTGCATGTCATACTTTATTTTCATAAGGCAAACTACCAAAAATCAAACCGTTGCTTTGTCTGCCAAATCACAATGGTCATCCATGTATTGGTAATCTAGTTTAGATAAATTACTGCAATGCTCCTGCCTATGGTTCCTATTTACTGTTGACTCCATGAGCCTGACTGCTGCCTGAAATGGTCAAGATGGGCTTTACTTCGGGTCCCTAAATCTTGTCTGATCTCCAAGAGTGCTCCAGTCCTTGAATTTGCGCATCGATGTCAATTATTCTACCTGTCTCCTCAATGGCATCTCTGGTCTGACAGACTCAGACAGGTTGCATAATTGTCTTCTTTTAAACAGGGGTGCCTTGAAAAACAATTTTAATTTGTTCTCAAATCACATTTTCCCATTATTAGGAATAGAAAATGCCATTAATCCAGACTACCCCACCTCCAAAAAACAACAACAAAATTGTATTTCAATGGGAAAAATACCACTCCATAGTATTATATTTAATAAAATGGATAATAATTAAATCGTTTCATAGAATGAAAAAGAATTAAGCTGTTTTTTTGTCAGATAGCATCAATTGAATGCTTCTTCATCTGGTGTGCCCATTATGGCCACCTTGGGGCAGTATAATACAGACGCAGATATATTGAGGCGCTATTACAAATTTCCCTTGAGTTTTTGATAACATACGACTGGCTGCTTGTATGCTATCCTGTCTGGAAGCAGAAGCCAATGATATTTCAGCTGGGCGTGTCCTGCCTTGAACTCTAATGGGGGTTCATAATAATGCCTCAACTCCTCTCTCAGCTCACCAGCACGGCACTAACATGTTGTTCTATGAAGAGGATAAAGCGTAAAGGATACATGATGCGAGCATTGTTATATTGTCAATTTACATGTGCTGCGACACCGTTTGTTTTCAAGTCATTGCTTAAAGTTAAAGCGCTGCAAAATAAATGATAATTAGCATTAGCGTTAAGGTCAGAAAGGGATAGCTATGGTCGTTTTAAGTACACAAGGTGTCATTCTCCTTGTTTTATGTTTAATTTGGCCGTAAATTTCAATTGGGACTGGCATTACACAGTTCGAAGCCTCTTTTTTGATCAAGTGTGTTGAGTTGAGTTCACTGCCAACATCCAGCGCTTGTATCTCAAGATGGAGCTTGCAAGCCAAAGCAAAAAAAGAAAGTCATCCGAATGACGGCTCATATCTGCATAAAATTACCAGTTGGGTCACTCGTATCTCAAAGCACCACTGCATCTGTCTTTTATTCAAATGGTGATTTTACAGCTCTGTTGATCTACAATGTGCATATTTTTCTTTATTTTATTACTTTTCTTGTTTTACCATAATCAATTTGTTGTTGGCACTGTTTTATTGTGGAATGTACATTGTACAACATGTCATTTATACGGAGAGGTGTTTGTGTTTTTGACATACTGTACAATGATTATAATTTAAATTTGGACCTTGGTTTTTCTAGGTGTGATGAATGCAGAATTGGAGGAAGTGAATATGAAAGACAGCCTCAAGAAACTGACTGACCACAGCAACAGTCAGCTTGCTGCACAGGCCAGCTCCGCGGTAGCTCTTCTAGGTGATGCAAGCTAAGCCTAACGAAGACCTTGTCTGCAATAATGCACTCATTTGATTGTGTTGCTTCCTGCACATAAACCTGTAGAGGGCTACTTACTTTTGTTAGTTAAGTAGAAGGTCTACAGTGTACAAACAACGTCAAAACAAATGCTGGATCAGTGGAAATATTTGCAAGTGCTGTGTTAAAAGGTGTTTTCTTTCATGCCGTCTCCACTTATAATCAACTAGCTGGTTCGCCGCCCTCCGGGCGGCTCATCAGCTGGTTCCTGCGGAAGGCTGGTAAGGTGGTGGTTCGCCGCCCTCCGGGCGGCTCATCAGCTAATTCCTGCGGAAGGCTGGTAAGGTGGGCCTTCGGCCCACAAAAGTGTTGTTGCTTGGTTCAACTTTTTGTTCATCTTCATTGCTTATCGCGAAAATAAAGAGATGTTTGGCTCTACTAAATAACTAACAATTTTATTGCAATGCTTGTGGGTAGACAACATTTTATCGCTAAGATGCCCGCGCGATCGTAGTGAGCCACTGCCTGAGCGGCGCAGTGGCGGCGCGCAGCGGCGCGGTGAAGTAGGTACGTTTTGAAAAGGGACAGACGGAAGGACAGACCGCGTGTGGGACGACGCGCAATATATATATAGAAGATAATTAAGAAATTCAAGGAGCAGTTTTGTTTACATCCTAGCAGCAATATCATTCTATTTCGAAATGAAAGTACTGATATTTTCCCCTGGACTGTTTTAAAGTTATGATGATGAGGCACATGACGCTGCTTTGACGAATAAATCTAAAGAATGCTTTGAACAAATCTCACAAATTCATTAACATGAGCTGTATTGTTCACTGGAAAGGAAAACATTCCCCTTACAATTACCTAACAGTGTCAATCAAAGCAAATGGAATGTGGGAGGAAAGCTCAGTACCTAAAAATGACTACTTATCAGGGACGTAGTAGTATTCTGCTTTTTCATGGTTCAGACCAACCTGTTTCATTTTGCATCATTTTAATGGTCAAATAGCTTACCATTCCCCATCTACAATATATTAACATTGTATCAAACAGAAGTCAAAGTTGCAACAGCATCCACTTACGAAATCATAATGAGCATTATTTCAACAAGTACAAGAATTTAAAAAAATTGCAGTGGTTTAAGAATGTATTTGAACACCTGTCATATCTATCACAGAGACCATCCAGCAATAATTTGTTTCATTTTGTGTAAGCCTTCTGTTTCTGATAGGAATGTATGAATGAATTTCTTGTAAATGTACATGTATGTAAAAAAGATCAGCCAGACATTTAGATCATAATATTGGACTGTCACAGAGAGAGAGAGAGAGGGAGAACAAAAAAGTAAAAGCAGCTGCAAATGAAAAACACAAAACAAATAACCAAATATACCGAGAAAAGAATAAACATAACAAATGGGAAAAACCGACAAAGAACAAAAACACACACACACACACACACACACACACACACACACACACACACAACAGCAAATAAGCACACACAAAAACAAGAAAAACACAACTAACAGTCACAACAAAATGGAAACACGCACACACAAAAACAAGAAAAACACAACTAACAGTCACAACAAAATTGAAACACGCACAGACACGAAAGCACTTTAACGTGATCGAAAACCTTGTAGCTGCCTTCATGTTCATATACGGATTCAAATTCCAGTCCGTTAGGTGGTGGTAATGTAACCAGATTGTTGCTTGCCAACCGCTGTCCTAATCAGAAGAGAAGAAGAGAGGAGGAAGCATTCGAGTCGAAAATGAGAACAACGCAGAAACAGTTTATTTAGTCGCAACACAGATACAGTATGTCAGAATCTTTGGACGCTTGCAGTTTACTCTCTTCATCCTCGCAGCTCGATCTCATGGAGGAAGAAGTGGTAAGTTAAAAAATCGAATGACATTTACTGAATTCAGAATGTGGCAGGGTATTAATGTTTGCTTCTGAAAAAACTGTTTATCAGCTTTTTATTATTTTTTTAGCTGCAGGTATTTTATACATAAATAAAATTGAGTTGAGTTGTTTTTTGGTTGCAAAACATTAAGTAGTTGCAAAACATTAAGTAGTCTATTACTGTATCACACCGATTCGATTGTCTGTTGAACGTAAATTAATCGGTGAATTCACTTTGTCAATTTCTATCAAACTTTTTTTTGTTTCTTTGGTTGTTTTGTTTTTACATGCGAAGGTTTCCCCCAACGTATTACTACTGTGGCCTTAGCATCATACCTTTGACAGCTACCGTACACTGCTAGCGGCAACCAATCACAGAATATTAAATTAACTGACTCACTTAAAAGCAATGGACTTGAGCCTTTGTTTAGTTGAAACGTCACTCAAAGTGGTTGTCATATTTTTTAAATGTCAAATTAAAAATGGCATGTCCCGCAAAACTCGTTTGTACATTGTACTGTACTACATTATAATGTCCACAACACCAGTGTACATTCATCAACTGGCAGTTCTTGTAGATATTTTTAATACTCTTTTTCCTCTACGTGTTTGGTTATTGTATTTGTGTTAACCTTGGATTCATTTAATTGGTCTCAGTTCTACGAAACATTTGTTTTATAAATAAATGGAGAAAAGACGAAAGAAAGATTGCCTTTAATTTCATGTAATGTTAAGGAAACTACTATATCGACATATACAGTACATTATTCCCAGGTTGCAAAATTCACT
Source organism: Hippocampus zosterae (assembly GCF_025434085.1). Taxonomy (NCBI): domain Eukaryota; kingdom Metazoa; phylum Chordata; class Actinopteri; order Syngnathiformes; family Syngnathidae; genus Hippocampus; species Hippocampus zosterae. Next base: position 21,704,976 of record NC_067461.1, on the reverse strand, counting down.
ATGTTGGACATAAACTTGTTTATTTCCTACACACTAAGACTAATCATGATATGTGAAATTTAAATCAAGTTGAGTGTTTTATCCCTTTAAATGCCAATTAGATAACCACCACAGGTGTATGTTTATGATAACCATACTTTTATGGCACATCTTGTGGTCCAGAATTGCCACAGGTGTCCCCCATTCTCCATTCAAAAGAAACAATTATTTTACAAGGAGGGCATGCGTTGCAGCTGCATAGAAAAATGCACGGGCTTTCACAACAAAAACATCATTTTGTAGTTTCAAGCATCAGCGAGATCCAGCCGGCCGTACATATACCAATTCATCCATCCATCCATTTTCTAATCGGCTTATCTTCACATGGTTCGTGGGTATGCTGGAGTCTATCGCATCTGTGTTCGGGCAGCAAGTGGGATAGACCAGGCATGTTCAGCTTCGGGCATGGAGGGCCACTGTCCTGCCTGTTTTCCAGCTCTCCCAACCTCAACACACCTGATTTAAGATATCCTATATTAGTCCCACACTGGGGAAATTTACAGCCTCCAGCAGCAAGAATGTAGGTAGAAAGAAGAAAGAGGAAAAAAAAACAACAAACACCGTTCAATTAAGTGCAATATAAACACAAAATGGATACATCGCAGTGTTATTTACAATTGTCTTTCACATCATTTAATTAGGGGGCGGCCCGGTAGTCCAGTGGTTAGCATGTTGGCTTCACAGTGCAGAGGTACCGGGTTCGATTCCAGCTCCGGCCTCCCTGTGTGGAGTTTGCATGTTCTCCCCGGGCCTGCGTGGGTTTTCTCCGGGTGCTCCGGTTTCCTCCCACATTCCAAAAACATGCGTGGCAGGCTGATTGAACACTCTAAAATTTAGACTCTAAATTGTCCCTCGGTGTGAGCATTGAGGGTCAATGGAACACCCTAAACCAGTGGTCACCAACATGGTGCCCGCGGGCACCAGGTAGCCCGTGAAGACCACTTGAGTAGCCCGCCAGTGTCTGGACATTGTGATTTGCTAGTAGAAATTATGATTTAAAAATGCAAACATTGGCAGTACTGTGAGACATTTCGAAACACGATCAAAGTCTGACAATTTAAATCAAGTATTAAAAATAACACATCCTCATATTATTGAAGGTATTTTGGACAAATATGTTATTTCAGACGTGTATCAATTTGGTAGCCCTTCACACAATCGGTACACATGAAGTTGCTCTCACCCTCAAAAATGTTGGTGACACCTGCCCTAAACTGTCCCTTGGAGAAAACCCACGTAGCTATGGGAAGAATGTGCAAACTTCATAAAGGAAGCCAGAACCGGAATGGAACCTTGCACCTCTACACCGTGAGGCTGACGCGCGAACCAGTCGACCACCGTACCGCCCCGAGACCCTAACTAATGTACAGTAATAATAAGTCATGTCCTAATTTACTGTAAGTAGTTTTGGTGAAAACAAAGGCAGCCTTAGTGTTCCTCTGCCGCAGCTGAGGAGGTAGTTTGATGGTGCATCAGTTTTACAGGACAGCAAGGGGTGGCAGTTGCTACCCTGATCAAATGCTATGACCCCCAGTTGCAACCCCTGGTGGCTGTTTAACTCATAGCTACGAAGCTACAAAGCTACGAGGGTCATTCGATAATAATTTTTTGGTATCAGGACATCTAATACAGATAGAAGCTAACTGTTTTTTCTCAACATAGTCTCCCAGAACTCTCACACACTACAGTATTCCCATCTGTGCACAAGCTTCCATATTCCCTAGGGAATAAAAATCATTGTCCTGATGTTCCAGCCAGTCACTCACAACACTTTTGACTTGATCATCACTTTCAAACTTTGTGCCAACTACTGTGAACTGCTGAGGCAGGCCAAGAAAGACAGAAAGAACAAACGCAGAGGTCATCAGTCAGAAGGAGTCATCTTGCAACATGAAAATGCAAGGCCTCACACATCAGCCCAAACAGTGCACACCATCAACGAGTTGGGTTGGGAACTGCTCCCTAATCCCCCTTACAGCACAGAACTTGCCCCTTCAGACTTTCAAGTTTTTGGGCCCTTAAAAGCGTTCATGTTGCAAGACCTGCGTTTAGCCTTTCAAAACCCAAATACTGTAGTGCTAAAATTCGAGTTTTGAAAGCATTATTGACTATATGTATTTTACTGCATGATTAGCTAGCCACCTCCTCCAGTGTGTGTACCAAATATCATTGTGTGTTGGCTGTCAAGGGAAAATATTGTGTCATCTTGTGTGTACAATACATAGCAATAAAAAGACGAATCTTCTTCTTAATCATATTTGAGCCATTCCAAAATTAACTTTTTGTAATGGAGTGTATCAGCATATTAGATCTTCACTTAGAATTGATTATTATTGTTATTGATTATTAAGTCCATTATATTATTGTATGTAATCATGTTTGTACACTGCATAAAAAAAGAAAAGGATGATTACAGTACTGTATAGACAAATGCAGCATGCACTTCACTCAAAAAATGTTATGTAAGGTGTATCTAACCCTGTCTCTCTCACCACTCCCATGTTATTTTCTCAGATTGATGATAAGGAATTCGACATTCCCCAAGTAGACACACCTCCCACCTTGGAGAGCATCCTCAATGAGGTGAAGTATTCAATTTAAGTTCACTCTTGCAGTTAATCATAAATAAAAAAGGGGTAGACGAAGAGTTGCCAAACTTCTCCACCTCCATCACCAAGAAAAAGTGCTGCACTGTGGGAGGCAGAACCTTTTCCACCCCTCACCTCAACCCTCTGGAAATCCCTCAACCATGACTCAACTTTTTTATAAGTCAACCCAAATCCTACCTTTGAACAATGGTTGTCAAACATCTGACAGCAAGTACTATCCTCCAAGAAATAATGGTCTCTCCAAGTACCAGCCAGTATATCGCCCAAAATTGAAGTTCAGCCTCATAGTTGGCCGGAATGTTTATAAAACCAGATAGCATTTGTATTCCTACAATTGCAATATTGCAAAAACTCAAATCAAACAGAAATGAATTCATAGTTATATAAGAAAAAAAATATTATGGGAAAGACAACACCCCAAAGTTTATAGGATAAACTTGATGTGTTCTGAGAAAAATATCCAAAATCATCCCAGACGAAATACAGAACGCTACTAGAAATGTCAACACATTTTACTACAGCAACAACAAAAATCTAAATCCAACAACAATGTACCGGTAGTTATATTCCACGAAAAACATGTCCATTGTGACAGTAAAGGCAACAAGTCAAAAATGTTATCAGGAAAAACTGTAAGAAAACGCTGAATAAAAATGTTTTGCACATAAAAGGTAAATTAAAAATATATCCACAAATAAAAGTTTTAAAATAAAATGGTCTTACATCATGAATACAAATGAATTGAACTAAAAAACGAAACACCACTGACGTGTACTCAGATTCATTGACGTACCACGAGAGTATCATCAACCTTTTTGAAACTTGGAGCTCCTTCTTGGCTACTGATTAATGCGTAAGTGCTACCAGTTTGATGGTAATAAATTAGCTCAAACTACCTTTGTATGTTTTAATTAATGATGAACCCTTTCATGCACCAATAATAACCTGTAACCTGATACCATCATAAGCTGTCCACTGGCATGATCGTTGTCCTTGAAAGGGTTGATTATTAATTTCTGAGAAGACACTGATCACATTAGCGATTTCTCAAAATAATTAAGAAACAAATAAATATCAATTGGCCACACTTGATTATAAATATCTGACAGTGTTCACATTTTGAAATATTACTTCTACAATATTCCTGGAGAGTCACAGTGTCTCATCACCGGTGAGCTATTTTTGGAATAGCCCAGTGGACTACTCATGAAGCCCTTGAGGGCTCCCTGGTGTCCGCGGGCCCCAAGTTTTTGACCCCTGCACTAGAGGGAGCACACCTCCTCCCCCAATCCAGGTACCACTAGTGGGTACAACATCCGATCATACTCCCATCTGCCCTTGACCCCCTCCTACTGTTGCGTTGTGCATGTTTTTTGCCTCTTTGTGTACACATGGTTTGCATCTTGGAGTATTCATAAAAACCTATTATTATTATTATTAGTAGTAGTCCGTAGTATTAATAATAATAACAATAATAACAATTTTATTATAATAATATAATTATAATATATAAAATTATAATATATAATAATAATGATAATAACAATAATCACAATATTATTACAATTATTATTATTATTACTAATTTAAAGAACTGTTTAACTCAAACAAGTTACCTCCTTAAAATAAAATTGGTGTTGCAGTCATCTATAATAGAAATGCAGCTATATTGTACTTGGTTTATTATTTTTGGTTTTGTTTGCTTTTGGGATTGCAGCTGGAGGATGAGGAGGAACCGTTTGTGTTGGAAGATACTTGTGTGATGAATGCCGAAAATATTGATGCTCGTTCCTGTGATAGCGCTTCCCTTGCCAGCTCTGACAGCGGGGACCCAGCTCACTTCAAACGGTGAAAGCGCACGCACACACGATCACATGCATACACGCACGCACGCACGCACACACACACACACACACACACACACACACACACACACACACACACACACACACACACACACACGTATACTGTTTTCTGTATCTTTCCCAAAATACTTCGGTACTCAAGTTTGGTTACGGTTCCATATTTTCTGCACTTAAGGCGCTTTGAATTATAAGGCGCACCTTCAATGAATGGCCTATTTTAAAACAGTTTTCATATATAGGGCGCACTGCATTATCTAGCGCATAGAATAGAAGCTACAATAGTGGCTGCGGTTGCGCTATCCATCTGCTATATCAAGGGTGGCCAACCTGCAGCTCGCGAGCGGCATGCGGCTCTTTGACTGGTCCAATACTGCTCTCGGGTTCTCACACGACAACCGTTGAAAACGCCTCGGCAGTGGTGATGCCATTCAAACAAGGCGCTAACTTCACCGAACATACTCCGTCAGCCTATCATCAATCCCGTTACTTGATTGACATAGAGGGCAACCAATCAGATGACTGCATCACCCCCAGCGCAAACAAGGGCACTAAGCGCTAAGCTAGTCAGTTAATTATGTCACGTTCTGCCCGAGGCGAAGAATAGATCGCCTCGTACAGAACAAACTAAAGGGGTGGATTCCCAGTTAAGCAGACACGGAAAGATCTTGTCAGAGAAAACAAAGAGTCTTTAATGACTTAACAGAAAGAGCCCGACAGGGAAAACGGTAAAAGCCCGCCACCTGCTGGCGGGTACGTAACGTGACAGTACCCCCCCTCAATGGACGCCTCCAGGCGGACTACCCGGCTTGGACGGATGAGCAGTGTGGAAGTCGCGCAAAAGGGACGGATCAAGGATCCAGGAGCGGGGCACCCAGTCCCGTAGCCCTCCCAGTCGACCAGGTACTGGAAACCCCTGCCCCTGCGCCGAGAGTCCAGGATGGCACGTACCGCGTACACCGGGCCACCATCGACCACCCGCGGAGGTGGCGGCGGAGCGGGAGGAGACGCCAAGGTGCTGGAAGACACAGGCTTGAGCAGTGAGACGTGGAACACGGGGTGAACCTTCATGGAGGCCGGTAGCCGGAGCCTGACTGCGACGGGACTGATGACGGCCTCGACCTCGAATGGTCCAGTGAATCGGGGTCCCAGTTTTGCAGACGTGCCGGCCAGGTCGAAGATCCCTCGTTGCCAGCCACACCTTCTGTCCCACCACATATGAGGGCGCCGGGCGCCGCCGACGATCTGCAATCTGCCGGTTCCGGGTCGCAGTGCGGGACAACGCAGCCCGGGCCTCCTTCCACACGTGATGGGCCCGCTTAAGGTGGTGCTGTACAGAAGGGACCTCCACCTGCCCCTCTTGGGATGGAAACAACGGTGGCTGGTACCCGTAAGCCGTCATGAATGGTGATCTGCCTGTGGCGGAAGAGACGAGGGTGTTGTGGGCATATTCCACCCAGGGTAAGTCGACCCAGGATGCGGGACGGTGGAGGCACACACAGCGGAGGGCCGCCCCCAGATCCTGATTGGCGCGCTCAGCCTGTCCATTGGACTGGGGGTGGTATCCCGAGGTCAGGCTGGCCGTAGCTCCGAGGGACCGGCAGAACCGCTTCCAGACGCGAGACACAAACTGGGGCCCCCGATCCGACACATTGTCCGCCGGAATGCCGTGGAGACGGAAGACGTGTTTGACGAGGAGGTCGGCGGTCTCCAGCGCCGACGGCAACCTGGACAAAGGCACAAAATGAGCAGCCTTGGAGAAGCGGTGCAGGCCTTGATGAACTCCGTCACGTCACTACGGAGCTCCGGCCACCAGAACCGCTGGGCGACGAGTTGCACAGTCCGGTTCACCCCGGGGTGACATGCCACCTTGGACCCATGTCCCCACTGCAGAACCTCAGATCGGAGGGGCGGAGGTACGAACAGCCTCCCCGCTGGGCACCCCGCCGGCACCTGAACCCCCTCCAGGGCTGCCTGAATCCACTGCTCAATCTCCCATTGGACGGCCCCCACGATGCACTGGGTCGGGAGGATGGTCTCCGGGGATCGGTCCCTCCCCGAGGTTTGTGGAGACGGGAAAGGGCGTCGGGCTTAGTGTTCTTAGACCCGGGAGAGTAGGTAAGGACGAAGTCGAACCTGGTGAGGAAGAGGGCCCACCGGGCCTGACGGGCGTTTAGTCTTTTGGCGGAGCGGAGATAAGCGAGGTTCTTATGATCCGTGTAGACCGTAAAAGGTTCCTTTGCCCCCTCAAGCCAGTGCCGCCACTCCTGCAAGGCGGTCACAACTGCTAACAGTTCACGGTTGCCCACGTCGTAATTGGATTCGGCGGCACTGAGTCGACGGGAGAAGAAGGCGCAGGGGTGCAGCTTCTGGTCGACCGGAGAACGTTGGGACAGCACCGCACCCACCCCTGAATCCGAGGCGTCCACCTCTACGATAAAAGGAAGGTAAGGATCAGGATGTTGTAGTACAGGGGGACTAGTAAACGCCGCCTTCAGGTTAGCGAACGCCGCATCCGCGGTCGAATCCCACTTAAATGGGATCTTGACAGACGTAAGGCGGGTTAAGGGAAGCGCCTTCTGGCTGTATCCGCGGATAAAACGTCTATAGAAATTGGCGAACCCCAAAAAGCGCTGCAGTTCCTTGCGACTGGTAGGAACCGGCCAATTAGTGACCGCATGCGTCTTAATGGGGTCCGCTCGTAACCTGCCCTGTTCTATAATGAACCCCAGGAAGGAGATGACGGGGACATGGAACTCACACTTTTCTGCCTTGACGAAGAGCCGGTTCTCCAGTGGACGTTGTAGCACCAGCCTAACATGTTGCCGGTGCTCGTGTAATGACCGGGAAAAAATCAAAATGTCGTCAAGATAAACGAAACAAAAAATGTTAATCATGTCCCGTAAAACGTCGTTAATCAGGTTCTGGAATACGGCAGGAGCGTTTGTCAGTCCAAAAGGCATAACTAGATATTCAAAATGGCCCAGAGGGGTCTTAAAAGCGGTTTTCCATTCGTCACCCTCCCGGATGCGAACCAAATGGTAAGCGCTGCGCAAGTCTAGTTTCGAGAAGACAGTGGCCGATTGCAGTGGGGCGAAGGCGGAGTCTAACAAGGGTAGGGGGTATTTATTCTTGATCGTGATTTCATTTAATCCCCGATAGTCTACGCAGGGTCACAGGGTCTTATCCTTCTTCCCCACGAAGAAAAAACCCGCCCCTAACGGTGAACGTGATGGTCTAATGAGACCTGCAGCGAGCGAGCTGTTGATGTACTCCGTCAACGCCTCGCGCTCGGGTTGGGATACCTGATACAGCCGCGAGGTCGGCAACGGAGCGCCCGCCTGCAGGTCTATAGCGCAATCGTAGGGGCGGTGTGGGGGCAAGGAGCGCGCACGATCCTCGCTGAATACTTCCCTAAGATCCCGATAGCACTCCGGCACTCCGTCAAGGCAGATCTCCTCGGGGGGCGTGACGCGTTCGTGCTTCCCGACGGCTGATTGTAAGCAGTGCTGATAACAATACTGGCTCCAGCTATCTATTGCTGGGCGCGCCCATGAAATCACGGGGTTATGCGTCTTAAGCCAGGGTAATCCGAGGATGATCGGAGCGTTGCGGGACCGCATTACGTAAAACCGGCGATGCTCGATATGATTGCCGGAGAGTAGAAGCTTTAGCGGCTCCGTTCTATGCGTTACTACCGCCAGGAGACGCCCATCAAGATCACGAACTCGCTTCTTATCAATCAATTCTTCCAAAAAACAACCCAGCTCGGATGCGAGATTGGTGTCCACTAAACAGTCATCCGCTCCTGAGTCTACCAGGGCCCGAACCCGGCTTGACCGGGACCCACCAAATATCTCCCCCTCAAGCTCAAGTCTGTTGGGGTGTCCCGGTCGCGTGTCGACTCGCCTAGACTCGGGGGGGGGGGGGGGGGGTGACTGGGGGGGGGGGGTGACGCGCGGGGTCGTAACTCACAGTACTCGGGGTGGACATGGAATGACGACCCCGGATAGCTGGTTGTGGCGTGAGGAGATGGTTGGACGCTGTCCGTCGTAGCACGGTCGCTGAGACGGCGCCTTCTGTCCTCCGCACCAACGTCCTTGCCGCCCAGCTGCATCGGTTCCTCCGTGGTTGCTGTCTCCCGGCCTCGGGAGTGGTCACCGAGCCCACGATGTTCCTCACGTTACGCGGTGCGTCGAAACGGATACCGATCACCTCCACGCTCCCGGCTTCGCTCCCTCAGGCGATTGTCCATGAGGAGGGAGAGGTCGATCAGCTGCTCCAAATCGGTGCTGTGGTCGCGGGTCGCCAACTCGTCCTTGAGTTGCGAGTTCAGGCCACGGCGAAACAGTCCACACAGTGCTCGATCGTCGTATCCACTTTGTGCGGCCAGGATCCGGAACTCAAGGGAGTAGTCCGCGACCGACCGCTTTCCCTGGTGGAGGGCGAGTAGCCGACCCTCTGCCTCTCTGCCCCGCACGGGATGGTGGAACACCCGACGAAAGGCTGCCACAAAATCAGGGAACGATGAACGGAGATTCGGCTTTGCGTCACTGGTCACAATCGCCCATGACGCCGCCGGACCTGTCAACAGACTCATAACATAAGCCACCTTGGCGGCGTCATTAGCGTAGGCAGACGGCTGTTGGTCAAATATGAGAGAGCACTGGTGTAGGAAGTGTCCACACTGCCCGTGCTCACCCCCATAACGAGGGGGGTGTGGAAGCGAGGGCTCCCACGACATTGTGGGATATGAGGAGGGCGCTTCCGGGGTGGTAGGACGAACCCCGGGGGGAGGTGGTCTCCGTTCCTCCACCCGAACTAAGCGAGGTTCGAATTCATCGAACCGATGAGCCAGCATGGAGACCGCGCCGCGGAGTTCCGAAATGGCTTGGCCGTGCTGACTCATCTGTTGCTCTTGTCGGGAAAGAGCAACATCTTTTCGATGTCTGCGGGATCCATGGTGGCGAAGAATAGATCGCCTCGTACAGAACAAACTAAAGGGGTGGATTCCCAGTTAAGCAGACACGGAAAGATCTTGTCAGAGAAAACAAAGAGTCTTTAATGACTTAACAGAAAGAGCCCGACAGGGAAAACGGTAACAAAAAGCGCTGGTCAAATAAGGACCAGGAAATAAGGAAAACAACCGAAAACGCTCGCTAAAAAACAAAGTGCGAGGAAGTACTGATTAGGTAATCTAGAGATATACAATTTAGAGGCAACGCGAATAACAAGAGTGATGGCCGCAAGGCAAAAAGGCAACGAGTAGTTAACAATCGAGGAAAATAGCGCGAGAGAACAATGGCACGGCATGGAATTCTCCGGCAGTGAGTGGACTGCCGGAGCCTCTTAATAAAGGAGGATAATCAGCCCGAAATTACGGACAGGTGTGCAGTTGGCGGAGGGAAAAGCCCGCCACCTGCTGGCGGGTACGTGACGTGACAAATTACCTCTGATTTTAAAGCAGGGGTGCCCAATACGTCGATCAGAATCGACCGGGATCCAGTGAACTGGTCCCAAGTCGACCGCAATTGGTGGGAGGAGGCAATGGGTGGCAAAAAACCCCCGATTTGTTTGTTTGGATCTTCAGCTTTCATTCATTTTCGTCCCGTTCCGACTGTTGCTCATTGTAGTGTACGTGCATGTGTGCGCGAGTGCACTGGTGGGCATCCGCGTGAGTGCGTGCGTGTGTTCGAGCGCACATGTGTGTGTGTGTGTATGGTTGCACGTGCGCGATCGGGTCGTTCGTGAGAAGTTGGTCGCTTCAGAAGTCGATCTTTGGCCAAAAAAGTGTGTGTGTGTGTGTGTGTGTGTGTGTGTGTGTGTGTGTGTGTGTGTGTGTGTGTGTGTGTGTGTGTGCGCGTGCGCGCGTGTGTGCGTGCGTGCGTGCGTGCGTGTGCGTGTGTGCGTGTGCGCGCGTGCGTGTGTGTGCGTGCGCGCGCCCGTGCCAGGAAGGGTATGATGTGGCTCTTTGCAGTAACACAGTAAAAAAATTGGCTCTTCGTCTCTGACTGGTTGGCCACCCCTCTGCTAGATGGTGCTGCGCTAAAAAGAATACAATACAATACAATACAGCCTTCACAACCGCTGCAGCTGTAACAATGAGAACTGGTCACAAACGCAGACATGAAACATATAAATCCAAATGGGATTACAAATAATGAATGAAAGACAAAAGTTCTGAAGACAATAGATTCAACAAAAAGGCTCACATCCAGAAGGGTTAAATATCTTGCTTGTCTCCTTCTTCCTTGAAGGGTTGGCAACCTAAAATGTTGAAAGAGCCATACTGGACCAAAAAAAACACATATGTCTGGAGCCGCAAAAAATTAAAAGCTTTCCAATGAAGGCAACACATGCTGTATGTATCTATATTAGCTATCTTAGCATACTATTAAATGATGAAGTTAGCTGCAAATACACAATGAGCCTTCATGATTAAATGTGTTTTTTCCCCTGCAGTGCATCCTATAGCGCAGGGTTGCTCAAACTTTTTTGACCGAAGAGCTACTTTTCGATCAACCAACCTCCCGCGATCGACCTGTTACCGCACACGCGCGCATACGCATGCACTTACACACACATGCCATAGTGAGCAACAGCCATAACGGCCCCTAAGATGATTGAGGCATAGAGGACACACTTTTGCAGTGTGTTAACTATCGTAGCTCAAGTTGACCATTTTAAAATGCTTCTTTTGGCCCTCTACATTCCCATTCTTTGCCAGTAACCTCAGTCAATTCTACATGAAATGCTGTTTTTTTTTTTTTTCCAACAGCCACCTACCTGGCATCCCGCCTTGCTAATAGAAACGTGTGTCGCAATCCTATGACGCAAATCCTCGTCGACAGAAATGTTGAAATTTAATATTTGTTCTACACATTTTTACAGCACTGGAAAACATTATGAATGTTTGATGTTTTTCCTCCTACAGAAACCACATACAAAAAAATATATTTCCTTTTTTCCATTTTCAAACCTTTTTGAAAAAGCTCCAGGGAGCCACTAGGGCGGCGCTAAAGAACCGCATGCGGCTCTCAATCCGCGGGTTGCCGACCCCCGGTGTCAGTACTTAACTTTGCTTTTGGTATGATCTACCGACTGCTGTCAGGCTGATGAATAAAAAATAACAATCATAATAATAATTATAATTAAATGATGTGAAGGAAAATTGTAAATAGTACTGCGATTTATCCATTTTGTGTTAATTGAAAGATGTTTGTTGTTTTTTTCTCTTTCTTCTTTCTTCTTTCTACATACATTCTTGCTGCTGGAGGCTGTAAATTTCCCCAGTGTGGGACGAATAAAGGATATCTTATCTTATCTTTGTTTAATGCTGGCTTTGAGTGTATGTTGGCGAATGCACATGTCAATTATTGTCGGGCAGAACCCTTTTATGTTACAATTGGTTCCTTCTAATATTCACCACAAAATGGCATAGGAACAACTCAATGAATATAAAGACAGTTACTTTGTATGAGGCGCATCGGATTATAGGGCGCACTGTCGGCATTTGAGAAAATTGAATGCTTTTAGGTGCGCCTCATAGTGCGGAAAGTACGCTACGTTGTTTTACACATAGTACAAAACCAATTCCAATTAATTTGCGACATTGTGTTTAAACAAAAAGAAAAACAGAATACCTGTACAATGATTTGCAAATAATGTTCTACCTGTATTTAAATGAACCCACTGCAAATAAAAGTTTTTTCATGTTCAAGCTGATAAACTTTCTTGTTTTGAGCAAATAATCATGCACTTTGAATTTTATGGCTGCAACATGTTCCAAAAAAAGCTGGGAGGTGTGGCAAGAAAAAAAAGGATAAAGTTGAGGAATGCTCATCAAACACTCAATGTCCCAACTTCATCGGAATTGGTTTTGTACGTACAAATACAGAATAAAATATGATGCATGATTAAACTATCATGACTGAGCATACAGAATACTGTATCATACCTAAAAATGTTCAGTGATGGTTGGTAAAATGTAGCATGATATTTTTCTGAAAGTGTGTGTTAACATTGTTTCTGTGTATGTTTTAATGTTCTCGTTTTAAGGAAGAAGAAGGCAGTGGAGTTGAAAGCGGCAGTTCATGGATCAGTTCTTCGACACAGCATGCTTCAGGGCATCTCTGCCCAGATCGTCTCAGCTGCGGTAAAATTCGCTTGGCTTCATTATCGCTAATCAAAAAAAGACATTTGCAAACATTTGATTTTACCTTGCAAAGCAATGATCAACATTTTTCTGTATTTTCTAAATCATAATCAAATTGTTGACAAAGAAATGTCAATTTTATCTTTCTCAAAAACAGTCATTGTTCATGGTCATATTATGAATAATCTATAATCGACATTGTTAAATCTGTGTACAGTGAAACTCCTCTCCAACAAAATCACGTTTGCAGCAAGACATTTTTCACAATGGGGCTTTTCACTGTAGCAAATTTGATCTCAGATATGAACACACACACACACACACACACACACACACAAAACATATGTGTGTACTCTTTATTTTTATTCCAATACGTAGTGCATAAATTCAAGCGGCCACTTATTTGACACTTCATATAGCCAGTGTAGAAAGAAAAAAACAGGAAAGTAATTGTGAAATTTATGATCAGCATTCACTTTGACTTACATCGATTTCTTGCATAATGTCTTTTACTTTGCTTCCTCCATCTTTCATTTTTATTACTTTAATCCTGTCTTCAAGCGTGAATGCTTTTCTTTTCTTAACTCCTTGGTCTGAAAAGGTCCGTTTCGTAGCCATTTTAGCAATGCAACATTCGTAATGCATCTGAAACTAACAATAACAAATACTTCCTGGACTACTGCGCATATGTAAACCAGTGTGGTGGTTGCTGTTGCCGTTTCTGAACGAAGCAGTGGAGGTCGCTGTGGCATGGTGAGGTTGGATTAGACTTTCGCGGAAGTTTTTTTAAAATTCCTGTGTATCTTGTTGTGAGGCATGAGCAGAGAAAAAAACTTAGTATAACGGGACAGGGGGACTTTTCGTTGTATGGGGAGCAGAAAAGTGCAAATGGTTTTCATGCATGAAATTTTTTCACACTCAGGGATATTTTCGCCAATGTAGGTTTTTTTGTAGAGGAGTTTCACTGTATATCAAAAAAGTAGCCCTTAGCATGAATCTGCACCCAAAGGTAATACTCAATTTGACAGGACAACGTCAGTCCCTTCTCATGGGATATTGATTGTTTATTGTTTATTATTTATGGGATTTATTGTTGTTGATTTGGTTTCATTTTATCATTAAACAATAACAAAAAAGCAACAATGAATGATTAATAAACAGTCATCCGAAAAAAACAACATATTTTGCAATACATTGTAATACAAAACTTTTAAAAAAATTAAATGAACCGATTAATCAATGCAATAATCAATCAAATAAATTGATTGTAGAAATATTCAATAGTAACAGCACTTAACTGTGCATCAGTATCAATTGATTTGATTTCCCTCTGTTATTCAGGTTTTGGGGAAACAACTGAATTTGTTGAATTGATTTGGGTTTTCTTTCATTCTGCAAAATGTTCCCACTCAGTTTCCAAAAGCACACTTGTTTACACATTTGTTGCTGAAATTAAACATTTGTGTCTTTCCTCAGGACAAAGTTGATGCTGGATTACCAACTGCGATTGTGAGTATTGCTTTTGCAATTTGTTAAAGAGAAAGTATAATCCGGTGTACAGGCATATTTACACAAAACAATGTAATATACACACACTCTTTGCATTATGATAATACATCTCTGTTGGCCAGGGCAGTAGCTCCTTCCTTGACCATCATGCCGTGTTTGTGGTTGTACTTGGAAAATAAACAAAAATGCAGCACACTATGCTGCATCTGGTGCCTCAAAACGTTTCCCAATAAGAACATCGGGGGACATAGGTTCATATTGCAGCGAGTTGATATCTGTGAGAGGGTGAATCGTCAGGTGTAACCAATTAATTTGTTCACGATTGTCCAGTTGAGTCACTGCATCGCTCAGCATGCGGTAGGCCACAGTGGTACTAATTGTTGCAAGAGGGGAAAAAAAGGTATTGAGCTTCTTCTATGAGAATACTGACCCAAAATGTGTATTCACCCTTTGATTTACTGTAGAATTATTTAAAAAAAACGTTTCTAACAATATGTCAGAGCGAAAGTTGAATTAAAATCTACGTTAACAACTGTTGGATATAGAATTTCATCAGGAAAATTTTGATCACCCCTCTCCCCCCAAACAAAACAATAAAAAAATCTGTTTTTCGACACCTAACTTTTTTTCCCCATGATTTGTATATAAGATAAGATAAGATAAGATATCCTTTATTTGTCCCACAATGGATATATAATGGATAATATGTTATAGTCATGGAAATATGCAGTATTTATGTTTAGATTTTTCGTTTGAGTTTCAGAGAGCAGATACATTTCTAATTTGGCTTTTAAATTGAAAGGTTTGGAGAAACCTTATTTGAATTGATTTAATTTCACATCAATTTTATGGTATCCCATCAGGGTACCCCAGAAGGTTACAGTGGATTCATACACAGCAAATTTGGAAGTGTGAATTCAACTCCTCTGTGGTGACTTTTGCTTGCATGACAAATCAAGGATATCTTATCTTATTAAAATGAACCTCAAACCCACACAGTGACTTGGACAAGTCTTAGTTGTTGGATGTCAGACAAGCTGTAAAGTTGAAAGAAGTGAAAATAGTTGTCTGCTGTTACTGCTCTTTCAGAAAACATTTCACAGATGTGTTTGAATTCTAGCAGTAACTCTGTAAGGCGTTGATGTTTGAGCATACACTCGACAGAGTGAACTCCCGTGATTAACACCGAACCTTTGAGGAATTGACTCTCCCACAGAATTGAATTAGACTGGAAATATAATACTTGCGAATTAGCTGTGTAGTTTGTTTGTTGGATTTACTCATGATGTTATTACTCACTCATGTTGTTTCATTTCTTCAGACAGTTGCAGGGGTGATTGTTGTGGGAACATCTCACGGTCTTGCTTTGGTCTTTGGTAAGCCAAATCTAGATTTGTAATTGTTCAGCTCCGTTCCAATCTTTGATTCAAATACTGTGAAAAATGTGTATGAGCCTGGCTTTGATTATAACCCCTTTAACTGTCCTCTCCAGATAACAACCAAGCATTAAGGCTCTGTCTTGGAACAAAAACAACTGGTGCGGAGTTTGGTGCGATCTCTGCCCTCAGCATCAACAATGATTGCTCAAGACTTCTCTGTGGATTTGCAAAAGGACAGGTACAAACTTAATCATAAAGGTTTTTTTGGGGGTGTTGTCAAATCTGCTCTCCATTTCATTTTGTCACAAGCAAGCGTGCATACCTTTTTGGTGCAGAACTTGGATAACAACTTCAGTTTTTATTTTTATCTTTTTACATCTTCAGAGTGCATAACATGACAACATCTAAAAAATATTACTAGAAACACCAAGCAACATAAATGCACCACTCCCGAAACTAACTATATTTAAAATTGTAATATTTAAAGGCCTGATCGAAACCTGCAGAGGAAAATTATTTTTTATGTTCATTCAATTAATGTAGAAGACAAAGTATGGTATACAAGGAAATATTATGGTACATTGATATTTGTACAATCAGTACAAATATCAGTGTACAATCAGTGCAGAGGTAATAACTCTAGACCAGGGCTCACCAGCATTTGTGCTAGCTCTTGAGTACTGATTAATGCAACATATATACCGGATATTGATATACCGTACACTTCTGAAATTAGTTTGAATTAAATTTACATCCATCCATCCATCCATTTTCCAAAGCGCTTAATCCTCTCAAGAGTCGCGGGGGGTTCTGGAGCCTATCCCAGCCGTCTTGGGCAGTAGGCGGGGGACAACCTGAACCGGTTGCCAGTCAAACGCACACAGAGACGAACAACCATGCACGCTCACACTCACACCATTGACAATTTAGTGTGTTCACTCAGCCTGCCATGCATGTTTTTGGAACGTGGGATGAAACCGGAGCACCCGGACAAAAGCCATGCAGGCCCGGGGAGAACATGCAAACTCCACACAGGGAGCTGGAGCTGGAATTGAACCCGGTACCTCTGCACTGTGAAGTTGACGTGCTAACCACTGGACAACCGGGCCGCCCAATTAAATTTACAGGCAGTTGTTACAGTATTATCAATAATGAATGCTATTCACATTTAGCGTGTTAATAATTTCTCATTAGAATTATGAAATAAATAGTGCAACACTGAATTTCTATAAGTCTCTGTCAGTATTTGATCATTTTCAAATAAGCACTTCTACAACAGTAATGCCCAATCACCGGTGAGCTCTTTCTAGAACAGGCGCTCTAGCTACTCATGTGGTCCTTGATGGCTACCGGTTGGTGACCCCTGCTCTAGACATTGTACGGTACATATACATTTCCCCCTGAAATTTGTGCGACAATGAGGCCAACTACTTTATTTCTGCTGTAGATCATTTGGGTTGAACTCAAACGATGACAATAGGACAAGAAGCCATCCTGTCAGCACAGGTCGCGCACTCAAAATAAGACAGCTGTTACCAATATCAGCAAAAACCTTCAATCAGAAGATTACAATCAACAGTATAGCATACATACATACTTATATGAGCCTCTAAAATCCTGCGGGAAGTTTTATGGGCAGATATGAGACAAAGATCAATCTCGAGCATTTAAGTTTTATTCACCTTGGTCGATTTGTAATGATTATGTCAACATTGTGACCTGAATTCAGGATGAGAGCAACCAGATGTCCATTTTGTTGCAGTTTGTTTCCATGGCAAAGAAACCAGTCCAAGTGTCTGACATATAGACTTCTTCACATATTCATCACACACAGGTTTCAAAACCAACTTCAAGATCACATAGAGACGACACAAGGAAATATAAAATCTAATGTCTATGTAAATCCAATCATAAAGGAGGTTAACACCAAAGATCGCAACTCGAATGACGAGATGCAATAATTTCTGACATAAGATGCTTGAGGAAGTCAAGTCAGCTTTAATTGTCAAATATGCTCTACGTCAGGGGTGTCCAAACCTTTTGCCAAGGGGGCCAGATTTTATGTGGTAAAATGTCGGGGGGCCGACCTTGGCTGACATTCTTTACATTGAACAACAATATTGTTCAACAAATTTTAGTAAGCCAGTCTGTTTCACATTTCCATTTTTATTTTAATTTCAACAATCTTAAGAATTTCTTTTGGTTCATTTGAAACAGGTATATCACATCCAACTGCTTATTCACTTGACTTTTTCTTAAACAGAAGTCTCCTGAGTGCAAATTGATTGATTTGAAACATAAAATGTATCACCATGACTTTTCAATAGTCACAAAACCTTTGACTCGAACAACAGGGAAATGAACAAGCAATACACATATCCACAACTGCAAGGATCATTTAAAATATGACATATCAGTCAATATAAACACGGAGTGATGTCTTGTTAACTCGTGAGTGATGCCCTCTAGTCTCTAAATGCTATTACTCATTTAGTGAATGCTATTACTCATTTAGCCACTAGAGGGAAGCAGTACTCTATGAAACATCACTCACCAGTCTACGAGACCTCAGTCAATGCAACACGTGTTCCATTGCGCCCAACCTGCGGGCCAGACGGCACTGATTTTATGACAGGGGCCGAGGGCCGGATGAAATTCGACCGCGGGCCGGATTTTGGACATGCCTGCTCTACGTGTAAGACAGCACAGATGAAATTATTTTCTTCTCTCAACCACAGTGGAAACGTGTAGTGCATTGAACACACAGCTAAAATGTACGTAAAATCACATAAGACATTAATATAAAATATGTTAAATAAAAAATAAAATAAATAAACAAGTAACAACAAAAGACAACCAAGGTAGCTGTGGTCAAACATCATATTGGTACTTTTTTCCCCCTTTTTTTTTAGACTGGCTGCATCATCTCAATTTCCGTACTGATATTTCACTGAGACAACATACAATGCACCCTGTTTTTTGTGATTCACAATTCGAGCTTGATAATAATTTCTTGTTTTGTTCTTTGATGAGATTACCATGTGGGATCTTGCCAATGGGAAACTTCTTAGGACGATCACTGATGCACACCCTCCGGGCACAGCAATCCTGCACGTAAAGGTAAGCCACATCATGTATCATGTGCAACCACTTGATAAAATGTTTATAAAATTGTAAGTAGAAGAAATATTTACAAAGAATAATGCTTACAAAGAAACATTTGAGCTGTCAGAAACATGCGGCATCCTGCTATGAAGAAGCTATTTGCGAGCCCGCTTTTCGCTAACGTAATTTTCACCTTACAGAGAAATCAACCACCATGATTTATTTAAGAGAAAACATTTATAAGAATGGTTAAACTTGTGACTGAGGAAAAAGCCTTTTCGCAGAGGGATAAACTTTTGTGAGTGTTCCCGAAGGTAGCAAATGTTGCGTTCTTGTCAGGGTTCCTTCAAGGCGGGAAGCATGCGCCCACAATCGTGTCCAAACGTTCTTCAGACGTTTGCCATGGTTTTGCTTGTAGCAAGGAATTTTGGAACATGTTGAACAGTGATTTTGCAATGCATCACCTGACAACTTTGTCCATGTTTTGAGCAATCGACTCCTTGTCATGAGTAAACGTGGGAATTAACTCTGCTCATGTTCTGAGTGGGAGTTGTCAAACCCACATCACACACAAATCATTTTGCCGCAGCGTCTATTTTACATGCTGAAATAATTGCTAATTTGGTCTGAACAGACTCTGAACCTACTTTATAGTGTAATGTTTGCTGCTCTGATTCCAAATGACTGACAAAACACTGCCTCTTTTGTAAATTAACTCCTCTGGTCACCGCCAGTGTTAACAATTTCATAACACAGGTTTTTTAAAAAGGGTCAAATTTACAGGTTGCACAAGTACGAGTGGGTGATAAATATACTCGCGCTGTCAAGGTGTGGAAGGCTTTTTGACAACTTAACACAGATGTTGGAATCACAACTGGCTTCAAATTGCTGTGTTCAAGACCGAGGTGTTTTGTTTCTGACGGAAACTTGGTTTAACTTGGTTTACACTTTAACGTTTAGCTAAAAGGCAATTGATATTTCTAACAGACAACGCATACCAAACCGAACCAAAAACTATGAGCACAAAACTGAGAACTTAACCGAACTGTGTATTTTGTGAAGCATTACACTCCAAGTGCAGTCTCAAATTTTGAGGCTAAATGTGACTGTTTAGGTGCAGTCTGGAGCCCTGCATTTTCCAATGTTTGAGAAGTAACACAATTTCACAGATTTAGTTTTTCTTTGCCGAGTTAGCTGTGAAATATGTATTTATTTATTTATTTTTAAAATTGTCTTAAATAAGTGCTCGAGTGGTTGGCGCGTCGACCTCGCCGCGCGGAGGCCGTGGGTTCGATCCCGGCTCCGGTCTTCCTGTGTGGGGTTTGCATGTTCTCCCCGGGCCCGTGTGGGATTTCTCCGGGTACTCCGGTTTCCTGCCACATTCCAAAAACGTGTGTGGAAGGCTGATCGAACACTCTCAATTGTTCCTAGGTCTGAGTGTGAGCGCGGATGGTTGGTCGTCTCTGTGTGCCCTGCAATTCGCTGGCAACCGGTTCAGGGTGTCCCCCGCCTACAGCCTAAAGACGGCTGGGATAGACTCTAGCAGTCCCCGCGACCCTTGTGAGGATAAAATGGATGGAAAATGTGTAAATGGATGGATGGATATTGTCTTAAATAGGGCTTAATAAGCCCGGAGGAACCCAGGGTGCAAATTTGAGATTTTGTTTTTCTGGTGACGTTTTTTCTTCGTGATGTTGTTTCTTCGAGCTCGTCAGATCAACTGATCCCGCTCAGATTTGGTAATTAGTGATCGTAGTGAGAGTGATTACAAAGAGAATTGCTTCATGAAGTTAACGATTTGGCGTTACAACGAACAGACTCAAGAACAACAAACAGACTCAAGACCAATTCCAGGTCAGCCAAAGGCAGGTTTCCGTGAGGAATGTTTATTGTTGTTCAAGGGTAAACCAAGGTTCTAAATCCAGGCAGTGTGACAAATGGTTGACAGAGCGCGATTCTCCCAGGCAAGAAACAATGCAAACCAGGCAGGCATACAGATGCAGGATATCTGGCACGAACATAGATTATTAATTATAATTTAAGGATGAATGTACATTTTTCAGTCTCTGAATTGTCATTCGCTGTCATTATTTATGTTTGAAAACTAATTGCTTATTCCTTATTCCCTTCTTTTTTTATTTTTATGTTCCAAGTTCACAGATGACCCGACACTTGCAGTTTGCAGCGATAGTGGCGGATCAGTTTTTGAGCTGGCTTTCAGGTAAATGATTTGTCTTGACCAATTTATTGTACATGATTGAGTATCTTATGGCTTATTTTACAGCTGAATAATATGACCATTATTCAAATCTAAACTGAACAAAAATATAAACAACACATTTTCCTCAATTTTTCATGAGCTGGACTTGAAGATATAAATCTTTTTCACACGCGCTCTCTGCCGTCTGCCCTAAACAGTGAAAAACGCAATTCACTCAAGTCGGTTGTGACGACCAACTGCACTCTAGTCGAAGCACCGATGAGGACGGCGAGCATGCAGATAAGCTCCCGTGAGATGGCTTCTGACGGATATGCAAACCGATTTTTGCAGTGGCTGCCTGGGTGGCTTGTCCCCGAGGATCATGGGGGCGAACATGTTGAATGTGAAGGTCTTGGGCTGGTGTGGTTACACGTGGTCTGTGCTTGTGAGGCCAGTTGGATGTACTGCCAAATTGTTGGAGACTACTTGTGATGGAGGAATGAAGATATTCCCGCAGTAGGCATGCCATTGACACACTTACTGAAAACTTGTAAAATCTGTGGCATTGTTGTGTAAGAAAACTGCACATTTCAGAGTGGCCTTTCATTGTGGCCAGCCTACTGCATACCTGTGCAATAATCACACGTGAGATGTGGGATGGGTCATCTTGGAGAAACTCACGAAAAATGGGAGCAAAAACAAACGTGTTGTTTTTATATTGTTCAATGGAGATGTTCATTTTAGATTTATCAATATAACGATGGGTTCATTGAAAACCAAGCATTTTTTCAGAAAAATACAAACATTATAATACAAACGGTTGTAATAATTCACATTGCATGACAAAATGTTTTGCCTCAACCATTTTTTTGGGTGATTCAATTGGTCGGCTTTTTTTCCCACCCCTAGCCACACAGCAACAGGCCTTTTCAGCATGCTTTGTGGCCGGCAACCCTCTTCAAAGTATTTTGTTGTTAGATACTACAGTGGTGTTGTTTCTTGTCGTGTATTAAATTAATGTGACTTGATGATACCCTTACAAAGGAGGTGAGTGCAGTTTCTGCTGTATATAATTCAATGGTTTGCAAGTATCAAGTCAATCATTACTTGTACATTTGTATGAGAAGGCTATAATAGATTCAAATGTTCATCTATTTGTTACAGTATATTTCAAAACGGATCCATTGACCAGAGGAAATTTATTTGCAGGCCAGAATCGTGGTCCCCGAACTCTGCCAATAGAAAGCGGCCCACTAGGAAATGGCCCCATTGTCCAGAAAACTGAGCTGGGCCTCGTGATGTTGTTGACTTTACAATATTCATATCGTGTATGTTTATATGTAGATATTAATATGAAAATTATATATCGATCAGCCGCAGCTCATATGGAAATAACGCATTTAAAATATACATCAGGAAAGCTTTACAGATGATCTCTATAATTTCTAACGGATAGTAAAGGGAATCAAAAAATGTTAATTATGCGATTTCTATTAAAACTAGCAAGGAAGCCTTATTTTTTTACTGATTAGGAAAAGTAAAACAAATTGTTGGACCGCAAAAAGTTTGCTTTGCCAGACCTCCCTGTTTATGCTTCCAACTAACTGCATTATTTCAGATCACTTCATGCTAATATTTTCAAGAATGACAGCAAACTTTGAAAGCACAAGGGAACATGATAAAATGTAATTTGAGATTACTTTGATTCCTTTTGTCATTTTAGTGTGCTTCTCTTCATGCTAAATATTTCCTTTTTGCTTCCAGGAGAGTAATGGGCATGCGTTCCTGTGACTCAAGATGCCTATTCAGTGGTTCCAAAGGGGAAGTCTGCTGTATTGAACCATTGCGTGCATATCCAGACTTCAGTGACCACCCAATAACACATTATTCTCTGTTGGCTTTGGCTTCCCTCACGAAGGTACACCTGTGCATCTACGTCACTCATCTTTAACACGAAGCAAGTTGATCATGAGTTGTTTTTTTATGCCATCACCAGATTCTGGTAATTGGACTGAAGCCCTCCCTAAAAGTTTGGATGACATTTCCCTACAGCAAGGTCTGTAGTTGTTATTTTTTTTTCTTTCTTTTGTTTTTTACTTTGGGTATGCATGCTCACTGAACAGTTTATTGCCACAAAATCTAAAGTGAGCGTTATAAAATGTGATGTGTCCATTAAGAAATAATGAATGCATTTTACATCATGAAACATAATCTTCCGTTCACATTGAAGTCAATTTATGAATGAAGCGCCTTACTTGCACACTTTCTAGATGTCGCAAATCTCTTAGTCAGTCTTCTAACAAATCCATTTTTGGGTAAAGTCTAAGGGTGACCCAATTTTCTCATCGTGGATCTTAAAATTAATCATAAGAATTCCATCAAGATCCTTGTTGAAAATATGTCGTAATTTGGCTGTGAAATTAACTTGCGTTGTGGATTCGGAAGTTATCACCAGTGATGTGTGCGGTTCAATCAACCACAGACTATGTTGAAGGAGCGTGTATTTTTGCATTCAATTTCATCCATTTATCGAACCACTTAATCCTCACTGGGGGCGCAGGGGGTGCTGGAGCCAATCCCAGCTGTCTTCGGGCAGTAGGCGGGGGACACCCTGAAGTGGTTGACAGCCAATCGTAGGGCACACAGAGACGAACAACCATGCACGCACACGCTCACACCTAGGGACGATTTAGTGAGGTCAATCAGCCTGCCATGTTTTTGGAATGTGGGAAGAAACCGGAGTACCTAGAGAAAACCCTCGCAGGCCCGGGGAGAACATGCAAACTCCACACAGGGAGGCCGGAGCTGGAATCAAACCCGGTACCTCTGCACTATGAAGTCGACGTGCTAACCACTGGACTACCAGGCCACCCGCATTCAATTTCAATATATCAAATATAAGCAATTTAATCTGAATATCTGAACGCTTAGGATATTGTGCAAATTGAGTTGACCAGGTTGCTCAGCAATACACTGCGTCATGCTTCAAATGCCAAAGAAAATCTATCAGTCACGCCAGAGTTGGATGATTCATCTAAATCGGTTTTGGCTTCTCTCAATATTTAAAATATTAACAAACAAAGAAGGGTGGCCCGGTGGTGGGCTGATTGCACGTCAGCCTCACAGTGCAGAGGTGCAGGGTTCGGTTCCGGCTCCGGCCTTCCTGTGTGGAGTTTGCATGTTCTTCCCGTGCCTGCGTGGGTTTTCTCCAGGTACTCCGGTTTCCTCCCACATTCCAAAAACATGCATGGCAGGATGACTGAACACTCTAAATCAGGGGTGCCCAAACCTTTTCGACCGAAAATCTAGTTTTCGATTCACTAACCTCCCGGGATCTACACTTACCGGCAGGCACACGCACGCACACACATACACACACACACACACACACACACACACACACACACACACACACACACACACACACACACACACACACACACACACACACACACACACACACACACACACACACACACACACGAACACACACAAGCACGCCATGATGAAAAACAGTCTGAAACTGAGGCATGCAATGCACTTTTGCAGCCCTGTTAACTATCGTAGCTCACACGTACTGTTTTAAAGTGTTTCCCTGGGCCCTCCTAGATTCCTATTCTTTGCCCATGCCCTCGGTGACTTGTACACGAAGCAAACTCTGAATGAGAATAATGACGAGAAAAGATGGAGCGCAACAGCTCCGATCACAAGCTGCAATTGCAGACTGCTGAGCGCTAACAACTTCCGCTGACGCAGGTCACGCGCCACCATAGGTTAAAGATTTACCTGCTTTATTTTATTATATATTTAAAATCCTTTATGTGAAAATGAGACTGATAGAATAATTAGGGTGCAGTGTACATTAACACAAAAATATATTACTAATATGCACAAAGACACAAATGGTTGGTTGGTTTTTTTCTCCTCGACACTCTTCGGATCTACTTGGGACCCGTCTTAGATCTACCGGTAGATCGGGATCGACGTAACGGGCACCCCTGCTCTAAATTGTCCCTAGGTGTGAGTGTGAGCGTGGATGGTTGTTCATCTATATGAGCCCTGCGATTGGCTGGCAACCAGTTCAGGGTGTCCCCCGCCTACTGCCCGAAGACAGCTGGGATAGGCTCCAGCATGCCCTACCACCCTTGTGAGGATAGGAGCATCTGAAAATGGATGGACGGATGGATGGATAAAAATGGAACAAAAACTATTAATGAGCAGAACGGCGCGGTACTTTTCCAAGTTACCGATGTTGTGACAGTACCTTGAATGCACCATGTTGCTGCATCCAAGCGTGTGGCGGAGGTGATTTAGCCGTCCCCGAGCGTGATTTAAGATGTTTTTGACTCCCTTGTTTGAGTTTACTGTAAAACTAAACCGTGTTTAGTAAACATACAACCAAAAGAACTACACACATTTTATATTTCAAATCAAACTATGTTTCCTTATTAAAACATTGCAAGCGCTTATGCAAAAGTAAATGGAGTCTCCCATTCTAATGCCTTCAAATAATGAATACTCATGCAAACGTTGTGGAATCACATAAACACAGGTGAGTTAACACTACTCGAAGGTACAAATTCTTCCCAGTCTGTGAAAAACGAGTGAGATTAATAGAATTCAATCACAACTTCTGCTCTCATTCAATGACTACTTAGTGTCTCCAAGAGGCCATAATGCGCAGGAACACCCAGTATTTGTTTTTACAATTGCTACCATTGCAGAATATTCTTATCTTCTTACAAATGTATTTTCTCATTGCCCTTTGAAGTCATATTTATTAGATTTTTCAAGGATTCAAGGAATTTTCCTTTCTTCCAAATTTAAAGATACAAAGATGTCATGACTTTTTTTGTTGTATCAACTCATATTCCTAAATGGTATGACATGAAATACAATCCACAAGATAGTTTTAAGTGGTTGAGTTTTATTTGTTCAATTATTCTTTTTTCCGTAAGCATCCAACCTTAAACTCGTGGCCCATTAATATGATGATTGTGACCGGCAGTTAAGATAAGATAAGATATCTTTTATTCGTCCCACACTGGGGAAATTTACAGCCTCCAGCACCAAGAATGTATGTAGAAAGAAGAAAGAAGAAAGAGAAAAAAAACAACAAACATCTTTCAATTAAATGCAATATGAACACAAAATGGATAAATTGCAGTACTATTTACCATTTTCCTTCACATCATTTAATTATTATTATTATTATGATTGTTATAGTTAAATCCCCAATCCATCAGCATGTGGAAATCCTCCACACGTGCACCCCTGCTATTGCATATTTTTAAGCAATCGTGCTATCAGGTCTAAAAGGCAATCAGACCCTTGAGATACATTTGAAGACACAAAGAGAAACGACGAGTTAAACAGAGTTGTCTTTCTTGCAAGGAGAGTGCGTTGAGACGTGTCTAGGTTTATGATCTCAGAACAGCTCTGGGAAGTTGTGCTCATCTACTGCTTTTATTGTCTTAGGGCATAGCCTGTTACACAAACTTCTAATGGAGGGGGGCGGGAACATCTACACAATGCCCTCCTAAGAGGAGTCATACTGAGGGTTTGTGATTGCTCAACTCAACTATATTTATAAAGCACTTTAAAACAACCACCACTGTATGCAAAGTGCTATACATGGAGCAAATAGTACATACAGTATGCAACAATAAACGAGACATTGATGACAAAGACAGTAGAAAGCACAAAAACAGTAAAACTAAAAATCGAGTCTCATGCTTAGTCAAAAGCCAAAGAATAAAAATTTGTTTTGAGACGAGTTTTAAAGATGGGCAGCGAGAGGCCTTGCCGAATGTTCATTGGGATGTCATTCCAAAGAGAGGGACCAGCAACAGAAATGGCTCTGTCCCCTCGAAGCCTCCGCGTAGTTCTTGGTATCTCTAATCATGTCTGGTCTGCAGACCTGAGGCACCGGCCGGGCAGGTGTGTAGGGGCGGAGGAGCTCAGAGATGTAAGGTGGAGCGAGGTCATTTAAAGATTTGAAAACAAATAATAGGATCTTAAAAAGAACTCCAAAGTGTATAGAGAACTGTGGACACATCACAGGCGCGCCGTCTCAAGGCTAGCACTGCCACTTCTTCTTTCTCAGAGGATGTTATCTTCATTCAAGTCTGAGAACCGGAACCAGCTGGCCTCTTCAAGACAATAAACCACTTTTGATTTGTTCACTGTGCTTTTCCCATTGTGAATGAAGTCTTTGCAAGGTTGCATGAGTAAGTTGATAATACATCCAAAAGCAGAGAGCGATAATCACTTTTACACATGCTTTCTGAGTTTTTACCGTATGCAGGCAAGTCTGTATTTCGAGGTGTATGTCTTCGGTGTAGCACCACATCGTGCTGCAACATTCCGGGCAGCACTAATAATACTGTACTAATAATTAATCTGATTTTTAGCAATATATTTCCACAAAGAAAAAATTACTTTGTGTTTTTTTTTCAGTCTGATCCATCCAGTGTCCCACAGCTTGCATGGCAGTTTGTGTCCGTCCAAATGGCTGTCAACCCGTTCTTAGCTTTCTGTAAAGGAGATACAATCCACTTCCTCATGGTATCTACTGACCTTTTAACTGGAATAGATACATTTGATCTTCATCTACAAATATCTTATTTACATAATGTACAGTATGATTTATATATGGATGTGTTCTATATATGAATTATATTTCCTCTTTGTGTTCATTTTTTTCTTTCCAATTTTTATTCAGTTCTCTACAAAGTCTGGTGGCACTTTTGAAATACACTTAACTATTACCACTGCATTCAGTAGCATTCTTTAATATTTTGCATTTGAGGTAAATAGTTCAAGTACTATATTGTTGTATTTGGAAGAGATTACATTTTTTATTAGCCCTGCCATAGTTTCTTTTTTTTTTCTTTAAGATTGAAATTCAACGAGTTAAAGAAATTCTGTTTAAAGATCTGCCTAAATTTTTACCATGAGCAAAGCAAGATGAATGGCCACAATTCAAATTTTCTTAATTTTGCTGACAGGTCCAATGCTTTTGACAATTACAAGTTTCCTCATCCTCTTATGTAATAATTGTTGTTTTACATGAGTTTTAAATACTGCCATCTTGTGACAGCAAACTTACTTGAATTCAAGAGTTAAGACTAACTCCAAAGGTGGAAGAGAATGAACGTTAGTTAGAATAAGACTTTTTCATGAAATCATTTCACTTTGCTGCTTCGTCCAGATAAAAAGAGAAGAGATGGGTGCCATCCATGTTATCAAACAGAGACGTATTCATCTCAGCTGTGATATAATCAGTTTGAATGTAAGTACTCCA
This sequence comes from Hippocampus zosterae, assembly GCF_025434085.1. NCBI lineage: Eukaryota > Metazoa > Chordata > Actinopteri > Syngnathiformes > Syngnathidae > Hippocampus > Hippocampus zosterae. Next base: position 21,676,812 of record NC_067461.1, on the reverse strand, counting down.
AGTAAAGGTATGATCGCTTTTCAGACCATTTGATCTTCATCCTGATAAATAGTGTTTGGGGGAATTGTTAAATTAAATTGTACAAGCGCAATGTTTAAGAATTTTGATAATCGATTCATTCTTTGGAGACCTTGTTTCATTTAAAATTATCAAAATCAAAAACAATTTGGCCTTTCGGTCGTAAATGTTCTCGAATTTCTGTATCTCTCCATGAAAGCAGACTGTTTCTCTTGGTGTTGTATCAAAATACAATATTTGCAAACATCTGCATTTCATCTGGAAAACACTGATCTATGTTTTTACCTGTTTTCTGACATGTTATGGACCAAACTAGGAACTGAATCAAATTAGTTCATTTTCTGCACTGTTCATGTGAGATAATGATGTTTTTGCATCACGGATAGAAAGAGAAACTTTTAAAAAAAAATCCAATTACCGTATTTTCACGACTATTCGACGCACCGTACGGTTGGGCGCTGTCTCATTAATGGGTGACATTTCTGTATTTTACACATAGACAAACCGCACTGTCTTAATGGGCGCAGTTTTACAGTGGTAAAACATACGCCAGCTTAAACATACGGCATGCATGCTCGCACGCTAACACGTTAGCTTGAAGCATACGGTAGCATGCCAAGACATACAGATGCAAGCAAAAAACACGTTTTTAAAAAGGCAACGAAAGCAGAACTGAGTTCGGGTGTATTTTATTTAGCAATAGTACGATGTTCTCACGTTTTTCAATCAATCATCACCCAGAAATCCATCAAAGTCCTCATCCTCTGTATCAGAATCAGAGGACTGCACATCCCAGTTGTTATTGAACGCATCACATGCTAAAGTGTGAGTTGCTACGCATTGCCCAGCGGAAAGAAGGAGCAGCAACAGCAAAGTCAACATTTCTCTCGTGTGAAGCTTTCCCACATTTGAAAGTAAAGAACAGAGCGAAACATGGTAGCAGCGCGTGTGTGTGTAGAAAGAATTGAACAATTGCGCAAGCACCGTATTCCATCAAAAACGCAGCGTTCCCTCTCGTTGTCAGAGTCACTCTCATTGCCATGTGGCTCCACAGAAATGATGCCGGCTTTGCCAAAAACTCGAACAACAGTGCAAGCAGACACGTTCGTCCAAGCAGCCACAATCCATTTGCAAATTGTGGCATAACTCGCCCAGCGCTGCCTCTCACTCCTTGTAAAGTTGTTTGCCATCGATCATCCATTGCCCCCATGCCGTTCGCAACTTTACTTTGAACGCCCGGTTGATGCCGATGTCCAGCGGTTGGAATTCTTTAGTCAAGCCTCCGGGAATAACGGCAAGCTCAGAGTTCATTTGCTTGACTTGGTTTTTCACCGCTGCTGTGAGATGGGCACGCATGCCAAAAGCATAACCGATGGCTTGAAGTTTGAACTGAGCTTCATAGGCGTGTCTCTTTGTCGAATTTATTTTCGGGGGTTCTTAGAAACCAAAACCGGAGTTGTTTTGCAACAATGCACGTTGCCACACTCTATACAGGTGTTGGTACCTGTTTGAGGCGTCCCTTTAGCGTCCACTTACACACCCACCCTTCACCCATTGGCGGACTGCTCCCCAGCATGCCTGTGCGCTCTCTCTCTCTCTCTCTCTCTCCCTCTCCATATATGTATAAATACACACCCACCCTTCCCTGATTGGCCGACTTCTTTCCCCCATGCCAGGCCACAGTCACTTCCGCCTTTTCTCTATATAAACAGCGTGTCGGCTGTCAGTCAGATTTTGGAACTCAGCGCATACAAAAGACGCTCTGCACCATAAGGCGTCCTGTCCATTTTGGAGAAAATTTAAGACTTTTAATGGCGCCTTATAGTCGTGAAAATACGGTAATCGACACAGTACTTGGCAGATCAATCGATTATTAAAATCATCGTTAGTTGCAGCCTCAGTAAATGTAGTCATGTCCAACAAATTTGTTTTCGGAAATCTCAACATTTTTTGACTATATCATTGGTCTCTTCAATGTAGACATGGGTCATGTTTGAAATATGGCATGTAGTTATAAAGTAGGATTTGTGTCAATTTATAAATAATGTTGAGGTTAGCACTAGGCTTCTTATTCTTTTTCATATGTGCAGCACAAGTAAAATTGTTCAATTGTTGTTGTTTTATATACTATTCATTGTATCTCTGGCAGGCTTTTGTGGTAGTTGTATGACAAATTTACCTGGAAAGGAAGGTGTAGCATCGATTCACTTCCTTTCTGTCTCAATTTTATTTTTAGTGGATTAATGGTCGTACATTAGTCCTGATAGACAGCCACGAAAAGCTACAAGTTGTGGACCGACCCAGTCAGGAGATTTTGGATATTCTGGACTTGGAGCAGGTGCAACTGGTATACAACAGCCGCCATTTCAAATCGCTGGCCACGGGAGGGAATGTCTCCCAGGCTTTGGTGAGGGATTTTCTGATGAGTTACAATTGGTTTCTGTGACTAATCACCACTAGATGGCATAGGAACATTAATAAGTTAAGATAAGATAAGAAAACATTTATTTGTCTCATGATGGAGAAATTCCCAATTTACAGCAGCAAAATTGTGAAAGGTAGAAGTAGAAGAACAACAAGTATATGAATAAATATGAACGATAAAATATAAATACAAGCATAATAAAAAAATGGGTGACGGGATGATTCCAGGTTTTCAGGTCTGTCTGTGTCAGTGTTTTTCAATCTTTTTCGAGCCAAGGCACTTCTTTCATTGAAAACATCTTGCGGCACACCACTAGCTGAAAAAAAAAAAAAGAGAGGCTTATTTAAACAATTAAGTGTTACTGTATATTGTTCCTGTAAGTGTTTTTTTAATATTGAAAAAATAACGTTATAACACCTTGACTATGAATCAAATCGACACCTATCCAATATTTAATAATCTTGCATATTTATTATCACTCACTGTGATAAATGGTTTGGATGAAAACAGATCTGATATCCTGGCAGCAATTGATTGAAGACACACAAAGCTCTTCCTCCACAGCTCTCATTCTTTCTATCGTTTTAGTTTTTACCGCAGACAGGCTATTGCTTTAGCTGCTACGGGTCTGGTAAAAAAAAAAAAAAAAGAATGATAACTTGCGCCGGAAACTTTGCTTGTCTCAAAGCATAAGGCGATTAGCTAGTGACTGCTTCTCCCTTCTGGTATTGAAGAGTACTATAGGCACTCGACCGCACAGACATATAAACATTGGATCATTTCCCACGACACACCTGGCAATATTGGTGTGCCACAGCACAGGGTTTGAAAAACACCTGGTCTATGTAATAGCCTGACAGGGAAACAACGAGGAATGTATAGAGACTGTGACTCCATAAGTTTATCGTCCATAAGGCACATCGGATTATAGGGCACACTGTCGGCTTTTGGGAAAATTGAATGCTTTTAGGTGCGCCTTGTAGTATATTCTTAAAATTGCCCGTACTGTACCAGTGTGCACACATTATGTGTATTACAGCATATGGAGATAATTTATAAGTGCATTATGTATCTAATCATCCATTACCTCAAATTAATAAATGTGTTCGTACATTTTTTGTGAAATATAATTCAACTTTTAAAAATGTTGGGAGCTAGCTCCCTCAATAATATGTTAAAGTTTAAGTTTTGAAGCACAGGGTTTATACTTGTGCGTGGTTCTGTAATGATGAATTAATCGAAAATGTAACGCAACTGATTAATTTTAATACCAGGAAGACTAGTTTACTATAATATGTCCAACAAACCACTGAGGTCTTCACAGAACATTTGTATTCCAATTTATATTCATAAATTCACCACACGTGGGCTCTAATGAATAATTAGTTGACTTCTGAAGGCAACTGATTGTACTGGATTGTATTAAGGGTTAAGAGAGTACAGGGGGCTGAATACAAATGCACACCACCTTTTTCAAATTCATATTTGTAAAAAATAAAAAAAACATGGAATCTATCATTTTCCTTCCTATTCACTATTATGTTATTCTGTGTAGTAAAATATCAACTAAATGCATTCAGGTTTGTGACTGTAAAGTCACCTTATGAAAAGGTTCAAGGGGGTACGATTACTTTTTCAAGACATTGAAAGTAGGGATATTGTCAGTTGTTGTAAAGTTAAATCCATCTTGCTCATATAATTCTTTGTGTATGTTTTTATTCCAGGCCTTAGTTGGAGAAAAAGCTTGCTACCAGTCTATTGCAAGCTATGCAGGACAAATTGTCTGTTTGGGCACCAAGGTACTATTTGTTAATGTGTGTCAGATATTTGTAAACGATGGGAACAGCAATTGAGAAGTATCACTTAAGTGTCATTAAGGTAGGTAGGCTAAAATGAGTTAAAAATGAGAAGGTTTGCATTTCTTTGCTGATGGATGTGAAGGGCGATCAAATAATTTTAAAGTTTATGTTGATATGTTTTTAAAAAAGACTTTATAAACTAAACTGTAGATTAAAATGGTCATTAGTAGAATACCCATGTATTGCACAAACACCCAAAACAAATTATAGTACCGGTATATAAGATAACTTGACAAACTAAATGACAAATACTCACGTGAGCAAAAGAAGTAACTGACAGCTAATCATTTTACTCGGATACAATGATTCACACAATAAATAGTAATGATTGTCTACACTAAGTTTCAGGTTTGGGTTTTACATGTACCGACTAAATTTACACTCGTGTAACCTACACTCCAATGGCCAATATCGATTTGTCCTAGTCCAGTTCCTAATGATGTAGTGATATCGCAGGGCAAATCCATCGATGCATTGGTTCAATAGATGTATTGTTACGTTCCAACTATAATTAAATCAGATGTTGTCATACTAAAATAAATACATATTGCCAAATTACCATTTCAATATTGCTGCAGTAAACAACATATGACAAATTGTCAAATTATATTTTGCGGTAACAATATACTATTTATAATTCATGCCTGGTACTCACTTGCTCATACTTGAGCTGTATTGTCCATAGATTACCCACACATGCTTTCAACCTCATGTTGGACAAACTACGCTGGAATTTTAATGTGTAGAGTTGCAGTATTGCCAAAACATAGCAAATCAAAATAACATTCATGCTAAACCACTTTTTGGCATTTCAGTCATTCTTAATGATATTAACATGAAATGGTATGCTTTGATACTTTGTAAAGCACAATTGTCCATCATTCTGTCCCTTTTGTTTCAGTCAGCCCATTCTATGACTCTCAGGACCTGGAGAGAGGTAACCTAGTTTTGTTGACTTTGTTGTCTGTGGTTATTCTACTGTTGATTGATTAATTTGGTCTCTGTATATGCAGCGCATTGACTGTTTGTTGAAGCAGGAACATTTTGTTGAAGCTCTTTCATTGGCCTGGTCCTTCCATGAGCGAACAGCTAAGGCTGTGGTTGGTGAGTGATAATGATCATTATTATCCACTCATCCATTTTCTAATCCTCTTGTCCTCACGAGGGTCATGGGTCAGCTGGAGCCTATCCTGGCAGTTTTGGGCAGTACACCCTGGTCTGGTTGCTAGGCAATCGCAGGGCACACATAGACAAACAACCATTTGCTCTCACAATCACACCTCGGGACAACTTTGAGTGTTCCATTAACCTGCCATGAATGTTTTTGGAATGTGGGAGGAAACGGGAGTGCCCAGAGAAAACCCACGCAGGCACGGGTAGAACATGCAAACTCCACACAAGGAGGTCAGAACTGGAATCAAACATTGCACCTCTTCACTGTGAGGCAGCATTGTTAACCAGTCCGTCACCATTCCGCCATTAAAAAAACTTCTTGGAGGTTTACCTTGAAACTAACAGATAGTCCGCTATTTTTAATTTCCTGAACCCTCTGAAGACATTAATATCTGCTCTTCTTCAAAGTTTGGCTAGTACTTCTAAAAATACTTAAAATGGAAGTTACATAAACCATTACAGTTCCAATGTTTGTGTTCCCTGTTATTGGCTGGCAACCATTTCAGGATATCAGGGTATACCCCGCACTGCCCAGAAACAGCTGGATGACGCTCCGGCACGCCCGCAACCCTTGTGAGGATAAGTGAATTCGAAAATGGATGGATGATTGCATGAAATTTTGTGTGATGCATGTAGTCCAAAGTATTAAAACATCAATTGTATGCATACTGCTCTCTATTGGTCTGTCAGGACAAAATGAAAAAATAACACTTTGTAATATTGTATATTAATTGGCCCGAAGTGCAGCAATTCAGAAATATTGAGAGGTCTGCCTTGAGCTTGGGAAACAAACTGTATCTGTATCATAGGGCACACAGTCGGTACCTTCTGGTCCCTTTACATCCAAGCCAAGTCAAAATACAATTTATCAAAAGTAAATAGAATGATAGCTTAATAATAATTGAGTAATGTCAACTGTTGTGTGTTCTCTCAAGGCTTGTGTGTTGATCCTTTGAAAAGAAAGGGAATTGTTGGTGACAAGGTATGCAAAGAACCATCACAGTGACCGCAACATGTGTCTGCAATGGACAAGAAACTTCAATTCGATCTTAACTCTGTTGTTATGTGTTGGTGGAGATGGTGGAGATACTGTTCCAGTTTGTTGACCATGCTATGAAGAGGTGCCCAGAACAAGGCAGAATCCAAGTGATGGAGCAGCATTTTCATGTAAGCACATAAAAAAAACCAAAACATACTCTACATTCTCAGATGAACTAAGTCCAATATGAATGCCGTTATATCGGGACAATTGGTCAAAATATATGTTCAAGTAAAAAATAAAATTCTTGTATGTATGCATGTATGTATGAGGGTCATTCAATAAATATGGTGATTTTTTGGGGGGGGATAATGACTTCTAATACAGATAAAAGCCTACTTTTTTTTCTTTGTCAATGTAATCTCCCAGCACTGTCACACACTTTTCCCATCTATGCACAAGCTTCCATTTGATCTCCGCATAAAAATCTTTGGACTGATGTTTCAGCCAGTCGCTCACTTTCAAACTTGGTGCCTCTCGTAATGCTTTTAAGAGACCAAAGAGGTGAAAGTCTGAAAGGGCAAGGTCTGGGCTATTAGGCGGATGAGGGAGCTGTTCCCAGCCCAGCTCGTTGATAGTCTGCACTGTTTGGGCTGCTGTGTGAGGCCTTGCGTTGTCATGATGCAAGAAGACTTCTTCTGACTGATGACTTCTGCGTTTGTTCTTTCTTTCTTGACCTGCCTCAGCAGTTCACAGGAGTTGGCACGAAGTTTGAAAGTGATGATTAAGTCAAAAGTGTTGTCAGCGACTGGCTGAAAAATCAGGACAAAGATTTTTAACCCAAAATGTTGAAAGAGCCTGGAAGCGCAAAAAAAATAAAAGCCTTCTATAAAACTTACAATGAAGAAAACACATGCTGTATGTATGTAGGAGACTGGACTGTCTCCGAATTGTTTGTTATTCATTCCTTTGTTGAGTGTTCACAAACGCCCCCATAGAATTTATTTTGTGATTTCCTCGCTTGATTTTTTTTTGTTTTGGTGCATTATTTTCACTTTTGTTAGTGTAAGTGAAGTGATCATTAATTTCCATTTTTCAGAGGCTGTCTTTTAACGCCTCTCGAGTCGAACGAGAAGAGAGAAGGCACGGAGTCGGATGCAGACTGTCTGTGTTTGTCGAGACTGTTAAAACCATAAATAAAGTGTACGTTAAAAAAAACAACACCGCAGCTCTCCTTTTTCGGAGCTGCAACATGTATGTATATCTATTTGAGCTATATTATCCTATTATCAAAATCTTTTTCCATTTTCAAACATTTTTTTATAAAGTTCCAGGGAGCCACTAGATGTCGCGAAAGAGCCACATGCGGCTCTGGAGCTGCGTGTTGCCGACCCCCGCCCTAGGGAATATGGAAGCTCTGGAAGCACAGATGGGAATCGTGTGTGAGACTCCTGGGAGAATATGTTGAAAAAAAATAGTTAGCTCCTACTGTATTAGAAGTCCTCCTGCCGAAAAATTCACTTTATTTCTTGAATGACCCTCATACATACATGCGTGCATGCATGCATACATACAAGTATTGTATTTTTTACTTGAACATACAGTATATTTAAATTGCCCAATTGTGTTTTACACAGTCATTTTCATTTTTTTCCGGACACCGCACCGACAGTACCAAAGATTTTTGTATCCTCTGCAAAACTGATTTTTTTTTAATCACACAGGAATACATTAATTCCGAGCTACCATCTAAATGCAATATACACAGTTGTTGACTCCAACAAATTATTCATTAGTTACTTTTATGTCTGTGTTGATTCTCACTCATCTTGGTCAATTCAAAGCGCTTGAATCATGTTAGGTTTTTTTTTTCGCTTGTTGAAACGTTTAAAAAAAATACATAGCCAATTATGCTATTTATTAATAAATGAATAATCACTGTCAAAATTCTCATGTTTGTGTTCAGGATGTGATTCCGATCTTGATAGATTTCTGCCTGCTGTTGCAAAGGACGTAAGTACATTCCACAACATTATACATGATTGCAAGCACAGCCGACAATGAATAAATTGTGAAAATAGATGTTGGCCCAACATCTACAGTATTTTCATACATACATACATACTATGGACACAAGTCGTGAATTTTCTGACCCCAAGCCTCATTATTCATAATACATTTTTTTGGAGTCAAGGAGACTTTGCCTGGTTGTACATGCACAACCGAAAATTCTTTTCAGTGACCACATTGTGAAATTTGACTGTTTTTTTCACCCCACACAAAGTACTTTATTTTTTTATTTATTTTACCACAACCTTTGACCCTGACCTTTCTGTCACTGATTTTGACATGCTCTGTACAGGAATGCATGTTCCAGTAAGCAGGAGTGTCTGTGTTTCAATTATAGTGATCTACTATTCGACCAGCTATATGCTCGGCTTGTGGAGAATGTGGTTGCTAAGGGTGTTTTCCTGGAAGCACTAGAATCATATATTGTCATGGACCGCCTTGGTCACCTCCCCACACCCATCATGAAGGATCTCTTGGCCCATTACCACAGCAATGGTTTGATGGACAATCTGGAGAGATGCATTGTTCGTCTGGACGTCACAAGCCTCGATATACAGCAGGTGTGTCGATGTGTGTCATTGTGCACAGTGGAGAATGATTATATAAACACATCAAAACAGAAGAATGAATATTTTTCTCCAATTATATTCAATGTGTGTTGTGTTTGATTCAAGGTAGTTCAAGTTTGTTGGGAAAACCAGCTATATGATGCGATGATCTATGTGTTCAACAGTGGCATGAATGACTACATCACACCAATGGAGGTAATTTCACTCCTGCAGTATTTTGTTGTGCAAGTCTTAGGAAAACTATTTTGATCATGAAGGTGGTCAGAAGGGTCCAGTGTATAAATGTTGTTTCAGTGTAAGTGAGCAGAAAGTTTCTAAAATTCTGAATAGCATGCCTATTTCGGTGCAACCACAGACAAAAGTAGTCGGCACCACAATGCCACGCTATTGTGCATTGTATTTCATTGTTTGCAAAAATAATGGTAAAAATTCGAAAAAAAACTGATAAATGTGAATTATATGAAATGAGCATCAATGTTCTGAAGATTCAGTGCCTCTTTTGTTTCAGAAACTTTTTGCTGTAATTGGCCCACCTCTTCGGGAGGGAAGAAGCTTAACAGGTGAGTAAGTTTTCATTTTTCAGTACCTAATTTATACAAGACCGATGCTACTTTTTCTCTCATTTTCTCTGAACAGCTAAAGAAGTGGTGATGGGAAACAAACTTTTGGTGTACATCAGGTAAGCTAAGATTGGGTATAAAAACTCAACGCAGCCTTGTTCAAATACCCGGTTTTGTGACGTCTTTGGTTTTTATGCATATATATATGTATATGTGTATACGTACGTGAATGTATATGTATACATAAGACTCGAAACCACATTAAATAGCTGACACGGTCGTCATCCAATTAACAAGAGTTTTTTTTAAGTCGTTCGGCTGGAAGTACACTGCATTACAATCGTAAATTGTCGTAGGTACCTCATGGACTCAACATGTAACATAACACATTTATTTTTCCTGTGGACGCATAGTCATGACAGCGAAGGACTCAAACAGTATTGTCTTCTTGCATTAATATTCTGCCAGTTCACTTTACAGTCGTCGCGATGGCTCTTCTTTACCACTCAAAATATATTCACACACAAACAACAGCACAAATGTCAGTCAAGTTGTTTACAATATCGCAGACATAAAATATAGTCCACTGTACACTCTAACTCACCCACCTACATTCACAATGCATACAATGCAATTTTTACATTGAAACATTTCCTGTATTTACGTGTCTCCCCCCCTTAAGTTGTTGTCTTGCAGGAAGGGCATATCCCCTAGGAAACATCCCTGAGGATCTTGTGGTTCAGGTCAAGATTCAGGTATCTCAATATCAGCTATTTGGAACAATCGAGGGGCGCTGGTTTTTCGATTCCTGGACAAAGTAGGCTTCAACAATGTAAATGCTTTTATAAGTAGGGGTGCGTGTAAAAAAATTGTCTTGGTTCTAAAATCAGCACCTGAAGTTCATGTTTTCTGCGCATTTTTTTCCTCGACCACTTCGACTCATAGATGAAATTTAAGACATTTGGGCAAGGTTTATTTCGTGTCGATACATCTCACAGGAAATGTACCGGTAATGTTAGTAGGGAGCAAGCCTTGAAGAGCCAGTTGTCACAGCCGTTGTTAGTGCCGCGAGGGTCAACTTCAAAATAGAAGTGAAGCAATACTGTACATGGATAGCAATCCCTTCCTTACATAACCTTTATTTTAAAGATGGCCCTCACAAATAAGCAATTGTTTTGGTGGCTGACTTAAGCTGAGCTACAACATGCTTAGTGCGCAAAAGTGCGATGACTGACTTGAACTTCCAGTGCTCATTTGCACCATTGCACCGCTTATGCGCAATACTGTTTATAAAATTTGCAGTAAGTGTTTTACAGTATATGTAGGCATTAAGAAGGAGCAACCTCAAATCTTGTTGTACACAACAACAGCAATTTTGTTTCTCAATCTGATTGTTACTTAATATTTGTGTTGGGAACATTACCTGAAATAACAACAACACTAAAGCAATTGTATTTACAAATTCAGGAAAATGTGAAGAAAGTGGGTCTACAATGGACCCAATTTGGGCGCGCACGCGCTCTAATTCCACAATGATGCAATTGAAAAAAAATAATCTGAGGTTGCACAATGTGCAACTTGTCAATGGAGGATGGAGAAAACATCTCCTCGACTCTTAAGCCTCACATACAGACACACATATTGTGGTCTCAACCAATCAGATGGCTCCCCTGACTGGCCATGGCCTAGATATTCTTGCACCTTATTTTTTTTTTCAATAAATTCTCAGCACAACTTGCTACTCACTCGCATCGGTAAACATGTGGAGTTGTTCCTCTTACATCATACAGCAAGCAGCACAAGCAAACAGACACAGACAGCATGGTGAAATAAAAATAATGTGTGGCAATCTCATTGCGTTCTGTGAGACCACGAGGCACACAACACAGCCCACTTCCAATAGCTGCCAAATAGGAGCAGCAAGGTATGTATTTGAGAATTGTGTTGGCTATATTTGAAACATATGTTTCAATGAAGGTTAAAATTTGAATATAGGCTAATCTTCTATTTTGGGATTTTATGTCCTATTCCAGGGGAATAGTACCTCACCAGTCATGAAGCTCACCTTATGTCACTGGTCAATACAACGTACAAACCCAATTCCACTGAAGTTGGGATGCTGTGTTAAACATAAAAACAAAATACAATGATTTGAAAATCATATTCCACCTATATCTAATTGAATGCACTACAAAGACATATTTAATGTTCAAACTGATGAACTTTATTGTTTTAAGCAAATAATCATTAACCTAGAATTTAATGGCATGTTTTTAAAAAATTTGGTCAGGTGGCAAAAAAGGAAAGTTGAGGAATGCTCATCAACCACCTTGTCACGCAGGCTGACTGGGAACAGCCGGGTGGGTGTAAAAGGAGCTGCCCTGGCTGAATTGCTTAGTCATATACAAGCAAAGATGAGGCGAGATTGACCTCTTTGTAAACACCTTCATGAGAAAATTGTCAAACAGTTTTAGAACAATTTTCCTCAACGTACAATTGAAAGGAATTTCGAGATGTTATCATCTACATTCCATAATATCAAAAGTTTAAGGAAATCTTGAAAAAAATCACCGCATCTAAGCGGCAAGTCCGAAAACCAACATTAAATGCCCGTGCCTCAGGCGCCACTGCATCAAAGACCGACATCAATGTGTAAAGGATATCAGCACATGGGCTGAGGAACACAATGCCAGTAAGTACAGCTCGGCAATACGTCTATAAGTGCAACTTAAAACTCTCCTATGCAAAGCAAAAGCCATTTATCAAAAACACCCACAAGTGTGAAACAAACAAACAGCAAGACAATGCCAAATAACCTCTGCACGTGTTCTAACGGCATGGTTTTGTAGTAAAAGAGTGCAGAAACTAGCCTAGCCACCTGCAGTCCTGACCTGTCTTCCATTGAAAATGTGTGACTCATTATGAACCGTATAATACGACGACGGAGACTCTGAGCTGTTGAGAAGCTGAAGCTGTACATCAAGAAATAATGAGAAAGAATTCCACAGACAAAGTTTCAACAATTAGTGTCCTCGGTGTTGAAGTTGTTAAAACTAAAGTTGTTATAACACAGTCGGAAAAAATGACCCAGTCGCAGCTTTTTGGAATGTGTTGCAGCAATAACATTTAAAGTTATTACCTGTTTGCTAAAAACAATACAATGTATCAATTTACAACATTAAATATCTTGTCTTTGTTGTTTATTCAATTATATATCGATTGAAATTGATTTGCAAATAATTGTATTGTATGTTTTTATTTATGTTTAACACAATGTCCAAACGGGCGGCCCAGTAGTCCAGTGGTTAGCACGTCGGCTTCACAGTGCAGAGGTACCGGGTTCGATTCCAGCTCCGGCCTCCCTGTGTGGAGTTTGCATGTTCTCCCCGGGCTTGCGTGGGTTTTTTCCGGGTGCTCCGGTTTCCTCCCACATTCCAAAAAAAACATGCGTGGCAGGCTGATTGAACACTCTAAATTGTCCCTAGGTGTGAGTGTGAGCGTGGATGGTTGTTTGTCTCTGTGTGCCATGTGATTGGCTGGCAACTGATTCAGGGTGTCCCCCGCCTACTGCCCGGAGACAGCTGGGATAGGCTCCAGCACCCCCCGCGACCCTAGTGAGGATCAAGCGGTTCGGAAGATGAATGAATGAATGAACAACGTCCAAACTTCATTGGAATGGGGTTTGTATTATTGTAATAATAATAGGTGTACAGAAGACGCCCTGTATTTGAACATGTTGCCATCAAATGAAACTTTTAAGGCTGCAATATATCATGTAATGTCCTATTAACTTTGATTTAGTGCAGCATCTACACTGAGCTAATTTTCTCTCTGTTTGTGTTTGTCAGGTATTTGAGTACCTGATTCTGCTCCATACAGGGGAATCATCGTCAGATGCTTACCCTCTTATTCATACACTCCTCCACTTTGATACTCGAGAATTCCTAAATGTTCTTGCTATGGTGAGTTTTCCTGCACGCATTTATTCACTTGACTATTTTATCTTATTTGTTCTTCGGTATACAGTGATCGGATGAACCGGATGGCTTCTATGAATCAGATGAAACTTTCATGACGACCAGAGGGGGGGGGGGGGGCAAATAATAGCAACTGTAAAGATCCATCCATTCTATGTACCATTTATCCTTAGTTGCACTGCGGGTGTGCTGAAGGTGACTTTGGGCGAGAGGCGAGGTAAACCCTGACCTACTCCCCAGCCAATCGGAAGGCTCATATAAATATACAACCATTCAAATTCATACTGAGGGACCATATAGTGCCTTTGGTTAACCTACCATGCACCCATGACCTCTGAACTATGAGACAGATGTGCTAACCAGTTGGCCTCCATGAAGATGATGATCAAAAATGTGAGCATTTGCATTGATATTAGTCATAGCTAGGCATGGGCCCATTACTTTTTGACGGTTTGTCGTGAATTTAAAAAGACAGGTTTCTCTAACCGCAAACACTGAATGTCACAAGTAATGATGTCATGAGCCAGGTCCGCTGCATCCGCCAGGGTAAAACCCCTGTCACGGGAGATCCTTCCTGATGACATCAAGCCATCTGGTGTGGGGTCTTCCGCGTGCCCTTTTCAAGCCGGCTGTAGCTGGGTTGAATGAATAGATGGCACGAGTGGGCTGTTCCAGGGGTAACCGTGGCTCATGACCGTGGTCATTGGTGGGCCCTGGTGAAGCTGATCCAGTCCAAGCACTGTGGCGACCCCGACGATTGAGACCAGGCCCTCCCATCCCAAGAGCATTTATTATTGTGATTAGTTATGTCTACTATTCTTTTTTGAGGGGTCATGGATTGTATATGATGAACACCATGCTCAGACATTAGGGTGTACTTGGCACCAGGACACCCTAGGCCTCAGTTGGATGATCTATTTATAGTCATTTCATCAGAGATCAAGGCCACATCTCTTGGACACTGGGGTGAAGAGAGGAAGGAGCTGTCAACTGATCACCACCTGGTGGTGTACAGTATTGGCTCAGATAGTGGGGAAAGATGTCAGTCCAACCTGGTAGACCCAAATGTACTTTGAGGGTCTGGGTTGAAAGGTGGCCTAGCCCGACATCTTGGGCAGAGGAGCTCACCCAACAAGTCCATGTTTTGTGGACTTGGAGAAGGCGTTTGACGTGTCTCCCTGGGAATACTTTGGTGGGTGCTTCGGGAGTACAAGATACCTAATCCCGGCAGTTTGACACCCAGAGTTTGATCCTCATAGCCATGGGTAAAGATAATATCTCACTGAGTGGTGAATGCTTGCGAACGTAGCAAATTCGGGGAGTCAGGGTTTTATAAACGGTTTCAAAGATTGACGTTTTTACTGGATGCTGTTAGAGGCGGCGGGGAGGGAGAGGATGTTGTGGTCCGCGGGATCTTTCGCCGTCTTCTGCGTCCTCTGCGTGTTCATTTGAATTTGGGCTGAGTTGAGTTGTGAAATCAGAGGCTTGAAATGGAGAAGTTGCTTCAAGAAGATTTAATCAGAACGTTCAGGGCACAAGTGTGATACAGACAATGGCTGTGGTCAAGTCACAAATGCGCAGGGTCAATATCCCAAGCCAAATCTTACATACTCTAAACAGGGCGTAGCTTTCAATGGAAACTTCACTTTCGGTTGCCCGAATTGCTGTCGTGACATATTCATTTTCCCTAAAAGCTGTCCCAGCTTGTTCGTCTTCGAGTAGTCGTTGCAGTACTTTAGTTTTCCTTTAAATTAAATTGTGTTGTGTTTATTATTTTACTTTATGTTAACTGTTTTGTAAAACGCTTTGTTACAGCTGCCGCTGTTGTGAAAGCGCTATATAAATCAGCATGTATTGTATTGTATTGTATTGTAAATTAGAAACTGTTCCGGTGTTTGTTCGAACAGGACTTAGGTGTGAAACTGCAAGTCAGCGAAGGGGATGCATGCAGAGCGTTATCCGATATTCATCTACTAAATTGACCACATTGGTCTTGCCGCTGAAGTCTGTAATCTGCCCATATTTAGTTATGCTGTATAACTTTCCCATGTCCGCAGTGTAGCTTGGCGTCCTTGTAACAGTCATCACTTAAAATTAAAATACTCCCTGCCGGAGACGCACAAACATTGGAATGCACCAAGCTGAGAATCGGTTTAGGAGAAACGAAAGTTATGATGTCACACTTTGTGCCTCAGTATCGTCCTTCTGATAATATAAAAATGATGTGATTCTCTTCCTGCTTTGCACTCGTGACCCGCAGCCATTGTCTGTAATTCACTGATGCCCAGAATATTCTGTTATTAAAAGCTTTGAAGAAACTGTTCATTGATTCCAGCCTTTGTTTGAAGAACCAACATTCTCTTTGTCCAAAATTCAACGAACACGCAGGGGCAAGGAGGCCGCTTTCCCCCAACATCACTAAGGCAGTTCAAGTCAAGGTCACACCACAAGGTTCAACGCGAGGTCACATCCTAAGTCAAGATGTGTCTGTTTAAAATTATACTGTCAAGCTGATAATGCACATAGTAAATGATGGCTTCAGTGCAAACAGTTTTTCTTTTCGCAAAGAAATTTTGAGCTTTGAAAGGGTGACTAAACTGATCATTCTTGATCCTTGGTGTCGTTTGACAAAAGCATGTCACAGAAATGTTGAATGCATACAAGTCTCTTATTGTTATTACCTGAAGGCCTCAGATTTCTTTAATGGGGGTGGGGGGGGGGGGAATATTTTGTGGCTGAGATTCCTGATGATGAATACTAGTAATGGTTGGTTTCTTTCTTCTAGACATTTGAAGACTTTAAAAATGACAAACAAGCCATTGAGTACCAGCAGAGGATGGTGGACATTTTACTTCAGGTAATATTATACACAGTGCCCAACACGAGTGTGAACACAAAAACTTTTTTTTTTATATGTGGAATAGATATACTGTTCCCGTGGTTGAATTATTGTGAATTAGGATATTTTAAAATAAAATGTCACTTTGTGTCGACTAATTTTTCCCACTCAAGATTAATTTGTTTTAAAAAAGTACAGTATTGTCGATACACAATGGCATTTGCAATCTCTTGGATCTACCGCAACATCCAGTTTCTAATGTTTTTTTCATTGCTCCAACTGTGAGTGTTTGAATGGAGAAAAAAAAGAAACAAAAAGTGAAAAAGTGTAAAAGATGAATATTTGTTCTACAAAGGTTAATTTCTTTAACACAAACGAAACTGGTATAGTTTGGTGTTTTACTCGAGGACACTGTGGTGGTTCTTAAGAATCCTTCAGCATTTCTTCAGCAACCAGTCCAGTCTCCACATTTCTTAGTCTAAAATGGTCAGAGTTTTTTGTTTTCGTTACATTCCAGGGACCTCTTTATTTTGTCTCTGGGTCTGGGCATGCGGTTTCTCAGTCCATACTACAAACCCAATTCCAATGAAGTTGGGACATTGTGTTAAACATAATAACAGAAAATGATTCACAAATCATGTTGAACCTACAGTATATTTGATTAAATGCACTTCCAAATGCGAGATAGTTCATCTTAAAACTGATTAACTTTTTTTAAGCAAATAATCCTTAACTTGGTATTTTTTGGCTGCAACACAGGGGTTTATAAATAAAATGTATTATTATTATTATTATATTCTGTGCTTCATAATGTGTCACACATTTTCAATGGGAGACAGGTCTACTGCAAGCAAGCCAGTCTAATCCCCACACTCTTTTACGATGAAGCCATACTATTGTAAGACACGTACCGTAAATTCCGGATTACAAGCCGCTACTTTTTTCCCACACTTTCAACACTGCGGCGTGTAACATGAAGCGGCTTTTTAATTATTGTTTTTTTCCATCACGGGAAAAACATGGACCAACAAAATTAATGAGTCTTTCACTGAGGTCCAATGAGATTGTATGACGAATCACAACTTCCGCTCTTTTTGCCGTAGCGGGGAAAAAAAACGTGTTACCCGGTAACAGTCGACCAATAAAATGAATGAGTAGTACACAGGGGTCCAATTAAATTGTATGATTACCGGTAATCACGACTTCCTTATTTTAATCTTTCTTCTAACCCTGATCAACATGGAGAATACCAGACGAAAAGCATATGAAACTAAAAGCGATCACTCTGGCAGTTAAAGAAGGAAATCAAGCTGCTGCCCGTAATCTTGGCATAGACGAGTCGATGGTGCGAAGGTGGAGGCTCCGGCAAGAAGTGTAAAAAGACAACCAAAGCTTTTAAAGGTTTTAAAGGTGGGCCGTCGTGGTATTATAGTTTCGTGAAATTGAAGCCCGTCTATTAGGGCACGCACGACGTTATGTCAGCAGCTCCCTCCTAATTACGAGGACAAACTTGCTTTGTTCCGCACATTCACACAAACAAAGATAGCGGAGAATTCCATCAGCCGAGATGAAATAATAAATATGGACGAAGACCCTCTGACCTTTGATTTGCCTCTCACTCGGACTGTAAATAAAAAAGGTGACTCCCCGTCATACTGAAAACAAGCGGCCACGAGAGAACACATTTTACCTGTGTTTTGAGCCGCGCAGCATCAGGCCTAAAGCTGCCAACGATGATCATTTTTAAAGCGGCTGACTATAGAAATAATTTCAGATATCTTTTCCCATTTATATCATTTGCAATATTCTATTTTAAGCCTAGGGCGGCCCGGTAGTCCAGTGGTTAGCACGTCGGCTTCACAGTGCAGAGGTACCGGGTTCGATTCCAGCTCCGGCCTCCCTGTGTGGAGTTTGCATGTTCTCCCCGGGCCTACGTGGGTTTTCTCCGGGTACTCCGGTTTCCTCCCACATTCCCAAAAACATGCATGGCAGGCTGATTGAACACTCTAAATTGTCCCTAGGTGTGAGTGTGAGTGCGAATGGTTGTTCGTTTCTGTGTGCCCTGCGATTGGCTGGCAACCGATGCAGGGTGTCCCCCGCCTACTGCCCGAAGACAGCTGGGATAGGCTCCAGCACGCCCGCGACCCTAGTGAGGATCAAGCGACTCGGAAGATGAATGAATGAATGAATGAATATTTTAAGCCTAGTGGGCTGCAGTATTTCTCGTAATTACGCAGATGCGCATCAAGATCTCTCTTTGTCTGGCCTCTTATGTGTTTCAGCGTAATTTCGTGGTGCAAATGCATTTATCATGCTCATAAAAATATGGAGATTATTTTCACCTTGAGAAATGTTGCATTTTTTATTCTGCGTGGGTTCAGCGGGGGACCACACCCGGAGGCGCTCCACGGCGGCAGGGACGCAGAAGCAAA
The DNA here is from genome assembly GCF_025434085.1 of Hippocampus zosterae. Lineage (NCBI taxonomy): Eukaryota > Metazoa > Chordata > Actinopteri > Syngnathiformes > Syngnathidae > Hippocampus > Hippocampus zosterae. The sequence goes on along the minus strand of NC_067461.1, from coordinate 21,657,911 downwards.
TCCCGCCTACTCATTGGCCAGCGGTTTATAGTACGGTGCGGCGCATATAATTACAAAATTGATTTTTCTTCATAAATCTGAGCATGCGGCTCTTAATCAGGTGCGGTCTGTAGCCCGGAATTTACGGTACAATATGGTTTGGCATTGTCTTGCTGAAATAAAGAGGGAAATCTCTGAAAAACACGATGCCAGCATCTGTTTCTCCAAAACATGGATGTTCCTTTCAGCATTCCTGTAATGGCGCCCTAACAGACGTGTAAGTTATCCATGCCATTGGTACTAGCACAGCCCCATACCATCACAGATGCTGGCTTTAAAATTTTACGTCCATAACAGTCCGGATGGTTCTTTTCCTCTTTGGCCTGAAAGACATGATTTCCTCCAAAAATTAGAAATGTGGACTCGGCGCACAACAAAACACTTTTCTATTTTGCAGCAGTCCACCTTAGATGAGCTTAGACCCAGTGAAGCTGGCTGCGTTTCTGGCTGTTGTTGCTAAATGTCTTTTTCCTTTGCATCATGGAGTTTTAAGTTTAAGTCGCACTTACAGATGTAGCGCTGAACTGTACTTACTGACATTGGTTTTCGAAGTATTCCTGAACATGCTAAAGATGAAGTGTATTCAATGTACACACTTCTTGAAACTTTCACAGAAAAAAATCCCAAGATTGTTCACTATTCTTTCAAGTGAAAATTTGACATCGGCCTTTGTGCAATTTTGCTTATGCGTTCTTGGTGAGCACCAACATGTAACTTCAAATTTGCTGCTCAAAATCCAAACTAAAAAAGGTAACACATTCCCATTCATTACTTGTATTCATAAAATGTTGTGTAAATGTGATAAAAAGCTGTTGATTCTTACCTCAGACAGTGATTGTGAAGTCTCAAACTGTTTACTACATATGGGTTATGAATGCATTTTCCGTGTAGAATGACATTGTCACACACTGTACACAGAGCTTTACCAGTGACATCGAGCTTTTTTCACGAAATCCGACACAAGCACAGACAATGGCTCCTCTTTACTGGTTCCTACTGGGGTCACCGTCATCTTTCTTTCCAACCAGTCCCATCGAAACTTCTTTTTCAGATCCGCATCTATCTGACGCACTTTAGCTTCGTCACGAGTCTCGATAACATTTGGCATTTGTGTAATACAGACTACATCCACGAGTCATTTCAATACCCTACATCCCTTGTGCAAAACCATTCAGGGTTTGCAGGAAAAGGGTTTGGGAAGGCGAACACGGATTGGTTGTGATTCTGCATTTGCCGATATAGCGACCAATCACAACAAGTAAGACATTGGTTTTAGCCCATATACCAAGTAACGACAAACTAACGCTTAGTGAGAAAAAGAACGGTCTTGCTGACTTTATTTGTAAACATGAGTCCCGAGTCTCCCGAAGACAAGTACGTCCCGCTGCCAATACCAGAGCCCCCCCCCCCCCCCCCCCCCCACACCAAAAAAAATTCTCAACAGATTTGGAACAATACAAAAAAGGTAAATTTTGACTGGAAAAAAGCGGAAAAATCTCATCCTTGCCCCATGTGTCTAAACATGGTATTCAGATCTGTGTTTGCGAAAAATTAATTGTGCAGAAAAGTTCACCTGTTTGGATTCAGATCAGCGGATGTGGCCATTTTGCTTTGTACTGACACGTGCTGGCAACTGAAAATGACATAACAGTGCCTAAGGGCTCAGCTTGTGGTTGTCATTATGACCAAACCCAGAAAGCAGGTGAGACTTGAGGGTTGTTTCCTGACCCTCAGTAACTGTTGATGTCATTTTTAGTCGACAGCAAGTGACTGCATTTACAGGGCAAAACTTCGAACCCCTGAGATGAATTAAAAACGGGTGGATTTTTTTCTGCTTAATTCATTTTCCCTCAAATGCAATATTAATCAAAATACCATGTTAAGATGAATCGTTGTGTATAACACATTATTCTAAGGAACATTTTTGACCTCACTTCCTCTCGAAAAGAAAGCAAACTGTTTTAAAAATAAACAATCAAAGGAAGAGAAAAGGTTTATTGACCAAAATAAAATTCAGAACACAGGAACACAATTGTCGTGGCCTATGGAATGCGATACTTGTGCCAAATTAACTCAGACATACACGAAAACTGGACTCAAAACAGAATGTAAACAAAAACCTGCCATTTATTTGCAAAACAGCGCTAAGCCAAAAATTGGTGTTCAATAACAGCCCTAGATTTCATACCGAATCTATCTCACAAATTTCAAACAAGCTCAAGATATAAGAATTCATACTTTTTGTAAAGCCTTTGTTCAGTAAAGCCTGGTTTTGACATAATGGTGGTGTGAGTCATTTTGAGGAAACAAGTTTCTTTTATTTTTCCTTACAATGGTTTTCTTGTTACGTAGGTGATGGTGGACAACCCGGACTTTACACCATCCCAGGTGGGCGGGCTTTTCACGTTTTTGGCTCGGCAGCTGTCTAAACCAGACAACACACTTTTTGTAAACAGAAAATTATTTGACCAGGTAAGCTCTTCCTGTCTGTTTGCATGCTATGCTGTCACACATAATACTGTACAGTGGTAGGAAAAAGTACTGCAATTACCATATTTTCTCCACCAATAGGTGCTTTGTTTATAAGGTGCGTCTTCAATGAATGGCCTAATTTAAAACCGTTTTCATATATTGGGCAGACTGTATTATAAGGCGCATGGAATAGAATGCAGCCATCTCGTTACCTCTGCGTCCTGCGGGACGCACAGTTCCAAATGTGCGTTTCTGGGACGCAAGGAAATTTCTCAGTCCCCCCCCAAAAATAATAATAAACTACAGCAGGCCTGAGGATTTCATGGTAACGATCGTTACTGGTAGCGTGTCGTTTCCGTGGCGTCCTTTTAACGGTACCGAAAAATCGTTTAACCATAAAAGTCACTGCACACGAGTTGACTGTACGCGATCAAATCTCTCCTGTAATAATAATAATAATACATCACATTTGTAAGCGCCTTTCACAACACTCAAGGACACTGTACAGCCAAGACCAATAGTAAAACACAGATAAAATAATAAATAAAGAAAGAAAGATTTAAGGCGGGTAGGCAAGTCTGAATAGGTGGGTTTTGAGCTGGGTTTTGAATAAGGAAAGAGAGTCAATATTACGAATGTTGGGAGGAAGTGAGTTCCAGAGTTTGGGGGCAGAGCGACTGAAGGCTCCTGTGTGATCAACGTGATTTCACAGTGCCTGTATGTGTGTTTGTGGTGTGGTGTGTGAGTGTGTTTCTTCTAATTTACTTTTGTTTTGTTTTCAGTGGGGGCGGGGGGGGGGGGGCAGATAACGTTATGTGCGCATGCAGGTTGCTATTTTAGTCCGCAAACTTCGCGCGGATGAAAGTTTGAGATGGTGGCGAAAAAAACTCTCAAAGGTCTACTAATTACGATATTTAAGAAATGGGAATGCCAGTTTGATTTTTCGTATGAATCGTCCAAAGGGCGTATCACTAAACTCACCTGGGATGTATGTACAGAACACAAGAGCGAGATACGACGGGAGGCACGATTACGAGGCAAGTTGGTCATTAGATCTATAGGCTAATCACTTTGAAAAATATTATGAAACAGTATTGGTTATTCTATAATTTACTGGTTTTAGCATGGTAACTTAAGGAATAAAACATTTCTTACAAGTTGTAGTAATGCTAATGTTAACTGTTGATAAAACTAATGATGACGTGTGTTAGATTTGTAAGCTTATGTTAAATGATTAAATTTTTTCATTTTATATTTGAGCATTATATTCTTTTATGTAATAGTTATCTAAATTATATTCTGTTCAATAATTGTTGAAACATTCTTATGTTGCTTGCGTCTGATTGGCTCCTTTTGTCATTCGTAAAACAACGAACCCCTCAATTTACAGGTTCTTTCGGCAAATTGATAGTAGATTACACATGCGTCGTCTTGGGAAGAGGATGTCAAGCCACATCAATACTTACCTGTATTAATGATTACCAGTAAATTAATCTTTGCAGTGTGAGAATGGAAAAAATACTCTGATTTTGTGGTATGTTGTATTCATGATGCTATATATATATGAGTACACCCATTTTTGATCCATTTCTTTTTTTTTAACAAACCTGGAGTACACAGCTCCTGATGTAATGTTCATTGTTAATGCCTAGTTTTCAAACATTTACCCTTGAAACATTATACTTTTGAGTTTCAGAATTCTTGATTATGAATATCATTCAAAATAGGAAAATGGGTTCCCATGATGAACGTTTACAGAACCCAATATTAGTTAACGTGGTTTCCCATTGTGTAATCCGACTGAACCGAAAAACGGTTATCAAGTGAATTTCCGAAATCCTCAGGCCTGCTTCTGAATTATTTAAATTTTTGCAGCATTTGTTTATCATTGTATGGATATGTTGTTGTTTGTGTTATTATTATATGCAATTGAATAAGTAGAGACCATTTCAGAATTCGAAATTTGGGACTCTCTCAATGCATAATGGGACTATACTTTTCTGATCAGCGAGTCCCTGGGACTCGCTGCGGGTAAAGTGTAAAATTATCACTGAGAATGGCTGCAATAGTGGCTGCGGTTGCGCTATGCAGCCACTAGATGGTGCTACAATACAGGAGAGTACGAAAGAATACAGGGCAGCTTTATTTATACAGAGCAGTGGTTCTTAACCTGGGTTCGATCGAAACCTAGGGGTTCGGTGAATCGGTCTCAGGGTTTCGACGGAGCCCCGGAAATGGAGATTAAGACACACCCGACTCAAGATATCAATTAGTTATGACACTTTCGCTTGGCCATCGCTGGCTGCAGATGATCACATTACATTGCTTGTCCAATCAGTGCTGCGGGAAATTTAGTTCGCTCAGTAGCCACTACGAGATTGTTGTGATAGTACATCATACAATTAAAAAAAAAAACAATACTTGTGCCATGTACTTTTATTTACCTTTTTCTGTTTTTAATAAATGCATTTTTTTAATGTCTTGAATTTGTAAAATAATTTTTTATTTTTCACAAATGAAGGGTTCGATGAACGTGCTTCTAAACTGGTTGGATTAGGTACCTCTAACAAGGTTAAGAGCCACCGATATAGAGCCTTCACAACCAGTGTAGCTGTAACAAAGTGCTTTACAGAACTCTTAAAGTACTACGCCCAAGAAATCAGAAGATTGATCCATATCTAGCTCTCTCAGAATGTAGCATGGAGCGCGACATGAAGTCCTTTTATTCAACAAAAAGGCACACCAATTTGTCACATTCAAATGAGTTGAATGACTTGAAATCTTAAGATGAACTTCTCAAAACACGCTTGCATCTTCGAATGCCCGCCATTATTGTGTTACTATTATTTTATGTAATAATTTGTATAACCAACGGGTACAAAGGCACCATACATAATTCATCTTTATTGTATTCTGTTCAGGTCTTGGAGTTTCTATGCAGATCAGATGATGCCTCACGACACACGGAACGACAGCAGGTTTTTGTTATGATTCTAATTTAAAAGCAGTCTTCCTCAGTGGCAGCCGATCAATAGAGGGGGGCTAGGGTGCCTCCACACCACTTCAACAGATTACTTTCTTTGAAGACAAAAGAATTAAATTAAAAAATTGAATAATAAAATAAAAACATTTCAAAACATGTATGTGCATACTTGTGTCCAATTACAGATATTTACAACCGAGTTTCACATTACGCTTGGAAACCCAGGAATAATATGCAATTAAAAAAATAAAAGGATCCAAATTTCCCCCCACACACCTGGATTGTGCAAAAGTCTGTTAAAAATTAGGAAAAATGTTCACATTTACAAGTACAGGGATTTAAAATCTCAGTCACCCCGATGTTATGCGCCTCGTCACAATAAAGAGGAAGGGGTGATAGTTTTTCACTGTGTGGTACGTACTTACTGATTTATAATCAATAACATTTCCAAAGAAAATGCGAGCTGTCACGAGGACTGCCTCTGCTACATATCGCGGAGATATAGCTGGGTAGCTGCTACACCGCTAACATCAGTCAAGTGTTAACGTCCTGCCACAAACTACCCACAGCTTTAGTACTCAAACATCATATAAACAATAAAAACAGTTAAAGTTGTCACTTGGGATAAAATTGTGTTTAGTGGGTGAAGGGGAAAATAATATTCCTGTGAAGTTGAATTACAAGCCTTCATCAAAACGATCTAATAAATCTCAGGTCTGTACTTGGGCTTTGTTATCTACACACAAACTGATTTTTGACATCATGACTGGGCTATGTATGTTCTTGGTTTCAAGGTTCTACTGCAGCTGCTCCAGGTCGGAGGTGTGGTCCAGTTTGATGAAGAAAAGCTGTTGACTTTGTCACAGAGAGCCAAGTTGTAAGTAGCTGACAAAAAAAAGAAAAAAGATTTCATTAAAAAGCAAGGGTACCAAATCATTTTTACCTTTCATACTGGGCAAATACACTGTTGACAAAGTAAAAAGAAATCTCTTGCAATAAGATTTTTTTTTAATTCATGATAACATAAACTTTTTCCACAACAAACAAGCAACCAGGTTGTGCATTAGCTAGGAAAGCCATATAGCCAGCTCTTTCACACATTGACAGTATCACGTCAGGGGCGGATTGAGATTCAGAAACTTCACCCGCCTATGTGCTAGTTGGAAGTTATGCAATCCAATAATGCCTACCACCAATAATTACATGAACAAAATAAAAATTTGTTGTTTTGATTCGTCTTTTTAATCCTGTTTTAATTATAGATAAATCATTGATGTATTTAGAAATATCTATTTGATTTGATTTTGATTCGTCTTTTTAATCCTGTTTTAATTATAGATAAATCATTGATGTATTTAGAAATATCTATTTGCCTATGTTTCCCTGTCTTCCAATACAGCTACCAAATTTTGGAATTTCTTTATGAGAAGAAACATATGTATGACAAGACCATTGACTGCTACCTAAAAGACCCTCTGAGAAAGGTAAAAACAAAGTAACTAAAAAAAAAGTCATGTAAATACAACCGGCTCATTTATTTATTGTTTTTAATAAATGCTGCCATTGATTTCCAAATTGTAATCTAATATTTGTTGTTAGGATTGAGTAAAAATGAAGGTGACACCTTTTTAGTTGGTCAAGTGAAAAAAAGCATTTCTTTGTGGATGTAAAGGGGGAGGTCTTCAGCTATATCGACCACCTGATGTCTATGTCAAGTCACGAATCTGAGGAGAAGCAAGCAATCAAGAACAAAACACTGCAACACATACAGGTAAGCTCATGTGCATTGATGAACTCAGGAAAGTCGCCGGTATGCCCTTTATTTGTTGTGGTCTTGCTTTATGATTCATTGTGGATTTAAAATATGCTTGTGTCATCATGAAATGGGGGGGAAAAAAGGAAACATGGGAGAACGTGTGCATCGATTTTATTCAGGTCATCAATTGAACTCTATACCTGAATAACGAGATGCACCTCCAGATCACTTTTAAATTTGCAGGGAAGCCATTCTGGGCCCTTTTACAGCATTAGAAATCTTCATCCATCTATTTTTTAACCTTTTTATCCTCATGTGGGTCGTGGTCATGCCGGAGCCTATCCCAGCTGTCTTTAGGCAGTAACCGGGGGACACTCTGAACTGGTTGCCAGCCAATCACAGAACACACATAGCTGAGCAACCATCTGCGCTCACACTCACACCTAGGGACAATTTCGAGTGTTCCATTAACCTGCCATGCATGTCTTTGGAATGTGGGAGGAAATCGGAGTACCCGGACAAAACCCACGCAGGCACGGCGACAACATGCAAACTCCTCACAGGAAGGCCGCAGCCGGAATCGAACCTTGCACCTGTGCACTGTGAGACAGACATGCTAACCAGTGCTGTCCCGCAAAATAAATCTCATAAAATTCACAAGACTTTAATATTCCAACCTGGAGGTCACAGAAGCATTGCCTCGTTTTTCTCAAAAGGACAACACTAGCCACGACGTCCGCTCACCAGTAGCTGAGCTTCGCTGTGTTCAAATATTCCAACCTGGAGGTCACAGAAGCATTGTCTCGTTTTTCTCAAAAACACAACACTAGCCACGACGTCCGCTCACCAGTAGCTGAGCTTCGCTGTGTTCATTTATGGACAATGCGTGTGCCTGGAGCGTGAAGCAGTTGACAGGGCTCTCGCGGATCCTTATAAGGCATTGAATCCACAAATCTTAGAACAAGGCCTTACGTTATTTGGACTTACAGACGCTGCTCGACTTACGAACATCCGAGTTACGAACAACGGTACATACGAACATTTTTACGGGTATGTCGAAAAAGAAAAGAAAAAGTTAGATTTTGTATTGCGCGCCTTTTTCCGAGTACAGGTACTGTGGTGCTTCTTTCCGCCGCTAATCCCTACGTGAGGCGCTGTGAGAGCTCGCCCAGCATCCACCCCGAACTCTGCCCAGTTGTTAAATATCTCGTGCATCCATTATTCAATATGGTTGGTGAAAAGCGAAAGTCTTCTAGTGGGAGTGGAAATGTAAAGAAGAAACACGCCATTTCATTTCAAATGAAAGTGGCAATAATAAAGAAGCTTAATAGAGCATATTATTTTATTAAATGTTTATTTTTCAGTACAAACCAATACAGGTTACTCATACAAACCTTAAACATACTTATATAAACCTTAAAGATACAGTACTTATATAAGCCTTAAACATACATTACATACATATACCACTGAAGCAACATGAAGCAACGGGGAGAACAAATTCACCTTACAAATGATCGTTCGGAACTTATCTCGTTCGTAAGCTGGGGACCGTCTGTACTGCTTTCCAGTATTAAAATCATTTTAAATATATATATTTTTTGTCTGTGTTATGGAATGTGCGTCTGTGTGTCCTCATCCTTAATGTAACGTAACTGACTTCAATATATATTCCGGACTATAAACCGCTGTTTTCTCACAGGTTTTTGAACCCTGTGAATTAAACACCGATGTGGTGAATTTATGGATTTTTACCAGCTAACAAGCTTCATGCTGCCAATATGTTCTTGGTTGTGTTCGACAACGAACGGCTGTTCCATTTCTCAGAAGGGTTGGTCGTCCAACAGGGAATGGCACAGCTTCCAAAGTATACTGTATATAGCCTGCGAGTGAGCACGGTGCAGCCTGATTTGGGATCAAGCCTTCTCGCGTGACAGCACAGAAATGTGCCGACCGTTTCCAAAGTTGACCGAGTGTGTCTGACGTGAGTGCTTTGTGAATTGGCTCTCTGATGAGACTACTAGCTTTGGAAACCCACTTTTATACAAAACACATAATGCAAGACATATTTACGGTTGTTGGCTTGTTCTACGCGCCTACCGGTTTTGGTGCAAAAATCATGACAGCCGAAACTGACAGCAATGTAAGAGAATTTCAATCCATCCATGGATCCATTTTCTGATACACTTTTCCTCACAAATGTTGCTGGCCGTGCTGGAGCCTATCCCATCTGTCTTCGGGCGGAGCACACCATGAACTGGTTGCCAGCCAATCACAAGGCACATTTAGCCGAACAACCATCCGGTCTCACACTCACACCTAGGGGCGACACTCTAACAGGTTGACCACCGGGCCACCAGAGAACTTCCCTTAACACAAAAAAAAAATGTCTGACCACAGGAAATTCCAGTCTATCAAATTACGATGCAGATAATACTTGACTTTCTGAGCGCGGATACCAGCAAATCAGGGGAGCGTATAATACATGTGTACAGAGAGGGGGAAAAAACATCTTTCAGGGAATTTATGCGGTATGTGTCAATTTAAAAAAAAACCCAACTTTCTGATGAACATCATTCTGTGTACATATCACATGTTGCAAAATAGGGTTTGTGGTCATTCAGTATCCTCATTGCAGCCTAAATATGGTATTTATTTATTTATTTATTTATTTTTAATATAGTGGGTGAGCTTAATACTCAGGTGCGCTTAATAGTCCGGAAATCATGGTCCCTGCGTCCATTATCAAATTGTCACATTTTGCCATGCTAAATGTGCTCTTTTCCAACGTATGTTTACAGGAACTGATCATGTTTGATACAAACAGGTCAGCTGACCTGGTTGTGTGTCACTTTGCTGAAGAAGTGGATCAAATTGTTTGCCTTCTTCCGGTAAGGTATACACACAAATAGACATGTTTTATTTTGTAATTTTTCTTGTCTCGTTGGCTTGATGACATTTTGCCAGACCACTCACAAACAACCAAATCTACTTTTCATCGAGTATAATTTGCTTGACGACAACTTGAGAACTGAATAATTTGAGAAGACTACAATTACAGATTTCCCAAAGCATTTTAAAAAACGAAATGCAGATATTGTTGGTTTGCAAAATTCAGACAATGGCCTACGAATGGTTTCATCCATATATTAAACCCTATTCTTCATAATTGTTCGCAGTTGGTTTTAAGCCTGCACAAATGAAAGTGCAATATATCGAAACAGTTTGATACACTTTGGTAAAATCCTCTGATGCAAATAGGAAAGCTTGCTGAAGTTCCTTCTTTCTTTCCTGTTTTTAAAGGATGGCGAGCTGCATTTCAAGTTTTTGAGCTTATTCATGGAGTCATGGTCTGTTTGGTCCTTCTCATACAAAGCCTTTTCCATATTTTTCATGCGTGTCATTTCACTGAGCACGCAACAGTTTTACAAATTTATTATATATATATTTTTTTTAGGGAACGTCATTATCCGGGGACCCCCCTTCCATTGGAACATGATCTGCACACACATCTGCTGGACCTGATGTGCCGTTTTGCCCCCCAACAGCTCTTGAGTTTCCTCCAAACCTCACAGCACTATAGGTTGGAGGAGGCCATACAAGTATGAACATTTGTGTTTCTTGTTCATCGGTCAATTTAATTTAAATGTTACACATTGACATTAGTGGATAAAAGTGTTTGGTCTCGTGATCACTGTAATTACAGAAAGTGAAAATGAAAGAAAAACTGCTGAGAGAGGTGCTGGTGGGCTTGAAATCGGGGTTTTGTGCATGTTCCAAAATTCAACTGAGCATGCTTTTTTGGACCTAGCTTGTCATCCTACAACAGAAAAGAGCTTTCCCCATACTGATCTGACTAAGTCAGAATGATACAGTTGTCTAAAAGTTAAACGAGAGTAGAAAAGTAAAACAGATCAAGGCGATTCAACAGGAAATGAGTGGTCAAGTCCATCTTATTTGATTATTCAGTTGATGTGTGCCTGCATACTTTTGTCTTTAAACCGTGAATGAGATTCCAATGTCAAACAGGACTTGGCTTAGTGATGTTTTGGAATCCTGTACAGGGAATAGGATGAGCGGTGCATGCGGGGTAGCAAAAGGTGTCCAAATTAAATTGTGCCATTCGTAACTGACCATTCCCTGCCCTGGTATAAAAAAGAAGAACCTTGTCTTTTGGAAGTATAATCATGATCATACAAGGAAACCCAGGTTTATAGCATTAAAAAAACAGCATCCATTTACCTCAAGTCTATTAAGAGCGAGTGGAGCATGTTTAAAAGAAAGCTCTAAAGAACGGTGTAACTTTACCACAAAAGTCTGGCATTCATCGCAACCTTAAAATTAGATACAGTAATCCCTCATTTATCGCGATTAATGGGGACCAAAACTAACCGCGATAAATGAAAATCCGCGAAGTAGCGACCAATTAAAATATACAGGTAAAAAAAAATATCTATCCATCCATCCAACCATCCATCTATGTATGTATTTATTTATTTAAAGTCCGCAAACGGTCCGGGAGAAGCTGCAAAACAACAGCGAATCACACAGACTAACATATACAGTACTGTACTCCATGTATATGGAGAATTTCCAGTTATTTATTTATTTATTATTATTCTTTTTTATGACTTTTTGAAAAATCCGCAATGCACCGTATCCGCGATAAACGAACTGCGAAATAGCGAGGGATCACTGTACATGCAGAAATTATCCATAGACATAGAAATTCAATGATTAAGTATTGTGTAGGCTGGAGGTGATCAATATTTCTGATTGGCAGATGTCTTAATTTTAAAGTAGGGTTTGTTTTGAAAATTCTGTCTTGACAGAAATGTGAATCATTCATATGTTTCTATTCAGTTTTTTTTCAACCTCACGTGCGTAATAATTTGGAACGTATTTTTCATGAGGAGGAAAATATTATTGTTAGTTTAATAGTTGTTTTTTTATACTGCAGCCTTACTTTATTATTGATGTTTGTAAAATGTACCTGGCGTAGACACTGTGGTTCTCAAACCTTTTCCACCAAGTACTACTGCAAGAATATACTTAGCTGTCTAAGTACCACAATTATAACCATCAATAAAAAGGTAGACTTTTATTCCCAAATCGTACATTCAGAAAATCACTGAAACATAATGCACAGATATTAATTGAAAATCATCAATATCGCATATGTTAGTTACATAAAAATTCTACCTGTTTGAAATGATTAAATGCACATATGTTGTACTGATAATGTGATAATGAATTACAACTGTGCTCCATATAACAAATACTTGAAATGAACTGAGAAAAAAAAGTTCAAGCCACATTGTGCACAATTAGAACATTTGATTCATTGATTCTTTGCATAGCACAAGAGGATCATAGACATGCTGGATCCCATCCCAGCTGTCTTTGGGTAGCAAGCGGGGGTCCACCCTTAACTGCTTGCCAGCCAATCGCAGGGCACATATAGCCATCTGCACTCACACCTAGGGACAATTTAGACTGTTAAGTTAAGCCGACATGCATATTTGGGGATTGTGGGAGGAAGATGGAGTACCAAGAGAAAATCCACGCACGCACAGGGAGAACATTCAAAGTCCACACTGAGGAAGGCCGGGGCCTGGGATCGAACCCTGCACCTCTGCAGTGTGAGGCGGACGGGGCTAACCAGTCGTTCTAATGTCACACAGCTAAATTATCATGATACTTAAAGCGCCTCATGTTAGTTTCTTGATGGCAAAATAAATTAAACAGGCAAGAGAAGACAGCCGCATTTGTACTAAATATTTCGAAACTGGTTTGTCAGTTGAAAAAATAATATGAAAAAAAATTTTATCATGTACACTAGTAGCGTAATTGATGATTGCATTTGATTTATTTTGGGGGAGGGGGTATTTTACACCGTAGAAATTCATATTTACTACTGCACATTGTTGTCTGTCTTGAATATCTTAATGAACTTTATGCTTGTATGCATTTTTTAATGTAATTTAGACTTGGATTAAGGTTGACCATCTCACTTGTATCATTCTTTCTCTTTATTTAGATCACTGAGAAGTACCACCACAGTGAAGCTACAGGTTATTTGCTAGAAAAAAAGGGTGACTTTTATGGAGCATTTACAGTTTTGTTGGAGGTACCAGTAGTTAAATATTGTTATTCACCTACACATTTGATAGGAATGGCTGTTTTTTTTAAGTTCATTTACTGAAAAATAACTAATATTCATTTGTCTGAAACGTACATGTACATCCTCAAATATATCTTTCATAGGCATTAAAAGTGCAGCTTTCTCTACTGACTGCTGACCCCACCAGAGGGCAGAACGAAGAGGACAAAGAGAATGAGTCGATTGTATTGAAGAGAGTAGAAAATTCACTGAATGCCCTCATCGCCTTGGGTCATCGCAACTCTCAGAAACTCCAGCAGCCACAAATCAAGGTAATTTCTTGTAGCGTTGTAACAATATTTTCCACTTCTCATCATAAGTGGCCAAGTATCCATCCAGCCATCCATCCATTTTCTGATCCGCTTATCCTCACAAGGGTCGCGGGGCGTGCAGGAGCCTATCCCAGCTGTCTTCAGGCAGCTGGTGGGGTGCACCCTGAACTGGTTGCCAAGGCACACACACGCACACACAAACAACCAGAGTGCTTATTCATTTGGATCTTTTCCAACCAAGATGTCCTTTCCCATTATGGAGTGGAAAACTGACATCCACTAATTGCAAGTCAAACCAATTACAGCTGTGGCACACTGACTAAAAACAGATCAGTGAAAAGCGGACTCTTACGTGTGCACATTACTGTACAGAGAGGAATAGGCTATTTAATAATCACCCCTTCTTATCAAAGCATGCGCAACAGTTTCATTTGTTTTTTTTTTTCTTGCATACAGGAGCTCTGGTTTTCATTATTGGAGACATTGATGACTCCCCAGAAACAGGGTAAGGAATCTTACACATGCAGTATTCTGTGTTACTTTGGTTTTGTATGAAGACACTATATCTGAGGCACACTCAAATTAATTTATTAACTCACCTTTTTTATTTACAGTCCGAGTGAGAGGCAAATCAAATGTCAGAGGGTCTTCGTCCATATTTTTTATTTCATCTGTGCTGATGGAATTCTCTGCTATCTTTGTTTGTGTGAATGGGCGGAACGAAGCAAGTTTGTCCTCGTAATTGGGAGGGAGCTGCTGACATAACGTCGCGCGTGCCCTAATAGACAGGCTTCCATTTCATGAAACTATTACACCATGACGGCCCACCTTTAAAACCTTTAAAAGCTTTCGTTGTCTTTTTACACTGGCTCAGTTCTTCTTGCCGGAGCCTCCACCTTCGCACCATCGACGCGTCTTTGCCAAGATTACGGGCAGCAGCTTGATTTCCTTCTTTAACTGTCAGAGTGATCGCTTTTAGTTTAAAAGCTGCATCATATGCTTTTCGTCTGGTATTCTCCATGTTGATCAGGGTTAGAAGAAAGATTGAAATAAGGAAGTCGTGATTACCGGTAATCATACAATTTCATTGGACCCCTGTGTACTACTCATTCTTTTTATTGGTCGACTGTTGCCGGGTAACACATTTATTCCCCCCTGCTACGACAAGAAGAGCGGAAGTTGTGATTAGTCATACAATCTCATTGGACCTCAGTGAAAGACTGATGGTCCATGTTTTTCCCGCGATGGAAAAAAAAATTAAAAAGCCGCTTCATATTATACGCCGCAGTGTTGAAAGTGTGGAAAAAAAGTAGCGGCTTGTAATCCGGAATTTACGGTACTTGTTAATGCCAATGTCTTGGATATGGATAATTATGAATAATCAATGGGGGATACACCAAATTACTAAATCTGAATACGTTTGCATGACCTTTAGTTGTATTAGTGTTTTTCTTTTTTTTTTGTGTGGTTTTTTTTTCTTTGGGTTATTAATTTCTTAAAATCCAGGACAGATTTGTACAATGTCTGGAGGTAGATTTGCATGTTTATTTAAACACTCTGCTGTTTTCAAACAAATGTAAACAACACTAATACACAAATGGCCTTGTTAATGGTGCTGGTTACAAGGAATTTTGTGATTAAAATTTTTTTTTATTTCCCCCCCTCCAGTCTTAAAGGACCTGACAATGAACGTTCTCAACAGTATGAGCAGCTTGGTTTCACTGCCTGCTATCATACAGCAGATACTGCAGGTATGTCTTTTGCTTGCTCACCTGTTGGATACTTTCTATACTTGTGGCTCAAACACTGGCAGCCCCAGACAGTTTTATGTGGCGTGGCAGGACATTCACTGGGGAGTGTGGAGGTTATAACCTCGCCACATGCACACGCACGCACACAATACATATATTTAAAATTGAGATTTGATTTTCAGCATTTCCTGGCACATTTTCTGCATTTGATGTGAATAACAGCCTAAGGTTGAGCACTGAACCAGTACGTGTAGGCAATGCAATAACAATTCTCACCTATGGCTGCAGCGAACGATTATTTTGCTTGTCGACTACTCACCGATTGGAGTTGCAATCTAATCTAGTAGTCTAATCCGATCATGTAAATCGCAGCATTTTGATCCAGCAAGCTGCTGCTCTTATATACCCATCATTGGCTTACAGCCTGAATGTTTACAAACCAAATCAAATAAAAAATATTGACATGATAGTAGATTAAAACTTCGTAGCTTGTACCAGCATTCTTAACATGTTTATACATGATCATGCAACTTAGATGGAAGGCGAAACTGTAGCCTTAATATTTTTAGCTGTCAATGTCAAGTGTATTTTGAACAAACATAAAAGCCGCACCTGTCTATAAGATGCAGGTGCCCACATTATAACAAGAGATATTTACAAAGAAAAACGGTATACAGACGTTTTCAAAATTTTATAAACATACCTTAACTTTTCTTTCCAAATAGTGCCTGTAAACGCAGGAACACCACGGCAGTAAAACGGCACTAACAGGGCTGATAAAAAAAACAAAAAACTGTTTTGCCGCCGAGTCATGCTTGCTGTAACACTCGGTCAACCATTACTTCATTAGGCTTTCTACCATCTACACTTTCATTGTCAATTTTCACGATAATGTCTTTCGGAAGGTATTTGTTTGTTTGTTTGTTTGTTTTTTTGTGGCATTGTAATCCTTGCCGGATGCAGTGCAGCCCAAATCACAGGTGAAATGCGCCCTCTCACGGCCGGTTGTTTTCAGTGTGACGGATGATAGCGTTTTCCTCGACAGATATGTATCAAGTTGTCTCACCTTTTCTGCTTGAGCGCTCCCTTGCAGCCATTAGAAAAATCACTATATAGTCCGCTTCATTAAATAAGCCACAGAGTTAAAAGCGTGTGATGAAAGTCGCGTCTTATAGTCGGGAAATTACGGTAATTGGTTGTTTGAGTTTTACCCTTGATGGCACTCTAGGGACCCGGCCGGCTATTTGTCTGCATGGAATTCAAGTTTCCATTTGTTTCATTCATTCACATTTGACCTAACTTTGTGCCCACCAGAGTCCTATTTATCAGAAAGGACAACTTGCAGAGATCCAAGTCCTTATTCTTGGGATGCTTGACACTTTCAACTACGAACAGGTAAATTCGGACAGTATCATAAATGAATTTACCATAGTTGGGAAGGCTGTCCAAGTGAAAGGAAGAATAAATCTTTCCCTTTACTCATACTTGTACATGCATGCAGAACTCATTAAATATAAATCATATTTCTCATATAATCGGTGTTTTGTGTTGAAGACTTTATTTGAAACGACCACCAGTCTTTTAAATCATGACCTCCACTGGTCCCTGGCTCATCTGCGCACCGCTGTGACAAGGGGACTCCACCCGAGACAAGACTATTGTAACATTTGCCTTCAACAGTACAAGAGGTGGCAGGACCCATCTGAGCAGATCCTTCTATTTAGGTAACACAAGCTGCACTCTGCAAATGGCATAAATGAATCCTTTCAGGGACAACAGGTACTACAGTGGACAGCTGATCGTGTGATCAGGTTACAGGGTGCATGAAAGGGTTAAACTCGGACAATTCGATCTTGATATTTAGGTGCTGATACCGATATATCTTGGCATCTCAGTGCCGTAATTGTACGATAAATTCTCCATTGTGAGACAAAAACAGGGTTCTTATACTATCATATCTTAATCCATATTTGGAAGAAATCCAATACATCACAATGTGCAAATGTCTTCTTGCACCAGGCAGCAAAACAATTTGAAGGCATTGTTTAGTCATAGAAATACTTTCTTATTTTCGAAATGGTGGTTGACAATCGAACCAACAGTCCATGCCGCTTCCAATACTTAGATTACACACATTGGATCTTGATGAGGGCGGCCCGGTAGCCCAGTGGTTAGCACATCGGCTTCACAGTGCAGAGGTACCGGGTTCGATTCCAGCTCCGGCCTCCCTGTGTGGAGTTTGCATGTTCTCCCCGGGCCTGCGTGGGTTTTCCCCGGGTGCTCCGGTTTCCTCCCAGCTTCCAAAAACATGCATGGCAGGCTGATTGAACGCTCTAAATTGTCCCTAGGTGTGAGTGTGAGCGTGGATGGTTGTTCGTCTCTGTGTGCCCTGCGAATGGCTGACAACCGATTCAGGGTGTCCCCCGCCTACTGCCCGGAGACAGCTGGGATGGGCTCCAGCAACCCCCGCGACCCTAATGAGGATCAAGCGGTTCGGAAGATGAATGAATGAATGAAAAGGATCTTGATGAATGAAATTTGATGTTCCGCATGTGTGACTTTTTCCCATTAGAAGTTATCAGTCCTCTAGTTTTGACAACTGCAAGTGCATAAATTACTGTATTTTCCGCACTATAAGGCGCTTCGGAGTATGAGGTGCACCTTCAATGAATGGCCTATTTTAAAACGGTTTTCATATGTAGGGTGCACCGCATTTAAGGCGCATAAGCAGAAACTACAATAGTGGTTGCGGTTGCATTATACATCCACTAGACTTTTCAATTATTTTCTGTCATCCCCCCCCTCGGAAGAAGAAAACACCCCCCCCCCTCACATCCGCGCCACTATAAATCGTATCATTTGTCTATAAAATTGTTATAAGTACACCTCTGCATAACACTGTATCCTTATTAACGTATAAGAGAATAAAAAAAGAAATAATGGACTAACTTACAACAAAGAATAACTTTATTAACTGTAACAGAAAATATTAAAAGTCCATCTGAAATTCAAAAATAAAATTAAATCCTTCATTAAACTAAACATTTTTTGACTGACCGTGTCAAACCACGCGGTATTGAAACATAAAATCAATAAATAATAATGCGTTTAAAGTGATCACCAACATTAACTCAGGAGCACAATATTTAAAAAAAAACTTCAACCTGCAAAACCAAAATACATGTAGATTTTTTAAAATCAAAATGATATCTGGATTAATGGCTAAAATGAGTATGTTTTGCAATGCACAGCTTTTCGAAGCGAGTTTTGAAGCAGGACACAGCAACTCTCGCGCCCCACTATTTGAAAAGCACTGCACTAGACGGAGCTACGCCAAAAGAATACAAAATAATACAATACAGCTTTATTTATATAGAGCTTTCACAACCGCTGCTGCTATCACAAAGCATTTTATTAGCTTTGTGTACAATACTGTCCTGGGTTGCTCCCTTGACACTCTGGAGGAGGTGGGCAACAGAAGGATGCTAACTAAGCTAAAAGCTATGATGGCCAGTCCCTCCCACCCCCTCCAGTCCGCCCTGACAGCACTTGGTAGCTCCTTCAGCCAGAGACTGTTACCCCCGCGCTGCAAGAAGGAGAGATACCGACGCTCGTTCCTACCGACTGCTGTCAGGCTGATGAATAAAAAATAACAATCATAATTATAATAATAATTGAATGATGTGAAGGAAAATTGTAAATAGTACTGCGATTTATCCATTTGTGTTCATATTGTATTTAATTGAAAGATGTTTGTTGTTGTTTTTTTCCTCTTTCTCCTTTCTTCTTTCTACATACATTCTTGCTGCTGGAGGCTGTAAATTTCCCCAGTGTGGGACGAATAAAGGATATCTTATCTTACAAGCTGTATAAACACACGCATTCCAGGTCAATCAAGCATGTAACAAAAAATGAAACTTTTAAACATGAAAACATTGTTAGTCTATTCTCCATCAGTAATTAATGTGTTTAA
This sequence comes from Hippocampus zosterae, assembly GCF_025434085.1. Classification (NCBI taxonomy): domain Eukaryota; kingdom Metazoa; phylum Chordata; class Actinopteri; order Syngnathiformes; family Syngnathidae; genus Hippocampus; species Hippocampus zosterae. The sequence goes on along the minus strand of NC_067461.1, from coordinate 21,638,502 downwards.
AAAAGATGGGCGGGAATAAGTGAATTCAGGACTTTTATTGGTGTCTTTTTTTTTTTCCTTGTTCAAGCAATCATAGTTCTTAGAATGCATCATATCCAGCACCGGATGCAGCCGTGCTATCTGCGTCAAGTAGATGATGCCTAATCCTGCTAACTCAGCAACCAGCCAACAAACTGCAATTATGTTCTCAATAGTAATCCGGCTCTCTTGTCATATCAGCTGTGGTCACCTGTACCACGTTCAGTGCTTGCAGCAACAAAATACGGACTGTGGGTTGGGAGGTGCTTCAGAGCAACAGCAGCAGTGGAGTTGCTACAAGTGTTCCACCGTTCACAGAGGAAGAGGCCGTCAGTATACCATACCAACGAGAAGTCGCAGCACATCCCTTGCACAGGTCTGTGTATTTTGCGACTAAGGCTTTCCCATGTACCCTACAGCAGGGGTCCCCAACCTTTTGTGCCCCACGGACAATTATGTCAGACAATATTTTCAGGGACCGCCATTTAAGATGTGGTGGGTTAATACAACAAAATAATATGGTATGAGCTGCTTAAAAACTGTGGTGTTTTCGAAATATAATAATAAACACAAGGAGCGTCTAATCTGGCCGCAACACTGATTGCTATGGTAATGTTTAATGCCTTCAAAATACGATACAACGCAAATTCAAAGTGCATGAAAATGACAACTCACCACAGCCCCGAGCTTGATTTTCTGCAACTAGACGGTCCCATCTCGGGGTAATAGGAGACAATGACACCTCAAGTGTGTGGTTTATGTCCTTTCTACTTTGTAATTTTGTTTTAGTCGCCGTTGCTGTAGAAACCCCCCACCTCACACAGGTAGGATGTCAGAAATAGCAACAGTGCTATTGTGGCGATCTCAGAGTTTTCAGCCATCACTTTAATCCAGTTGTCTCGAACGTACTTTTAAGGCCGCGATCATTTGCGACCTCCAGCGTTTTGTTTTTAGCGTAATCGGTCACATTACGTAGAAGCGTGGCTTGACGTGAGTCAAGCGTGACACAGACGGATGTAACGGAGAATCCGGTAATTTTTCAAAATAAAACATCTTTCGTATTCCGAAATAAATAAAACGGAATTAAGGCAAGTTCTTTCTGTGCGGCCCAGTGCCAAATGCCCTGCGGACCTGTACCGGTCCGCGGACCGTCGGTTGGGGACCACTGCCCTACAGTACAAAATTTTAATTCAAAGTGCACAAACCACAGCTGTACAATTTGCTGAGAGAAATATGTGAACATTACAGTTGTAGATTGAAAGATAACTTCCGAAATAGGAATCGGCAACTTACAGCGCGGTGAAAAAGTGTTTGCCCTCGTCTTCCTGATTTCTGTGTTCTTTGCATATGTATCGCGCAGCAAAGGTTTGAGTTCATCAAACCGATTTTAATATCTCACAGAGACAACCCAATGAAATCCAAAATACAGTTTATAAATGCCATTTTAATTTATTAGGGCACAACAAAACCCCAAAACTACGTATCCATTTGTGAAAAAGTAAGTCGTAAGTAAATAAAAGTAAGACACACAAAGACTCTTAAGAAAGCCAACACAGGGGTAGTCAAAGCCAAGTAACAATAAATACAACAATCAATTAACCTGGCTAGGTTTTTTTTTAGGCGGCAAAGAGTCACACAAGAGTTATAGGAGTGGTGGGTTCAGAAATTCACTCTTGACGCTGAATGTGACTCTGAAAGTGGTGTGTTCAGAGGGGCAAAGCGCGCTCTGAGTATATTTCCAAATGCACGGCCACATATCTGCTGGAATCTTCTGGTGAACTATCTGACACCATTTTTGTCCATGTGTATTTTCTACTGTGGTCAACGGTCCTGACAGGCCACACATGAATTTTTCTGCCAGTGGCTGCGGGCCGGTAGGGCCAGACTTTATAGACATTGATGAAGCATGTATGATTAACTAGTTTTGCGACAATAACTTGACTCTCAACATCGTTTCCTGTCGCAGACTCGACTTTCATCTGCTCGTCATGACGAAGCTGGTCGAAAGAAGGTAAGGATTGAACGGGGATTTGAAGACAAAAAGCATATTTTCAAGTTCTCTTTTTTTTTTTAACAACATGGCAGCCACAAATGTTGCATGTCATTTTGAGACAGTGACGTAACAGTGCAGCTAATTTACATTATTATGGAAGGTTAAATATATCTTAACATTTAACCTCACCATTACAGTATGCTTGACCTCAACGGCAAAGTACGAGCACACTAAATGATAGAAGCAAGACCTCACTGAGAGTAGAAAATGAAAACTGATTTGTTTGGTCCGAATTTTTACGCAGTGCTTTGAGGTTGACAATGAAGTTTTATGGCCAACCTTTGTCACACATCACATTGATTGATACGATTGCTCGTATGTGATTGCGCATTTCTCATTGGATCAAAACAAACCACATCTAAATGTTGTTCATGACTGTAATTCAGGTTTTTGAAGAGGTAATGCTGGACTTTCCACAAGAACAGTCCTGGAATCAGCTACGTTGTTTATACAAAGGGCCATCAAGGGTAAGTCATTGGCAGCACTGACATGCTTATGGTCGACACTGGGAAATCTGGCAAATTGTCTGGAGCATGTGCAAGCGCAGCGCTCAGCTGTGTTGTCTTGACTGATTGTGTTGTTCTCTCCTTCTCTGATCCAACCCCCAGTTGTCCGTCCTGACGGAGCTCTCTCACTGCCACAGCAACGAGAGAGCAGGGACTCTCATTCAAGCTCATCCAGCACAAGAGAGTTTCAGTCTTAAACTATCTCCTCCACCTCTGTTGGAAGAATAGCAATGTGTAGCGTTAGCCCTTTGGGAGGAGCATGTCACACTTCTTTGTCTTCACCCTAAACGGGGTGAGCTGTCTACTAAATGGATGAAGTGAGAGTTTGGATTGCTTGAACATGTTCGTATTGTCTTTGTGTCCGTGCCCCGATATGATCAGTGATGCTTGAATTATGATATATTTGCAACCTGTGAGACTTTTGACCTGTTGGTAAAGGAGTATTCAATGTTTGAAAGTGTGTAATCTTGAAAATACACATTGTTCCAAATGATTTGCCATATGCTCTCTTGTTCATTTTCCAAAACACTATTTATTATCCATCCATATTCCAATCTGCATTATTTTATTTATCTGTTTATTTATCCCAGCTGTCTTCGGATAGTAAGCGTGGGAAAATCCTGAACTGGAAGCTGTCGTATGGTATTCTTCAAGTATGTTGCAATGACACACAGTTACCAGCAGAGGACAGTGACGGACTTCTACCGTGCGCGTCCCAATTGTAGTGATGGGAATTCCTTTTAGAAGGCGGCTCTTTTGGTTCGGCTCCCTAAAAAGACCGCCAGTCGCAGGAGTCGCAGGGCACACAGAGACAAAGAACCATCCGCGCTCACACTCACACCAAGGGACAATTTGGAGTGTTCAATCAGCCCGTCATGCATGTTTTTGGAACCTGGGAGGGAACCGGAGTACCCGGAGAAAACCCCCACAGGCCCGGGGAGAACATGCACCTTCGCACTGTGAGGTTGACGGGCTAACCACTGGCCCGCCATGCCACACTATTTATTATATCCAGTATAACTTTTTTTTTTTAGACATTTTTACTTTAACTTTGTGCAACAGTAATTGTCTTTTTTCCCCTTAATTTAACAAAAACAAAACAAAATACAAATTTTATCAAAATAAATACTAAACATGAAAACAAAAATATCCTTTTTATTTGTACAATTCCCCTTTTCACATCCCCTCTGAAATCACTGAAAAAATATATCAGAAGAGGAGCTATGAACCATTTTAAATACTGACGCAGGGGAGCACAGGAATGTGCAGTGCTGTTCTTCCACTAAAGGTGAATGCAATGTCTGATGCATGCAAATGTTATTTGAGGACGCCATTGGGATGTTCGTTTACCATGTTGCGGTGTTCTGCTGTTAAACAGCTGCAAAGATCCCCGGGTAGACGGGAGCAAAACTGCACACAATCGAAACCTCCCGCGATTCGTCTTGTCTAATTGTCTGTGTGCGGCTCTCCTGGGCTGAAGCTGTGAGCACACTGTGGCGTCGCGCATGCGTCTGTTTCCTGACACAATCATCCATTTTGAATGCGTGTGTATTAGGATTAGTGATGTGTCGTTCGCGAACGATCCGGCTCCCAGAGCCGGCTCTTTGAAGTGAACGATGGGAGCCGGCTCCCACCTCATTGGGAGCCGGCTCCTCATTGGGAGCCGGAACGGGAGGGTTATAGTGATGTGTCGTTCGTGAACGAGCCGGCTCTTAGAGCCGCCTTTTTTGTTTCTCCAGTTGTTCCCCCCCCCCCCCTTCGGTTAAAGCCGCACGTGATTGGTCAAGATCTGTGGTAGACGGGGGAGGGGGGGGCCACACACACACACACGCGCGCGCACACGCGCACACACGCGCACACACGCGCACACACACGCACACGCTACAGTTTAGAGAGGGGGGAGGGGTTAGAGGAGAAGAGACACAGCAGCGCGCGAACGAGACAGACGAGGAGACGACAGAGCTAGTTAGCAAAAAAAGAACACGGTGGAAAGCGAAAAGGTGAGAAATGGATAGAAAACGCAGTGAAATTTGGACTCATTTCAATGTTATTGATAGTTCAAAGGCAGCGTGTAGACTCTGCAAAGTTAAAATATCCCATAAATCAGGCTCCACAAATAACCTGCACAGGCACATAAGAAAAGTCCACCCATCAGTACAATTGCGAGAGAAAAGACAAGCAAGGGAACCAGATGTTAATGAAGGTGCTAGTGTGTCTGCAACTGTTGCTGCTGCTCCAATGTCACAACAACTGCCTAGAAGTACAACCCAGAGCTCTATCCTGTGCAAGGGTCTTCAGAAAGTGACAGTTGAGCATCAGACCAGCGTAACCACGGGGAAAGTGAAAGAGTTAGTGGATGCTCTCTGTGCATCCATGGACAGAAAATTCCACAGAATGGAGTGGAACACTGTTCTGTCAGAAACCACCATTCTTGACCCAAGATTCAAGAAGCTGGCCTTCACTGACAATAGAGCGGTTGATGAAGCTCTTCAAAGAATAACTGCAGCAGCAGCAAGAGCCAGCCAGACATCTGCACTGCCAGGAGGCGAAGAGGGAGCAGAGCAACAACAAGAAGAGCCACAAGCATCTGCTGTTTGGAGGTTCTTTGAAGAACGAGTAACTGGAAGCACTACAAGACGGAATCCTTCATCAGATGCAATTCTGGAAGTGAGATCCTATCTTGAGGAGCCCCTTTTCCAGAGAAGTGCAGAGCCTTTGAGCTGGTGGGAGGCCAAGGATTCACTGTACCCACGTCTTACACATGTGATGACACGGAGGCTGTGTGTTGTCGCAACATCTGTGCCCTCAGAAAGAATCTTTTCCAAAACAGGGCAAATGTTAACAGAAAGGAGAAACAGGATCAACCCCTCAAAGCTGAGGCACTTGGTTTTTCTTAATGCCAATCTTCACTAAAGACATATTAAATCTTTTACCTGGATGCTGCGTTTTTCTTTTTGTTTTACAAATTTTAAGTTATAATTTGTTGTGTTGTATTCAATGCTTACTTGTTGTTTTACTGTAAAACGTTAAAAGCTTATAAATATAAATATTCAGAGATTGGAACTTTTTGTTGACCTTGTTTTGAGGTGGGTCTTTGTACTTTGTTTTTATTTTTGTAGCACTCCATGTTGTACTCCATGTTGAGTATAAATAAATATTTGATATACTCTCTATTTTTTGCATTAGTAATTCATTTTACACATAATATTACGTTATTTTTGGTAGTACATTAATTTAAGCAACAAAAAAACTGAGGAGCCATTGGGAGCCATTTGGGAGCCGAAAGAGCCGGCTCTTTTTAGGGAGCCGATCCAAAAGAGCCGGCTCTCCAAAAGGAGCCGGAATTCCCATCACTAATTAGGATAGACGCGTGCTGACGCTTATGTATATGCACACCTTAAATTCAGAGGAGCCAATCAGGCCCGGGGAGAACATGCACCTCCGCATTGTGAGGTTGACGCGCTAACCACTGGCCCGCCGTGCCACACTATTATATCCAAGCAGTGGTCCTCAACTAGAAATGTTGTTGGTCCACTTTTTTTTTTAAATAAGACCAAGGCGGTCATGGGGAGCAGGGCTATATGCCCATTGAAAGTTTGAAACTTTTCTCGACTCTTCGGTACTAACGGTAACCTATCCTTAACGCAGTCCTAACCTTAATTGATAAATACACCATTTGTTTTTCTAATATTTACATGTGTTTGATCATCTTTAAGGGAGACTATGCAAAATAAAGAGGGATTTTGAGAAGAGGACATCCTTTTTCATGGCACTGCAGTGGATAACAGAAGTAGGTGACCGTGAAATCAAGTAATGTTAGAGGGAAGCTGTTGGCCAAAATTGTTTGTTGCTGTTGTTTAGAGATTAGATCCCTGAAGTTTACTGTTATGTTGCTGTGTCACGGATGGTTTTACATTCCATGTACAAATAGAAGTTATTTCTGGGCTTCTGTCATTTCTGATACACTCGTAGTTACTGAAAGAAAAATAAACTCTCATTCTTCTTTGAAATAAAACGTTTTACATCATTAGTGTGAAGACGAGTCACTTCAATGAATTGAGAGCACAAAAAGCCAAGGCTGCACTTTTTGTCCAAATATAACACTGATCAACACAAAAAGAACACCGCAGTGAAGCATGGCTGTGGAATCGCCGTGCTTTGTGGCTATTTTCCATTAAGCTGCACCCGGGACCTCAGACAATGTCGAGGGATTGGAGGCGCTATTGGCACATGAACATCAGGCTTATGCTTGGAAGCAAAACAAAAGTCAGGAAAAGCCTACTGGAACAAGTTAACTTTAAATGGTGGCGAGTGTGTGCCGACTCCAATTTAACAGGAGTTTGAATCTGCTTGTTTAATTTTTAACACTGTTACCCCAGTGAGCCCCACTAAAATATGTTCTTTCAGAGGTCTGTTTTGAAAAACTAAGATTTTTTTTTCAGTTGAGTTATACAGGTTATAGGGCACATTAATGGTGGATTTCTCTCTCTCTCTCTCTCTCTCTCTCTCTCTCTCTCGACAGGGGTGTGCCAACTTTTCATACTCACTGTAAATTACCAAAGTTAACTGGCAGTTTTGGTGGGTTTTCCCCTCAGTGGAAAGCAAAGAAACATCATGATGTCAATGTACCAGACAGATGCATAATTGTGTGAGGATATGACGACAACAAACCTTATTTACATTAGATTTATTACATTGTAAAAAGTTCATTACCTTTCATCTATATATTATGTACATATTCAATTTACTTGAATCCTGTTTAAGCAAAACATCCGCTCCAGATTCACAATAAAATGAACAGACATTAAAAAAAAAATCTCTTCAGTTGTTGGTGGTGTGAGAAATATACCATGTCTGGGTCATGCTGTATTTTCCAAACTCAATAAATAACATAAAATATCACAAACAGAACCGCTGGGCCGCTCACCATGAAGTAGACCCTGTCCCGTCTAAGTGACATCATTGATATTCAAGTAGTGAATTTTAGTGTCATCACATGAGGCGTAATGACACAATAACAGAAGAGAAACAACACATTTTCAAACCCGGTAAATGACATGCATCAATTGCACGGCAAAATGGAATACAAAACAAATTAAATTGAATCTTCCTAGAATTTTCTGCAAAATTGAATTAAGAATGTGATTGACAGGATTTTTATGTTGACATCAAGCTTTTAAGCAAGCCAGTCAAATAAAGTCAGTGTCACTTGTCATCGACAGGCAGCAAAAGCACACTACGAGGGAGTTTCTGAATGAATTAGATCTTTTCTCACTGATTCAGCATTTGGTTGAATTTCGACAAATGACAGCCGGTTTCAAGTTTGACATCGAAAAGAGGCCAGGACCAAATTCATTCAGATACATTTCTGTCATTTAGAAGGTTGTCGGCATCATTTGCAGGCCCCGGCTTATAAGCACGTGTGCTACATTGTACACAGTGATGAGCTTTATGAAGCACAGGAGAAGCATGACAAAATAACAATACTGAACTCAATGGAATTCATTTACACTTTGGAATGTTTATCCTCTGCAGGACTGCACATGCACACAAACCCTTCAGGAGGTACTTTAAAACTTTTGTATGGGCTTAAAAAATAATGTGTATTTATATACTGTATGTATCGAAAAAAAGAAGGGGGGGGGGGCACGGGAGCAGTGACCAGCCAATCAGTCCAATACATGAAAAACAATAATATACTGTAAATGTTTTTCCCCCCACTGCAATCTGAGCTGAACCCTCACTTGAGTGATTACAAGGATGTTAAGAACATGAAGCAACCTGACATGCAACACCTAAAATGCTTCACTCTCCCCGCCTGCAATCTCAACATTGACAACACATGCACCTAAAGAGGCACGAGCGAAGCTCAAATGTTCATCATGATTATCACAAGGTCTAAATGTGGACTTTGCTCCAACGAGTAACGCGTTCGTAGGCACATTGTTACATGCTCAGTCACTCGGAATCTGACAAACTCCGTAAGCCGAAAGTTGAGCATTTAGATGGAGTAGTTCATTGTACTGGAGTAGTTCCACCGGCATATTTTGTGGAGTTGTTAGAAGCACAATGGTGTGTGTGTGTGTGTGTGTGTGTGTGTGTGTGTGTGTGTGTGTGTGTGTGTATATATATTTTTAACATGTTCAACTGATTTTGTATGAGAGTATATTTCCTTTGAATTAAACTGTTATTTTACTCCAGAAGTGTCCATAAAGCACATGTTTGGCTGTAAGAAAGCAAACAATGATTTCAGAGTATAATCGCGAACATGAACGGTGAGCGAACTCAAAGTCACCATGAAGATTCCCAGAGTGGAAAACGTACTAGTTGACTTTCAGACTGTGGAATGAGTGACAAATGAAGTGTCATCTGCCAACTTGCCGTGATTTGTAGATATATTCCCCAGCAGACCTTAAAGTGACGAATCTGACTTCTGGAAGTTAAGTCACAGATTGACAAGCGAGTGACCAACAGAGCTCCTACTGGACCTCGTCAGAGGGGCTTGTAGGTCTGGGACCAGGAAGCAGTGGTACCGGGGATGTAGCTTCAATCAGGGCGGGGTTGAGGATGATTGGCAGGGACATGGGTGGGACCCCCACCTGCAGCGGCGAGGCAAGCGGTTGGATGATGAAAGGGGACTGGCTCAAGTGTGAGGACACTTGAGCGTAGGGGGGTGGTGCTGGCACTGGCACTGGGGGCAATACTGGGGAAGATGATCGGTCTGCTCCTGAAAGACATTCATGAAAAACATTTTTTTGTTAGCCATTTTTTTCCTTCTTGTAAAGGGGAGCAAGGGGGAAGAGCATAGGTGTGCAAAGAAGCAGAAAGTAGGAGGTGGTTTAAAAAGAAATAAATAAATTCAGAACTCAGCCATGTGTTCGGGGACATGTCAGTCAAAATAAGAAAACACTTGACATTGCCACAAATGCATCAGAACAGTGAATAACATGTTGGACAATATTTACTTGCCTAAGTACTACTTAGAACATGTTCTTTTGGCAGTTATTTCCTTTCCACAAACTCAAACTTTTGTGTCTACTTTATTTTTCTATTTCGCTCATCAGAGGGGCCGTTATGGCTATTGCTCATCAGGGAATGCATGTGCAAGTGTGCGAGTATGCAGGCGTGTGCTTTAATGGGTCAGGTTGGTCTTTGGTAAAAAAAAACAAACAGTTGGGCAGCCCCGTCTTGGATTATATTGAAACAAAGAAATGATTTTCTGCAAAATCACAGTTAAAGCATGTGGCTGCAGTACCATTGGCATTGGCTGCTTGGGTGTCGTGGGGCGATGCTGGCCTGCTGGGAAGTCGAGGCTCTGTGGAAGTTACGGGCACAGGCACAGAGGGGGGCGGTTGTTGGAGTGCTGGAACCACAGAGCCCTGTGGAGAGGGAGGCCGTGCTGATCGGGTTGGTGGTTGCACCTCAGATGGAGGACTGGGCGCTGGTTCTGAAGGAACTGAAAGGTACAACATCAAGAACATGAGGTAACTTCAATGGATCAAAAAAAAAAAAAAAAAAAACGGCAAAAGGGTTAAGATTTGAAAACTGCGTATTTGACATAAAACTCGAGTGAGGACACAGTCCAGAAGTCAAACAAGGAACCAAATATCCCAACAAATGCAGGCTGAGATGACACATAACCTGGCATCAGATGATAGGTATAATTTCCCAGTCACAGGCCCTTCTTCGCACTTGGCCATCTAATCTGAAATCTTCAACTAATCTTCATATTTTTCTTTGTAGTGTAGCTCTGCCATACTAAAGACGAAAACTCTAAACGTTTGTCTTTGTAACATAAGCCAACTTTGATAACATAACTCTCTCCCTACAAATATTTAACAGTATTAGTTGAAATATGTAGTTTCAACCACTGGGCAGGAAAGTTTTATTTGCATGATCTGTAATTTATATGCTGTCATTGAAATACATTCAAATTATTCGATTCTGTAGGAATCTATTTGAAAAGTTGAGTCACGAAGAGTTGTGCAAAAGTACATGAAATAAACACGGACCTGGTAAAATGGTCTGTTTAAAGAGTTCCTCTCTCAGGTGGGGCAGGAAGCAGTCGATTCGTTCCCACGTTATTTCCCATAAATCCGAGTATTTTGTCTTGGAATCTGGGCTGCGGAATATTTCTGCTGTGTCCATCACCAGCAGCATGTTCTTCAGAGACTCCGGGATGGCCTCCAACTAGACATACCAACGCAGAGGTATGTTGAGTGGCACGCTCCAACAGTATACCACTGAAATCATTTTTTTTTTCTGCCACAGCTCTCACCAATAAGTCACTGGATCCTGCGTGCATGTACTTATCCATGAAATCCAAAATGGTAAGCCACAGGGCAGCAAAGGTAGGCAGGGACAACAATGGCAGGAGGTGCTGCAGAAAAACCTGGCGTACATGACAGAATTGAAACCAAAACAAAAAAAAGAATGAAAAGGAGTTATCCATTAATATAAACACAAACACAAATCGTCCCACAAGTCTAAAAGTGAAATTATAAGACAAGGATCTTATGTCAAACCTAACGGACAGTTAGAGGTACTCAGCTCTGTCGCCAACAGCGAAAATCTGTGCACCTGACCCCCACCTTGACATACATTTGCCTATACATCCAACAGGATGGCAACAGAGCACTGCACAAAACCCCTCAGCTCACTTTGACATAGCTCCTTCATAACAAGATGCCATCATGCAGCGGGCAAAACATTACATGAACATTTCTATGCCAATAACACATGTTTATCGGTGTATGTAGTGTGAACCTTTGATAGGATAGTGCAGGCTCTCATTCTGGTCTCCTCCATTCCACCAACATCAGCTGGGCTGATGTTGTTCAGCAGTTTGGTCAGTAATGGAAATAGCACCTGCAAGGAGAGTACGAGTTTGGCATTTTCATGTATGTGTTGTTGTTTGGTTTTTTTTTCCTCCCTAAAGGGTCTTGCGTAGATTAAGAAACACCTTATTAAAGCAGGACTCCCATTCTGTAGCATCTAGCGTCTGCAAATCATGGACAAGCAGAGCCCTCTGGAGGTAGTTGAGAGCCTGCATGCGCACTTGACGTCTGGCGTCGCAGCACAGCCAAGCAATGCCTAGTAAGTAAAGAAACAGTGCAGAAACAAAGACATCAACCAAGGAGGTGATTTAAATTTAGCTCAAATGTGGCATACAGCGTGAAAGCTGTTTAATACCAGACTGGGGGGGGGGGACAATTCATTTCCGTTTTATGTTAATTAAATCAGGCATGAAATTGTACTCTTTTAATACGCTGCTACTAGTGTAGATAGGGTATGTGTTATTATATTAGAAAATATAAATGTTAGGTGTACAATGTATAAATGACATTAATAAATTCATATCACCATTTAGAAATGTCTACAGTGTGCGTTACTGTTTTCTACATTTTTAAGGTAATGTCAACACATCAACACACGGAACGCAAAGCCCTGAATCATATAAATGACGATTGGGGACTGCCAAATCATGATCTGGGCAAATCTCTTTCTTCCCGCCATCGTGCAGGAAATAACAATGCTGCAAACACTTTGTTGGTAAGACCTAAGACACAGGTCATTCTCTTGCTTGTGGCGCTCACACAGGTGCATGTGAAAAAAAAAAAAGAAAAAAGTTCCACTTTCAGAATAAAAGCTATCCATATATTATGTTTTATTTTTACGTCACATGACTGCGAGGGCAGGTTACAGGCTGTGCACGGGCTGTTCCAGTCTAGACCATTAACATACTGTATGTGAGTTGCACAAAAAAAAAATTGCAAAATGTCTCAGGCTCTGTTAAAAAAAAGTGCACATCAAGAAATACCTGAAGCATACTAACTGTACAACCACATCCTCCCTGTATTGCCAAGGTCAGGATGGTACCACCTCTGCCTCAATTTGAGCCAGGAAACCCCCTGGGAAGTACATTTGTGACTAAATTCAGACACAAGATCATTATTTATTTAAACGTTGTTAGATTTTTGTTTGGTGATTACCCATTAGATTTTGTGCGTGTGTGTGTGTGTGTGTGTGTGTGTGTGTGTGTGTGTGTAAAAGGAACCTTGGCTAAACAAAGAGTGTTATCAAATAATATATTGATTCTTCCAAAAAACAAAAAAAAAAGATATTACTCTAGTTGATATAGTAATTATCATGACTGGCCATTCTATTCACTTGGGGATGTTTTTCTGATTACGGACTGCGATATTGTGCATAGAATGGAAGGTAAAATGACCTCCCACTTAACATTCGGCAAGCCCCCTCAGTGCCCATCTTTAAAACCCGCCTCAAAACTCGCTTGTATTCTTTGGCATTTGACTCAGCATGACTCAGATTTGATCATAGTTTTACTGTTTGGTGCATTCCAACATTTTTGTTACTGATTTATTGCTTTATTGTTGTATATCTGTTAGTTGCTCCATGTACAGCACTTTGCGTGCAGCGAGTGCTGTTTGAAAGTGCTCTATACAGTTGAGAGTTGAGAGAGTAAAGTTAAAACCTCCTTTATCATTACTTCTGTATCTAGTACAACACACCCGCTACTAAAATGAAAATATAGTGTGAGGAGCGAACACATGAATAGTCTGCACAATGTGATATGAGCTGACCTTGCAGCAGTGGGCACCAGCAGCTCGTCCACAGTGTCTGGGAGTCAGCTTCAATCTTTTTACCAGCAGCCTCCAAATTGCGCTGTTCTTCTGCCCAGGAGCTGTAGATGCTGGCAGCCCGGGTGTGCAATGTGTGCATCAAGTCTAAAAGCTGAACCATCAAAGACACACCAACATCAATATGCATTAAACGCAAATAAACCCCAAAAATAAAAAAATAAAACCCACGAAACTATGTCCAACACATCAGGACACAATAGCAAATGTGCATTCTTTTAAAGAATGTTACGCAATGCCTGACGAGGCATTCTGATTTATATTGTAGGTACAAGTTCCCATTTCCAAAGTAATGCTTACACTGCATTCTCAATGTACTGAGAGTGCAGCCCCCCACCCCCGATTTTTTAAAATTGTCACAGCCTTTTTCCAAAATGAACTTACTTCAGAATTGAGCTCATGTGCATGCTGCTCATCGTTGACAGGGATGCAAGACGACAAAATTGTGTGACTGAGTGTGAATAGGTGTTTGTCTGTGTGTGCCCTTGACTGCTGACCAGTTCAAGGTGTTCCCTGCCCACTGCCGCAGACAGCTGGGATAGGCTCCAGCACACCCGCAGACACTTGTTAACAGCGATAAACACAAAATACAGCTTGAAAAATTCTCATGTTTTTAAATGGAAAGGTATTTGAAGCAGAAAACATTAAATCCAAAAGCTACCGCATCTATTTATTCATCTTCTTATTGTAGGTGTCATTAAATGGCTTTCCATTGGCCTCACAAATGTGAAAATTGCTCAATCGCAAACTGATGATGGAAACACAAATTAAAAAAAACCCTCAAATACAGCAAAAATTGTTTTATGCTCTAAGAAGGTGGTTTTTGAGATGTTGATATAAAAGTATATTGCCAAAGTGTAAATACATTGAAATACATTTTTCATGTTTCCATATCATGTGACAACGCCTCCAGGATCGGCGGCATACATCCCCACGGACCGCTGGCGCCCGCTTGTGGTCAGTACCCACCGGTGGGCGGCCGCGCCGTATGAGGGCACAGCGACCACAGTTGTTGGAGTGTGGGGATACGGCAGAGACCAAGGACCCGGGGCTTCACTGCGCCATTGTCGTCCCGAGCTTTTCGAAGCCAACCCAGAGCCGGCCACGGCTCATCACGGCGTCGGTGGGAAGCCTTTAAGGACCCGTATTAATAGAGAATACCCGTCCTTTGGAGTCAATGGCATAGACAAAAGTCTTTGTACCATTTCCATTAAAGAAAGAGAAACTTACACTTGTCATTCAAATAACTTGAATCTGACTGAAGTAACGTGGGTTTTCTCTGGGTGCTCCGGTTTCCTCCCACATTCCAAAAACATGCGTGGCAGGCTGATTGATCACTCTAAATTGTCCCTAGGTGTGAGTGTGAGCGTGGATGGTTGTTCGTCTCTGTGTGCCCTGCGATTGTCTGGCAACCGATTCAGGGTGTTCCCCCCCACCCCCCTACTGCCTGGAGACAGCTGGGATAGGCTCCAGCCCCCCCCCCCCCCCCAAGCCCCCCGACCCTAGTGACGATCAAGTGGTTTGGAAGATAAATGAATGAATGACAGAAGTAATAGTGAATAAAATGAAAAACTGAACTGAACTGAAAATTAGTTCATGAATTACAGACATTACTTTCTTCATGTGGTCAAAGTGAATCATAAAGCAAAATCTCATGAAAACCTGGAAGATTAGATCGGTAGTATTCAGTGATATAGTGGGGCAAATAAGTATTTAGTCAACCACCAATTGTGCAAGTTCTCCTACTTGAAAAGATTGGAAAGGCCAGAAAATTACATTGTTTGATTTGTAAAGAATTTATTTACAAATAAGAGGGAAAATAAGTATTTGGTCAGCTATGAAGAAGCAAGATTTCTGGCTGTCAAAGAGGTCTAACTTCTTCTAATGAGGTCTAATGAGGCTCCATTCCTTCCCTGTATTAATAGCGCCTGTTTTAACTCATTATTGGTGTAAAAGACACCTGTCTACAACCTCAGTCAGTCACACTCCAAACTCCACTATGGCCAAGACCAAAGAGCTGTCGAAGGACACCAGAGACAAAATTGAAGACCTGCACCAGGCTGGGAAGACTGAATCTGCAATCGCTAAAACACCTAGTGTAAATAAATCAACTGTGGGAGCAATCATTAGAAAATGGAAGACATACAAGACCACTGATAATCTCCCTCGATCTGGGGCTCCATGCAAGATCTCACGCCGTGGCGTCAAAATGATAACAAGAACGGTGAGCAAAAATCCCAGAACCACACAGGGGGACCTAGTGAATGACCTACAGAGAGCTGGGACCACAGTAACAAAGGCTACAATCAGTAACACAATGCGCCGCCAGGGACTCAAATCCTACACTGCCAGACCTGTCCCCCTGCTGAAGCCAGGACACGTCCAGGCCCGTCTGCGGTTCGCTAGAGAGCATTTGGACGCTCCAGATGAGGACTGGGAGAATGTGTTATGGTCAGATGAAACC
This sequence comes from Hippocampus zosterae, assembly GCF_025434085.1. Lineage (NCBI taxonomy): Eukaryota > Metazoa > Chordata > Actinopteri > Syngnathiformes > Syngnathidae > Hippocampus > Hippocampus zosterae. The sequence goes on along the minus strand of NC_067461.1, from coordinate 21,622,800 downwards.
AAAATAGAACATTTTGGTAGAAACACAGGTTCTCGTGTTTGGAGGAGAAAGAACACTGAATTGCATCCGAAGAACACCATACCCACTGTGAAGCATGGGGGTGGAAACATCATGCTTTAGGGCTCTTTTTCTGCAAAGGGACCAGGATGACTGATTTGTGTAAAGGAAAGAATGAATGGGGCCATGTATCGAGAGCTTTTGAGTGAAAATCTCCTTCCATCTGCAAGTTCATTGAAGATGAGACGTGGCTGGGTCTCTCAGCATGACAATGATCCCAAACACACAGCCAGAGCAACAAAGGAGCGGCTTCGTAAGAAGCATTTCAAGGTCCTGGAGTGGCCTAGCCAGTCTCCAGATCTCAACTCCATAGAAAATCTGTGGAGGGAGTTGAAAGTCCGTGTTGCCCAACGACAGCCCCAAAACATCACTGCTCTCGAGAAGATTTGCATGGAGGAATGGGCCAAAATACCAGCAACAGTGTGTGAAAAGCTTGTGATGAGTTCCAGAAAACGTCTGGCCACCGTTATTGCCAACAAAGGGTGCATAAAGTATTGAGATGAACTTTTGGTATTGACCAAATACTTATTTTCCCTCCAATTTGCAAATAAATTCTTTAAAAATCAAACAATGTAATTTTCTGAGTTTTTTTTCCCCCCACATTCTGTCTCTCATGGTTGAGCTTTACCCATGTTGACAATTACAGGCCTCTCTAATCTTTTCAAGTAGGAGAACTTGCACAATTGGTAGTTGACTAAATACTTATTTGCCCCACTGTAAATCGGAGATCTGTTAGGGTTTTTTTTGGGGGGGGGGGGGATGAGTCATGTTCCCCCTTCCACCTCATTTTCTGTGCACTAAATGTTTTTTTAATCAGCATTTTGAGGAGAATTCTTCAGGTGTAATTATTTTTCTTCACGCCAGCCCCCAATACATTTAAATGTGTATCAAAACACACATTTTAGCTATTTGTGGGCTGCGCCCAAATCTTTCAAATAGCAGATGTTGACTTTACAGAAAATTAACACATTTAAATAGATAGGATAAATTGTTCCATTTTCGGATTGTATCAGTTATCGTTTATTCTTGTAACCTGATGATCGGCTCAAAAATCCTGATCGTGTTGCGCAACCAATCGCTGCAATCAAAATATTTTTTAGTCTCAATGAGATTTGTACCATTGTGTATGTATTTTGGTAGCTTTCGGTTTTGGTAAACGTGTGATCACTGACATTCGATAGTATGAGAAAGAAGGCTCCTGTACTTACATCCCGACTAACCTGTAATGACACCGTATGGTAACCTGCTGGGACACCCTCATCCTCCTCATCATCACTATGGGAACGTGATGGGCGTTGACTGGAGGCTCGACTTCCACCTCGTCTTGTTCCATTTCCACTTTCTTTCTCCTTTGCTCCAGCTTTCTTCCGCAAACGAGACTTGGCAGAATTATGACTCTTCTTCTTGTCATGGTTGCGGTAACCTGAGGAATGAAACAAGTAGAAACATCTTTGCAGCACAGCTTGAAACATTTTGTTAATTTAAATTTAAAACAGTTCCTTGCTACAACTTCAATGATTCTTTTTATTCAATTGCTTTGTTGTTTGCCTATTTAAAATAAGCATTGATGAACAATAAACTGACATGGATTTTCTTTGTGTGGAATCAAATACACAACTATCATTTTGTTGTATGCAGTGGATACACAAGTAAATTGTACCATCTGTCACTTAGGATGAAGTGGAAGAGCATTTAGTCGCTCTGCCTGTCACCCGTGACTCTTATTACAGTCATAGGTAGATGAACATTTCTTTTCAGTATGTTTTAAAATAATTTCTTTTCTGGTTTTCTCTTTCAGTTTTTCGCGAGGATCTACCCAACCCCTTTCTCCTGTCCAATGCCTACATCGCCACCTCCCTGCTAGTTGTGGTATACATACTGTATGTCGACTGTTTATCAAGATTTTTGGAAGAATTTCTGGGGGAAATTCCCAAGTCCATATCACATGCTATTTGGAGGTCAGATTACTCAACTGTAAATAATTTCTTATGAAATAATTTAAAATAATTTTTGGACAGTTTCTGTGACATTGGATGATTTCCTTCAGTAAACCCGATGATGTACCAATGTGTTGAAATCAATGCCGTTTAGCACATACAGTATATTAACAAAGGACAAACAATCCAAAACCAATCCTTCTGACATGAATGAAATACATTGTCATGCAAAGGTAGGTGTGACTTTATATATACAATGTGATGATTCAAGATCCAAATTTAAGTACTGGTCGGGTCTATAACTGGTGGCTCCAACTGCTCTATGTATATGTATATGCAGACTTGTGGTTTTGCAGTGGAAGGCGAGCTTGCATTGTACCACAAATTAGTCTTCTGCACAAATTCGTTACTGCCTGTCTTAGTCCGTCTTAGTTGGCTTCACATAAGGTGGATAATATTATTTCCGATTTAGATTTTAGCTTCAAATAGAAGCAATAAAAGTGTTTGGTTTTATCTTTTGGGTTGTTGAGCTTCAAGGAGTGATTGGATACAGTACATCACCACACTCCCACGCACTGTAGTAAACCTTGTATGCTGCAAGACAAAGAGCCCAAACTGCGTTTGTCTTGATTTTTACCAGTCTTGGAATTAACTATAAATAGGGAATAAAAAGCTATTTAACAGTTGATAAATTTGAGTCATTTTGTTTCTCCTGTTGAAATTCTTTGGATCATGGCATGATTGATTTCTACATTGGGCTTGTAGTCTACTTCTCAACAACGTTTTTTTTTTAAACATGGAGTCATCATTGGCATCGTGCATTTCATATTTACTTTGGTTGTCTTTGTGAGATATTTAAGTTGACTAGATGACTAAAACAATTTATGGGTGATAAATATATGAAAAAATAAAAATAAAATCTGAAGGAAAAAATTCTTTCAATACCCTTCAATATACTTGAAGTAGTTGGGGTCAACTGCAATTTGGGCATGTATTCTACTGGTACTTTGCAATTTTCAAATGTTTCAAACACATTTAGAACATCATAACATTAACATTATGTTAACATTGTATTTAATCAGAATCATCTTTATTAGCCAAGTACGTAGAACACAAAAGGAATTTGTCTCCGGTAGTACACCAAGTGAAATATCCTTTCCGTTAGGACAATCAAAACTTGAAAGAAGGTGAGCCAAGTCTTTCATTAATATTTTGAGAATGTTACACATGCCGTTTTATTCCGAATGATCTGCCAATGTGAAAATCTTAGTTATGTGCATTTGAGCAACTAACCTCCATTGAAACTAGCTTCCACGAATACCCGGATGGCTCGAACACACAGCTCAAAGTTGTCCGGTGTGACGTGGGCAGCGTCACGGACAATGAATGACAGTGTTTCAACACACTTGATAAGAGACTTTGTGTCATGCTGGCCAAGGTCCTGACCCAGTGTCAGACTGTACTGGTTGACCAAGGGATGATTGAATTGAGATTTGGAGCTTAAAAGTGGGGTCTTACTGGTTTCTAAATCCTCTTTTCCAACCTAAAAAAAACAAAAACAAAAGCACAAAGCAGAGGTTAAGTTTAGGGATTTCAGAATGACAATGTCAAAGAAGCAGCTCATCTGAAGTAATGTGCGGGTACTGACCATCAGCCATTCACTGCTTGCTACATCCACATCTGTTGTGGAGCGAGGGATTCGGGCCTTGCTGTGCTCAGTGTAGACTTCTGAGTCAGATGTGTAGCCGCGATCTAAACTCACTTCATTCGGATGATGGGATGGCAAGTCACTATCTGACTGGGCACCTGAGCACACAAAGACAACAGATTGATTTTTTAAAATTTGCATTAATTTTGCATTCATTTCCAGGTATTTACCTAATGGATCATTCTGGATCTCATACACAACTTAGACGGTAACATTATTTGAACAAACCACATTTTAGGTGAGCAGAAGCATTGGAACGGAATTATTCTTAAAATATATCCCATTGTTAGGTTAATGCTGGTAATCTGATGCCAAGAACACATCAGGAACAGGAAGACTCAGGAGGCAGGCATGGTTGTCTTTCTTGCAAGAGAGAGCGCGCTAAAACATGTCTCAGTTCACAATCTCAGAGCAGCTGTCCAGCTGGCTCTACAATGTAAACCGTTACAGGTTCAGGGGCAACTCCGAAGAGAGCGCGTTTGTCTCCTTGCATTTATTGGAAAGATTTCCCTGATACACGATCTTCTAACAGGTGTGGGGAGTATTTTCACATTGCACAACAGTTTCAGTAAAGCGGAGTTTCTATAAAAACACACAGTTCATTCCTGAGATGTCGTCAAACGGCTCCTACTGGATGTCAATGGTCCACGAACACAGCTTGCGATGTCCCTTTCATGGTGTCCTGGGTTGATGTTATCTTCTCACAAGCAACAGTTGATTTGACCAGAAGCCGTTCACTTAACAAGATATCTTCTTAAAAGCTAGAACAGGAGCAGCCTGAGCTCTCCCGGTCCGACAAGTCTACCATTACCAACCTACCCCATTGTCTATGAGGTATTTGCGAGGTTTCACTCTGAAACAGCTTTTAAAGTTACACAGAGAGTCAATTTGGGATAACAGAATTACATTTATTCCAACACCCATACACTGGTCACTAAGCCTCAACCATAATTTGCCTTCAATAACAACATCAAGCCTATGATCCTGTGTGTAAAAATAATTGCCCTTCTCAAATAAAATGTAAAAACATCTGTCAGTCACCTTCCAGTCCTTGGATCACATTAAATACGCTTGCTGTTTCCAAGTACTTTATCAAATTCAAATGCTATTGTATCTGGTAATAAAAGAGAAATATTGATCTCTCGTCTGTTGTCTGTCATTTAAATGATTTAATATTCATGTTTCCATTCATTGATTCATTCATTTTCCTAACCGCTTTTATCCTCACTAGGGTCGCGGGGGGTGCTGGAGCCTGTCCCAGCTGTCTTTGGGCAGTAGGCGGGGGACACCCTGAAGTGGTTGCCAGCCAATCGCGGGGCACACAGAGACGAATGTGCAGCCAATTTTTGTCAGTTTACAGGTTTAAGTGTTTGATTTGGATCAGTTAAGAACTGCAAGAGGTACAGTGTATATTGAGAAATCATATTTCTAATGCATTGAATTAAAATGGCAAACATTTCTGAACTGTTAATATCCATAAAATGTGTGCACTACTACTATGAGACAAAGAAATACTGCACCTGATTCAATGTCCGTGCTGGCAGAGGTGAACTGAAAGGAGGCAGGAGGTTTCACTCCAGCACCAATGCATTCAAGCAGTGAGAAGAGTGTGTACCAATGGTCTGTACTGTGGATGTTGGCCGCATTAGTCTTGAGCAGCTCATGAAGGCCATAAGCCACCTCTCTGCTGACCCGGGACAAAACATGGGGTTTCATCATAAGCAGGAGACGCAGGGAAAGGAGCACCTGCATGTGGGATCACAAATAATGAAAAAGGAGGAAAACCAAAGAGCAGATATTTTGAGATCTCGATAGCACAATGAAATACTGTACTGTACATGCGCATGGGTTGACAGTGTTACCATGAGGAAAACATTTCCACATAACTTAAAACAAATAAACAAATTATTGGGTCATTTTATTACAGGTAATTATATTGGAAAGATATTGAGTCAGAGACATTTTCCGTCCCTTCATTGTTGAAAGCGTCCGACCGGACCTGCGGTCGTAAGGTGGTTCATGCCAGTCGTGGTGGTAATAACCGAACCCATTGATGGACACCGGCCCATAAGGAATGCTGTCAAGCTAAAAAGTCCGATTGGGCCTTTATGGCCTGTAGGACTTAACAGGCAGGTGATTGTTACTGGCAGGCCAAGCAGAATACAACATCAGTGGTCGCTGAGGCCAAACCTTTGGTAACTCGCAGGAGAGGTTCCGACAGGCCACGGAAAACAACTTACTGGTCTATCTTTCTTTACTTCTCCTATGGTCACGAACTGTGGGTTATGACCGAAAGAACAAGAGCTTGAACAGAGGCGGCCCAAATCCTTTGTGGGGTGTCTGCTCTCTCCCTCAGAGATAGTGTGATAAGCTCAGTCAACTAGGCTCCTCATTGAGAGGAACCAGCTAAAGTGGCTCAGGTGTGTAGTACGCATGCTTCCTGGATGGCTCCCTGGTGAGTTATTCTGGGCACAACTCACTGGGAGGAGGCCCAGGGGACGACCCAGGACATGCTGAAGGGACTATGTCTCCCGGCCTGGGAATGCCTCAGGAATCCCCCCAAAGTACTGGGCGAAGTGGCTGGGGAGAGGGAAATTTGCTGCACCTTCGACCTGACCCCGGATAACCGGAAGAAAAATCGGAGGGATGGATATGCTAAGGTTTGGGAAAGGGGAAATATGTAGTTGATCGAAAAATTTAGAAATGCAGGCAGGTGACACGACAAATAGCAGTGCACACTAAAGAATAAACTACATTTATCTCTCCTGATGTTTGGACAAAGAGCATTATAAACATTGCAGCTTGAATTTAATGAAAAAGAGAAATAACATCATGGTTAATCAAATGGGACTCATTTTTAATGTGATGTTTGACTTCAGCAAACTCAAGATGAGAATTTGGAATTCGTATTGTGTTTAATTCACTGTTGTCCACGATGGATAAAAATGCTTGCCAAATTACTCAAATTATTTACCTGTATTTGTGAACATGAAATTCATTGTTCAAGTGTTTTCCGAACAGATCAGACGAGCTCATTCAACCACATTGTCTGATTACTCATGAATAATACAGAGAGAGAGTTTCATGCAGGAGTGATAAACTCATTTTTGTCACAGCCACATTATAGTTGCGGTTTCCCGCAGAGGGCCATTATCTATGACTGTGAAACCAAACACATCCCCTCATATTATTATAAATACACAACATACAACTAATGGATAACTACTTTTGAAATCAGATAGCAAGGACAATAGTTTGTAATATCTCAATGTGTTATTATTTCTACATATTACATTTAGAAATTCTGGTCGAGATTTTAGCAAGAATCATCAAAATTGATGAAGATTTGCTTCCGTGGGACACATAAAATGAAGTGGCGGGCCGGACCTGGCTTCCGTGACTTAAGTTTGACACCTGTGGCTTAGGTGAACAATAATAGAAAGTATCAATCATTCGTGGGAGTAAAGGGAGCTCTGATATACTGGTGAGACCCTGTAGCTGTTAAACCGATATATAAACATATGGAAGAGAGTGACTGCCCTACCTGGGAACTAATATCTTCTCGTCTTAGCAAGCGAATGGCAAGACGAAGGAGTCCCACTACACCCCTCTCCACCAAGAAGCAGTTCTCGTTAGCGTGGACGCAGAGGTGACAGAGGTGTTCACGCACTGTCTGCCATACACACGACACACGGTCTCTAAAAGCAGATACACATTTTTAGTGCACCAAAACGTTAAAACAAGAAACAAATGCTGTATCACTTTGTTGCAACTATTACCGATTTTCCATTACAATACGCAGTAACATCTCTAAGCAGAAGGCGGCATCCTCTTCATCATAAGTCTCATCATCGGGGGTGACCGATATCAAAGCCTGTAGAAGATAATGTAATTATGTTTCATCATGTAGATTTCTCAGCAACAACAACACGAAAAAAAAAGATAACTCATGGGCAGCAGGACATAAAAAAAACCCCCAAACAATGCAATTAATATTTACACTACTAAATTCAATCCAACAGTTACCTTCATAAGTTCCTGTAAAGACTCAAGCTGGAGGAACTTGCTCTCTGTAATCATCTTCTCTGGGTCACATTGCTGAAGATAAACAGAGAAATTCAAGTACACAGTGGACTGCCGATTACAGTATTTGCGTTATTTGTATTTGCAAATCACCTATTCATTGTTTTTCAATTTTTTTTTCGGGCACCTATTCATTATTCGCGGAAAAAACTCAGCCATTATTTTTTGTAACGTGACGAACACGTGGAGAAAAAAAGTCCTAAAGGTTAGTTAGCAAAGTCATGCACCAAAAGCATTTAGCCTTCCTCTCTGGATGTGTTTCCACTGCCATTCTTAATACGTCGGCCAACATCTACTTCGCATATGCTTTTGCGGCCAGCCGGATAGTCCTCCGAAGTGCTATTGCTGGTCATGGTAAGGTGACATGTTTGTCAAAGGATCAAGGAGCTGAAAGTAACATCTCCAGTAAGAGTTCTCTCTCCTTTTTTGCTCTCGATCGCTCCCACTCATCCCCTCGCCCTTAACTCCTCCCTCTTTCTCCCCTTCTGTCCCTCACTGTAGTACCCCCCCCTCCCTATTGTTTAAAAATAATAAATACATAAAAAAAGAAGGAAATGTGTACATTATAATTTTATATCACCCAGGTAAAAAAATAAAAATAAAGGTTATCCCACCAGCCCATTAAATCGGCAACTCTTTGAGCGAGGGGTCTGAAGTTTAACCTCCTACAGCCGAAAAGTATATTAATTTCAAAGACCAGCCAATGTTTAGGAAGTTTTGCTTAGAAAGAGAAAATCTGATTCACTTGGCCTCAAAGTGCTTTACCGGTAATTAAAAGTGGTTTCAATTTCCCAAAATGCTGAATGACTTTAGCGTTTCAAATACAAGAATACAGGACCTTGAAAATATGTGCATATTAAATCGCAAGATTGCGGAGAAGAAAAAAAATCCTATTACACTAGGCAATCAGATAACAGGTTGCCATGAGTCCTGAATAAAGGTTTCATTGTGGAATAAGCCTGGCTGTCTGCACTATATGACAGAGTGCAAGCACTAAAATTAACATAATCGTGGCAATAGGACAAACAAAGACGTCACTAACAATTTTTGTCATGAAAGTTGCAATTAAAAACTAAAAGTCTGCTGCATATAAGCCATTTAGCAGTTAGATTTTAAGACATTCTGTTAAGCATTTGAAATGCTAACAAAAGGTTCCGGGATCATAGTTTATACAATTTTCATGGATTGAACAATTAATATTGGAAACAAGACATGCGCCAATTATTTGTGGAAATTTGATAATCACAGTCAGACAAATAGCGGGGGTCCACTGAATGACAATACAAAAACACATCATAATACATGATGCCCTTTAGGTGGTTATATTTTAGATGAATGAATTGATATAAGTCACGTATTGTAAATTTTTTTTCAGCACCTTTATGCAGAGGATGGCGGCCTGTTTGGCTTCCTGATTTTCCATAGATGGTCCTCGTAATCCAGACTGCTCAGCGCCACTCAGAGTCAGCCAGTTGACAAAACTCAACACTGCTGACTCCCCACTGAAATGACATTGTAAAAGACTAAAGTTGCTTAATTGCTTTTAATACTACATTTTTTATTGTTCCGCCATTTAAAGCTTTCAATGCTGTTAGAGAAACCATTTTGTACAAACCAGTGGGGGGAAAAAAAAGAAAAACATCACAAAACATTATCCACAGTTCCAAAAATCATACATACCGATTAGAAGGAGTTTCCTCTCTTTGAAGAGAGATTTTTCCATTTGGTTCAATAAAATCCTCCACCTGATAAAATAATAATAATAATAAATAAAATAAATGAGGAAGGACTGCCTGTAGGTGGCAGCAAAAACCTCCCAATAAAACAAAATAGAACAGCAGTTCACCACACAGAATGAGTGAACATTTGATTCAAAATGCATTTTAAGTCAACTGTAATTCAACAGGTTAAAAAAAAAAAGATTATTTTAATGTTTGCGAAAACACAAACTTGATGACGATCATTACCTTATTGGGCTACATGAGAAGTTGAAACATTAAATTAGAACTCATAGACTCTTGACAACCATACACATACTGAAAATTTATTTTAAAATGACACAAAATTGAGTCAAGGTCTTAATACGTATTCTTCAAGCACTTGAAACTGACCTCAACCATGGCTTTGGGTAGGAGCTCGGCCCTGAACAGCTGTAGCATGGAGTCCATGATGTTCTTCCAACCCTCTCGAAGGATGTTGCCATGCTGATGGGCAAGATCAAACACTGTCTTGGCGGCTGTTTGTGCCTTTGCGTTGCTCCCAAACACAGTCGGGAGGTTTTCCACTGACTACAAAGGAGAACCACCAGTCAGCTATTAATGCTAATTTTCTTCCATCTTAATTTTGTGAAAAAGAGTGTATTTTCTTGATGGCTTTGAAGGAGCCACCAAAATAAACAAGTTTGCTTATTTCAGCACTTTTAACACGTTTCATATCAAGCTGTGTTATGGATAGTATTAAATCACACAGACAATGCGTCTTTGTGACGACCAGGGATATCTTGTTTGGTGTCTTGTACTGTTTTAACACGCCATGACGCTATAGCACAGCTATTCAAAAATACAGTGTATGAGTTGTACATTAGACCACAAATTCACGAAAATGTGTGACCGCATCAGACGGCTTGTTTTTGTATTTCATGAGTAAAATTATAGTTACAGCACCAAATAAAATATCTTGCCATGTCATTATGAGCAAAATTTTGCCAATTCATAACAGATCACAGCGACAAATGAAACGTTTTCTCACCTCACTGCTCAGAGTGGTAAACTTGCACAGCGAGATGATCAGATTGTCAAAAACATCGTTAAATCCATAGTGAGCTGCTATCTTGGCACATTTCCTGCACAGAGGCAAATACATTTGAATATGATTTCAGCATGACCGCAAGTTTTAGCAATATTAGCATGATGAACTATAATATTATCTTTAGAAACATAATTTATTTAAAAAAACATTTTTCAAACCAACACCTATTTTAAGTGAGCTTCGTCACATATATTGTAGAGGTGCTTGTAAGAAGAATATACATTCTACAACACCAAAGACTCAATGAATATGTTCTGGAAAGCTTTGTAAGCGGCCATTCATATGAAATGGTAGGAACCAATCATTTAAAAACAAAATAAACAAAGAAAAATTAACATTTGAAAACCTAAAACCTCAGCTGAAAGACTTGCTGTACATGCAGTACAGACTGGCTAGTTCTGACATTGAACGTAATCAAAATCCAAAAGAATAGTGCTTTAAAGTAAGTGCTACAGGATAACAGTCTCTGATCTAGAGACAAAGATATGGCTGCCTCTTATATGCCCCTTTTCGTTTATAGTGTGTACAGCATATATATTTTCCAATAAATCTATTAGTGAATGAGTATGTATTGTACTGTATGTTTTTAATGTCTCGCTGTGGCACACCCTGAAAAGGGACAAGCTGAAAGAAGAATATATATATATATATATATATATATATATATATATATATATATATATATATACACACACACACACACACACACACACACACACACACACTAGCTGGTTCGCCGCCCTCCGGGCGGCTCATCAGCTAGTTCCTGCGGAAGGCTGGTAAGGTGGTGGTTCGCCGCCCTCCGGGCGGCTCATCAGCTAGTTCCTGCAAAAGTGTTGTTGCTTGGTTCAACTTTTTGTTCATCTTCATTGCTTATCGTGAAAATAAAGAGATGTTTAGCTCTACTAAATAACTAACAATTTCATTGCAATGCTTGTGGGTACACAACATCTTTTTGCTAAGATGCCCGCGCGATCGTAGTGAGCCACTGCCTGAGCGGCGCAGTGGCGGCGCGGTGAAGTAGGTACGTTTTGAAAAGGGACAGACAGAAGGACAGACCGCGTGCGGGACGACGCGCAATATATATATATATATATATATATATATATATATATATATATATATATATATATATATATAGATAGATATATACACACCGTATATATTAGAGCTGTCAAATGATTAAATCTAATTAAAAATGCAACTGTCATAATTAACTCAAATTCACTAAAAAATAATTTTTAAATTAATTGTGATGACTCACACATTTTTAATCGTTTCTGAATTTCCTTTAATATTTTTTTGTCCTAGTTTTCTCCATTTTAATGCTCTCATCAACATGGAATCAGGAATCAGTTTTCTATGTGCAAAATGCAAATATTTACTGAAATATTTCGATTTTCAATTTTACATGAACATTTTTCACTTGGAGCAGTTATTTACACATAATCTCTCACACAATATTACTGTCCATCAACAACAGTGAAAAATTTTTTTTGTCACACAACAGCTGCTTTAACAGCTCTTTTTATGGAATCAAAACAGAGCAATATAACATTATAAAGTGCATATCTAAGGTAAACTTGTACTCAAGCCTATAGTGGATTTAAGCCATGGTTGCATACTTCGTTTTTCTCAAGTTTGCTTTGAACATAGCAGTCAGGCTATGTTGATTCTGTTGGTCCTTCTTGCGTGGAAGTCTCTCTACAGTTTTGTTTAGACATCATTTCAGATGACTACACTCGGTTCGATGACAACAATGGAGACATTTTACTTTCGCTAGGTCGCTACCACTGCACCGCTGAACTTTCGTTGTCATGTCACTGCCTCGGCGCACTGTCACTGTCAGACGAACACAGAGAAGCTCCACCCGCTCCATTTATATGGACATGGAACACTGTAACCTTCCACACAAAATAGTTCCAAACAAGTCACGATCGCATCAGTGGCATACTTCGTATACCTGTATGATATGGGTAACTTTGGTCTTGTCAGTGGAGCAATCTGGCAACTTTTTAAAGTAAACTTTCCATTCATAAACTCTTGAAGTATCCGCTGGCAAAACAAAAGTGCGTGGACCTATGCAGCGCGCTTGTTGTTTTGTTTTCAAATTCAATTTAATTTAAATTGAATTCAATTTTTAAATTAATTCAATTTTGAATTGAATTCAATTTAAAATTCATTTAAATTAATGCCAATAAAAACGCGCTAAACTGACAGCTCTACTACATACACACACACACGCACACACACACACACACACACGCACACACACGCACACACACACACACACACACACACACACACACACACACACACACACACACACACACACTTTTTCATATTACTAAGCATCTTCCCAGTTCAACCAAATTGTCCACATATGTACAGTACCGAAAGCCGGTAATGGCCTTTTGAATGATGTTGTCATCCAGACTCTTGTCAAAGACATAGGAGAGGGCAGCAATAGTAGGACCCCAGGTCATGGTGAATAAGTCATGGTCATAGCTGCCAGGTGGCAGGTGAAGAAACATCCCCTCTGTTGTAGCACCGCGATGTAGCAGCACACTCCAGACATAGTTCTCCTTCACTAAACCAGGCTGCTCATCTGGCATCACAATCTCGTCATTCCTGCAAAAGAAAAATTAATGCTGGAGTTTAAGATGTGAACACAGATGTTTCGTAGTAAAATCACAAGCTGATACTGAAGCAAAATAAAGTGCTTGGAGCAATTCTGTCTGCAGAACTGTTACACGCTAAATGCATATTGTAATGTTGGTCAAGTCAGGTGCAGGTCCTGGTTTGTCAGTCTTGTTTAAGCATCTTCAAGCAATATATAGACTCCGCAGTTGCTCATGGTGTTGGAATACTAGTTGGTGAATAAAACGTGCCTTCTGTGGCAGCATATACCATTTTGTGAAGTTATCTTTGAATCTACAGGAACATGCTTGCTTTCTATTCACATATACCACAAGGCCACGCTCCTGAATTTAAATATTGTACAACACCACACTTCTATTTAAAAAATGGGCTTGCTTTATAACATTCTGAAACACCATAAACCACAGAGGTGTGTTGGATGTTTTTTTTTCAAAATTGGAAATATTTTTAAAGACCTGTATAGTACTCAAGCTTACTTGATTGCATTGTAGATATCCTCTAGCATGTCCTGGTTAAAGTCTTTGTTTCCATTAACTCCCTTCAGATTCTTCTTGAATTGCTGTTGAAAACAAAAACAAGGACACCTTATTTGATGAATCTTCCTCTACAACCAATTCTTCTAGAGCAAAAATTTTAAGCAATTCAATGATATCCTGTACCAAGGCTTGAAATAAGTAGGTTCACATCACAGCTTGCAAATCAAAATAAATTTGGCATTTAACGCCACCTATAAACATGCAGCCGTCTATGTGGCAAGCACCGTGCGACAACTATAAACAACATCGACTTTGCTCTTCCCAAGGGTCATGGTGTCACTAATGGTCAAGTTACCTTGTCTTGGGCCCTATGCAACTTCTCTGCATTGACAATGTCAATTTATCAACAATATTACCTCTGCGCAAGCGTTTGTCTGTGTTGGTTATGGGTACCGGCAATTTTCTGGCTGGTTACCATCATGACTCATTATGTGTGTATTGTTCCGGATTTAAAAAAAAAAAAAATCATGGGTCAGATTGCTCAAATACAATGCCGTGAGAAAGTATTTGCCCCTTTCCTTATTTATGTTCTTTACATATTTAGCATACACAAAGGTTTCAGTTCAAACATCCATCCATCCATCATCTACCGCTTATCCGGGGCCGGGTCGCGGGGGCAACAGCTTTAGCAGGGAAGCCCAGACTTCCCTCTCCCTAGCTACTTCTTCCAGCTCTCCCCGGGGATCCCGAGTCGTTCTCAGGCAAGCTGGGTGACATAGTCTCTCCAGCGCTGTCCTGGGTCTTCCTCGGGGTCTCCTCCCGGTGGGACATGACCGGAACACCTCACCGGGGAGGCGCTCAGGAGGCATCCGAATCAGATGCCCAAGCCACCTCATCTGGCTCCTCTCCATGTGGAGGAGAAGCGGCTCGACTCTGAGCCCCTCCCGGATGACTGAGTTTCTCACCTTATCTCTAAGGGAGAGCCCGGACACCCTGCGGAGAAAACTCATTTCAGCCGCTTGTATCCGGGATCTCGTTCTTTCGGTCACGACCCATAGCTCGTGACCATAGGTGAGGGTTGGGACATAGATCGACCGGTAAATTGACAGCTTTGCCCTTTGGCTCAGCTCCTTCTTCACCACGACAGACCGATACAACGTCCGCATCACAGCAGACGCTGCACCGATCCGCCTGTCGATCTCCCGCTCCCTCCTACCCCCACTCGTGAACAAGACCCCAAGATATTTGAACTCCTCCACTTGGGGTAAGATCTCCTCCCCGACCCGGAGGGGGCACTCCACCCTTTTCCGACCGAGGACCATGGTTTCAGATTTGGAGGTGCTGATTTTCATCCCAACCGCTTCACACTCGGCTGCGAAACGCTCCAGTGAGAGTTGGAGAGCCCCGTTTGAAGGAGCCAACAGCACCACATCATCTGCAAAAAGCAGGGATGCAATACTGAGGCCCCCAAAACGGACCCCCCTCAACGCTTCGGCTGCGCCTAGAAATTCTGTCCATAAAGGTTATGAACAGAATCGGCGACAAAGGGCAGCCTTGGCGGAGTCCTACCCCCACTGGAAACGATTCCGACTTACTGCCGGCAATGCGAACCAAACTCTGACATCGGTGGTATAGTGACCGAACAGCCCGTATCAGGGGGTTCGGTACCCCATACCCTCGAAACACCCCCGACAGAACTCCCCGAGGGACACGGTCAAACGCCTTCTCCAAGTCCACAAAACACATGTAGACTGGTTGGGCGAATTCCCACATACCCTCGAGGACCCTGTTAAGGGTGTAGAGCTGGTCCACTGTTCCACGGCCGGGACGAAAACCACACTGCTCCTCCTCAATCTGAGGCTCGACTTCCTGACAGACCCTGCTCTCCAGCACCCCTGAATAGACCTTACCAGGGAGGCTGAGGAGTGTGATCCCTCTGTAGTTGGAACAAACCCTCCCGTCCCCCTTTTTAAAAAGACGGACTACCACCCCGGTCTGCCAATCCAGAGGCACTCTCTCTGTTGACCACGCGATGTTGCAGAGGCGTGTCAACCAGGACAGCCCCACAACATCCAGAGCCTTGAGGAACTCCGGGCGGATCTCATCCACCCCTGGGGCCTTGCCACCGAGGAGCTTTTTAACCACATCGGTGACTTCAACCACAAAGTACCCAGGCTCTGCTTCCTCCAAGGAAGGCGTGTTGGTGGAGTTGAGGTCTTCGAAGTACTCTGCCCACCGGTTCACAACGTCCCGAGTCGAAGTCAGCAGCGCCCCATCCCCACTGTACACAGTGTTAGTGGTGCACTGCTTCCCCCTCCTGAGACGTCGGATGGTGGACCAGAATTTCCTCGAAGCCATCCGGAAGCCGGCTTCCATGGCCTCGCCGAACTCTTTCCACGCTCGGGTTTTTGCCTCGGTGACCACCGAAGCCGCGGTCCGCAGTCGATACCCGTCAGCTGCCTCAGGGGTCCCACAGGCCATAAAGGCTCGATAGGACTCCTTCTTCAGCTTATCGGCATCCCTTACTGCTGGTGTACACCAGCGAGTACGGGGGTTGCCGCCACGACAGGCACCAACCACCTTACGGCCACAACTCAGATTGGCCGCCTCAACAATAGAGGCATGGAACATGGTCCACTCGGGCTCAATGTCCCACGCCTCCCCCGGAACATGGGAAAAGCTCTGTCGGAGGTGGGAGTTGAAACTCCTTCTGACAGGGGATTCCGCCAGACGCTCCCAACAAACCCTCACTATACGTTTGGGTCTGCCAGGATGGACCGGCATCTTCCCCCACCATCGGAGCCTACTCACCACCAGGTGGTGATCAGTTGACAGCTCCGCCCCTCTCTTCACCCGAGTGTCCAGAACATGCGGCCGCAAATCCGATGATACAACTACATCGATCATCGAACTGCGGCCTAGGGTGTCCTGGTGCCAAGTGCACATATGGACACCCTTATGTTTGAACAAGGTGTTTGTTATGGACAATCCGTGACGAGCACAGAAGTCCAATAACAAAACACCACTCGGGGGGGGGGGGGGGGGGGGGGGCTTTCCTCCCAATCACGCCCCTCCAGGTCTCACTGTCATTGCCCACGTGAGCATTGAAGTCCCCCCCAGCAGAACAAGGGAGTCCCCAGCAGGAGTACTCCTCCCCCAGCACACCCTCCAAGGACTCCAAAAAGGGTGGGTATGCTGAGCTGCTGTTTGGTGCATATGTACAAACAACAGTCAGGACCCGTCCACCCACCCGAAGGCGGAGGGAGGCAACCCTCTCGTCTACTGGTGTGAACCCCAATGTACAGGCACTGAGCCGGGGGGCAATGAGTATGCCCACACCTGCTCTGCGCCTCTCACCGTGAGCAACTCCAGAGTGGAAGAGAGTCCAACCCCTCTCGAGAGAACTGGTACCAGAACCCAGGCTGTGTGTGGAGGCAAGTCCGAATATATCCAGTCGGAAATTCTCTGCCTCACACACCAGCTCGGGCTCCTTCCCTGCCAGAGAGGTGACATTCCATGTCCCAAGAGCGAGCTTCTGCAGCCGAGGATCGGACCGCCAGGGTACCCGCCTTTGGCTGCCGCCCAGCTCACATTGCACCCGACCCCTTTGGCCCCTCTCATGCGTGGTGAACCCATCGGAAGGGGGACCCACGTTGCCTCTTCGGGCTGTGCCCGGCCGGGCCCCATGGGTGTAGGCCCGGCCACCAGGCGCTTGCCAACGAGCCCCACCTCCAGGCCTGGCTCCAGAGGGGTGCCCCGGTGACCCGCGTCCGGGCAAGGGAAACCTAGATCCATTTATTGCAATCATCATTGGGGTCTTTGAGCCGTGCTTTGTCTGGCCCCTCACCTAGAACCTGTTTGCCATGGGTGACCCTGCCAGGGGCATAAAGCCCCAGACAACTTAGCTTCTAACATATTCAAACATATTTTAATATTATATCAAGACAACCAAAGGAATGTATAAAATGATGTTTCTAAATAATTACTTCATTTACCAAGGGGGGAAAAAAAATCTAACCTATCTGGCGGCTCTCTGGGAAAAGGTTATTGCAGAATCATCTTTATTAGCCAAGTATGTCGAACACACAAGGAATTTGTCTCCGGTATTCAGAGAAATGTCTGATTTATGCAGTTTCGCTGCCCTTATTTTTAGCTGTGTGTATTTTCAATGCACTGCACGTTTGCACTGTGGTTGTGAGGAAATAAATTTCATCTGTGCTGAATGTTGTAGAGAGAGCATATTTGACAATAAAGCTGACTTATTTTCTCTTTACCATTCACAGTAGGTCATTAGTCATGCAAAAATACACTATACGAATATTCAATTCAATTGAATTTTCAGCAGTACAGTACACTTATAGTAAAATATACTGGAATATTTTTTGGCTGCAATGCTACTTTCAAATTGTCTGTTACATTGGTGAATTTTTAGTGTTTATTAAAATCTTTGTTTCATGGATTAATGGTAAAATTTTTTTTTAAAAAGCCCCTCAAAATAAAAATTAAAAATGTTACTCAAATTAAGTCCCCGATTACCAAATTGGTTATTTTACGACTTGGTCCCTGTCAATGAATTTCAGTTAATAAAACAAAGTCTTATGCCTTTACTTTAACTGAGCATCCACTGAACAATCAACGGGGTTCCGGGTGGGTACACACATAATGTGTCACTTAATATGGTTAAGACTCCAAAACAGGGATTAGGGCAAAAATCCCTCTGGAAATAAACACAATGACTTAGTGATAACTGACAGCCTCAAGTTGGATGTTGGCAGGATTTGGTGAAGGATGAATAACGCCTATATTCAGTAACTACTCAACATTATTATCTTAGGAAAGACATTTTTTGATATCACTCTTGGGCTTGCTGGCAAAGAGTGGCAGAACAAGTTGCGTTGTCCAATGCTTTTCCTGTCATATAGTAACACAGTGTTCTTACACCATCAAGTGGACAAAAAAAAGAATTGTTGAAAGAGGGACATCATGTTTAACGCAAATTTAACATTACAGAACTCACCTGACGTACAGTATGTCTCTCTGAAAATACACCATCCCACTGTCGAATTTCATAAAAGGCTCTGATTTACTCACTGATGCTCTGCATAGTTTTTCCACGACCAAAATAACCACAGTGCCAACATATGCTCTGTTGAATACTGCACATTGCAAGCTGCCAACTAACTTTAGTGTTCGGCGCCACTTTTATTGGGCCTCTTTAAAATATTGTTCAGCCACCCTTTCCTATTCTCTGAGCCAACAGGTCAAAAGGCTTCTTCCCCAGACTTCAAGTGCCCTCTTGGAAATTGCGACTATCGAAAGGAATTGGAGCCTCATGAATGATCAACAGCCATGAAAAAACGAAGCAGGGACAGACAGAAAATAAGAACTTGCTATTTGTTAATAAAGACGGGTGGCGCATTAACAAAACCTCAGAGCCTGTTTCACCTTGCCAATCTGCCATCGAAACCGCCAAAAACATAGGCAGGGACAACAGATGAAAACAGTGTGCCTGCCCCGGACCCTTGGCTGCCTGTTTACGAGTTCACCGCTCAGACAGACCATCACTGGCTACCACTGTTGACTGAGGGTTTTCTGAGCCACTAAGCTGCACCAGTGCAAATGCTACAACTCCCAGAGGAATGTCATACAATCGGACACTGGCATGCACCGCGGAGACAACAGAGAAAAACAATTGATATATGAAGACTAGGAAGCTTCAAGTTAATTAGTATGTAATTTGCACTTTTAATTTTAACGCCTAAAATGATCTAAAATAATCTTTACTCAGGTTGTACTGGCAATGAAAAAGTCTTTTTTTAATTGAAGAAATACATGGAAATATATTTAAGAGGCAACACATAATGCATCGAGGTACAAATGAGAATACCAGCGTTGCAAATTAGTAGATTGTATAGAATTACTATGATTAGTAATTTTGTTTCTGTGAAATCTCAAAGTTGGGCAGAATAACTACAAAAATTGTTCACTTGAGAGTGAGTGAGTGAGAGTCATTGAGAGAGTGAGAGATGACAAACCTCTACAGTCATAGGGATATTCTGCTTTCGGACATTGTGGTTATGCTGGTCAGTGTTCAACATTATAACAGCGTAGGCCAAGGCAAATCCTGCATCATTCGTCAGGAAGGGAGAGCCATTTACTTTCTGCAAACACAAAAAAGTAGTAAAGAGTATAGATTATGTCGAGATGAGAACCAAATGATAAATGTAAACAGGTAATTAATTGTGATTGATGTCATACAAAAGTTGAATCAGATCATCAATTCTAAATAGACCCATTTGAGTGGAAAACCAATTCATCAAATCATTACCTATAATGACTCAGTGAGGCTTTGAAGATGACTATTTTTGTTTTACGTGTTCAATTCAAGAAAAGGTCACCACTAGGAATAGTTTCCAGGTCACATGGTTTCTCATGCTATTTTGGGAAGACAAATGCTCGAGCAATAGAGTCGGCCTTTTTCCCTCGTACAAGTGCCTGTGTGTTTGACAGGGACACACCGTCTTTAAAACTGATGTCATCCAGCGACTATAAAATGGAGGGTTAATCATGTGACAGGTTTTGAGTTATGTTGTCACCATCCTCACCAACTTTACACCAGCTGAAATGAGCGGGTCATGGAAAAGGTTATATTTCACAAAGTTGGCATTGTTGGCAGATGTGTCTAAAGACAATTTAGATCGAATTTAGGTTGTGCTATGTACGGTATACATGAAGGTGCCAATATCAGCAATGACCTAACTAAAGTGTTCGGGCCCTGTTCTGCATCTTTTACATGTTTCCCATCTCCAACACAATTGATTACAATGACCAGCACATCAGCAAGCTCTGCAGAAGTCTGATAGTGATCCTGATCATTTCAATCAGGTGTGTTGCACAGGGAAACATCTAAAACATGCAGTACAAGGGCCTTTGAGGACCCGAGTAGGTGAGCCCTGCGCAGAAGATTTGCGCATGCAACGTGCAAATGTTAGGCATTTAAGAGCGCCTGCAAAACACACTTTTTTTTCGATGTACAATATGTATAAATGAACATTAGCATGTAAATATGACATATTGTAGTCAAAGGCTAGTATCCATTTATAAACATTTGACAGTCCTTTGTGGGAGGAGTATATGGAAATCCATTTTCCACATGCAATGTCATTCATTCTCTTCTACACTTTAGCCTTATCATGGGAGGAGGGTTTGTGTGTCCCAATGAAAATACAGCCAAACCTTGGTTTTCGACCCAAAATTTCAATAAACATTTTTATTTTAAAAAGATCGTGGTTTCGGTTTTCGAACAATTTCGGTTTTCGAACAGCCTTCTGGAACGGATTATGGACGAAAACCGAGATTTGACTGTCACAGCAATGTTGTCGGAGGCTTTCTGCCCCTGCTATGTCACTCAGAACAAACGGGTCCTAGTTTAAGGACCGATTGAAGAAGGGCCTGAATGAACTCTGATTACAAATAAAACATTTGGACCTCATTCGTTGGTGCCCCGAACCTGTTGGTGATCACTGGCGGGGAGGGATTTCACCAAACTGAAACCAGAGTTCAGGTATTTTTAGCCAGGAAAAGTTTGGAAACAGCCAATGGGTGGCAACAGGCCATGCGGACGACAGCTTTAATTGTCGCTTTGGACAGACATTTAGGCGTGGAGGAAGGTCAGCGATAACACGGAGAGTGATTTGCGCATGATGAGAGCAGAGCAGTGACACAATGTGTATAGTTGGGATGAGACGCTGCAGACCAAGACATGGGACTTTGGGAATAATAATTCAAAAACATCCTCAATTCCACAGGCACGTTTTTCATTGAGAAAGCCGGATCTGGAGACTCTTTAGTTGGTTTGCCAATTTCTGGCAGTGAGGTTGCTGAGGTGGTTCAAAGGTCCTCAATGGCAGACCCCTGGGGATCGATGGCATTCACCCACGGGAAATTGTCAGATTACCTTGGTTGACACCTATTGGCAGCATCACATGGACATCGGCGACAGTGACGCTGGATTGGCAGATTACGGTGTTTCACTCCTTTTTTTAAGAAAGCGGACTGGAGGGGGGGGGGTGTTCCGACTACAGATGGATCATATTTCTCAGACCCTCTAGTAAAGTCAATTTGTTGGTAAAGTGAACCTCAGATTCAGAAGAGCAATGTGTTTTTCTCCTGAAAGTGCTTTGTTGACTTTAATCTTGGAGGTCTTGTTCACAAGTTAAGAGGAATTGAAAATTGACCTGCATGGTGCAGGCATCTGTTGTTAATTGGATGCCGATTTCCTGCGCAATCTATAGACCCAAGGTGTGTGTCATGACTGAAAGAACAAGATTACCGATACAAGTGGCTGAAATGAGTTTACTTTGTAGTGTGTACATACAGGCTCTCCCTGAAAGATAGGATGAGGAACTCTGTCATCCGGGAGAGGTTCAGAGCAGAGCTGCTGTTATTCCGCATCGAAATGAGTCAATTCATCATCAAGCATGTTTACTTGGCAAATGAATATATTTTTGTTGTAATAAATTACTTTCTGCTGTGTTCTTTATCATAGTAGTTTATGTACAACATAGATTTCTGTTTGGTTCTTGAATTGTCCAAGTTCGGTAAACCTTGTATTGTATGTCACTCGAAACCTAGGATTCAAATTGTCAATAGTTCATATTTGATTTAATACGTGGTATAACGGATACACAGTATATTTTCATCCAATCAAAATCATGGGTGTCCCACTACCTCTTGAGATTAAATCACTATTTTTCAACTAGCTATAAATCCAACAATTGTGCAATGCGTCTGTATGTCATGCGAGGTTAGGCAAGAGTAGACCAAACTGCTCTCCAACTTGACTCAACAGGTGTTGGGATGTTTGATGGAAACTGTTTTGTAAAGCGCTTTGTTACAGCTGCCGCTGTTGTGAAAGCGCTATAGAAATCAGCATGTATTGTATTGTATTGTATTGTAAAAGAAAAGGTAGCGATTATTTGATGTTTGAAAATGCTCAGGCTGAAGTAAGCATATGCTTGTTGGTGAATAATACTTCAGTTTTTATACAGGAATATATTTAAAACGTTTTATGGAATTATTTTATGCAAATGAATGCAGTTACTAAAAATGAGCAGCTCTCTGGCATATTCACTGTGCAAAGTAGCTCAGAGAAGATACCGGTAAATTGTAGAAAATCCCTTTTGTAACACATGCAATATGACACTATACATCTCATTCTAAATATACAGGTGTATGTAAATATAATGATTTTACAAAAAGGGACAGACTATGTCTTACATGCCAGTTGTCTGTAAATGTTTCCAGAAGTCTATGGATGACTGGAGCCTCTCCGGGTAACCTGAAAGCCTCGAGATAAAGCCTCAAGGCCTCATCTATTCGAAGCCCCTGGAAGGCGAATGTGCTGCAACACAGTTTACTGTTATTTACTGTATAAAGAAGAGAACATTCAAGGCTCTCACAAATGTTTAAAAGTTAATCACCACCATAACTCAACAATCTTAAAGTTGGCAATCAACAACTAAATTGAAAATTGTTCAATGTTTTGTGAACATCTTACTTGACAAAGCTGTCGAGGAGCTCCATATTATTGCGATCACTGATGAATTCCCCGATCATCTTTTTGTCCAATCGGGGATTTTCTCGAAGCCACCGGGCCACTTGGTTGTTATCCATTGGATTACTGAGAAGCCCTTTCTCCTGAAGGAACTCGATTCCCTTCTTTGGTTTCAGATTAAATTGCTCTGTTCCTGCTATCAGAAGCTATGATCAAGGACAAATGAACGATATAATTACATATGCACTCTCCTGTGTCCAAACAACCAGAGGTGGGCATCATCACCGGCATCGTCACTAACCGGGTCAGTACCGGCGGATCTACTTTATCAGTACATCACCGATGGACTTTTGCCGTTGAGTGACTGAAAAATGTGCACTGTGTTGCGCGTGCTTGGCTCGCGGGATTGAATACACCAGGCAAGCCAAGCAGAGCTCGTCCTCCAACAAAAAAAAGTTTGAACACTAATCAATCTGGTGACCTAACAGTGTTGCCTGTGAACCAAATCTCTGTTCTGATTCTCCAAGCTTGCTCCTATTTCAGGTCTTCCGTGGTGCTATGGTTAATGAGCTCCCGATTCCAAGCCTTTGCTGTGTGGGCAAGGCCAGTCTCGTAATTTGTTTTGTTTCTCTCTGCAGATTTGTCATAAGCTACATCAAAATCGTTCAACTGCATAACTGTTCAGTGCTTCAATAAACATGTGATACAAAGCAGCAACTTCTTGCAGCCTGTCAGGAGTTGTACATAAGTTGTTGTGTATCACGTTGTTTATTGAAGAATTGAACAGTTATGCATTTCAACAATTTTGATGGAGTAGGGCTAGAATCGGGAGCCAGTCCCACAGACAGGAATGACAATGTCCAGTAAAGATTTTTTTAACCTTTATTTGGATGTGTGTCTGCTTTGTGCTGCATCTAACTTAGTTGGACGTTTGACGCCAATTGGCTGTCACTGACGCAATGCTGCAGCCGAAGAACGAGAAGAAGAAAATAAAATTGAAAAACAGCTGATGGTCTTGAAAAAATTGTGGTGATGAACTGTAATTTGAAGGCTGGTTAAAATAATGATGACGGTTGAAGGACTAACGATTACAGTTTTGGTTCATCTTGAAATAATATTGGACTGCGGATCATGGTTGGGTGGCCCGACTGCTGGCGAATGACGGACCGGTAACATTTCCTGACACACCCACCTCTGCAAACTACAGCGATGTATTGCGAGTGTGTGTGTGTATGTATATATGTATATATATATTACCTTTTTCTTTGCTCTGATTTCGAGCAACTCTTGGGAATCAGGTAAACTTGATGAGAAACGCTGAGGGTTTTTCAAGATCTTCTTGTCAGCTGAAAGAAACAATGTTAAGTACAATTATGTTTTAGTTTACCTTTTTCTTTTTATATCATTAAAACCATGCAGGTCTCTACCCTTACTGGTGTTGCTCTCTCTTTGATCCTCGCTACACAATTTCATCTTTTCTGCCATCAGATTTCCACTGGTTGGTGGGCATCCTGGACCACGATCCATGAGAGGAAAACTCAAGCCATTTGTACTGCCTTCTTGAATAAGATCTGAGAAACGTGTGGTTAAAAAATATAATCAATTAATGTGTACACAAAATGTTGAGATGATGAGGCAAATAAATACATAAACCCGCACTTCTTAGATCGCAGAAAAGATTCACACAATGAAATATTGGGATAGTTTACCAGTTGTAGCATCGATTCCATTTTTCATTACATTTTCTTCCTCCACTGGCAGTTTTTCTGACCGGTCTTTGCGAGCGGTGTTGTCTAGCACTTTGGCTTGGCAATGAGCCTCAGTGCTGTCAATCACAGTTAGTAGAGCTTCGAGTGACAGCAGGTGAGTGGTGTAGAGCTGTCCTGATACAGGGAATGCATTCTGGAGCAATTGAAAAAAAGAAGAAAAACATGTTTGAATTAATCCATCCTTAAATGTATCAATGTGTCTCCTTAAAGGCGAAGCTACCTTTGACAGCAGCTTGGTAAGGTCTTCAAAGAGATTTGAGCAGTAGAAGTCACAGTCATAGTTGATGTACAGCTCAGTAACAAAGCTGGGGATCCTCCACAGCTGAACAAGTGCCTCCAGAGCCATTTCCTTCATTTCAAAGGGCATCTTCAAATTCTCTGATGTGATTATGTCCATCAGTTTCTTCAGATACATCTGTCAGGTTTAAGCATATTTTATTATGACTATGAAGTACATGTCAAACATTGATCTGTTTCCTTAAGGAAGATTGTACATGACAAATAAAGAATACTGATATTACCTCCAGCTGAAATTTAAGATGCACTCTCATGCTTTCAAAGAGAAAGAAGCACACTCGTAACGACAAAGCATAGAGGTTCATACGGTCCATGCTTAGCAGCTAAGAGAAAGAAAGCACAAAAAAAAATTCCGAAGTATTACATTTCGCTTTCCAACTGTCATTATAATTTGGTACTTTTTTTTTAATTTTACATTTTTAATTTTTAATTTTCTGGAACTGAAACACAACTACTAAATGTTGTTATGCTGAGAAAAAGTATTCACACTGTATTAGGCAAACATTCCCTAAAATTTAAAGGGTGCATTAAATTCAAATTTTTAATCTGTAGACTTGCACAAATTGGATTCTGTTAAAAAATAAAGCCAATGTCACATTATTTGATTTTTTACCACTTCCAACAGGTTGTATTATCCTTTATCAGGGGTCACCAACATCACCTAGTGAAATACTGAAGAAATACTTATATGAGGGGTGGGAGCACAGTACTGTCTTTTGTAAATAAAAGTATTGACAAAGAAATAGGAAGGATCAGTCATTTTATTGTCTGTTCCTAGTGGCTTAGCAGCACAAAGTATCATGGTCCATGTGGTTCACAATGCTGTGTTCAGCTGATAACACAATCAACACTTAACACACTTGCTATTTCACACACACATTGTGAATCAAGTCTTTTGTGGAGGAACTCAAATGTTTTATGCTGCCCTCCACATGGTGATTAGCGTGGGTCTTAAATGAAGGTGGCCAAAACATGCCTAATTCAACATAAACTGCACTAATAAACTGACCACCAGAGTGTGCTGGAATGCACGCATGGAAAATAACGTGGTCTATTTAACAGAATCGGTGCTTTTAATAACATGACATGACGATATTGTGGCAATTAAAATGTTGTAATATTGCAATACTGCCATTTTCATTATATCTCAAGTTAATATATATAAATTTGTACCATGAGATATAAAATATCATACTGGAATTAAAGCACACCTTTTTCGCAGTCCCTAGGTACCAGGTAAACATCTATACGTGATGAAACCGCCCTATGATTTTGCACCATTTTTTGCAAACAAAAAAATGCATCTTATACTGGAGAAATTATGGAAACATTGTGCCTATTCTATGTTACACTATTTTTAACCACACAGGCGCACACACACACACGCACACACACACACACACACACACACACACACACACGCACACACACACACACACACACACACACACACACACACGCACACACACGCACACACACACACACACACACACACACACACATACACACAAAAGGTAAGTATACCTTAGTTTGAGACTGGAACAGAGTTTTTGCATTTCCATTCATTTTAATGGAAAATGTTATGTTGGTTTATGAACATTTCAGGTTACAAACGGTCCAAATTAAGTTCGTAGCCCGAGGCTCTACTGTAACCTTTAGTGTTAGCACAAAATGTTTTCTGCTAGAAAACTGAAGATGAATAGGAACTTCATCCTTCAGCATGAGAACCACCCTAAACCACGTATGTCCAGCTCCGGGCCTGGAGGGCCACTGTCCTGCCTGTCTTCCAGCTCTCTCGGCTGCAACACACCTGATTCAGATTATCAGATCATCAGCCAGCTCTGAAGCAGCATTAGAACGTTCTTGATTATTTGAATCAGGTGTGTTGCTCTTGGGAGAGCTGGAAAACAGACAGAACAGCGGCCCTTGACTAGAAGATGATTAAAATTTGTGATCACACCAGAATCCAGACCTGGACCCGATTGACAATCTGTGGGGTGAGGTGAAGAGTGCTTTTCATAGGAGATTCACTCATCGCAATCTGATTGCATTTTTCCTTTTTTTTTTTTTGCAAAGGTGGACAAATATTGCTACATCAAGATGTGCTACACTGGTGCGACACCAATTTTCTGCTTTTTGTAATTGTTCGATTTTACCCTTATAAAGTTAGTTTTTAAGTCAAGCTGTATCTGTGTCATTAACTGTGGAATAAGTATTTTTTCTTCGAGTTTAATAGAACAAAAACCTGGCATTTGAACAACAGTGAGTCGACTTTTCATATCCACGGTACTGTACAATGAATTATTAGATTCTGATTCTCCTGTACTTTACCTGAAAAAGATGTCTACATAGCTCATCTTTGATCAGTCCTAGCAAAGATTGGTAGTTGACAAAGTGTGCAGACTCCAGGGCTACATTCAGCAGTTGCAGGCCCATGTGCATCATCGCATCAGTGTTGTGGCGGTCATGAGGGTTGGTCAATGAGATTAGAAACCGGAAGAGCTCCCTTAGACATGGCAGACCATAGGGAATGAGGGAGGCACCTAAAAAGAAAAAAAAAAGTGATGGGCAACATGGCAAAAATAAATAAATACAGAAAAAAGGAAAAAATCTAATCAAATAAAAATATTATATTATATAAAAATATATATTAATATAAATAAAAACACATGATAAGTCCAAGCTTGCTTCTTGTAAAAATGTATTTTTTAAACTGCCAATTTTCAGGCCTCTGTACAAATAAGAATAATAACAAAAATAAAAATAAACAAACTGGAGAATACATTAACATTTTATTAACATATGAAGTGCTATGAATACAAAAACAAATAAGATGAAAACAGAAAAATATCAGAAAAAAATCTGTAGAAAATGTATAAGAGTGTAGAAAATACATAAATAAAATGATGAAAATATACACAGAAAAAGTATCTGCCTAATGCCAACCAGCTATGGATAGCCTTTGCAGACTCAATAGAGGCTTGCAGTGTAAAAGAGCCACACAACGTATTACAACTGCAGTGAGACATCGGACGTTATTTACAAATTGTAATTTTTAATTATTACTTTTTGTAACGGATAAAAGAAAACAAAAACTGAGACAAACAGGACAAATTCCTGCAATATGCTAAAGAAAGACAAGCGGGAAAAGGTCAATGCTCACATTTATATTGTTTGATTGAGGAAATAAGCTCATTAAACATGGGAGACCTGAAATGTAATCATGTTCACTTAATCCTCCAGCCTTAGACGAGTGTATAATATTTTTAACTGAAATTTCACACTATCTTACGACATGGAATTTTCAAACATTAGTGAACACAACCTTTGATGCTCAAGCTTAAATATGAGAATTTACAAAAATATGTATGCTCTATAACCACTATAGTTGTTATGGATATCTATTTTTCAGACATAATGATGTAATGAAAAAACCTGGTACACTTAGTGAACACTCTTACCATCTCTTTGTGTGGACTGTGTGAATCGGACACCTCGGGGATTGACGTAGTCCATGTCATGCACAGAGGCGTTACTTGAATGTTCTGTAATTGAATCTTTCTCCTCAAGAACCTCTGGGATGGACTCTACTGATGCTGATTGAGCAGGGCCATCATCAGACTTCATTAATATAGAAAAAGACATAACATCCTCAGTTTTGCAGTCACGTATTGGCCACATAGAAAATATGACTGCAGGCTCACCTGTGCATTTGGAGAGCCAGGATCTGTGTCTGGGAGTGGGTTAGCATTGCCAGGTGTAGTTGCAAACAAGCTACGCTGATCGAGGTCAGAGAGATCCTCCCGAGAAGTGGCTTTGGAGCAGGAGTCGAGGCCACTGTCTGTCGTTGTGGGACTAGAGACAGAAGATCCAGCACTATCTGAGGCTGGTAGTGAACACTGTTGCTCCGTTAAGACAACTCCACCTAAACAGAGGACAAGGACAGCTCAAGGGAAAGATACGATGCTGACAAGAGTTGATGAGATGAATTTTGAGGCAGGTGCGGTAATACTAGGTAACATTGGGTCATTGGGGAAAAAAATATTTAAACAAATGCATGAAACAGCTTACCAGATAGGTTGGTATTACTGAGGTTGGTAGAGTGGGTAGGGTCCACCTGTGCAGAGGCACTTTGCACCGTGTGGCGAGGTGGTTTTGGTGAACGTTTCTGCTTTTTCCATTTGGATGACTCATTCATCCCACCTGTACGCATTTTCAACTGAAAAGCAAAAAAAATGCACCTTATTCAGAAGGCCTCGCCACAAAAGTTGACAGAAGACAATGAAGTAAGCCGAGGAAAGGTCTTGATGATTCAAAATGCTTTGCGTAGTGTAAGATTCACAACGCTTTGCATGCTATTTTAGTACCGGTATATTATTGTTGTTGAAAACTATGGCCAAAAAAAAAAAAGAAATCAGGGAAGGAACTCACTTCCCCTTGCCCAGAATCCGGTCATCGGGCAATCAGATGGAGAGAGCCGCCGGGTATGTATTTAGGAGCTAGAAAAGGAATTATATGACTACGTAGTTCATTCTTTCCATGGGCTCACCAATCTTAAAGAGGGTCAAGGGGCTTAGGTACAAAGTGAGTTGAGCAATGGATAAAGGCAGGGGCCCTTGCAGTCAAATACATGTCCATGAATGATGGCTTAAGGAATGTGGAACTTCACATCAAGCCTCCAGCTTGGTCGTTGTACTGTATTTTGGCATTCACCCTGGTGGGCGACAAGGTCGCATCCCCCTGCCTTTGAGTGTGTGTGTGTTTGTGTGTGCGTGTGCGTGTGTGTGTGTGTCAAGGAGCCTTGACTGTTTGTGTCCATGCAGCCAACACCAGCTTTGCAAGAGAGAAATCCTACAGTGGATTTCCTGCTAGAGAACAATACTTGAGCAATAGCCTGAAAGTGTGTGACAAGCACCCCCAAACCCCAATATGAATCCGAGCATGGTTTTGTTATTGAATCTCCTTGTTGATTGTGGACTGTCAGTGGCAAACACCATGTCCAAGCATAAGTGTGTCCATATGTGTACTTTGGCAGAATTCACTAACATGAACGATCAACTTTGTGGTTGTGTCATCGGGCTTGAACGTCTTAGGACACCGTGGTAAACAAAGCGGTATCCGGTAGTAGTGCTTATGCTCCAATAATGGGGTAGGAAACTAGTGAGGCCTGGCATCCATGATTGGATGGATGGAAAAACAGAATGACTAGATCATTTATGCATTTTTATCCAGTTACATGTATTATGCACATGTATCTTTGTCTGGTGCAAAAACCTTTTGTTCTGTTACCATTTCTGAAATATAACAAAATGAAAAATAATAGTCAGGCTTTGTTTGTATAGTCAATCAAAACCCTGCTAGAATTCTTGCAAAGTTATAAGAAAAGTAGTTGTTCCTCAACAGTTAGTTTTTTAACATCGCCTTAATATGTTTTAACATGTAGCCAAGTCAAACGGTTAAATACAAGTGTAAATAATTGAAATATTGGCAAGGTAATTTGCAAGCTTAGAAAAAGAGTAATTAGGGTTGTTCACACAGCACACATTTGCATCGGTGCTGCACCGGTGTATTTTGTTGCGATACATCTTACACCGGTGTAAATTTTGTGGAGCGTTCACATGTATAAAGCTGCTAACTAAAGAGAAGCGTGTTAACCCCGGTGCAGCACCACTTGCGTTCACACGACAGTAATAATACAGAAATAAAACATGCTTATGCGTTAAAGTGTACTTATCAGGGCTGACGTTTCATCGTCGCCCCACTTCACTCCCCTGTGTTCGTTTCTATTGCACGTGTCGTTGTTGTTAGTCACCATGGAAGAGCAAAATACCATGATACAATTTATGCAATACCCGTATGTAATAAACTCTTCTCACGCGTAGAGAGTCAACCCCTGTAGCATTAACACCTCCCCATATTATATCGGTGCTGCCCTGCAAACTAGCATTTACTCCAGAGTAAATTTTTAAACCACCTCCTGAGCAGGGTTAAATTTGCTCCGGTTTAAGTTGTTTTCAGGGGCTACACCGGTAAAACTTTGTACGTGTGAATGGTCTACGGGGGGCTATACCGGAGTAAAAGTTGCCATGTGAACACCCCGATTGCCTTTGGGAATGGTTTAAAATGTATTGAACATTTTTAACATACTGAGTGCAATACCCCGCATTGTTACTCATTGGCTATTAAAGTAAGGTGTGAAAATGTGTGCACAAACATTCAAGTGAGCCAATTCTAGTTTTCCGGCATGAGTTACATGCACTTTTGTGATCCTGTCCAAATTGCCTTGATTGCCCCATTAAATTCTGGCCCCTTAAAAAAAATGGAAGGCACGTTGTGAAATGTTTGACTTTCTCCACCATTGCGATAAACATAAATAAAAGCTATAAGTCTCCAATTAGAGCACATCTTGAATTTCAAATTCACTGTGGTGATTTTTAAGAGTTAAAAATATGAATATTGCCTTGATATGAATATATTTATGGATCTGGCTGTATATTCCATCATTTTTAATACAGTTAGATAAGCAAGTGTCATCTGAAACAGCATAACTCTAGGAAAGAAACTGGGGTCAGTACTATCTGACAAAGAGACAAAATATTTTCAGCAGAGAGACTTTCCAGACTTAACATTTAAGGTCATTTTTCTTACCTGCACTCGTTTGTTTTTCCATAAGATATTGTAAGCCTCAGAAAAGAAGGGGAGTAGGCAGATGCCCGTGATTAGTGATAGGAACCATGTCAACAGTGAGACCCACACAAAAGACATGCAGGTACATTTATTTATCTACAGTCCATCCAGAAAGTATTCCGTGCATCACTTCTTTAGCTTTAAGTTATGTTTGAGCCTTCTTCCAAATTTGAAGTAATTCATTAAAAAACCCAAACTGAAAAAAAATTGTTGCTATTTTTTCAAATGTATTAAAAAATGGACATATTTACAGCCTTTGCCATGGAGCTGAAAAGAGAAGTTAGATATTTCCTGTTACGAAAACTTATAGTCCATCTGTCAGTTTAGTTCAGTGCGTCTCAATTATTTTTTGTCATGCCCCCCCAGGAAAAGGAAATCATCTCGCCCCCCGCGACTATAAATTAAATAGTTCGTCTATGAAATTGTGATAAGTAAATCTTTGCATAACACTGTATCCTTATAAAGGTATAAGAGAATAAAAAATATGGACCAAATGCAACAAAGAATAGCTTTAGTAACTATTTTTCTAGATTTTAAGTACATCTGAAATTCAAAAATAAATTTAAATCCTAAACTACAAAAAAAAAATCACTTACCATGTCAAACCATATAATACTGAAAAATAAATTACATAAAATCAATAAATAATAATGCAGTCAAACTGATCACCAACATTAATTCAGGAACACAATACAAAAAAACCTTTAATCTGCAAAACAAAAATATATTAAATCATTTGTGCTGATTTTTAATTTTAAAAAAAAAATACATATCAAAGATGATGTATGGATTAATGGCTACAAGAAGCAGGCGCAAAGCGGGATGATTGTGGTCAATATTCGGCACGTTTTCACTGAAAAAAAAACGCAAGTGGCTTATCAGCTTGATTAGGGTGTAATGTCTTTAAGTGACACCTTAATTTATTTGGCTTCATGCTATCCGCTGCCAACATTTTTAGACACAGGAGGTACACAGGTCTTTTCACCACTCCCACCATAGTCATGAGTGAAGCCAAGCGCTACATACGCTTCGTCATATTTCCTCGTCTTAGCTTTTAGGAGACCTCTTTATCTCCGTCTCAATCCGGCTGTCAACTTCGTGTCTGCACTTCATACTCATACTTTATGCTGTGTGCAAAGCGCACATGCTCAGTGCAAACAAAACACTGAGCGAATGCTCCCTGCGCACACTCTGCCAATGAGAGTGTCACTGCCCTTTAATGTAGTGGAGGTGCAATTGCACTTTATTCTGAGACAGTAAAAAAAAATCCAAATAAAAACACTTGGACAGTTGGAAAATAGTGTTGTTGTGAAGGGAAAAAAAAGACTGAACTCTTTGGTGTGTATACCAGACATCATGCTTGAAGGAAACCGAGTACCTAGCCATTAACATCCTACAAGGAAGCAGGTGGTAGGAGCCTAATGCTGTGAGGATGTTTGACAGTTGTAGGAGCTGGAGACTCATTGGAATTAAGGAGAAGATCCAGCAAAGTGCAAAGACATC
Organism: Hippocampus zosterae; assembly: GCF_025434085.1. Lineage (NCBI taxonomy): Eukaryota > Metazoa > Chordata > Actinopteri > Syngnathiformes > Syngnathidae > Hippocampus > Hippocampus zosterae. The sequence continues at coordinate 21,589,258 of NC_067461.1, read as the reverse complement.
CTGAATGAAAACATGCTCCAGAGCGATCTTGATTCAGACTGGGGCAATATTAGATAGATCTTTCAGCAGGACAGCCGTATAAATGATCAGTGGCTGTGCATCAAGCTGATGTATCTTGAGAGGAAAGAAAAATGAGTAAAACTTCCCAAAGAGCCCTGTTAAGCTCATGGCATCAAAAAAAAAAAAAAGAGTTGAGGCTGTATGTATTGAGAAAATGTACGTCTGAGTACTCATGTGAAATGCAATCGCTTTGTTTTTTAAATTTTTTCCCCTAATACTGTCAATTTAAGAATAAAATATATTTTGCAAGAGGAACATAATGTATTCGATTTTGGAAAAAAGGCTGGAACATAAACAAGAGCTGTGAACACTTTTTGGATGGACATATAAAATATGGTGAGAAAAGTGGGGGTTCTAAATGCTTGAGAACGATTGGCCGAAAAAATAAAGCAATGTACAAACCAGCAGGGTAGGGTGACTAGACAGACAGGCAGACCATGCAAAACAATAAGTGTGGAATAACTACAAACAACAATTTTTAAATGACCCTGACCAGGGTTTCTGCAGGATTCGCCAAATCTATTTATTTATTTAAAAACCTTGAGGAACAAGATTTCAGATCTACAGTAATTGTAGAAAGCTTTTAAGACACCATGGGATTTGTTGCTTTAACAATGCTGTCATGACCATACAGAAAAAGAATGCCAATAAATAGCGCAAAGACTTCCACCAAAGCTACAGTTGCTCACGTGGATATTAGGCATGGGCTGATATTAGATTACGATGGTACAGTAACCAAGGTTTGTCCTATGTTCAAAAATTGCAGGGCAGCCGCCTCCAGCTAATTTTGTGCCGCGCTCCAGCCAGACCGATTGATACTGCTCGACACAGCATTAAGCTCTAGCTGTGCTGATTGCGTGATTGTTGTCCCTCTGCTGCAGCGACATATTTTAACTGCAGTTGCAGCGTTGCACCACTATGGAGGCACTATATCAACATCTGTGCACAGAAAAGACCTGAAGCAACTACCGTGGAAGGAACAAATCGTGTTTTTTTTTCTCGCTAGTTGGTGCTATCGCCATCCTGATTTTCCCTAGAGGATGGTTCAAACAGGTGAATATTGTCTGGTTGTTGTGCACCCAAGCATGTTGATTTCTAAAGTTGCAGATATGGCAAGCAAAATCAGCCGCTTGAGAGGAGAAAAGCCGAGTCCAGAGCAGAGGAATGAAGGCAACAGGCAGTTAAAATGTAATAATTCATAGTGGTGACAACATGTGGAAATTTGGTCTGAAACACTGGTAATAGTGAGGGCCAATATGCAGGACAGGAAGAGTCGGCGAGGGTACCTAAATCTCTTTCCAATTAGGAGCATCATAACACAAAGTTAATGTATATGTGATTACGACATTCTGTTTTTATTCCTCTTTCCATATCGCCTTTAAAAACACACGAGACAGTGGCTTTGACAAGCAGTGGCTAAATTAATGTAACAGGCTCAGGCATACTGAAGATGGTACGCACTGTTATGTAGATGGTAGTACCGAAAAACACTCAACTTATAATAAGGTTACAAAAATTAAAATAATACTAATATAATTCAGATAGTTTAAGATTTTTTTTTTAAATTTTGAACAGAGGACACTGCAGAGTCCTATTGAAGCACCGATAGACATGGACCACAAAGCGCTTGAGTGTCTATGAGTGTTTCAAACAAAAGTGGCCTCTTTAACAGAAAACTGATGAAATTAACAATACAAACAATATATAAATGCTTTTTCGACTGACTTGAATGTGTTTCAAAAAGTTGACGAATTTTCAAGTGGCCCGGTCATCCATTTTTCTGTATGCGACCCTCAAACGAAAACGTTTGACACCCCTGTTCTAGAGTGTGGTGCCCACTGTCAGAAAGATTGGTCTCAGTCACAGGTCTTGGGTCTTGCAACGGAATAATGACCAAAACACCCAAGATAAAAACACATAAGAAGGACAAAGAAACTATTCTAAAGTGGCCTTCTGTGACCCTAATCTAAACCCTACAGAACATCTGTGGAAGATGATGAAACATGCTGTCTGTTGAAAGTGGCCTTAAAACCTGAGACAACTAGAGCAGTTTCTTCATACAGATTGGGCCAACAATCAACTATTGTTTTAACCATCACTTAATCATGATGGCGATGGCTAGTTGATGACGTAACAGCATTATTTTATTGCCTTTGCACTCAAAACCTTGTTTTAAATTAGATTTATTTGCAAAGTTACACAGTAGATTTCCACGAACTACCATGAATTACTCAACAACTCATAAGAGGGGGTCAGTATTAAAGTGGCTATCTATTGAAATGTTGTAAATTTGGCAACTAATGTAATTAGTCACCGCCCCCACCCTCTGGAACGCTCGACCACTACACATCCGTAGCTGTACTGACCTCCAATCCTTCAAATCATCTCTTAAAACTCATCTGTTCCGCAACACCTTTTAATCTCTTTTACCCATTTTTGCTTTTTGTTCATCTAATTGTGCTTTTATAAATTATGATTTCTTGTTTTAAGTGCACATTTTTATCCTGTGTTTTAAGCTCTTGTAAAGTGTATTTGAGTATGATGAAAAGCGCTTTCAAATAAAATGTATTATTATTATTATTATTAATTTACAATGAGGCGTGAAAACTTTTGAGTGCAACGGGACGTGTAAATGTAATAGTCAGTAAAGCAGGTAATGCTACTGCAACATGAACCAGGGGTGTTAATAATTGATTTCACTACGTACATGGGAAGTTACAACATCTGCGCAGACCTCCACTGAAGCACTATTCTACAGTGTTCACTATTTGCTTAAAAAAAATTAAAAGAATGGACTAACCACAAATTCATTCTATATTCTAATCATGTGGAATCAAGGAAATAAAGATGTGTGAAAAACATTCACATTTGCAAAAATAACATACCAGAGGTTAAGAACAAGCAGATCAGATACTCATTCACCCTCTAATTACCTTCTTCATGCTGGCGCCAGCGTAACTTTTGGCCTCCTCCTTGAATTGGGGAAGTCTGTAAGAAAAGGAAACAAAAAAAATTTGGTCAGAGATCAGGATCGTACCTTGTCAAATTACCTTGCCAAATTGTAAAGTTTGGTGCGATTGCTAACATTCGAAAATTGATCAAATTAGAGGAATCATATTCTCATTGTTTGCACTGCATATGTTTTATAGACTCGAGATTTGGGGGGTTGGGGGCGACAACAAATCTGCCTAAATTTAATAAATGTAAAGACTGATTTACAACTACAAACACAGGCACAAACTTGATTGCTAATGCACAGACGAAAGCTGATCTACTAACCAGACACAATATTGGGTCTGCCAAAATTAACAATATGGCTATACGGTTCATTATGTGCATTTTGGAAGATCCAAAATATTAATCTCGGACATGCAATGTTATTTATGAAACCTGGGGGAAATTGCAATGGCTCATTTTGCACTGTGTCTGAAAAGCAGGTGCAGCTGTGCCAGCCTCTGAGAATTTTTGTGCGTCTCTGTAATTTGATTTCAATGCTGGGATTACTGGGGTTGATGTCATACTAATTTAAAATATGAGTGTGTATCTTCATTCCCTGGCAATTAATCTTGCTAAAGCGAACAGTAACTGAAGTTGAACAGTCACAGTAAAAGTAAGGCTTAGTTTGTAAAAAAAAAAAATGCTTAACCATTGAGTTGCCCAACTCTACCGGTGTTAGTTATGTTTAACTTCTTACGGTAATCTCTGACCCTGATGTGAGCACTCTGCCAATGCTATCAAACTTGGCAACCAGGTATCCTGTGTGCAAGCATTAGCTACACCCTCAAAACAATCATTTTCTAATTCTGAGGACACCGTCGGCCAGAGGCAGCCTTGTCTGTATTTTGAGAAAGTACAGTCAAACCTCGGTTTTCGTCCCAAGGCTGTTCGAAAACTGAAATTGTTCGAAAACCGAAACCACACTCTTTTTAAAATAAAAATGTTTATTGAACACGTCTGCTCACGATGGAAAGCAACACGAGAAAGCATCACTTCCGCGTCTATGCGAGGAAGCGTCATTTCCCCATGTAAGGAAGGCAAGAGGAGTCAAATGGTGCATTCTAGTGCGCTTAGTTTGTCCGAAAACCGAAATTTGTTCGTCATCCGAGGCATAAAAAACTTGGAAATTTTTGGTCGAAAACCGAATTGGTCGAGAACCGAGACGTTCGAAAGCCGAGGTTTGACGATCTTGGTTTTTTTTTTTGGGGGGGGGGGGGGGTTAGAGGCATGCGGGGTGGTTAGGGTGGTCATGAAAAACCTTCATTGAGCAGGTGCTCTTCAGTATATAGTGTAACAGTGAGCCTTGGAGACGGACCAGTCATTTGTTTGCAACTGTTCTTTTGCTAATGATTTGTGGTTTATTTTTCTATACAAGAAAACTGATTTGACAAAATTATGGGAGTGACAGAATCCTTGTATGTAACTGTTTGTCTTCCATTAACAATTCTAGCACCATCACTTCAAGCTTTTTTGCTTGTGCTGCTAACCCGCATTTTTCATGGTGAAAACTATCAGAGCTAGCATAAATTCAAAGTTCTCTTAACTATGACAGTGGCAATCTCTACCTTTTTCACACCTGCTGCCAACATCGCACGCCAACGGTTAGTGAGAAAACAATTTAGCACTAGCTATTTGCAATTTTAGTAAAAAAGCGCAATTCTGATGAATCAACCATAATCTACCAGTCGAGTGTATAACCTGCTAGAGGGGTCATGTAATTGACTGACCACGAATTGTGATACTTCTAAATCAGGTGATTTTGTGCCAATATGTCATGGCAAGCATAAATACATTAGCAGTATTACTGGAATACATGAGCAGATAAATGATTAATTAGCGATAAGGACAACAAACTAAAAAAATAGGTAAAAAAAACGAAAACTGACAAAATAAATCAGTATGGCCTTTTCCGAAATGTAAATGCATATAATCAATTCTGAAGGACTGTAGACCATGCTGTCAGCCACTTAGAAGTCAATAACATGGTGGGAATCTCAACATTCCCTGCCTAAGTCTCCAACAAACTTCTCATAAGATGGTGAGCAATGTCATCAAAGTGTGTGTGTGTACATGTGCGAGTCTCCGTGCGTCTCTACAATTTTGTGGCCTTTTAGGCTTTACTGGAAAATGAGATGTCACCAGCAATCACATGCACAAATATAAAAAAAAGAAAAACAGGAGAGACCAGCACCCCCTTAACTGTGATAATAGAGAGTTGCCTCATGAGCTTGATTATCGGATGAGCTGTGGGTCCAACAGATTAACGTGCTAATACTTTTATAATCCAAGAGTGCTGTCAAAAAGACCAACAGCATTGCTCATCGAGGACTCCAGTTCACTCACATCTATATTATCCACCATCTGTGGATTGGAGGCTGGTGGAGGTTGAACAATGAAAAGTAATATTCGTGTGTGCCTATGCAAATGTGTGTGTGTGTGTGTGTGTGTGTGCGTGTGTGTGTGTGTGTGTTTGGGGGTGCAAGTGTGTGTGTGTGTGTGTGTGTGTGTGTGTGTGTGTGTGTGTGTGTGTGTGTGTGTGTGTGTGTGTGCGTGCGTGCGCGCATGTGGGCATGTGTGCGCACGAGTGTACGTGAAAGAGAGAATGCGAATGTTTGTGCATATGTGCACATCTGTAGTCCTGTCACTTATAGAGGACTCCTATGAAGTAAAAAAAAAAAAAAAAAACAAGGATTTCATGCTGCATTTGAAAAAAAAGGAAAAAAACCCTCAAAAACATTGAACAGAAATTTTTCTATGAAAAAAAGGGGGGAAACCCACAGGTGCTGAACCACAACTTTGTCGGGGTCAACTGGACTTCAAGAACTAAATGGAAAAAAAACAACTAGCAACCGCAACAAGCTTTGCTCTATTTATAAAGAGAACCCCATACATCATTTAGCATTATCGCAAAAGGCAAAAAGTGTATTGAAAGCCCAAACTGAATTATAACTGCCCCGACAACATAATTAATTTAATAAAATACATAATTATTGTTGGAAATGAATTTCATGTTTATGGATACATACCAAAAAAGTTTCATATATATTCATTCATTCATTCATTCATTCATCTTCCTAACCGCTTGATCCTCACTAGGGTCGCGGGGGGTGCTGGAGCCTATCCCAGCTGTCTCCGGGCAGTAGGCGGGGGACACCCTGAATCGGTTGCCAACCAATCGCAGGGCACACAGAGACGAACAACCATTCGCACTCACACTCACACCTAGGGACAATTTAGAGTGTTCGATCAGCCTGCCATGCATATTTTCGGAATGTGGGAGGAAACCGGAGCACCCGGAGAAAACCCACGCAGGCCCGGGGAGAACATGCAAACTCCACACAGGGAGGCCGGAGCTGGAATCGAACCCGGTACCTCTGCACTGTGAAGCCCACGTGCTAACCACTGGACTACCGGGCCGCCCAGTTTCATATATATATATATATATATATATATATATATATATATATATATATATATATATATATATATATTAGAGCTGTCAGTTTAGCGCGTTTTTATTGGCATTAATTTAAATGAATTTTAACGGGATTAAAAATTTTCTCGCGAGATTAACGCAGCACACGTCACAAGCTGATGTTACGTTGCTCTATAAATACACCAGAAACAAAACAACAAGCGCGCTGCAGAAGTCCACGCCCATGTCTGTTTTACCAGCCATGGCAGTGGGAGACACCGAAAACGGATACTTAAAGAGTTTATGAATGGAAAATAAGTTGCCAGATTGCTCCACTGACAAGACCAAAGTTACCTGTTCTTCTCTCTCTGTGTATCATTCATGTATACGATGTATGCCACTAACGCGATTGTTACTTGTTTGGAACTATTTTGTGTGGAAGGTTACAGCGTTCCGTGTCCATATAAATAGAGCGGGTGGAGCTTCTCTGTATTCATCTGACAGTGACAGTGCACTGCTGTTGTAGCGACCTAGCGAAAATTAAACGTCTCCAGTGTTGCCATCGAACCAAGTGTAGTCATTCGAAATGAGGTCTACACGAAACCGTAGAGAGACCAACATAATCAACATAGCCTGACTGTGTTAGGGGGAGTGAAACCCCCCTCTTTCAGAATGGTTTGCCCCAGCAGCACGGGGGAAGTGCTTGCGCTTGTTTGTACGGCCGGCAGTTTTGAATACAGCGGCACATAACGAACACTGGTGTCCGGGCTCTCGTTATTCTCCAACAAACATACAGAAACAGACTGCTGTGTTGAAAGCAAACTTGAGAAAAACGAAGTATGCAACCATGGTTTAAATCCACTATAGGCTGAGTACTAGTTTACCTTAGATGTGCACTTTATAATGTTATAATGCTCTGTTTTGATTTCATTTAAAAAGCTGTTAAAGCAGCTGTTGTGTGACAAAATATTTTTTTCACTGGTGTTGATGGACAGTAATATTGTGTGAGAGATTATGTGTGAACAACTGCTCCAAGTGGAAAATGGAAAAATTAAAAATTGAATTTGCTATTTCAGTAAATATTTGCACTTGGCACATAGAAAACTGATTCATGATACAGTGCACTCCGCTTAATAGAACACCGGTTAATAGAGTAATCCGCTTAATAGAGCAAAAGGCTCTGGAACCGATTTGCCTAATGCAATTTCCTATAAAGATACTCCGCTTAGTAGAACAGATCTCTGCTTAATAGAACAGGCCGTAAGCAATGAACATTGTAAACTAGTGGTTTTCGAAGTGTAGCTATCGCGAGAAGTGTAGCTATCGCGATACTGTACCACTATCTCGAGAAAACGCGGTAGTTCTAGCCGTATACAGTAACAGGTAGCACGTGTCACTCCACACATAGACACACGCTCGTCACAATGGCTTCAACTTCATTCAAGAGACGAGAGAGAGACGAAGTGTAGCTATCGCGATACTGTACCACTATCGCGAGAAAACGCGGTAGTTCTAGCCGTATACAGTAACAGGTAGCACGCGTCACTCCACACATAGACACACGCACGTCACAATGGCTTCAACTTCATTCAAGAGACGAGGGCTATCACCTGCGGATAAGAAGGACATACTCAGACGATACGATGCATTGCCGGATTCTCAGAAGGTACGCCCGCGGTTTCCAGGACTTCCCTCTTATCCAGCGCATTGAGAGGGAAGTCAACCGCAAAATTACGGACTCCTGTTTCCAGACAAAATTAACGAATTTTTTCTCGTGATTTAAGATGTTTGACTGAAGTTGATTAAAGTTGTTGTTTTGTTGTTTGATTAAAGATATGGACGTCCACAGTCGAAATATCTCTTCTAACTCGTCAGCAGGGGTTTTTCTGCGTGCATAACTTGGTCGTGTCTGAAGGTGTACCTAATAAAGTGTCTCCGGTTAATAGAAACCCCGCTTAGTAGAACAGAAGCACTTCGGCCCAATGGTGTTCTATTAAGCGGAGTGCACTGTACCAAGTTGATGAGAGCATTAAAATGGGGAAAAAAAATAGGACAAAAATGTAATAGGAAATTCAGAAACAATAAAAAATGTGTGAGTAATCACGATTAATTTTTTAGTTCATGTAATTATGACAGTTGCATTTTTAATTAGATAAAATATTTTAATCGTTTGACAGCTCTAATATATATATTATATTGTTGTTGTTTTTTTTCTCTTTCTTCTTTCTTCTCTCTACATACATTCTTGCTGCTGGAGGCTGTAAATTTCCCCAGTGTGGGACGAATAAAGGATATCTTATCTTATCTTATATATATATAAGAGATTGATGAGGTACAACGCAGGTTCCATGGTGAAGGGCCCCAGGCTGCCAGATCAGAGGAGGAGGTCATACAAGAGATTGGGAGGCAAGCCCCAATGAATGCAGATGATGAGATTGGGTGGCCAGCCCCAATGAATGAAATGCTGAGCGAGGCAGCAACTGACCTGAAAGCTAAGATCATGGCGAGAATGAAAGCTGGGCAACCTAGAAACCGATTACAACGGCTATGTGAAGTACCATCTGAAAGTCTCATAGAAAGTGTGAATGCAGCACTGAGGGCGATCCCTACCGTAACGATCACAGAAACCAATGAGCTGATATACGCTTCAGCATCAGTGATCCTGGAGACTCTGGGCTATAAGAGCAACCATGGAAGCCATGAGATACGCTACCCACCATGGAAAAGACGGTTGGAGGCTAAGATCAAGGCGGCCCGGAAAGATGTGAGTCAATTGACGGAGGCCCAGAGAGGTGTGATGAAAAGGCCGATACCCGAGAGGTACATCCAGATGACCATACCTGAAGCACTCGAAACTGCCAAACAAAGGCTCCAAGCCTTGTCCAGTCGCCTAAAGCGGTACACGAAAGAGAATGAGGCCAGACGAATAAACAGGCTGTTCGCAACACAACCTGCGAAAGTGTACGCTCAGTGGCAGGGTCCTAACAACAGAGCTGACCCACCAAGACTGGAAGCTGAAAGGTACTGGAAAGGCATATGGGAGAAGGAGGTTGCACATAACAGCAGTGCACAATGGCTGGTGACCCTGAGAGAGGAGCACAGCAACCTCCCTGAACAGAACCCAGTTTCCATAACAGTGGCAGACATACAGGAAAGAGTCTCAGATATGAAGAACTGGACAGCACCAGGCCCGGACATGGTCCACACCTACTGGCTAAAGAGACTCACAGCACTCCATGAGCGCCTAGCAGTACAAATGAACCAGCTGCTGAGGGATGGGACTCACCCAGAATGGCTAACCGAAGGGCGAACGATCCTGATCATGAAGGATCCCTCGAAGGGTGCAGCCCCATCCAACTATCGGCCAATAACCGGTCTCTCCACAACATGGAAGCTCATGTCAGGCATAATTGCGGCTAAGATAAGTGGACACATGGATCAATACATGAACAAAGCGCAGAAGGGCATTGGTAGAGATACCAGAGGAGCCAAACATCAGCTCCTGGTTGACAGAACAGTCGCACAAGACTGCAGGTCCCGACGTACCAACCTGTGCACAGCTCGGATTGATTACAAGAAAGCCTATGACTCGATGCCACATACATGGATCACTGAATGCTTGGAGTTGTATAAGGTGAACAGGACCCTAAGAGCCTTCGTTGCGAACTCGATGAGGATGTGGAAAACCACACTTGAAGCCAATGGCAAGCCACTTACCCAAGTGTCCATCAAATGTGGCATATACCAAGGTGATGCACTCTCCCCACTGCTGTTCTGCATAGGACTGAACCCCCTAAGCCAAGTAATCACCAAGACAGGCTATGGATACCGCCTCAGAAATGGAGCTACAATCAGTCACCTCCTCTACATGGATGACATAAAGCTGTATGCTAAGAGTGAAAGGGACATAGATTCCCTGATCCACACAACCAGGATCTACAGCAGCGACATCGGGATGTCATTCGGGCTTGAGAAATGTAGTCGGATGGTGACTAAGAGAGGAAGGGTAGTCCGCACCGAAGGGGTCTCACTCCCTGAAGGAACAATAGCAGACATTGAGGACAGCTACAAGTACCTTGGTATACCACAAGCCAATGGCAACCTCGAACTGGCAACAAGGAAAGCGGCTACGGCCAAATACCTCCAGCGAGTGAGGCAAGTCCTAAGAAGCCAGCTCAATGGCAAGAATAAGACCCGGGCAATAAACAGCTATGCCCTGCCAGTGATCAGATACCCTGCAGGAATAATAAGGTGGCCAAAGGAAGAGATTCAGACCACGGATGTTAAGACCCGAAAGCTCCTAACCATGCATGGAGGGTTCCATCCCAAATCCAGCACCCTGAGACTGTACGCAAGCCGAAAGGATGGAGGCCGGGGACTAGTGAGTGTGAGAGCCACTGTCCAAGATGAAACATCCAAGCTCCATGAATACATCAAGGAGAAGGCTCCAACGGATGACGTACTCAGAGAATGTCTCAGACAATGGGGAACAGAAGATGAGGCGCTGGAAGAGGGACCATCATGGGAGGACAAGCCCCTACACGGGATGTACCACCGGACCATAACTGAAGTGGCTGATCTCAAGAAGTCCTATCAGTGGTTAGAGAGGGCTGGCCTGAAGGACAGCACAGAGGCACTCATCCTGGCTGCTCAGGAGCAGGCCTTGAGCACCAGAGCCATCGAGGCCCAGATATACCACACCAGACAAGACCCAAGGTGTAGGTTGTGCAAAGAGGCACCTGAGACGATCCAACACATAACTGCAGTGTGTAAGATGCTGGCAGGGAAAGCCTACATGGAACGCCATAACCAGGTGGCTGGCATAGTCTACCGAAACATCTGTGCGGAGTATGGGCTGGAAACCCCAAGGTCAAAATGGGAAAAACCGCCGAAGGTGGTGGAGAATGACAGAGCGAAGATCCTGTGGGACTTCCAGATCCAGACTGACAAGATGGTAATGGCGAACCAACCAGATATCGTGATCATAGATAAAGGGCAGAGGAAAGCCGTTGTAGTGGATGTAGCGGTCCCAAGTGTTGGAAACATCAGGAAGAAGGAACATGAGAAACTCGAGAAATACCAAGGGCTCAGAGAGGAGCTGGAGAGAGCCTGGAAGGTAAAGGTGACAGTCGTGCCTGTGGTGGTCGGAGCACTCGGGGCAGTGACCCCCAAACTAGATGAGTGGTTGCAACAGATCCCTGGAACAACATCGGACATCTCAGTCCAGAAATGTGCAGTGCTGGGAACAGCAAGGATACTGCGCAGAACCCTCAAGCTTCCTGGCCTCTGGTAGAGGACCCGAGCTGAATGAGGGACGGACACCACCCGAGGGGTGAGATGAGGATTTTTTTTTTTTTTAATATATTTACGTTACGTACGGGGTTACATTCCAAAATGAACCAGTGATAGGTGAAATCCGTGAAGTAGTGAGCTTTATTTTTTACAGTTATTATACAACACTGAGCTATGTATACAATGAAACAAAAGACCAAAACCTGTTTTCAGGCCCAATCACAAAAAAGAACAAATGTTTTCAACAAATAACTAATAGTTTTTGGAAATACCGTACTGTAAAATGCGCGTCCTCAGGTGCCTTTGCAGAACGTTTAGTCGACATTGTGGGGTATGTATGTACAAAGACAAGGTGCGAAGACTGTTCACGTTGGTCAGTGCCTTAGCCAATCAGGAGGCAGAATGCAATTCACTGTTGAAAAGCATTTAAAAAACGGCACTAAAAAACCCGTGAAACAGTGAAGCCGCAGAAGGTGAGCCGCGTTCGAGCAAGAGATCACTGTATATGTAAACTGTACTTAAGCGTGATAGACAAAAACTTTCCCGCAACAAATTTGAAGGGCATAGCCAAAGACGAGTTTGTTATGTCCATTTACCTGGAAAACAGTAGCTGCACCATATCAACAAGGGTGTGTTCAGCTGATTTTCTGAGTAGCTCTGTGTGCACAGGAAAATAAAACAATAAGTTTGATGTAAAACTATGACAGAAATAAACAAACCTCAAGAATGAATACAAGTAAATGGCAAAAAAATGCGAGGTTGGGTGACAAACCACTGAGCCGCATTTCAAAGCAGATTCGGAAGCAGGACTGCATGATCTCACAAACGGACTCATTGGTCAGATGGGCTCCAACTGGTGTCAGCAGCAGTGTCCTCAAGACCTGAAAGAGGATCATAAGCTTCGGCATGATGCGTCATTGTCTATCATGTGCATCTTTTAACTTCAATCAATTATCTGAAATTATCTTTTCATCATCCGCATACAAAATAAAATCAAACAACCCACACAAAAAAAAAAAAAAAATCAAACAATCCACAAGCAACAAAATAAAATCATGAAAATATGATGAAATACAACTACAGGGAAACTGTGAATACAATGTTCCTCTTTCTAAAAATATGTAAAATCCGCTTATTCTATGTTGTGATGTCCAGCGGGTGTTACGAACTTGCAGAATTTTCATAAGGACCACTTCATCACTGGCAGGGTCTGTTCCGACAAATCTGGCATGCGTTACAGCGTCTGCCATGTTCTCTATGGCCTCGGCTGCACCTTCATGGTTAGCATCTGCAAATACGAAAATAATCAGGTTAATGTAACTGAAGCTAGTTGAACTGAAGCAAGTTGAGGTGATTAAAAGTGCACTGGATTTCAATTAACTGCACAAGTAGTATTCAAGTGAGGAGGGAGTAGCATCAGTGCAGAGTGCGGATGTGTATTTAGCATTGAGAGTCTTGAATCTCGTTACCCACCTATGAGTACAGTAGTCAAAATATTAGGGGTATCACGATTTTGATTTTTTTTTTCATTTCGATGGAGATTACTACACAATCACTTACATGTAGCCCATCTTTTTTAAATAAGATTTACTGTAAAAGTTTAAATAATAAAACGAATGATCGGAGACAAGACTAGTGTAAAACTGGCATAAGTGTGCTGTAATAAAAAGAAAACAAAATGGAGAATGAAATAGAATCGTGACCCTAATATTGAAAATCTAATTGAATCAAGTATTTGAAAAAAATATATAACAACACGGTAAGTTGTACAGCATTTGCTTGTTCATTTTTCATGATTTTGCTCCCCACAACATGAGACCACATGCGGCCTTTTGTGTATTGTTTTGTGTTTTAAAAAAGAGTAAAGCAACAACGCAGCCCGTCTATTTGTGTAATGCAGAATGTGCAAATGATGGAAATAAATGTCTGAAATTTCTTTATATATATTATATAGTGTGAATGCAGCACTGAGGGCGATCCCTACCGTAACAATCACGGAAACCAATGAGCTGATATATGCTTCAGCATCAGTGATCCTTGAGATGCTTGGCTATAAGAGCAACCATGGAAGCCATGAGATACGTTATCCACCATGGAAAAGACGGTTGGAGGCTAAGATCAAGGCGGCTCGGAAAGATGTGAGTCAATTGACGGAGGCCCAGAGAGGTGTGATGAAAAGACCGATACCCGATAGGTACATCCAGATGACCATACCTGAAGCACTAGAAACTGCCAAACAAAGGCTCCAAGCCTTGTCCAGCCGCCTAAAGCGGTACACGAAAGAGAATGAGGTCAGACAAATAAACAGGCTGTTCGCGAATGTGTACGCTCAGTGGCAGGGTCCTAACAACAGAGCTGACCCACCAAGACTGGGAACTGAAAGGTACTGGAAAGGCATATGGGAGAAGGAGGTTGCATATAACAGCAGTGCACAATGGCTGGTGACCCTTAGAGAGGAGCACAGCAACCTTTGGTGCAGATACGAATGCAGAGCACAGCAACAATGGAGTCCCCAGCAGGAGTACTCTCCAGCACACCCTCCAAGGACTCCAAAAAGGGTGGGTATGCTGAGCTGCTGTTTGGTGCATATGCACAAACAACAGTCAGGACCCGTCCACCCACCCGAAGGCGGAGGGAGGCAACCCTCTCGTCTACCGGTGTGAACCCCAATGTACAGGCACTGAGCCGGGGGGCAATGAGTATGCCCACACCTGCTCTGCGCCTCTCACCGTGAGCAACTCCAGAGTGGAAGAGAGTCCAACCCCTCTCGAGAGAACTGGTACCAGAACCCAGGCTGTGTGTGGAGGCAAGTCCGACTATATCCAGTCGGAAATTCTCCGCCTCACATACCAGCTCGGGCTCCTTCCCTGCCAGAGAGGTGACATTCCATGTCCCAAGAGCTAGCTTCTGCAGCCGAGGATCGGACCGCCAGGGTCACCGCCTTTGGCTGCCGCCCAGCTCACATTGCACCCGACCCCTTTGGCCCCTCTCATGGGTGGTGAGCCCATGGGAAGGGGGACCCACGTTGCCTCTTCGGGCTGTGCCTGGCCGGGCCCCATGGGTGTAGGCCCGGCCACCAGGCGCCTGCCAACGAGCCCCCCCTCCAGGCCTGGCCCCAGAGGGGGGCCCCGGTGACCCGCGTCCGGGCAAGGTAAACTTAGATCCATTTATTGTATTCATTATTGGGGTCTTTGAGCCGTGCTTTGTCTGGCCCCTCACCTAGAACCTGTTTGCCATGGGTGACCCTGCCAGGGGCATAAAGCCCCAGACAACTTAGCTTCTAGGATCATTGGGACACACAAACCCCTCCACCACGGTAAGGTGACGACTCACGGAGGGCCCCAGAAAATCTCCCTGTGTGGGAGGGCCTCCCTGTGTGGAGTTTGCATGTTCTCCCCAGGCCTGCGTGAGTTTTCTCCGGGTGCTCCGGTTTCCTCCCACATTCCAAAAAAAGCATGCGTGGCAGGCTGATTGAACACTCTAAATTGTCCCTAGGTGTGAGTGTGAGTGTGAATGGTTGTTTGTTTCTGTGTGCCCTGCGATTGGCTGGCAACCGATTCAGGGTGTCCCCCGCCTACTGCCCGAAGACAGCTGGGATAGGCTCCAGCACCCCCGACCCTAGTGAGGATCAAGCGGCTCGGAAGATGAATGAATGAAAGCTGTTAAAGCAGCTCTTGTGACAAAATGTTTTTTTTCACCGTTATTGATGGACAGTAATATTGTGTGAGAGATTATGTGTGAATAACTGCACCAAGTGAAAAATGTTCATGTAAAATTGAAAATCGAAATTGCTATTTCAGTAAATATTTTCATTTGGCACATAGAAAACAGATTCATGATGCCATGTTGATGAGAACATTAAAATGGGGAAAAAAATAGGACAAAAAATGTAAACGGAAATTCAGAAACTATAAAAAATGTGTGAGTAATAACGATTTATTTTTTTGTTCATTTGAGTTAATTATGACAGTTGCATTTTTAATTAGTGTATATATATCTATATATATATTGCGCGTCGTCCCGCACGCGGTCTGTCCTTCCGTCTGTCCCTTTTCAAAACGTACCTACTTCACCTCGCCACTGCGCCGCTCAGGCAGTGGCTCACTACGATCGCGCGGGCATCTTAGCGAAAAAATGTTGTCTACCCACAAGCATTGCAATAAAATTGTTAGTTATTTAGTAGAGCTAAACATCTCTTTATTTTCGTGATAAGCAATGAAGATGAACAAAAAGTAGAACCAAGCAACAACACTTTCGTGGGCCGAAGGCCCACCTCACCAGCCTTCCGCAGGAACGAGCTGATGAGCCGCCCGGAGGGCGGCGAACCACCACCTTACCAGCCTTCCGCAGGAACTAGCTGATGAGCCGCCCGGTGGGCGGCGAACCAGCTAGTATATATATACTAGATGATTATATTTATATATGTGTGTATGTATGTATGTATGTATGTATGTATGTATGTATGTATGTATGTATGTATGTATGTATGTATGTATGTATGTATGTATGCAGAAGATGTTTTTTGAAATGGATTGGTATTAAGGCAGGCAATCACCCCCTGCAAGGAGACCAGAGCAACAAAGCAACAACAATAGAAATGATGCAGCAAAAGCCTTCACTGAATGAAAGAAGTACGTTGGAGTGTCGTTTAAATCAGACCAGCTGCTATATAAAGCAGTTGGAATGCTTCGTAGCATGTGCCACATTGGTCAGGCATCAGTTGAGAAAAAGTACATATTTTCTGCTAACCAGAAGATGGCAGTGTTTGACAACACTCAGATTTAAATGATATTCTATAACATATTAGAATGCTAATTTCATTTTGGTGCAGATACGAATGCAGCCCGTAGGTAATAGGTTGAGGTTGATAGCCTTCTGCTGGATTAAATCCTCTGTAATTAGATACCACATTGAGAATTAACCTTTTTGTATTCCAAATATAACAATTGTGAATTTACTTTTCTTAGTTATACGGTATGATGGACAGTGCGAATAAAGTTTCCACACGCACCTTGTGTTCTTAATAGAACAGCAACAGCTTTAAACAATAAAATGAAAGGGAATCTGTCTGTTGTGGTGAACTGACATCAGGTAAAATTGAACTGCATGATTCAGTGCAGTTCAACATAGCTGTAACTTGGAACTCTGTTGCCTTATTCTTAAGTGTTATCTTAATAATTTCTGCCATCTATTGAATTGGATTTCAATATATTGTAACATTGTGCGTTGCAAAAATAAAATGAATCAAAAGACGCATTTATCACTTTGAATTTATTAAATATACTAAAACCTAAAATCGATATCATTGTAGGTAGAGATATGCAAAGTAATTGCATATTGATTTCATCGACAATACACTGTACAAACACAATTCCAATGAAGTTGGGGCGTTTGTTAAAAAAAATAAAAACAGAAAACTGAGCAAATCATGTTCAACCTATAATTATTTGAATACGCTATAAATACAAGATATTTTCCATATTATCCGCACTAAAAGGCACACTGGATTATGAGGCGCACCTTCAATGAATGGCCTAGTTTGTAATTTATTTCATATATTGGACGCACTGGATTATGAAACGCAATCTACAATGCATTCACTAGACGGAGTTATGTTCGTTCCATTCGACTCGAGAGGCGTTCATGACCGCCTCTGAAAAAAATGTAAATTAACGATTACTTCAGTGAAACTAACTCATTTTGTGATTTCTTCGCTTGATTTTCTCTTTTGATGCATTATTTTCGTAGTTTCATTGAAGGAATCGTTAGTTAACGTTTTTCGGAGGCAGTCATGAACGCCTCTCGAGTCGAACGGAAAAAGAGAAGGCACGGAGACGGACAAAGATGTACCTGTATTTGTTGAGACTGTGAAAACCATTAATAAAGTGTGCATTTTAAAAAAAACAACACCACAGCTTTCCTTTTTTCGGAGCGGCAACAAAAACGTATTTAATAAAGCAGCGACACAGTTTACTGAATGAACAGCAAATTATAACATTGTAAGCATGTCTCCAGCAAGGAGCCATCTTGGGGTCGACATGTTACCGTAATGACCATATACAAGGCGCACCGGATTTTAAGGTGCGCTGTGAGCTTTTAAGAAAATAGAGTGCGGAAAATACTGTAATGTTTAAATTGATAAAATTAATTGTGTTTTGCAAATAATCAATAAATAAGAATGTTATGGCTGCAACATGTTCTAATAAACCTGGGACAGGATCATGCTAACCAGCTCAGGCCACCTCGAGTTGTTTCCGCGGAAATTCAGCTGCGACTTCTTGACTTGGCGTTTGTCTTAAATTGTCTCATGGCTGCTCAATTGCCATGTTCCTCCGCATAACTAATCACTTCAAGTTTGAACTGTGCTTCGTCAGCATGTCTCTTCATAGGTGCCATTTTCCAAGGTTCGAAGCTGTTTTGACCAATGCACGTACCAACATGATATCCGCCTATTGGTGGGCGTGCCTTTCATGCCCACCTTTCCCCTTTAATGTCCGCGTGCTGTCCTCGGTTACGTCCAGATTTTCTCTATTTAAACAGCATGCCTGCATAACATCAGATAGTCAAGCGGAGCGCTCATCGAAGTACACAGCAACATTCACACATTTTTTAAACTCTGTGCTTAGACACAGATGTGTCAGTCGCCCATGCTATTGAAATTATCACTGCTCCATACCATCACAGATGCTGGCTTTTGAACTTTGCATCCACAGCCTGGAGGATAGGACATCCACAATTTCCCAGAGAAGCCGGCAGCGTTTCTGGGTGTTGTTGATGAACAGCTTTTGCTTTGTACAGTAGAGTTTTAAAATGCAGATGTAGCGCCAAAACTTTTCTTTACTGACATTGTTTTTCTGAAGTGTTCCACCTTGACACATTGATGTCGGTTTTTGGATGTAGTGCCACCTGACAACACTGAATATGCATATTTTCTACGATGTGAAGTCATGCAGTTCAAGTCATAGTAAAGTAAGTTTCATCCAAGCAAAACGCAAGTTTGAAAAGATGCAACTCGAGTCTAACTCTAGTCAAATCATGTGACTCAAGTACTCCAACTTTACAAAATGTGGGAGTTCATGTTGGGATTAATGGTTACCTTCATTAATCTGTAGTTGAGTACCAGCATCAATCATGCTGCCCTTGACCAAGACACTCCAACCACCATGCTTGACTCAAATTTGGCTTTGTGCTCCTCAACTGGTCACTCCCAAACACAATTGACACCATCTGAATGGAACAATAAGTTTCTTGGTCTCATTAGACCACAGATTCCAGAAATCCATTTCTTTAAGTCTGATTATTTTGAGCAAATTGATTGAGGCTTTCTTGTGCACCATAACACCTTTTGATGCAGTGTCGAGCACATGGTCTGAGCATAGACAAATCCCCCCCGCCCCCCGCCTTTTCATTCTTTGCATCAATTCTAGCAACATTCTATTTTAAAAACATTTTTTGTCAACCATGGGGAGGTTGTTCTGTTCAATTGTGTTCTAATGTCATGACTGGGATTTGAACCATCGTTACTGTGTGAAAGACACCAACTCACTGCATTGCTCAGGTGTGTTTTCATTGACCATCACTGTTTCGAATCTAGTTACCTCACCATCACAATTCGAAATGGTGTTTGTAGACTTGATCTCATGTTAAGATGGGCAACAGTTGGATAAGGAAAGTCATTTGTGCTGAACTGCAAGAATACTAAGCTTAGCTTAGCATGGTACGTCTCTGGTCAACACCTCACTTGTAGAGAGATCTAGTGTGAGTTAACAAGAATTCTTGTGGGAAAATGTTTCAGAAATCACCACAAATAAATTACAGGCCAATGTAATGCACACATCTGTGGCTCCGGCGGGTTGTGGGAGGACTCATTACCGCTGAGATGCGCTCTTAACAGGCATCCCATGGCAGTAATAGAATTCGTGGTGTGGGGCCAGGGGGGGGGGGGGGGGGGGAGCAAGTGAGCGTGACAGTCGCGACTCAATCTCTTTTCGTGTTTAATTTTATTTTGGATCTTTTACTGCAATGTTTTATTGGTCGTTTTTTTTTTCCCAAACAAGTCATCTCGGGCTATAGGAGAAGCCTAATCAGCCACGAGAAGCACTTGACCAGGTGATAGAGAGAGAGAGAGACCGAGAGAGAGAGAGAGATACTGAGAGAGTGAGCGAGAGAGAGAGAGAGAGAGAGAGCGAGAGAGAGCGAGAGAGAGAGAGAGAGAGAGAGAGAGAGAGAGAGAGAGAGAGGGAGAGAGAGAGAACTACACCATTGCCTGGTGTGATATAAAAGTATTATTTCATCAGAATAGTGTTAAAAGATCAAATTTGGCAAACTAAATTGTTACTTGTAGATGCACGTTATTGTTCGCAAACAGTTAACAACAAAAATCAACTGGGCAGAGTGTGTGCATGGTGATGCTTACGATTATTTGAGTAATCAATGGAATATAATCAAGAGAAGAATGGATTCAGAAAAGATTTGTTTGTGACAGTCCAACATCCGAATCCAACTAGGGATGGGACCATTGCAACAAAATCACAGTTGGCCACTCACCCCGCCCGCACAATAGGCAATTTATCAAAAGGACTCCTTGCAAATTGAACTGTCTGAGTGTGTATGACATTCAGAAACTCCTCATATAATTTGTCATACCTTTTTTTAATCCATAATAAAATGGTGTGTCATTTAAGGAGGACGCAGGTTGCGAACAGAAAGAGGACATGGATGAAAATAAAGACAAAAAAATGTTTTCATGTTTTGAAAGGTGGGGCTCGCTCCCATTCATTTGAATGTAACCAGTGCAGTAAATACGCTGCTCACATATATTTTTAACACAAGCTTTGCTATTTCATCCACAGGTCCATATGAAATTATAAATATGTATCAGAATTGTTGCAAAACAAGATAATGGTACTGCATATAATGTATTTCTATCGCTTAGAGGTGTGTGGTGTGCAGATGTGTCCCGCTTTCTTATAACCCAGAAATTGATTTTTTTGATTGACTATAATTTGAGACATCACCACATTGTGCAAATTTGATTCAACCTTTGAATCTATGCAAAAACAGCCTGCCGGGACTCAGTCACTTGTTAAATGTGACAGAAATCCGCACAAGGTGTGAGAGTTCAGTGGAGTTCCGCCGCACAGTAACCAATTCTCTGAAACTGCTACACAGTCTTGGCTGCTGTCCCGCAGCTCAGTTCCAGGGTGTTGGCAGTCTTCTTATAGCTTTGGCCACCATTATGTAAAGAATTGGTTTTTGGGAGTGAAAAAAGTGTGAGCGAAAAAAGACTAAAATGAACACACCTGCTTCCCATACTTACCAGACACTTTGCCACACGAACGAGTCACATGACACTGGGGATGAAAAATGGCTAATTGGGCCCTATTTCGACAGCTCACCTAGGGGTGTAGTTTTTAGTTGCCAGCGTTTTATACATAAATGGTTGTGAATTTAGTCGGGACAGTAAATTTTATACACTATAATACGAGCTATAAAACATTGTTTATTTGAGATATACAGTATATATATATCTTTTCTCTATAGCTATAGATATATAGATATATACATACACACACACATGCACACACACACGCACATGCACATCTTTTTTTTCCAAGATGGCCTCGAATCGGCAGCCGACGGCAAGTGCTCTTCAAGAGAATTGCTTTTTTTAAATTGTTTTTGTCTTTTGTTTTGTCACAGGGTTTTTGGTCAGGTTTTTTTGGCCTCGACATTCATCAAAGGAGAAGAATCTGTTTGGTGGTTCCGTCTTCTCGGCAGTACACATGTACCAGCACTGAATTTGATTGGGAGGAATGTCGGCGCCATTTGACTGTTGGTGCTAGACAGACCCAGGGCACTTGTGTTGTTTGCGCCTGTAATGGACAGCATTTGTCACAGCCCTGTTTTGTTCAGCGGAAATGTCGGCAGGGTTAGACAGTATGCGTTGGTGCGGCTGCATGAATGGCTGCTGAAGTTGAGGATGACAAGAGAGGAGTGTATTTGGAACTGAGTCACTGCTTGGAATTGAAACAGATTTACATGGGCTGGAGAAGTGAACCCATCTCTTTTTTTCCTCAATGGACGCTGCAGCTTTTTGTTTACTTTGAAACTTAGCTTGTAGCCGACGTGTGCACATTTTGAGCATGACGTCTCTGATTTACTGGTGAAAGGACACTTTGATTATCTCATTTTTCACCTAGAACTGCTTTCAAACAACAAAGCGTATGAGGGAAAAGTGGTTAAGATTACATGACTGTCTGTGTTTTTTATGTAATGTGTTGTGTTTACTATTTTACTTTGTGTTAACTGTTTTGTTAAGCGCTTTGTTACAGCTGCAGCTGTTGTGAAAGCGGCATATAAATCAGGATGTATTGTATTGTATTGTATTGATATTGTAACAAAGTGTTCTTTCTTCAGTACCACCTCATAAAAAAGGTAAACTAATGAAGTATTAAGAAAAATATGAGAAAATGTGAGGGAAGTGCGTGTGCAATACTTTAAGTACATGCAAGTCTTTTCAAAATGAACAGTCAGTAATTGCATTTGTTAATGTGTAATTCCACACAGAGTACTGTGGACGATGAGTGTTTCAAATTTGTAGAAAGAGGGGTAAGTTCTTACCTATTAAGCCATACGACAAGAACTTGTTGACAGAGGTAAGGGCAAGGCCTGTGATTGGTCCAGTGGTATCCTCCGAGCGGACAACTTCAAGGAATGGCCGTAGGAATACATTGGGTTCAACATCTGACAGTTCTGCAAATAAGGAAAAAGAGGTAAAAAATAATTAAAAAGATGATACATTCTGAATATTTTTAAACACGATAGGAAAAATGAAAAAAAAAATCACACTATTGATATAAATCCAGGACTTAAAAGTCTTACTTAATCTTAAAATAAGATAAGAAAACCTGTGACCAACAATGCTAATGTGAAAACACTGGGTAAAACCCGACCAGAGTAAACAATACAGCACATCGTCACGTAATCTCTTTTATAGGGCAGCAAATTTTGCTGGGTGTTCCACTTTGGGAAACCACCTTCAAGAATTTTTCAAGGGAACATTCCAAGAGAGAGTGGGGTCATGAGGAGTTAAGCAAAAAATAAAAAAGGGTTAAAAAAAAAACAAAAGGCAAAGTTAGTGGAGTCATGCACGCCATAGTGAAACACTGAGTACATGCCCTTGCAATACCATGTATATCATGGCTCCAGTCCAGGCATAGAAAAACAACTTGGGCATCAAAAGAGCTGCAGTGAGAGCCCAACTAATTTCTAAAACTGCACATGTGACCACCATAAATAAGCGTCTGATATCCAATAGCCCTGTGGCTTTGTTTAGAAATAAAATATGGAATCATTTGGAAACTCAAAGAGACTTTATCTGCCGCCAAGGTCACTTTAAGGCTCTCTTACTTTCAAAGGCAAACCTATTACTTTCTGCTTTATTGAATATTTTTTCACCTGGTGTTTTATTTCGGGGTAAATCTGAGAGCTTTGAGCAGTCACAGTTTTTTGGAGTGGGAGTAGTGAGGGGTTAACCGAGTGTAAATTTAGAACCAAGCAAAAAAATAAATAAGTAAAAAATTCACTGTAAGAGTGTTTGCATAATAAGGCAACCAGACCAATGTACACTCGATTCATTTAGTAGACTGAAAAGATATGAATCGAGATTAATTGTTCACTGTATCGATTACTCATTGATAAAAGGGGTTTGAGTATTGCATTGTGTTTCGATGTAGGGGGGAAAATGTAGTATTTATGGAAGCCAGGTGCCCAAATGAATCTGTCAATAGATCCTGATGAAGACTTCTTCAGAGGTGATCACCCAATAAGTGCTCTAGCTTCTTTCCTAAAGACCAGATTGGAAAACTAAATTGTGCTGTATTGATCTGGATGGCCATCAGTGCACACGGTGCTGACTGAAGCCACGTGTCAATGGCCATCACCAATCTGAAATAAAGCCCAATTACAGACTCGGTATTTCGACTCAGCCTGCGGTCAGGGTGAAACAACCACCCAAAAGCCAGATGACCTCTACATTCAATTGACAACAAACAAGAAAATAAGCACCTGAGGAGTAAAGCAGGCAGGCGTAAATGTGCAGTACATGTTGCCATCATTTGAGTTTGCTCATTTAGGCCAAACAAAACATGAGCTGAAATTGCTATAAAACCAAAGTTGTAAAATATTGGTTGTGTACAGACTCTGATTGACCGTGAGCCTAATCCTCTCAAGCTCTCACCCAGCGAGAGCCCCATCTTTCTGCTCTGAGTATCCAGCCATGTGTGGATTACTACTCCAAATGACCCCAGCAAAAAGAAAAGGTGCGGGGGTGAACCTCAAACCCCCAGGAGAGCACCTCGGGATGAAGCTGGCTTACTGCAGAAACAGAAGCTCTCTTTAACACATGCACATCTATTGGCACTGGAGCAGAAAAGGCTTAGAACAGAAGGAGAAGAAAACAGCAGATGAAACTGAGCAGGAGACAAACGTTGTCCAGACAATGACGAAAAGAACTGAACATCAGAAACGGAGTACAAACAATACCCACGGTGTACCAAACCTTCCAACTATAAAACTAATAATTATTTCCATCTGGAGCCTCAACAGATTATATTGTAAGGCAATCTAAGAAGAGTCAAGAGTTATACAAACAGGGCAGTCTTAGGCCGAATCACAGTATTGAAGAGTAGATCAAGTACATCAAAAGCAGAGTAGGATTACATTGTAACTCTCCTTGACGTGAAAATGAGTAATATCTTCATCTCACAAGTTCAATTTAAGGTGGGTTTCGATTTCTGCCTTTATCTATTTAGGCTGGAGTTTCTGTAAAGGCTATTTCAACTGACTTAAGTTTACATTTGAGCTTATATATGTATTTGACGAAACCGCTGTTTTTTTCCCCTTTTCATTAAGTGAAACATTGTTTCTCAAGCTAACAATGTGTCAAGATTTCCCAAAAATGACAATCTCGAGATTTCGCCAAAGGCCAATCAACCAGGTTACAACATGAAGAATTTAAAAAATATTTGATAGCTGCTGGAGAAAAAAATTTTGCCTATTTGGGGAATGCTTTTGCGTGATATCTTAAATTAATAAATTATGCTTGTGTAGTGACTTCTATATACATAATTCACCACCAACTGCAAACGTGTGAATGCAATGTTGCATATGCGTGTCAGAGAGTTCACGATTTGGTAACGGGGTACAAATAATTGCAGTCCCTTTAAGAACCGCCATGTTTATCTGCTTGTTTCTATGGAAACCGACTTTCGGCGAGTCTCGGTCGGCGCGGGAAATTTTGCTGCTGTTTGTGTTAATAAAAAAATGACACACTCTCTCCGAGTGTGAACGTGAGAAATTGTCGCTTTCTTCGCGTTGCTACAATTTCCACACTGGTGACCCTCGACGTTTTTTGCTGGACGATTCCAGACCGCGAAGATGTCCGTGAACGCTGTTTCGCTCAAGCTCCCCGAGTTTTGGGAATCAGGTGCGTCTGCTTGGTTCGCTCAGACTGAGGCCCAGTTCGCCCTACGCGACATCACTGCGGATACTACGAGATACTACTACGTTGTTTCCGCGCTGGGCGGTTTGACGGCGTCCAGGGTCGTGAGTTTCCTCAAATCTCCTCCGACAGAAGGACGATATGATGCGCTGAAGGCTCACTTATTGAAAACCTTTGAACTTTCCGACGCTGAACGGGCCGACAAACTTTTTTCTCTCCACGGCCTGGGGGACGGCAAGCCCTCCGAGTTAATGGATCGTATGCTCGAGCTGCTAGGCGAGCACAAACCGTACTTTCTTTTTCTTCACCAGTTACCCACCCAGGTGAGGGCAGCTTTGGCTAACACCGCTATCACTGACTGTAGAGAGCTCGCTGCGGAGGCTGATAAATTTTTCCTGGCCGGCAACACTGTGCAGCGGCTCTCCTCCCCGTGACTGCCGCTAGTGCCTCCGATAATTACGCACTCGTCGCGGCGGCTCTCCCTCACCCGCGGCAGGCTACTGGTTTATGTTTTTACCACGGCAAGTTCGGACCGAAGGCTAAGAGGTGAGTTCGGCGTGCTCGTTCGGCAGGCCGGGAAACACCGCGGCCGGTGCTGATTAGTGGCCATGAGCGTCGGCAACGTTGGCGGGCTGCTTTTCATATGCGACTCTATCTCTGGACGCCGTTTCCTCTGCGACACAGGGGCACAACGCAGCATTTTGCCCGCATCGCAGATTGACATGGTAGCTGACAGCCACGGCCCTCCTTTGGCAGCTGCGAATGGGAGCCCCATTCGCATCTACGGCATGGGGTTCGTGGAACTGTGCTTCGGTGGGCAGCGCTTTAGTTGGAACTTAGTTTAGTTGTTACAGCGCGGGTCGATGTACCTCTTTTGGGGGCGGATTTTTTTGTGCGCTCATGGACTTTTGGTGCATGTGAAAAACCAACGCTTAATAGACTCTGCCACTTTCTGTTCTTACGCGTGCACACTCGGACCACCCGATGTTATCCGCCTCTCCAGCATAGAACACCACATCGCCACCACGGGCCCACCGGTCTACGCCCGAGCGCGGCGCCTGAACCCGGCCAAGCTGGCTGTGGCCAAGACGGAGTTCGACAACATGGAGCGCCTGGGAATTGTCCGCCGCTCTAACAGCCCTTGGGCCGCTCCTCTCCACATGGTCCCTAAACCCGGTGGCGGCTGCCGCACTTGTGGAGATTATCGACGGCTCAACAACGCTACTATGCCCGACCGTTACCCTGTACCGCACATCGGGCTCAACGACGCTACTACGCCCGACCGTTACCCTGTACCGCACGTCCAGGATTTCTCAGCTCACCTAGCCAGCACTGTGATTTTCTCAAAGGTCGACCTCGTAAGGGGCTACCATCAGGTTCCCGTTCACCCGCCGACATCCCTAAAACGGCCCTGATCACACCTTTTGGATTGTTTGAGTTTCTACGCATGCCGTTTGGGCGTAAGAACGCTGCTCAGACCTTCCAACGCCTGATGGACTCTGTACTGCGGGACCTTCCCTTTGTTTTCATGTACCTTGACGACATCCTGGTAGCAAGTTCTTCCACGTCAGACCACATGGCACACCTCCGAACCCTTTTTCAAAGGCTCAGTCAACACGGACTTATCATCAACCCTGCGAAGTGCCAGTTTGGCCTCTCCACAATAGACTTTTTAGGGCACAGGGTCACGGAGGCAGGCGCAGTTCCTCTCCCGTCGTCCAAGGTGGAGGCCGTCACAGCGTTCCAACGCCCAGTCACCGTGAAGTCCCTGCAGGAATTTCTTGGCATGGTGAACTTCTATCATCGTTTCATCCCGGGAGCGGCTCGCACTATGCGGCTTCTATATGAGGCCCTTAAAGGCAAGAAGCCCAAACACACTGTTGACTGGACTGAAAGCAGGGTCAGGGCTTTTATGGACACCAAAGCAGCTTTGGCACGGGCTACGATGCTGGCACATCCCTCCTTTTCTGCCCCTGTGGCACTGACCACGGATGCTTCGGACTATGCGGTGGGGGCGGTGTTTGAACAATGGATGGACGGTACCTGGCAGCCTCTCGTTTTTTCAGTAGGCAGTTACGCCCCCCTGAGCGAAAGTACAGTATTTTCGACCGTGAACTGCTTGGGATGTACCTCGCCATCCACCATTCTCGACACATGCTGGAAGGCCGCCGGTTTACAGTTTACGTCGACCACAAACCGTTGACTTTCGCCATGTCCAAGGCAGCAGAACCATGGTCCGCCCGACAGCAACGCCAGCTGTCCTATGTCTCCGAATTTACTACAGACATTCAACACGTGTCGGGGAAAGACAACTGTGTTGCTGACTGCCTCTCCAGAGCCATAGCTGGAGCGGTCCACCTGGGTCTCGACTACTGCAGTATGGCGAAGGACCAGGTTTCCGACACCACAGTGCAGCAGTGCCGGTCGTCCACTACAGGTTTGCAGCTGAGGGACATGGTTTTTGGCAGCTCCGGCGCCACTTTGCTCTGTGACGTCTCCACAGGCACACCTCGGACTGTGGTTCCCTTCAGCTGGCGACGGCCGTTTTTCGATGCTGTCCATGGACTCTCTCACCCAGGGACCAACGCCTCTCAAAGACTGGTGGCAGCCAAGTTCGTGTGGCACGGCCTGAGGAAGGATGTCAGAGATTGGGCTCGTGCCTGCGTGGAGTGCCAGCGAGCCAAGGTGCACCGCCACACCAAGACCCCTTTGGAACACTTTCACGTGCCTGAGCGACGTTTCGACCATGTCAACGTCGACCTGGTTGGCCCCCTGCCCCCTTCTCGGGGGTGCACTCACCTGTTAATTATGGTCGACCGCACCACACGTTGGGGGAAGGTCGCCCCGCTCTCGTCCATTACATCAGTCGATGTGGCACGAGCGTTTATTGGCACCTGGATATCCCGTTTTGGCACCCCTTCGGATATTTCCTCGGATCGCGGCGTGCAGTTCACTTCTGAGCTTTGGACTGCAGTGGCAGACGGCTTAGGGGTGAAGTTGCACCGCACCACAGCGTATCACCCGCAGGCCAACGGCCTTTGCGAACGTTTCCACCGGTCGATGAAGGCTGCTCTTCGTGCCACTTTGAAGGATGGCAACTGGATTGACAGACTCCCGTGGGTCATGCTGGGCATCAGGACGGCGCCTAAGGAGGATCTCCGGTCTTCCTCTGCGGAGCTGGTTTATGGCCAGCCTCTGCGGGTGCCTGGAGATTTTGTGCCGACTGCTTCGACTCCTTGGTCGGCCACGACACAAGGCTCCACCCACTTGGACAATGCCAGGCTCTTTGCCCTGCTGCCCACTTCTTGCCACGGTGTACCAGGTTCTCACATGCCCAAGGACCTCCTGTCAGCTGGTTATGTGTTCATTCGCGTTGATGGGCACAGAGGGCCCTTGCGCCCTCCTTATGAGGGCCCCTTCCGAGTTTTGGAGGCGGGACAGAAACATTTTGTCATTGACATGGGGGGTAAACCCGAGCGGGTCTCGGTGGACCGCCTTAAGCCAGCTCACTTGGACTTGGCCGGGCCGGTTGAAGTGGCTTGCCCGCCGAGGCGAGGTCGTCCTCCTACCGGAAGCTTGTCTCCTGGCCTTCTCCCCACTGACCCTTTCCCCGTGACTTCCCCGTCTTCGGTTTCTCCTGTTCCTGCGCGACCGCCCCCTGCGGATGCGCTTCCTCTCTCCCCCGTACGGCGTAGCCGGATTCGCCCCCCGCGACGTGAACTTTAGAGTGTCTATTTTTGTTGGGTTGAATTCTGGGGGGACGTGTGTAGTGACTTCTAAATACATAATTCACCACCAACTGCAAACGTGTGAATGCAATGTTGCATATGCGTGTCAGAGAGTTCACGATTTGGTAACGGGGTAGAAATAATCGCAGTCCCTTTAAGGACCGCCATGTTTATCTGCTTGTTTCTATGGAAACCGACTTTCGGCGGGTCTCGTCCGCGCGGGAAGTTTTGCTGCTGTTTGTGCTAATAAAAAAATGACACAATCTCTCAGAGTGCGAACGTGAGAAATTGTCGCTTTCTTCGCGGTGCTACAATTTCCACACTACCTTTGTTTTAGTGCTCAAAAGGAAACAAATAAAAGTATCGAAATTTTAAAAAGAGTCGTGTAGTTGGTTGTTGTTAATAATAATGTTTATCACACACTTAGAATGACTTGGCACTTTTTTTGTTTAGTTTTTTACACTTGCATGAGAGAAAACCAACATCCTCCATAGCAGTAAAATGACAGATATCATTCACAAAATACATACCAAATATTTCACTTAAAATGTTCTTTTTCTACCACTTAAGGGACAGTGCTATGTGTGAGTGACAGAGATGGAAAAACATGTAAATAAATGTAAATTTTACACCCAATTAATACCACAGACAAGAAGCACAAAAGAGACAACACCCTAAAAATTTTGGGTGTAGCCTACCAGAAGTGGTTGTTTATTTCTGCACTTGATTTTCTCATGATGAACAGTGTTATTTCTGAAGTGCTAACTTACAGCCCTGTGATTTAAGGGTCTCTTAATTATTTTTTATTATCCAAAGCAAGTTCAGTGTTGAGAACTTGTATTGCTCAGAAAAATGTTCTTACTGTTTTTGATGTTAACCTAAGCACTTTTTATGAACCTAATGTTCTATTTTTATTTTGTAATTATTTGGAGATTTAAAATAAACAAAAACGGTGATATTCACCCTGGTGATCGAAACTAATGGTTGCAGGTAGGACTTGCACGTGAATGACTCGCACTGCATCTGATCAAGTCAGTTTACAAACAATGAAAGACTTTCTAATGCCACTTTTTTGTCTTTTGATCTGCCTGAATAATGTAATAAATAAAAAATGAAAATAGGGGTTTTTCTCAGCACTTTTTAGATTAATTGATCTAATGAATCTATTTTAATCTAATTACAGATCATATTGAATTAATCTCACAATTTTTTTTAATCGCTTGATAGCCCTAATTCAAGCACTCCACATAGTAAGTACGGCAAGAGCAAAGAAAAAGCAGCAGACAAAGGAAGGGCTGATTTTGTCATTGGTGGCGCAGTGGTCCAAAACCAACACTGATGGCCATTGATTTAGACCTGTTTTCAGCTAAAATTAGGTCAGACTTTTCGTTGCAGGGGCTGAGGTTGCTGATACTGAGAAGAAATGTGACACCAATCAGGACAACAAAGCAAATCTAGAGAGAAAACTCCTATGCTCACTTGTTGAAAAAAAAGTCTTCTATACCTTCATTGAAACAATACAGACCATTGGAAATT
Source organism: Hippocampus zosterae (assembly GCF_025434085.1). Lineage (NCBI taxonomy): Eukaryota > Metazoa > Chordata > Actinopteri > Syngnathiformes > Syngnathidae > Hippocampus > Hippocampus zosterae. The sequence goes on along the minus strand of NC_067461.1, from coordinate 21,558,726 downwards.
AATTGCAAATGAACTGTTTTTAGCGATGTTCAAGCAGCAGCATGAGTGGTTGGCACATCCACCTCACAGTTCTGAGGGTGGGGGTTCAAAACTCAGCTCCGAACTTGCCTTCATATTCAGGTTCTCCGTGGGCTTGCATGGGCTCTCTGCACGTACTCTGAGGTCCTCCCACATTGTTAAAAACATGTTTCTCATAACAAATTCATCTGCAGACGTAAATTAGAGTGTTTTTCTTTATACGCGCTGTGATTACCTCTTGCAAGTCAGCTGAGACAGGAGTGAGGATCAGCGGTACAGCGAATGGATGAATGGAGCAATAGGAGGCTCAAAAGTTCTGGTTGGCTGTGAAATGGTCACCCGAAATGTGTATCATATTGCAGAAACGATGATCTTTTGTTATTGTGTAAGGTATTGCATTTTATTTTTATTTTGCAGTTTGGGATAATATATAGTTTCTGAACAGATCTTGATAAACAACTCAATGAAAAAGTGTTCATTTGAGCCAGACGGTGGCGTGGGATCCTCACGCGTGCACATGATCTGAATGTTACCACCTCTGCTTCAGTTTGAGCCAGGAAAAACGCTGACCATGCAGAACGTCATTGACTCTTCTTGGTTGGGTTGGAGTCTGTCAGTCACTGTGCTGTTCTGCACCTGTTATTCTACAGCATACAAAAAGTGTATTTTGTATGCTGCACGCATTGCACAGAGACTGCATTACTGCAACAGCAAATCTCCCTTCGCTACCGGAGGATAAGGATTGAGCTAGCCCCCGAAAAGCAGAAAAATAAGTTTAATTGACAGCTCTTGAAATGCGGTGGATTTTTATCATTAAGCATTCATCCACCCATCCACTGAACCGTTTATCCTCACTAGGATCCGGCGTACACTGGAGCCTATACCAGCTGTTTTCAGGAGAGAGGCGGGGTACACCTTTAACAGGTGTACCCCGACCAATGCCCTAAAGTCATTCGTAGGGCATTGGTCAAAGTCATATGAAAGCGTACAATTCCAAATGAAACTGCATATTGCACGGGCCATTATTGGACGAGATATCTTTCAACAGCCATGTTTAGTATGACCATATATAATGTTGCATCCTCATTGGGTAAAACGTTTAGTTTGTCTTGTCAACAACAGATGTTTCCGTGTTTGTTCAAATGACCCGCCTACCTGACACATACTGTGTATTCTTGATCAACAAATTGTACGATACCGGAATATTCAAATGTTCGATAGCGAGAGCTGTTATACTTGTTAATAGCTTAATTTTAAGAACATCCACGGCATTTGGATCTCTAGTAATCTATTTTCTTTACAGAGCTGTAATACTTGTTAATAGTTTAATTTTAAGAACATCCACTGCATTTGGATCTCTAGTAATCTATTTTCTTTACATATTTCCAATGTTATGACGTTATTTATATAGCCAAGTGAAATTGCTCCGAATATATCTTGTGGCTGAAATTATTTTACAATAAATATTAGTGGTTGTAATGGCATCAGTGTCATGTTGTGTCTGATGAGATCACAGTGGAGTCTGCCTTTACAGTGTGTGCTTTCTGGAATCTCCTACCCCATGGGGGAATGCCAAGTGTGGAGAACTGAAGTAGTGAGAGTCTAACAAACAAGGATCACTCGCTCTCTCGCTCACACACACACACATGATAGATGCACACACGTTGGATTGCTGTATTGTTGCTTTGTTTCTGGTCCACACACACATTATATTTACTAGATATGTACTGTATATGTCAGGGGTGCCCATTAGGTAGATCCTGATCTACCGGTAGATCTAAGACAGGTCCCAAGTAGATCCGAGGAGTGTCGAGGAGAGGAAAAAAAAAAAAGAAAAAAAACCCACTTGTGTCTCTTTGTACATGTTAGTAATATATATTTTATGTGTTAATGTACGTTGCACCCTAATCATCCTATCAGTCTCATTTTCACAAAAAAAATAATAATAAAATAAAATAAAGCAGGTAAATCTTGAATTTACGGTGGCGCGTGATTACGTCACCGGAGGTTGTTTGCGCTCAGCAGTCTGCAATTGCAGCTTGTAATCAGAGCTGTTGCGCTCTATCTTTTATCGTCATTATTCTCATTCAGAGTTTGCTTCGTGTACAATTCACCAAGGGCATGGGCAAAGAATAGGAATCTAGGAGGGCCGAGGGAAGCACTTTAAAACTGTACGTGTGAGCTACGATAGTTAACAGGCAGCAAAAGGGCATCGCATGCCTCAGTTTCAGGCTGTTTCTCATCATGGCGTGCATGTATGTGTGTGCGCGTGCGTGCCGGTAAGGGTAGATCCCGGGAGGTTAGTTGATCGAAAAGTAGATCTTCGGTCCAAAAAGTTTGGGCACCCCTGGTATATGTCATATATATTATACATTATCGTAGGTTACTATGTCTACAGGCATATGTATGAGTTTGCTGGCGTGTTGTTTCTCCAAAATTATCCCTTTTCATAAGACCCCAAAAACGACATTTGCTCAACTGTCAAACAGAGCAAGCTATTTTCAACACTTTAGATTGGTCAATAATTTGTAAAGGTGACGACCACATGTTTCTACGATTGGCTGGCAACCGGTTCAGGGTGTCCCCCGCCTACTGCCCGAAGACAGCTAGGATAGGCTCCAGCACACCCCGCGACTCTAGTGAGGATAAAGCGGTTCAGAAAATAGATGGACTCCTACATATGTGGATTAACCACTATTATAGATTTGTGAAAAAATATGCCATTGACCAAATTGGTTTTGGCCAGATGCCTGCGATAATGTACTCTATATAGTGTATTTATGGATACAACTTTACGCTTATCTGATAAATGGGTAGGCGTTACGCTAACTGGAGCGCTAATGAGAGAGAAGCGTTCCAGTTAGCGTAAGGTTTTTAGCTTTCGAGAGCTAACTATGGCCATCGAGGACTACGAAGCGCCCCGTGGCTGTCTTAAAAGTTCATTGCATGACAGGAAGTATTTCTTATTGTTACATTCAGACAAGGATGGACGTTGCATTGCTAAACTGGCTCCAAAACGGACCTTTGGATGTCAAATAGCTAAGACAAGAAGAGCTCTGATGCTGGAGAGAGGGTAAAAGTGATCAAAATGAAAGACGGAGCAAGCAAAATAAAAGACATTATCCAAGAAATTGATGTAAGAGAAAGTGAATGCTGATCGTAAATTTGGCAATTTCTTTCCCTTTTTTTCTTTTTTTTCTACACTGACATTATGAAGTGTCAAATAAGTGTGTGCTCATACTTATGTACTACTGGAATAAAAATAGAGTACACGTACGTTTGTGTGTGCGTGTAGACATTGGTTTGTGTGTGTGTGTGGGGGGGGGTCTCCAATCAAAAATACAGATGACCAATTATTTAAACATTTCTAATGTCTTTGAGAAAAAAAAATCCTCCCAATTTTTTAGATGCTACTCTCGCATGGTGACGAGAATTCTCATAACGTGATAAGTCGCAGCAATATATATAGGGAAAAAAGATGCATCAAAATGATGAATTTATGGTTTTATGAGTTGTTATCAGGTTATGAAAAGTGAAATCGATGCAATTCAATTATTGAATTTTTATTTTTTAAGCACAGCCCAAGAAGCGAGAGTCTGTCCGGATCAGTAAAATATTGAAATGATATAAATAAGTTGATTCCCATTTAGTTTATTGTCAATTAATATAAGCACATCTTCATATTTACAGTATAATGATGATTAGAATTCATTTTACACGATTCCCTTAGAACAGTGGTTCTTAACCTGGATTCAATCGAACCCCAGGGGTTCGGTGAGTCGGTCTCAGGTGTTCGACAAAGCCTCTGCCATGGAGGGTAAGACACACGTGACTCAACATGTAAATTAGTTATGACACGTTCGCTTGGTCATCACTGGCTGCAGATGATCATCTGACATTGCTTGTCCAATCAGTGCTGTGGGAAATTTATTCCGCTTGGTAGTCAACGTGTAACTGTCATGTGTACTTATCTCTTCAAATTTGATTTACTTTTTCTGTTTTTAATAAATGTGATTTTTTTAATATATTGAATTCATTAAAAAATGTATATTTATTTTTCACTCGTGAAGGGTTCGGTACCTCTAAAAAGGTTAAGAACCACTGCCTTAGGAGTAACACAAATCTAGAGAACTTCGCCTTGACTGTCTAGCATCCAGGTATTTATTGCACAGTCACGGCGGTTGAATTTTGGATTACAAGTTATTGAATTGTTTCAGATCTCCTAATTCTCACTTAACCAATACTGTCCTTGAATCCGCACCCACAAATCTTAATACATTAATGTATCATGATTTGTGGTTGCAGATTTTTAAACAGGGGTCCCCATCTCCGGTCCACATCTGAAAGTGGAGGAGGGAAAAAAAATCAAAAACATGCAGTATAGGGGCCCTAAAGGAACAGAGTTGGTGATGAATGATGTGCTTGAATAATGGACAAATAATTTACATTTAAATAGTATTGAACAGAAATATCAAATCCTATAAATATAAAAGTCCTAATCAATAAATGTTTAAAAAACATTTCTGAAACATTAAATGCAAATGTATGGTACTGTACTTTAACGTTAAATACTGAAGTGTATTTGAAAAGTGAAAAATATATTAGCACAATACTGAATAATATTTTTTTTTAGTGAATACAGGTACACTCATCCGATAAACCAATTATTTTCCCACTCTCCATTCTTTAAGCCTGCTCCTTTTTGGTTTGGTCCTGGTCGTTATTGGACATTGGCTGTGTTATTTACCTCTCTGTACTCACAGACCACAATGACATGGTCTTGCATGGTTTTTATTTCATCATGCTGTGTGTGTCTATTTGAGATTGTGCTGCGCATGATGTAGTAAAGGATTTTAGTAAAGCTGGCACACAGCCATAGCATGAATGCTTTTGTACAGTATAAAGATGCTAAATATGAAATAATCATTACAACATCAAAAGATGTGTATGAGGGCCCAAGATTGGTTCTTGTAAGGCCAACACGCAAAAAGACTTGAATGTCGGAACCTGCATAACTAACGACGAATAATAGCCAAGAGGATGATCATGTCAACTTTCTACGTAATAAACCTCACATGCCAGGGGAGACATATCCGTGACTGGTTACCAGTAAGCCACATAGCCAATATCGAAACAGAACTATAGACCCTCACATGTGCACTGTCTGAGTGGGAATGGAACCAATGAGGCCTGCACCAAAGTCATGTGAAGACAAATTCAATTCGAATGCCATAACATGCACAGAGTGCAATATTTGCTGATTGTTCTTGCAACATGAATCTGAACATTAAATTTATATTTTTAGATTTAATATGTAAGCACAAAGTATGTTTTATGTTGTGTTGTAACTTGCACAATAAAATGTGAATTGAAAACGTAGTTTCTGCAGATATTTTTTTGTGATGCTGGGAAAAGGAAGGAAATGTACAATTGTGCACCCCAAAAATTTCATTTTTCATGTTCGAGGCTATGCTGTTCCTAGTGGGAAAAAAAAACTGTAGTCTTTAGCGCTGGATTGAACAATGTATTTAATTGAAAAACGTGCTAACTTCCAAATAAATTATTAGTGAAAACACTGTTTCCAAAAAAAGTCCAATATCAAAAGGGCAAATGTTTGGCATCATTCCACTGGCATTTGTTTTGTTTGCCGAGGATGTGGGGCTGTGAAAAGAAGAAAATGTAAGATTAAGATAGCAAATCCAAAGGCACTGAAACTAGCAGAAGCACAGATGAACCCACAACAGTCTGTGAAGAACTATGAAAGTCCAAATGCATAAAAGGAATACCGGTACTTGCAACACGCCCCAGCACCCCCTGAAAACAGTGCATTTTAGACATAATGGCAACGGTTCTAAAGAATGTTTGCATAACCCACAACTGGCTTTAAGGTGGAAAACAACTTGGTCAACTATAATTAATTTATAATACTGACAGACTTTTACATTTCAGATACTTCCTGTTAATATTATGTGAGCCCTTTGAAAACATGCAGACAAATTCGTTCCCATGAAGTTCGTTTCTGCAGTGTAATGTGTCTCCCTAACACCAAGCATGCTCTGCGCACGCAAGGCTGCGCCTATCCAATCTGACTGGCATCACGGCCATGGAATGCTGAAGTCCACATTTTTCCCATTCAGCAAGGAAAAGCGGCCTTTCAAAACCAATCAGCTAGAAATGTTGCTTTGTTTTTATTTTCGACTGAACTTCCTGGAACCTATTATGGAGCTGTCAGGGGTGTATATTTAGCTATGGCTACACAGGGCCTCCTCATCCCCTTGCGCCACTGGTCATGTCACCTCTGATAAACAGGAAAACAATTGGTTATTGCTTTTGTCACCTTTAAAGAAAATGGTAGCGATATTGTGGGCAGGCAATGGGTGGAGTTGGTAGATACAACCGAAACAAATTCTCTGGAATAGTCTATTCTCTGGAATCTCTACTCTGGAGTAGAGAGGTGTTGGGCAATATGACATTTGCATATTGGGGTGGACAAGGAACAAAGTTTAGTCACTTAGGGGTCTACAATGTAAACTGACTTCATCTTTGGGGGGGGTTATCCAAATAGACATGTTGTTAATGCCCTTAAGAGTCCTTTTAATCTAAACTTGAGTTCTGCATTGACTTCCTTTGAAGTCGAAAACCAAAATTCAAAATAATTCAGGTCCAGAACAGCTGATCTAAATTAGTTCATTCAAGTCTAAAAACTCCCACCTTGAGCTAAGATCACAATAAAAAGAGATCATTAATGGAGCCCCGATGAGTCGATTCACCATGATTAAAAAATATATATACATCAAGTTACGACTTCCTAATTGGAAATGGAAGGACGAATGTGAGTGTTGTCCATCGATCGATTTTCTAACCCTCTTATCCTCACGAGGGTCGCGGGCTTTCTGGAGTCTATCCCAGCTGCCTTCGGGCAGTAGGCGGGGGACAACACCCTGAACCGGTTGCCAGCCAATCGCAGGAAATACATAGACCAGGGGTCCCCAAACTACGGCCCGCAGGACGGATACGGCCCATCAGCACATTTGGCCCGGGCCTCTAAACCTCCTGTTGTCCTCGGGTTAAAATGACCCACCACTGTGTTAAAAACACCCCAAAAACCCCCTAAATGATACTTTTTTAACTTGAAATTTTATGACTTTTCCTAGATTGGCCCCAACTGCAGAAAATTTTAAATGTTTTTATTCACATTTCCATGGAAGCTGTACAAAAAAGTACAAAGGTGGTCTTCGTGTCAAAATGACCCATGACGCAAATAGGGTTGAAATCAAGGTCACAAAGTTATTTACACACCATAGAATGTTTCAGTGTTTTAGTTGTGTCTCAGATCAATTAGTAGAACACGTGAACAAGACAGTAGCAGACATCCGTTCTCGTAGATGGCAGAACTCTTTTCTTGTGGATTTCAAGGGGCTATAAAGGTGCTACAGATGACAGGACGAATTCTCTCTGTGCTGACGCCATGAGTGTGCATTATGACATTGAAGAGGCTCTAGAGCTGATTTTTTTTTCTGCTGTCCATTTATTTCCTGTTTTTACTGTGAAGAACTCAGAGAGGGTTATTTAGGGATTATTTATTTCATTAATAGTGTTATTAATCCGCGCCGCCCGGAGTCCTGGGTATGACGTTAAACTGCATCCAACTGGTCTTCCAGGTTGGGGGTTGGGCGTGAGGTTAACAACCTCACCCTGTAAAAACAAAAACCTGTTACAGAAACGACGAGAGGAAGCCATTCCCGTAAACCACGGCGAAGAAGAGACGGCACATCCTTGGATGTATCTATGACGGGGCCGAGTGAAATCCAGCAGGAAGCCCGACCCCTGATGACCCCGATCTTTGGAACCAAAACCAACACCAGAGTAGGCACCTGGAATGTGCGCACAATGTTCCAGTCTGGTCGCATGGACCAGGTGCTGAAGAATATGAGGGACTATCGCCTGGACATCTTAGGCGTTAGTGAAATGAGGTGGACGGGGCAAGGGCGCCTCATGGTTGATGGAGCAACTTTTCTGTACTCTGGGAAGCAAGACCACCATTCCCATGGAGTCGGCATCATCCTCTCCAGTAGTGCAGCAAAAACATTGATTGGATGGAAGCCGGTGAATGAACGGATTATTACAGCAAGGCTCTACACCAGATATGCCAAAGTAACCATCGTACAAGTCTATGCCCCAACCGAAGCTGCCTCAGCGGACGATAAAGACACCTTCTACAACCAGCTCCAGACCGTGCTTGAGGAGATCCCCAGACATGACATCAAAATGCTGATTGGAGTCTTCAACGCAAAACTGGATAATGACAGAAGGGGCCTGAATGCCACAGTTGGACCGCATGGGTTTGCGAGCTCCACGAACGACAACGGGGAGAGACTGTTGATGCTAACCAGTACCAACGGCCTCAGCATTGGCAACAGCTTTTTTGAGCACAAGCGGATCCACAAAGTAACCTGGGTTTCACCTGGTGGCGGGACCCGGAACGAACTGGAATACATCTGCATCAACACAAGGTGGCGCTCGTCATTGCTCGACGTTCGCTCCTACAGAGGTGCGGATGTGGGTTCAGACCACTTCCTTGTGGTGAGTAAAATCAAGCTGAAGCTGAAGAAGGTGAAAAAGGTGCAGCACAAGAGACCTTACACGGTGGACAAGCTAAAGAATAAAAACTTCTCTGAAAGCTTCTGTGAGGAATTGAGTAGGAAGCTCAAGGTATCACAACACCTTGCAAACATTGAGGACCAGTGGAGTATGTTCTGTTGTGCCATTGCTGACACTGCAGAAGCAGTTATAGGCAGAAAGACGGGTACCAACAAAGAGAGATGGATAACAGACGACACCTGGAAGTTGATTGAGGAAAGGAAAGTGGCTAAGATAAAAAGAGAACAAAAGAGGAGGCTCCGGAGCTGGAGGATGGAAGACGAGGAGTACAGACACTTGGACAGGGCAGTGAAGAAGAGTTGCAGGAAGGATAAAAGACAGTGGCTAGAAGAGAAAACAAGAGAGGCACAGGAAGCAGCAGAGAACAACGACACGACCCTATACAAGATCGTGCGGGAGCTAACCAACTCCAGGAGCAGCTCTGGCGTGCCAATCAGGAGCAAGGATGGCAGGACACTTCTAAGCGACGAGGAGCAAGAAGCAAGATGGCTGGAACACTTCAGGGAGGTTCTCAACCAACCAATGCCTCCCGTGCCCTTCAATTTCGATCAAGAGACACCAGCTCAAGCTCTAAATATTACATCGAAAGAGATTTCCGAGACTGAGGTTGCCAGAGCAATCAAGGGCCTTAAGAACAACAAGGCACCGGGACTCGATGAGATAGCTGCCGAGCTGTTGGAACATGCCCAAGATGCTGTTGTGAAGAGCCTTACCCACCTGTTCAACCTGATTTGGCATGCTGAAGAGGTTCCTGCCGACTGGAGACGTGGGGTCATTGTCACGCTCCCCAAGAAGGGAAGCCTCGCAGACTGCAATAACTGGTGGGGCATTACGCTGCTGTCAATTCCCAGCAAGGTATTCTGCAGTGTTCTGCTACATCGCCTTAAAGATGAAGTGGATAACATCTTGAGGGAAGAGCAAGCCGGTTTCAGGAAGGGAAGGTCTTGCGCCGAACAGATCTTTACCCTTCGAAACATCATAGAGCAGTGCCAAGAACTTCAGATACCACTCATGATCAACTATATCGATTTCAAGAAAGCCTTCGACAGCATCCACCGGGAGTCACTGTGGCAGATCGTCCAGCTGTATGGTGTACCCCCCAAGTACATCAACATCTTCAGGTCATTGTACCACAACTCAACCTGTTGTGTCAAAACCAACAGTGGCACAACTGATGATTTTGACATTGTCACTGGTGTAAGACAGGGTTGCATTCTGTCACCCCTACTCTTAATTATCATAATTGACTTTGTGATGAGGAAGTCCATCACAGGAGCACAAGTTGGTATCAAGTGGGGAGGGAGCAGACTAGCTGACCTGGAATTTGCAGATGATTTGGCCCTGTTAAGTCACACCCAGCCCGCACTCCAGGAGTTGACCAATAATCTGTATGAGCATGGAGTTAAGGTCGGTTTGCGAATTAGCCAGGAAAAGACCAAGGCCACGGCCGTCGGACAGCACCAACACCTTCAACCACTCACTCTACACCAACATGACAGAGTACATTGACAGCTTCACATATCTTGGGAGTAGCATCTCAAATACAGGTGGTGTGGAGAAAGACGTCAACAGTAGACTTGGTAAAGCTGCGGGAGTGTTCCAAGGCCTCCGCAACATCTGGTCATCGAAAGCCATCACTACGACCACCAAGCTACGCCTCTATAAGTCAGTGGTTATCCCAACAGCGATTTACGCCTGTGAGACATGGATGAAGACAGCCAACATAACCAACAAGTTAGATGTCTTCCATCGGCGTTGCCTGAGATCCATCCTGAGGATCTCATGGAGAGACCACGTCACTAACGAGGAGGTGATGAAGAAGGCAGGAGTGGCTGAACTGTCAGACATTGTCTCTGAAAGGAGAAGGAAAATGATCTGCCACGTACTCCGACTGCCAAGAGAGAGACCGGCAAGTGTGGCCATGGACTGGATGCCAGAGGGTGGAAAGAGGAAGAGAGGTAGGCCAAAGAAGACGTGGAGACAGACTGCCAAAGAAGGCCTCAGTGAGATGGGTGTCAGCTGGCATGGAGCAAGAAGGGTCGCCAGTGACCGGACCAAATGGAGGAAACTCGTCGCCCAATGTTCCAAATAGGAACGGGCGGAACTAACTAACTAACTAACTAAGTGTTATGATTCGTTTCCTGACTTTTTTTCTGTGAAGAACCTGGAAAAGGTTATTTGGTTATGTGTGGCTTTATGGAAAACAAATTTTTTCAGCTCCCCTCCGATTGTCACACTTTTTCTGTTACAAACTGACACTGCCCCCATCAGAGAAGGGAAGTTATGTGGCCCTCACAGGAAAAAGTTTGGGGACCCCTGACATAGAAGAACAACAAACTATGCTCACAATCACACCAAGGGACAATATCTCTGCTGTGCATGATTTTGGAGTGTGGGAGGAAATCAGAGTACCCGCAGAAGACTCATGCAGGCAAAGGGAGAACAGACTCCACACGAGAAGGCCGGAGCCAGAATCGAACCCTGGATCTTTGCACCATGAGGCTGACGTGACAACCATTTTTTTCCATGACTGTAGATCCATATGGGTTCACAGTCATAATGACAGTCCTGCGACAAAAATGTGTTTGACTTACTGGATTGTTGTAAAATAACACTGTACCCTCAGACTGTTTTGACTGCAATTGTTTTCATGTTCGTGAAATATATTGATGATCCCCCCCCCCCCAAAAAAAAGTCAAATAGTAGCATTTTTATGGTTGCTGTAGCCTATTTTTAATATGTTCAAATGCTGTGTCAAGTGTGACAACTTGTGTGAAGTGGTAAGCAGCAGTATTTTTAGATATTGGTGGGGGTCTACTGAGGCCCCACAGCAGCGCTATCTAGCTGACATCGAGGCTTGCTCCCTGCCTTTACTGAACTATTTTGAAACATTCGATTGTAATATCTTCCAAGGTTTATGGCGGTACACTCACGTTTATTTACGATCAATGCACAAATTGTGTGGACTGTAGGAAACACCAAAATACAAACGTCTGTCTATCGCTCCAAAAGAGGCAGGGCTCAGCAGTGCACCCATATACTTCCAAATGCCTCTAATTTTTCAAGTGTGTGCTGGTAAAAATGTCATCCTGTCCGACTAGGGGGATTGCATTTTATCTGGTGTGCTGCGCTCCGCACTTTGATTGGTGCTCTCTTGTCTGGTGTATTGGGTCAGGCGCAAAGGATCTTGTGTCATACAGAGTGACGTCACGGGCACAATTGGTGTGTTTGGAGTTGTTCAGACTGAGACGCATCCTGTCCAAATGAGATATGAAACGACCTTATTAATGTGGTTTCAATGTGTCCCGCAAAAATTGGATTTCAACGGCTTTGTGACTCTACAGACAACAAAAAAGCCATCCAGTTATATCCTGGAAGGGGTAAAAATCGAGTTTTGGCTGTCAGTCTGAATTACGCATAAAAATGTTAAATCCACAGTATCCTCTTCAATTAAAGTTGCACCATAGTAAAATTGTCAGGAATGCTGGTATATACAACAAAGTTCAGTCAAAGTTGAATGTAATATCTTTATTGTCTTTGTAGTTAGTATATAGTTTAAAGAATTCAGGCTGCAAGACTATATGTAAAAGCAGCTGCCTGCTGGTGCAAGTTACAGATGATTTAATTAGTTAACCAATTGCTGTTACTAGGAAAAAGAAAACAATTACGGCAGCCCTTGTTGACAATTGTTATTGCATAGCCTACACAAGCCGTGTTTCCATTAGAGTTTTTCACCAAGTATAAGTGATATTTCTACAATTTCAATGAAGTAAAATTTCTACTTTCCATTGACAAACAAAACCAGGCTGGTCTGGGGGTTTTTTTTGTTGTCGTTTATTTTTTTTGTTTTAAGCAAAGTGTATGTGAGTACATGCGCATTTCTGTGCCTGAGGGGGGGTTATAACCTCCACCCTCCCAAATAAACCTGCTGCCACCCCTGCAAAAAATGTCTAGAACCACCAATGAGTAGTAGTATAGAAGACAGTGGCGTTCCGTCAGGGCCAGCAAGGCCTTCTCTGCTGGCCTAAACATTCTCAGAAAAGTAAATTTAATAAATTTATGAGAGGGCGGCCCGGTAGTCCAGTGGTTAGCACGTCAACTTCACAGTGCGGAGGTATTCAATTCCACCTCTCGCCTCCCTGTGTGGAGTTTGCACGTTCTCCCCGGGCCTGCGTGGGTTTTTTCCGGGTACTCCGGTTTCCTCCCATGTTCCAAAAACTTGCATGGCAGGCTGATTGAACACACTAAATTGTCCCTAGGTGTGAGTGTGAGTGCGCTTGGTTGTTCATCTCTGTGTGCCCTGCAATTGCCTGGCAACCGGTTCATGGTGTCCCCCGCCTACTGCCCGAAGACGGCTGGGATAGGCTCCAGCACCCCCCGCAACCCAAGTGAGGATAAAGCGGTTCAGAAAATGGATGGATGGATGGACTCCTACATATGTGGATTAACCACTATTATAGATTTGTGAAAAAATATGCCATTGACCAAATTGGTTTTGGACAGATGCCTGCGATAATGTACTCTATATAGTGTATGTATACACTATTTATGGATACAACTTTACACTTATCTGATAAATGGAATCAAAATCGCTATTACGCATTTTATGTGAGCTCGTTAATCGACCAATGTCATAATTTGCAATATCTATCAGTGACATCAGGGCGGCCCGGTAGTCCAGTGGTTAGCACGTCGGCTTCACAGTGCAGAGGTACCGGGTTCGATTCCAGCTCCGGCCTCCCTGTGTGGAGTTTGCATGTTCTCCCCGGGCCTGCGTGGGTTTTCTCCGGGTGCTCCGGTTTCCTCCCACATTCCAAAAACATGTGTGGCAGGCTGATTGAACACTCTAAATTGTCCCTAGGTGTGAGTGTGAGCGTGGTTGGTTGTTCGTCTCTGTGTGCCCTGCGATTGGCTGGCAACCGATTCAGGGTGTCCCCCGCCTGCTGCCCGAAGACAGCTGAGATAGGCTCTAGCACCCCCCGCGACCCTAGTGAGGATCAAGCGGTTCGGAAGATGAATGAATATCAGTGACATCATTGGTCGGATTTTTAAAATAAGAAATTACAGCAAATGCAACCTCGTTCATTCCGCGGTTGTTCTGTGCTGCCATAGTGTATTTGTGTGTCCCACGATTAAGCTGTTCGGAAAATGGATGGATGGACTTTTCTGAGAATAACATAAATTTAATTTGTTATTTTATGTGAACAAAATTATTCTCTGCATTCTTTATGTCATATTATTTCCACTTAGTTAAGTGGAAAATAAGTAAAGTAACAAATAAGTTACTCGATAAATTAAACTTATTTATTATGGTAGAGTTTATAACCAATCATATTTCAGCTTGTGCTGCCAGGTAAATTAAACTTGCTCCGGGCTTTCAGATTAAACAGAGCAGGCCCCTGTGCGCCGTAAATGAACGGGCACAGTCAGCTTGCAATAGCCAATCAGATCATTAGTCTGCGTACCCAGAATGGCCAAAGGAGAAGATGTTGATCTGGTTGCAGGACTACTTTCCACACAATTTTCAAAAAGGACCTTCCACTGGATTTACCAATTTAAGTTGTTTTAAATTGGTAACACCATGAGTCGTCACCCCCTCCGTGAGTCGTCACCTTACCGTGGTGGAGGGGTTTATGTGTCCCAATGATCCTAGGAGCTAAGTCGTCTGGGGCTTTATCCCCCTGGCAGGGTCACCCATGGCAAACAGGTTCTAAGTGAGGGGCCAGACAAAGCACGGCTCAAAGACCCCTGATGATGATTACAATAAATGTATCTACGTTTCCCTTGCCCGGACACGGGTCACCGGGGCACCCCTCTGGAGCCAGGCCTGGAGGTGGGGCTCGTTGGCAAGCGGGGCTCGTTGGTGGTCTGGCCTACACCCATGGGGCCCGGCCGGGCACAGCCCGAAGAGGCAACATGGGTCCCCCTTCCCATGGGCTCACCACCCATGAGAGGGGCCAAAGGGGTCGGGTGCAATGTGAGCTGGGCGGCAGCCAAAGGCGGGGACGCTGGCGGTCCGATCCTCGGCTGCAGAAGCTAGCTCTTGGGACATGGAATGTCACCTCTCCGGCAGGGAACGAGCTGGTGTGTGAGGCAGAGAATTTCCGACTGGATATAGTCGGACTTGCCTCCACGCACAGCCTGGGTTCTGGTACCAGTTCTCTCGAGAGGGGTTGGACTCTCTTCCACTCTGGAGTTGCTCACGGTGAGAGGCGCAGAGCAGGTGTGGGCATACTCATTGCCCCCCGGCTTAGTGTCTATACATTGGGGTTCACACCGGTAGACGAGAGGGTTGCCTCCCTCCGCCTTCGGGGTGGGTGGACGGGTCCCGACTGTTTGTGCATATGCACCAAACAGCAGCTCAGCATACCCACCCTTTTTGGAGTCATTGGAGGGTGTGCTGGAGAGTACTCCTGCTGGGGACGCCCTTGTTCTGCTGGGGGACATCAATGCTCACGTGGGCAATGACAGTGAGACCTGGAGGGGCGTGATTGGGAGGAACGGCCCCCCCGATCAGAACTCGAGTGGTGTTTTGCTATAGGACTTCTGTGCTCGTCACGGATTGTCCATAACGAACACCTTGTTCAAACATAAGGGTGTCCATATGTGCGTTTGGCACCAGGACACCCTAGGCCGCAGTTCGATGATTGACTTTGTAGTTCTATCATCAGATTTGCGGCCGCATGTTCTGGACACACGGGTGAAGAGAGGGGCGGAACTGTCAACTGATCAACACCTGGTGGTGAGTAGGCTCCGATGGTGGGGTAAGATGCCGGTCCGTCCTGGCAGACCCAAACATATTGTGAGGGTTTGTTGGGAGCGTCTGGCGGAATTCCCTGTCAGAAGGAGTTTCAACTCCCACCTCCGACAGACCTTTTCCCATGGTCCGGGGGAGGCGGGGGACATTGAGCCCGAGTGGACCATGTTCTGTGCCTCTATTGTTGAGGCGGCCAATCTGAGTTGTGGCTGTAAGGTGGTTGGTGCCTGTCGTGGCGGCAACCCCCGTACTCGCTGGTGGACACCAGAAGTAAGGGATGCCATCAAGCTGAAGAAGGAGTCCTATCGAGCCTTTATGGCTTGTGGGACCCCAGAGGCAGTTGACGGGTATCGACTGGCCAAGCGGAACGCAGATTCGGTGGTCGCCGAGGCAAAAACCCGAGCGTGGGAAGAGCTCGGTGAGGCCATGGAAGCAGACTTCCGGACGGCTTCAAGGAAATTCTGGTCCACCATCCGACGTCTCAGGAGGGGGAAGCAGTGCACCACTAACACTGTGTACAGTGGGGATGGGGCGCTGCTGACTTCGACTTGGGACGTTGTGAACCGGTGGGCAGAGTACTTCAAAGACCTCCTCAACTCCACCGACACGCCTTCCTTGGAGGAAGCATAGCCTGGGGACTCTGAGGTGGGCCCTCCTATCTCTGTGGTTGAAGTCACCGATGTGGTTAAAAAGCTCCTCGGTGGCAAGGCTCCAGGGGTGGATGAGATCCGCCCGGAGTTCCTCAAGGCTCTGGATGTTGTGAGGCTGTCCTAGTTGACACGCCTCTGCAACATCGCGTGGTCAACAGGGAGAGTGCCTCTGGTTTGGCAGCCCGGGTTGGTAGTCCCTCTTTTTAAAAAGGGTGACCGGAGGGTGTGTTCCAACTACAGAGTGATCACACTCCTCAGCCTCCCTGGTAAGGTCTATTCAGGGATGCTGGAGAGGAGGGTCCGTCAGGAAGTCGAGCCTCAGATTGAGGAGGAGCAGTGTGGTTTTCGTCCCGGCCGTGGAACAGTGGACCTGTGCGAATTCGCCCAACCAGTCTACATGTGTTTTGTGGACTTGGAAAAGGCATTTGACCGTGTCCCTCGGGGAGTTCTGTGGGGGGTGCTTCGTGGGTATGGGGTACCGAATCCCCTGATACGGGCTGTTCGGTCACTATACCACCGATGTCAGAGTTTGGTTCGCATTGCCGGCAGTAATGTCAGAATTGTTTCCAGTGGGGGTAGGACTCCGCCAAGGCTGCCCTTTGTCGCCGGTTTTGTTCATAACTTTTATGGACAGAATTTCTAGGCGCAGCCGAAGCGTTGAGGGGGTCCGTTTTAGTGGCCTCAGTATTGCATGTTGTGTGTGTTTAAAAACGTTTGGGGACACTCGCGTAGATCTGCAGCTCAGGGAACAGGCACGACATTGGTGAGTAAATGAATTTTATTTTACGTTTCTTCTTGTTATTTAATTTCGTTAGAATTAATGGTAACGGAATAAAATAAAGATACAAAAATCTATCAAATAAATCGGCTCACCTGCAATATATAATGGCGCACTGTAGTCAGCTTTGTGCACTAAAATTCGTTCAATCTCAGCTGCTCAACATTTTCAGTTATTTGCTGCTGAATAACCTATTCTCAAAATGCAAATGATCTGTTAATTTTATTTTCAAAGAATAGTTTGTTTTGTGATTGTGTGGTTGGTGTCTTATATGAAACTGCGACATTGCGCAGTTATTGGACAGACTTGTTCATGATCACATAACGTAATTTGGGTGGCATTTTATTTAGTATTTTTTTAATCTTTTTATTTTTGACAATATCTGTAAATTTAGTTTCCTGTTCTTAATTGTGAATGCATACTTGCTGGTTTTAAATGCTCCTGAAATGAAGTGCTGCCTGACGAGCCTATATTGTGTTAATGTACTGTATGTGACATCACTGAAGGCCTACGTTTGAAATGCACGGCCACTGATAGACGATATACTTAAATAGTGGGAAAGATGATGATGGAAGGAGGTGTCTTAAGGGTTGAGAAATGTCCACTTGTTTTATGTTCTCAAAGGAGGGGAGATCACTCTCTCACACTTTAAAATCTCCTCTCCAAGACCATATCTTTGTACCACAAATGTGAAACCCAAAGCTGTGAACGATGGTTTGAGAGAAGGGAGTGAACACGGTTGTTCATATCAGCAGATCTATTTTGCATTCAACGCAATCAACACCTTGTTGTCTCTGGTATTGAACACGTCTCCTTGTCAGCTGCACTGGCCAACACTGTCTTGCTTAGCTCTCTGCACTGTCAGCAGGGCGGCTTTTGTCAAAATGTCTTTTTAGCCATCCTGATTACACTCCATGATGGATATGGCAGTGTTGTCAGATTTCGTGTCATTGCATGCCATTTTTTTATTTTAATTTTTATAAATGCTACTCGCTCAATGTGAAGAAATTAAAGCAAAACTGAAAGGCCATTAGTTGAGAGTTTAACAAGATACAATACATTTTTATTTATATAGTGCTTTCACAACAGAAGGAGAAAGGGTCTCATTCTGAAATTCAATTATCACATATACATATAAAAATTTAAATATGTGCCATGTAACACAGACTTTCACAGCTGTCATTTGTTTTGTCTGGTCCAAATTCATCTACTGGGTTTATAAACAACTATGTTATGTTAAAGTGTGACTCAATTATTTCTATTTCTATTACTTTTCATTTTTAAAAAATGTTAATACTAAACTGGGCTTGACCATTTGAAGAATGCGGGGTCACATGGAGCTCCCACCCTTATTCAGTATGGCGAATAACTCAGTATATGTAATGTTAATCACGGCCAATCCATAATGATTCAAAACACCGATGGGAGAGATCGGAAAGCTGAATAGATTTAGCAGAAACTGGTGTCCATATCCATTTTTAAAAAACTGCCATCATTTTCCTATGGTTACAAGCACTGCATGGCTACATGTGGACATGGAAAAAAAAGACACACACACATTGCACATGAAATTCCAAGTTGAAGTCGCTGAACCTGCCTTTCTTTTGGGTGACGAGGTAGGTTTGCCTCAAATCTTTCATGCTCTTTTAACACATCAAGACCCGCAGCAAAGAACCCTCCACAACCTGTGCTTATTAAACCTTCCACCCTTCGACCCCAACCCAATCCTGTAGACGTGCATGATTAATAGCTCTCGACTGGGACACTCCTTCCACTCAGCACATTGTAGAGAGCCTCTGATACAGGACAACAGTTGCATCCCTTTTTCACACTGGATCTAAGCCCTGCCTGTCATTCACTAGTTAGGGCACTATTAACTGTTGAAATTTACAGTGACTAACTAGAACTAGATGGCAACCTGTCTGAGATTGGGAAGACACTCTGAGACACATGCTCATTTCATTTATAGGGACTTTTACGACTGTATAATCCACAAGACCACAGTGTCATAAAACCTACTTGGAGAAGATGACAAATTGTTGTATAGATTTTTGGGGTATCTTGTGAACTTGTTTCTTTGCAGAGCAATAATGATGTGACGAGGAAGTTGACTATGATGAGCAATATCGGCCAACGTCAGCATGCTAGATGTTTTAGGCATACTACTAACCGTTGCATTTTCCAAATAAAAACACATTCAACTTTCAGTTCATTTCTACCTTCTTTGCAGTCTCCAAACACAAGCTGGTGTAATTAATGGTAGAGGGAAGGGTAAAAAAATCAAATAAAAATTTTAACAGACAATACAGCAGTTGCTTTCTGTTGAAGACTGCCTACATAATTTGAACAGCAAAGAATATAGAATGGTATCGAAACAAGTCTCAGACACAAAAGATCAAAGCACCTGGGCTCGAGTCAGTGTATTGTCTTTTGACCAGGTCACAAAAATAACACTAACAGCAAACTGAGAGTCTCTTCCATGATCTCATACCTAAAGTTGCATGACCCAAGGGTCAGGCGGCAGACATGTTAAGAATTTCCATGATGTGCCGTCTCTTTGCGCCAAATGCCATCATGGATAAACATATTTGCATAAGTGAGTGAGCGATATGAAATATTGTTTCTCCTCATCGGCATTTACCAGCTGCCTTTTGTTGGTTCAATTGGGAGTGATATATGTACAAAGATCATATGGTATGCGAGGGGGAGGCGCATAAGGCCACAGTCAGTTCCCATGTGCTCAAACTATGACCCCAGAGACGCCCAGCAGCGCCTCACTGACCACAGCTGAGGTCTGAGAAACACACACATGCACACGACCTTGAAAGGAGTCTAAGATCGGCATCATGTGTGCATTCTCTCTCGATGACTGACATAGAGGTAAAACCCAACGAATTAGGGATGCTGTCTTCAACACGAGTACTGGACTGTGAAAACGTGAATGAGTGGTCTACATCAAGTGAAGACATTTCTGTTAAAATTACAGAAGTATATGCGTTAACGAATTGAGATGACAACAATTTTGATACCTTACGGGGGGGATTTTGATGCACAATTAGCTGGTTGCATAAGCATACACCAGTGATGCTTTTGCAAAAAATTAAACCATTTGGAATTGTGTAAAAAAAGTCAATATGAAGCAGGTCAGGTCATGGACTCCATGATTGTAATGCGCAACAGAACTATCTGAAAAGCCAGTCAGAAAGTGACCTGGTGCTCGAGCCCTTGCCAGACTTAAGAAATGGAGGAGCAACTGTGTTTATAAAATGTGTTCCCCAGGTTACTAACTAGAAGTGTCCTTAGCAAACAATTTAAATGAATCTAAATGTACCGAATGAAATCACCTCCTGAATCCACTCTTTTCTCAATTGACGATTATTTGTCAAATACTGTGGTGTGGAACCACAAGTTTCAAGCGTCCCTATTTGCAAACAATTCAAGTTACACGCAAAATTTTCATAGAATTACATTGGTTTAAGGATGATTGTTGGCTTTTGAACGATCTTAGCATGGATGAGTGGATGGATCTATGTTATGCTTCTTATTACGCTCCGGAACACTACTGGAAACATGCATAATGCCATCCATCCATCCATCCATCATCTACCGCTTATCCGGGGCCGGGTCGCGGGGGCAACAGCTTTAGCAGGGAAGCCCAGACTTCCCTCTCCCTAGCTACTTCTTCCAGCTCTCCCCGGGGGATCCCGAGGCGTTCCCAGGCCAGCTGGGTGACATAGTCTCTCCAGCGTGTCCTGGGTCTTCCTCTGGGTCTCCTCCCGGTGGGACATGACCGGAACACCTCACCGGGGAGGCGCTCAGGAGGCATCCGAATCAGATGCCCAAGCCACCTCATCTGGCTCCTCTCGATGTGGAGGAGAAGCGGCTCGACTCTGAGCGCCTCCCGGATGACTGAGCTTCTCACCTTATCTCTAAGGGAGAGCCCGGACACCCTGCGAAGAAAACTCATTTCAGCCGCTTGTATCCGGGATCTCGTTCTTTCGGTCACGACCCATAGCTCGTGACCATAGGTGAGGGTTGGGACGTAGATCGACCGGTAAATTGAGAGCTTCGCCTTTTGGCTCAGCTCCTTCTTCACCACGACAGACCGATACAACGTCCGCATCACAGCAGACGCTGCACCGATCCGCCTGTCGATCTCCCGCTCCCTCCTACCCCCACTCGTGAACAAGACCCCAAGATACTTGAACTCCTCCACTTGGGGTAAGATCTCCTCCCCGACCCGGAGGGGGCACTCCACCCTTTTCCGACTGAGGACCATGGTTTCAGATTTGGAGGTGCTGATTTTCATCCCAACCGCTTCACACTCGGCTGCGAAACGCTCCAGTGAGAGTTGGAGAGCCCCGTTTGAAGGAGCCAACAGCACCACATCATCTGCAAAAAGCAGGGATGAAATACTGAGGCCCCCAAAACGGACCCCCTCAACGCTTCGGCTGCGCCTAGAAATTCTGTCCATAAAGGTTATGAACAGAATCGGCGACAAAGGGCAGCCTTGGCGGAGTCCTACCTCCACTGGAAACGATTCCGACTTACTGCCGGCAATGCGAACCAAACTCTGACATCGGTGGTATAGTGACCGAACAGCCCGTATCAGGGGGTTCGGTACCCCATACCCACGAAGCACCCCCCACAGAACTCCCCGAGGGACACGGTCAAACGCCTTCTCCAAGTCCACAAAACACATGTAGACTGGTTGGGCGAATTCCCACATACCCTCAAGGACCCTGCTAAGGGTGTAGAGTTGGTCCACTGTTCCACGGCCGGGACGAAAACCACACTGCTCCTCCTCAATCTGAGGCTCGACTTCCTGACGGACCCTCCTCTCCAGCACCCCTGAATAGACCTTACCAGGGAGGCTGAGGAGTGTGATCCCTCTGTAGTTGGAACACACCCTCCGGTCCCCCTTTTTAAAAAGAGGGACTACCACCCCGGTCTGCCAATCCAGAGGCACTCTCCCTGTTGTCCACGCGATGTTGCAGAGGCGTGTCAACCAGGACAGCCCCACAACATCCAGAGCCTTGAGGAACTCCGGGCGAATCTCATCCACCCCTGGGGCCTTGCCACCGAGGAGCTTTTTAACCACATCGGTGACTTCAACCACAGAGATAGGAGAGCCCACCTCAGAGTCCCCGGGCTCTGCTTCCTCCAAGGAAGGCGTGTTGGTGGAGTTGAGGAGGTCTTCGAAGTACTCTGCCCACCGGTTCACAACGTCCCGAGTCGAAGTCAGCAGCGCCCCATTCCCACTGTACACAGTGTTAGTGGTGCACTGCTTCCCCCTCCTGAGACGTCGGATGGTGGACCAGAATTTCCTCGAAGCCGTCCGGAAGTCGGCTTCCATGGCCTCACCGAACTCTTCCCACGCTCTGGTTTTTGCCTCGGCGACCACCGAAGCCGCGGCCCGCTTGGCCAATCGATACCCGTCAGCTGCCTCTGGGGTCCCACAGGCCATAAAGGCTCGATAGGACTCCTTCTTCAGCTTGACGGCATCCCTCACTGCTGGTGTCCACCAGCAAGTACGGGGGTTGCCGCCACGACAGGCACCAACCACCTTACGGCCACAACTCAGATTGGCCGCCTCAACAATAGAGGCACGGAACACGGTCCACTCGGGCTCAATGTCCCCCGCCTCCCCCGGAACATGGGAAAAGCTCTGTCGGAGGTGGGAGTTGAAACTCCTTCTAACAGGGGATTCCGCCAGACGCTCCCAACAAACCCTCACTATACGTTTGGGTCTGCCAGGACGGACCGGCATCTTCCCCCACCATCGGAGCCTACTCACCACCAGGTGGTGATCAGTTGACAGCTCCGCCCCTCTCTTCACCCGAGTGTCCAGAACATGCGGCCGCAAATCCGATGATACAACAACAAAGTCGATCATCGAACTGCGACCTAGGGTGTCCTGGTGCCAAGTGCACATATGGACACCCTTATGTTTGAACAAGGTGTTCGTTATGGACAATCCGTGACGAGCACAGAAGTCCAATAACAAAACACCACTCGGGTTCAGATCGGGGGGGCCGTTCCTCCCGATCACGCCCCTCCAGGTCTCACTGTCATTGCCCACGTGAGCATTGAAGTCCCCCAGCAGAACAAGGGAGTCCCCAGCAGGAGTACTCTCCAGCACACCCTCCAAGGACTCCAAAAAGGGTGGGTATGCTGAGCTGCTGCTTGGTGCATATGCACGAACAACAGTCAGGACCCGTCCCCCCACCCGCAGGCGGAGGGAGGCAACCCTCTCGTCTACCGGTGTGAACCCCAATGTACAGGCACTGAGCCGGGGGGCAATGAGTATGCCCACACCTGCTCTGCGCCTCTCACCGTGAGCAACTCCAGAGTGGAAGAGAGTCCAACCCCTCTCGAGAGAACTGGTACCAGAACCCAGGCTGTGTGTGGAGGCAAGTCCGACTATATCCAGTCGGAAATTCTCTGCCTCACACACCAGCTCGGGCTCCTTCCCTGCCAGAGAGGTGACATTCCATGTCCCAAGAGCTAGCTTCTGCAGCCGAGGATCGGACCGCCAGGGTCCCCGCCTTCGGCTGCCGCCCAGCTCACATTGCACCCGACCCCTTTGGCCCCTCTCATGGGTGGTGAGCCCATGGGAAGGGGGACCCACGTTGCCTCTTCGGGCTGTGCCCGGCCGGGCCCCATGGGTGTAGGCCCGGCCACCAGGCGCTTGCCAACGAGCCCCACCTCCAGGCCTGGCTCCAGAGGGGGGCCCCGGTGACCCGCGTCCGGGCAAGGGAAACCTTGGTCCATATATTTTGTTCATCATAAGGGGTCTTTGAGCCGTGCTTTGTCTGGCCCCTCACCTAGAACCTGTTTGCCATGGGTGACCCTGTCAGGGGCATAAAGCCCCAGACAACTTAGCTTCTAGGATCATTGGGACACACAAACCCCTCCACCACGGTAAGGTGACGACTCACGGAGAGGACATGCATAATGCACTGCTGTAAACTGAAAGGTACTTCTATCCCTCTGCAACAGAAGGTGGAAATCCATTGCATGTCTTGGTGGAAATTCTGCATTCACATCCTCGATCATCCAATCACAAATGAGTGACATTGAGGAAATACTATCTACAGAATATATTTTACCGATTGAACCAAATCAGCGTGTCCACTAGGGATGTGAATCTCAGCACTGAGGACGATTCGATACACATCTCGATGCACTACCAGCGATGCGATACTTAAACGATACACGGAATTTTCTGGCGACACGATGCGATACGTTTCACCGTCTTCACGATGTGATATGATGCGATACACATTTAGTTCAAATCAATGCGATCCGATACAGTGCAATTTGTTGTGATATTGTGTGTGCAATTAAACATGATGCAAATACGCAAAAAAAAGGTTTAAAAAATATGGAATTTAGTATGGTATTGCAAAAAGTAGACCACTTTATTCCTTATAAACAGTAGAACGTGTAAAACAACTTATTTAAGCCCTTTCACAATTGGGTTTTGTGCAAAGAAAACGTAAACAATTTGGCACCTGAGACTCACAGCTGTTGCTGTAGTGTAAACACAAACCGACTACTCACTGAGTGTCTTTTATGAAATACTGTATCTATCTCCATAGGACAGAAAAAAATACATTTGAAACAATGTGGCAGTCACAGCCTCAAAGCTGCTGTGTGCATTGTAGCGTACACAGACCACTCTCACTGAGTGTCAAAATGAAATGTCGAAAAGAGTCATCCATATATAGTTTTTCCTTGCGCGGTCATAGTTAGCTGCAAGGGGACCCCCAAAATAAGAGGCGATTTTTTCTCTGATCCTGACCTGGTTTGGCAAGTTTCTCCGGTGTCCAACGAGGAACTGGACGGGGAGGGGGCGGGAACCTTGTCGGTGATGTGGTGCCATCGTTTTAAGTGGTCTGCATATTTGTGGCGCTGCCGTTGTATGGCTTCGTAGTGCGAAATTCTTTGCAAATTACCGAGGTTTTATCAAGCTTTCCATCTTTCTTTTCGAAGCCGTAGTTTCCAAACATAATATCTGAATGTTGCGGATGCATTAAATAAAGTAGTTTCCTCGCTGCTGCTTGCGCGAACTTCCATAGTGTTTCGAGAGTAGTGTACTGTACTGGACTGTATGTGCACTCACGGCTTCCGTCCGTATTCAACACAAAACGCAAAGTAATGATGGTGCA
Source organism: Hippocampus zosterae (assembly GCF_025434085.1). NCBI lineage: Eukaryota > Metazoa > Chordata > Actinopteri > Syngnathiformes > Syngnathidae > Hippocampus > Hippocampus zosterae. Next base: position 21,533,688 of record NC_067461.1, on the reverse strand, counting down.
TTCAATGCGCCTAGGAAAGGGCAGATAGGTGACGTTTAACATGAATAAAACGGTGCTTGAATCGGATTTTACCGATACCCACCAATGCATCGTGATTAATCTCGATTTCACCCGTCAATCGCGTTGTACCCAGTGAATGAGCCGATGCACTCGCATCGCGCACGTGCGCATCGATGTATCGATTAATATCGATTATTTTCCACACCCTTAGTGTCCACCACCCGTTTGCTGTTTGTGCCTATGCATCAAACAGCAGTTCAGAGTACTGTATCCACTTCAATGCTCACATTAGCAACGACAGTGAGGCCTGGAAGAGCGTCTTTGGGAGGAATCTGTTAGAGAACGTGAAGTAGGCTACAAGATCTCAAGAACCAATGCATTATGAACATAATGTTATAGAAACTATAGACTGCAGAAGATGATTTTTTTTGAGATTTGAAATAATTTTTCATTTGTCATTTTGGTTTGTGTTTTAATGACCTCATTCTCTGTTATGAAATGCAATGAAGCTCTGACAACAGCCTCTGTTGCCAATGCCACCCAATTAGATGTGTGCTTTTGAATTGTGGTAGTGTTTGAATCAAATGGAGAAAAGCTGCAAGTCAAAGGGCCACTCAGATGTTGCACCAAGGGAGCTGTTTTGAGCTCTGAACCTGCATTTGTATGAATAAGAATGAAGGGATTTAGAACTGACTTTTTTTAACAGAAAAACTGACCTCTGTTGCAGCAGAGGTGTGGGGTGGGGTGTGGGGTGTTGATGGGAGGGTGGCTCGGGAGTTGAATTTTGAGAAGGCAAATGCTGGAGTGACAGGACTGAAGATTTGAAAAGCTGATGCTCTCTGACTTGCATAGAATACGGAGCAGTATCTGAAAACAACATTTTTAAACAAAGGATATTCCGCAAATATCAAAATTAATTCAACATCAAAACAGAACAACATTGGAATAGATTTTGCAAAACAGACTGGTTGAAGGACACACGTGACTAATGACTCAACTTTGGGCATTCAATTAAGATTTGACTAAACCGAACCATATCAAAGATGTAGTGCAGTATTGCTCTCTCACAAAAAGTAAAATAACTATAATTGTAGATTGCCATTCAATTGCCTGTCTCAGATTTGCTGGATATGTTAAAGTCCCATGCAAAGTTTCTTCAGTATTTTTTTTTCTTTTGTACCGACGGGGCCTACCTCAAACATGGTGCACAATGGTGCCCAATCGGCGCTTAAATTCTTTCATTCGCGCTTCAGTCAATTCCTTGCAAGTATTTCTTACACACTTTCAAGAGGCGGAGGGCCCAGTAGTCGAGTAGTTAGCACATCGACTTCACAGTGCAGAGCAACCGGGTTCGATTCGAGCTCCGGCCTTCCTGTGTGGAGTTTGTATGTTCTCCCTGGGCCTACGTGGGTTTTCTCCAGGTCCTCCGGTTTCCTCACACATTCCAAAAACATGCATAGCAGGCTGGATGAAATATCCAAATTGTCCCTAGATGCGAGTGTGAGCGTGGATAGTTGTTGGTCTCTGTGTGCCCTATGATTGGCTGGCAACCGGCGGGTCAGGCCGTTCCCCGGCTACTGGCCGAAGACAGCTGGCATAGGCTCTAGAACCCCACGCGACCCTAGTGAGGATAAAGCGGTTCTGAAAATGGATGGATGGACTTTCAAGAAGCGTCAATTCTCTCACCTTGACCTCTGATGACACTCATGATCCGTAACCTAGAAATACAGCATGTGCGCAACCATCAAGAGAGACGTACTTTGGTGAAGTCTGAGGGTGGCCCTAAGATCCGTATTGTGGGGTTTTTATGAGACATGAGAATTCAATTGAGATCATTTTTTAAAATAGGGCACACTGATTGTGAAAAAAATTTGCATTGTAGATCCAGAACATCACTGATGACGTGTGAGCAGTTCACAGTTACGTGCATTTAGGGGAGGCAGGTGAATATGTGCCTCCCCTGTCATCATGAGAGGAAAAAGAAACGAAATAAAATAACACAAGTATTAATAGTTGTCCGCTGGACTATAATTTTGGTGTGGTTCTTAATGTATTTTAACCATTTTATAGTAAAAATCGCAAAAAAATCTGTATTTCCTGCTTAAATAAATGTGAGGCATGGCCAGCCATTATGACACAAATCCACAGGGAAAATGCGTGCCTTGAGGCAGCCAGTACTTCTGCGACAGTGAGCAGCCTGATAGCCTGCCACCAGCCAGGTCATGGTGAACCCATGTGCAAAAAGTAAACAAGTGTGCTGTGCGAGGCTACAAGCTGTCATTTCTCACCCTGAAAATTGAGGATTTCCAAACTAAGAAATTTTCAAAGCTGGACTTTCAAACAAAGCAGTAAATTATAATAAATACTGGGAGTCCGACGCCAGAACCACAACGTTTGCTTCAAACGATGGCAGTCGGGGAAAAAACAGTAAGCTACTAGTTATTTTCAAACGCAATGGTTTACACGTCAATACTGGCTTTGTGGCTGTGCTATGAAAAAAAAAGTAATTTCTGCCCCCCTCTTCTTCTCAACGAGTGAGATTGTGTGGACCCATATGGGATTTTGTGACATTAAAACCTTGACAAACATGAACGATCGAACTGACGGGCCGTATGTTAGGAATTGTTCTTTTTTTTTTTTCCCCACCCACCACCAATGAGTCTTCCTCCTGATTGCGTTTCGTCATTGGGGTAACTCGTTCATCTTGTATTTGCTGATAAAATTGTCAATCAATTTAGTTAGCGTATCGATGACTGACTTTTATTTTTGTTTTCATTTTTTTTTAAAGTGCGATGAAAAGAATGACGAACATTTTTAGTCAACAAAATTAACACTGGATCTTTTTTTTTTCCAAAAATATATTAAATATTTAGCTTTTGTTTCTACCATGTTGCTGACCAGTGTGAAATCAATTGAAACAATTTAAGCTTTGGAAAGCAACATTCAAAAATTAAATTTTGACCTCATTTGAGACATGTTTTATTGCAGCTCATAATTGTAATAAGGCTAATCTTTTTCAGCTTCATATTTTTCTACCACACTCTGGGGAAGGAGTGCCTCACCTCAGTGTCTCGAATCTCACCGCATGTTCATCAACAGGCTACTTTGAAGAAGTGTGTGTTTTTGCATTCACTTTTTAATAAATCTAATCAAAGCAATTTAATTACAATAATATGCTTGTGATTCCAATTGTGCAGTATGATGTGTCTCCTTTGAGGGGCACTACACCTTAGTACAGCCTCTAGAGCAAGGGTGCCCAACCTTTTTTGACCTAAGATCTCATTTTCGACCAACCAACCCATTACCGCACACGCACGCACGTACACACACCTGGTCTGATGAGCAACTAACATAACGGCCCCTAGAGTGAACGAAATCTAAAAATAAAGTAGACATCAAAGTTTATGAAAAGCAAATCCCTGCCAACCTTTGTCGAGACCTGAGGCATGGAACGCACTTTTGCAGCATGTTAACGATCGTAGCTCACGTGTACCATTTTAAAATGCTTCTCCCGGCAGTCCAGATTGCCATTCTTTACCAGTGCCCTTGGTGAATTGTACGTGAAACGAACTCATGAAGAAAAGATATAGAGCAACAGTTCTGATCGCAAGCTGCATTTGCAGACTGCTGACCACTATCAACTTCCGGTGATGAAGGTCACACGCCATCATAGGTTAAAGGTGAACTTCTTTGTTATTTTGTTTTTTAAATACTTTTTGTGAAAGTGACATTGATAAGGGTGCAATGAGGACTAACACAAAACTATATCATATTAACACGTAAACAAACACACAAATGTTTTGGGGCCCCCCCGAGGACCCCAGAACCCCTCGAAATCTACTTGGGACCAATGTGCGAGCTAACGGTCGATCACGATGGACGTATTGGGCACCCCTGCTATAGAGTGCAGAGCCCAAAAGAGACTCAAGTCTACAGGAGAATGTACGCACTGACAGATTAGTCAGATCATGTCCTGCTGTCTGCCCACTGTCTCCACCCAAAGTGCGTACATTTCATGAGGCTGCGTAAGTGGCCCACTTAAGTGAATGGGAAAACCTGCGCTGCAAAAAAAAACGTGCAGCGGCGCACCTTTTCTGACTTGAGCCCCTGGGAGAATATGCCCCAATGTGAATACTGGGCATACAGCCATATGAAAATGGTTAACCTTTAAAAAGAGGTCAACACAACGAAAAGTCAAATAAACACATTGGTCAACATGGAGACTGCATAAACACTTTGACAACATGTGCAAAGTATTTTGTGAATACGTACAATGACTCTCTCCTCACATCAAGCATGCAAATACACAAAAATGTCTCCCTTATTCATTGAAAATGTGTGTAGTGCATACAATTTTGGTGAACACACATCACAATAAACTTGAGGGGGGTCAAAACAGCTGTGACATCAAACCTGTTGTCAATACAATTATTCTCATATAAGTATCAAAACAGCATCTGAAAAAATAAACAGAATATGGCCAAATTAGTAACTTTACCTTCCTTCTCATCATCCATTTATTTCTGCTTGGTCACTTTTTTCTGAATTTCAGTGGGCGGCGTTCTTTTTTTCTTTTTACTTAAGTGTTGAGGCACTGTGGCAAAAAAATAAATTGCTTCTGTGCATGTTAATCAGCACGGTATTTTATCAGTTACAAAAACTGAAGTGGGTTTGATGACATAATCACATTTATTTTGCTGGGCCGTGGAAGTTCAAGAATCTTAGGGTGGATCTCAATTCTCTTCTCAGCTTGCTTGGACCTCCTCTATAAAGAACATCAGCAAGTCAGCAAAGGGGAAAATGAGATGATCCCGAAAGGTCTGCCGCTACCCGCAGGATGCGTGGGGCAGGGTTTTCAAGTTGAGAGCACAGGGCAGTGTTTGACTTTGCAAATTGGTAATCACCCAATGGTTGGTGCACACCAGGAGCAATATTTTTTTTAATCAAATGATTCCATAAGTCTACTTTATTATTATTTATTCTCTGATGGTTAGCATCAGGTTCAACAATGACATGATTTGGTCCCCAAAGTTCAAACATGGACAATGGAATTTAAAACAATAAATAAAATGGGATAGAGTCACAGTGACCATGAACAGAATAAGTGGTATAGAACACAAATGGCTGAAATAACAAACACAGGTTTGTTTTTAATAATTCCCAATGCTAATTTGTACTTTGAATACTGCAACAGTCAACCGTACCAAGGGAACTGAACTGTGTCATCATACAATATTTTAATGTAAGATATCAATCTTACACATTTGTGTCTCTTTCAACTTAACTGGTTGAGGCCAATGAGCAACCACAATGCCTCAGCAACCCATGTGGGCCCTGCTGCCTTGGACAGAGTGGGTGTAATGGAGAGCTGACGGATCACGCCACATGTTCAATCAGTGACTGAGCTTCTCCAACCGTGCTCTCATTGTTTCAGTCCAGAGAGAATTTTCAAGGAGATGATGGAAACTTTTTTTACTCCATTTAAAAAGAGGGCAACACTTCCTTTCCCAGAACAATTTATCTCTCTTCTTGACAAGACAACCTGCTATATTTACCCAACTAAAATCACAGATGATATACTTCCAGCTGCACAACTCTCGAGCTCTGTGCCACATGCTCCTGCCAATCATGCAAGTCGAACAAAATAGCCGTTAGCCAGATACAGAGCAATAGAACAGAAACAACACAGCAGAGACCTGGCCATGCCGAGAAATCTTGAGGGAACCAATTCTTATTTCCGTCCCTGTTTGCCTTTTTGTGTTAGTAAGCGCAGATGCACACGCTTGACTGAATGGAATTACAGAGCTTTCATAATGCAGGCCGCTGGGGCAATATGAAAACCCCAGAACAGCAACCAAACAGCCCACCCACAAGTTTTTCAAATGAAATATGTGCTTCTTAAGGGCAAACGGATAGAAAGATATATTGTGTTATTCTGGTGAAAAAGGAAAAGGAAAAAAAATCAAATCAGTATGTACGGCACAGATCACATCCCTGTTGAGGTTATTTGACCTTTTGTCTTTCAACGGGGTATGAATGTAACATAAGAGACAAACTGCACATGGGAATTGGGTTTAAGGGTCCTTGACATGGACTCATTATTTAAACTGTCTCCCTTGACAAGTTGGTTTAGTTATGATAAAAATCAGGTCAAATAGAAAAGGCATGTTTTTATTTTTTTATTCATGGCAAGAGGTAATGGGCTTGAGGGGCGGGGTGGGGGGAAGGGGCTTAAACCAACTTGGTAAATTTCTGAGCCAGCAGTGCCTGTCCATCTAACAACGGCTGAGGAATTCCCCGGAGACAGACAACACCAGCGTGGGTTAAAGCTGCGCAAGCATCGTGTAATGACTGTCCAATGGCCTTCCACTGTTGCAACTGGAGACGAAGGACTATGAAAGCTGCCAGGTCTCATTGCAAAGACATGACAACATGCAGTATTGACCAAGCCAGCGCAAGTCTGCCAGACAGCACTGTGCAGCATACAAAAACCTAAACTCATTAAATCATGCCACTTTAAGTGGTAGAAAAGATAACCAGTACAGTTGACTGCCAGACAATTTGCACAGAACCTTGCATGGAAAGATGCATCAAAGTCTTAAGGCTGGCACACATTGACCGAACCCTACAGAACTCTCGTGCAGTGTACGAGATGAGGCATCTACTTTTTCAGGAGTGGCTGAGACTCAGCCAATGGTTTTGTGGTGATTCAAAAATCATAGTTATGCAACGTGGCAACGACATAGATTACAACCAATCAGAATGCAGACGTGGACATTCCTTTTCCTGACACTCCTTGACTGATCCTGGGTTCATGTTCTGCTAGTATGCTTGTGACTACTGTTAGCATGAGGAAGAGCCCAATCAGCCTACACTAGTATTGCAATTCTTGTGAAAACGTAAAAGACTGAGACACACCACTAACTGAGAAGTAGATAACCTTGTATTTCCAATTAACTACTAGAATAAAATTTATTTGACAGGTAACAAGGCCCGTGTACGACAAGTTTTCAGTGCATGACGGCCCTCCAGCCTGCATTGCATCGGTATCACAAGCACAAACCTTTTATTTGGCTGAGTATTTCCTTCAGGTGGCCAAAGCTGTTCAACAACGGATCCTGTTCTTCATCCTGAAAACCAAAGCGGAGGGGGGTTGCAAAATCTCAATATTTCATTTGGAAATGATCTCTAATAAAAAGAAAAGAATATTAAAAAAAATAAAATTAATACTTTGACTCTTTAAAAATTATTCAATGCTCTTCAATGCAACATATGTGATGATGCTTTAATAGCCTTTTTGTTGAATTATAGGTACACTGAAGCAATGTTCAAATAATACTTTTAGGGGTGCACTGAATGATTATAGGGTTACTAAATAAATTTGGCAATTTTCAGCAATAATAAAATAATATTTTGTCTGTAATTATTTGATAATTTCATTATTTTTGAATGTACAATTTACACATTTTGACATTTGCAGGGCTGTGAAATGAGGAAGAGAAAATCCGAGGAAAGTCACAGTGGGGTTCTGGGGGGCACAGCCCTACAGTATAAGCGGGCCCCAGACACCAAGCAATTTAAGAAGTAATATGGTATATACTAAGCATTTCCTGGAAGAAAATAATTGATCTCAATAATGTATAACAATATTGCATCAAATGTTGATCACTTCGTACCCATTGCAGCCTGGTCATCATGGAAGGGGGATGTATGCCACCGTCTCAAAGTTTCTAATTTTTTCTGTGATGTTTTTATTTTTAGTTTTTCCCTTGCCCTCCTGGGGGTTATGCTCAGGGGATGTCATTAATATTTAGCACCTATGGGCATGTGAAGCCCAAGGGACTGTTTGTGATTCAGGGCAATATAAGTAAATGTGACTTGACTCATTCCATAACTCCATCAATATCTGATGTGTAATCTGAGGTTTAGATCATGTGATTATACTGTGATTATACTGTAGGTAGCTGAGCAATAAGAAGATACAACATAAGAGATTGTTAATTGGACAAGAGTTAAAACTTTCAGCTCTGAGATGGTGAGACTTTCTTTATATTCAGTAAGTGTACTAATTACAGTGAAATGTGAATAAAATGATATAGCCATGATATGAAAAAAGTGTTGTTCAATTACCAAGGGAGTATGGGTGTTCCATCTCGAGTTCCTCTTGATAGCACCAACAACAGCAGAAATTTCACCCTGGACAATGTAGATACTTTTGTCCACCATGATGAGTTCTGAGGGAAAAATTAAAAGTGTGAATTACTCATTACAAATTAAGTCAACAATACTTGTTACACAAGGGTAGCTAGCTAATGTGTATTTGGGTGATGTGATGTGAATTTATATTTAGATATACCCCACTGGTCTAGTCATCGCAAGTGAGAGACCAGCAAAGTCGATGCATAATAAATCCATTTGTAGATTTTTGCAAATGAACAGTACAATCAAGTCAGATGGAAATAATTGAAGGTAAAATTGTAGATTACATCTTGTAGAAATTGAGCCACATAAGTGTCATATTCCTAAAAAAAAGGGGCAGCCAAAAAGAGGGCTGAGCCGTGTACACCTGGCCATCAGCTTTGATGTTACAATCCTTACAAAGACTTATCTGGACAAAAAGAGACGTAATGAAGATGACCAGGATGGATGTTAAGGTCGCCATTGTACAACACAAAACCGATGCAACGAGGGGGCACATCAGGAAAAATACTTTACAACAGGGGTGCCCATTAGGTAGATCCTGATCTACCGGTAGATCTGAGACAGGTCCCAATTAGATCCGAGGAGTGTCGAGGAGAAAAAAAACCCCAACCATTTGTGTGTCTTTGTACATGTTAGTAATATATATTTTTTGTGTTCATGTACGCTGCACGCTAATCATCCTATCAGTCTCATTTTCACACACAAAAAGAACAAAATTAAAAAATAAAACAAAGCAGGAAAATCTTGAATTGATGGTGGCGCGTGAGTACGGCACCAGAAGTTGTTTGCGCTCAGCAGTCTGCAATTGCAGATTGTAATCAGAGCTGTTGCGCTCTGTCTTTTATCGTCATTATTCTCATTCCGAGTTTGCTTCGTGTACAATTCACCGAGAGCACGGGCAAAGAATAGGAATCTCGGAGGGCCCAGGGAAGCACTTTAAAACTGTACGTGTGAGCTACGATAGTTAACAGGCTGCAAAAGTGCATCGCATGCCTCAGTTTCAGGCCGTTTCTCATCATGGCGTTCATGTGTGCGTGTGTGTGCACGTGCCGGTACGGGTAGATCCCGGGAGGTTAGTTGATCGAAAAGTAGATCTTCGGTCCAAAATGTTTGGGCACCCCTGCTTTACAAGATTATGGTAAAACCAACAAAAGGGGAAAAAAAGCATCCAAGACCTGACACACATTGGAGGAAAAATTCCGCCTCACGGTTCTTGCAGTCAAACGTTAGGAGAGGTGTTTTTGATTGATGGACTTCTGTTTTGTATTAGGTCACCGATTAAGCCAATCGTAAATAGTGTTCCTACTGTGATCAAAGGAAAACTGTGTTACAAAGTCACACCACGGCACATGGAACAACCAATAAATCAGATGAGCAAACAAAGGAAGCACCAACCTCACCTCATGCCGCATGGCCACACAGGGCCGAGAACAAACAGAACGCCACCGCGGTAACCACAAACAAAGCCGTCACAGCCAAAGAAGGGCGACAAACAAATTGGCGGCTCCAAGCAACACCGTCACAAGGCTCCCAGGGATAGGCATCCAGAAGAAGAAAAAGAATGACTTTGAACCATAGGGAAAGCGGAACCTAGAGGCATGCAAGCCAACGCGGTAGGGCTGTGCGAGATGGCTAAAATGTAATTTCTCAATATTTTTGCCCGATGTATCGATAACGATACAATAACGATAGTATTACAGGTTCAGTGAAAACTAGTCATGCTTTTAAAAAAGGTCCAAAAGAATGTGGAAAGTATTGTATTTTCCACATTATGAATCAGTTTTTTTTTTCATAGTTTGGCCCGGGAGTGCGATTTGTACTCTGGAGCAATATCTTCGTGAAATGATTAACACAATATTATATCATTTCACATGTCATTTTCACATTAAAACGCAAGAGGGCGCTCTAGGCAGAGTCTGACATAAGTGACGAAGAAGAGGAGACACCCCATCTTTTACCTACGCAGTTGGTGGAATTGTTTAAAAGTGATACAGAAGGAAGAAGTTTTCATTGGATTTCATGATTTGGAGTGACACTGATGGTTTGGTAAACTTGTGAGCATGTTCTTTATGCTATAGTTATCTCAATATCTCTGAATACGTTTCGTGAACATACCAGCCACATTCTCAGTTTGTTTATGCGTCATGTAACGTTTGCATCTCATACACTTATTCAGCCTCTTGTTCTCTATTGTTTTTATTTTTACTTGCCTTTGAAGATGACATGTCCATTCTTGGTGTTGGATTTTATATAAAATAAATTACCCCCAAAAAATGTGATTTATAATCCAGTATGACTTATGGTTTTTTTCTTCTTTAACCTGCATGCAGGATATGAATTTTATGGCTGATGCGATTTATACTTCGGAGTGATTTATAATCTGGAAAATATGGTATATATTTTTGGAGAATTTACTGACAGCAATCAAGTTTAACAAAGTCAGCAATAAATTAAAAATAATTACATCTACATTGTATTGCAGTAGTGCTTGGATGCAAATAAATTTTATGCTAAAATAGAAGTGTTTTTCTGCATGCCCGTGTAAACTCGTTATGTAACCGTTTGTCCATGCTTGAACGTAGGAAGAATAGGATAGAATGTGGATGGATGTGTTGTCTAGCTTGAAAAAAAGTGAACCAGTCACTCCCGCACGACTATGGCGGTGTATGGGTTGATTCATGACATGGCGATTTGATGTGGAAACTTCGAGCGGTGTGAACTATGCCTGGGTCATGTTTTTGAGACTCAGAATAAACATGTTAGATTGTATGACTTTTTATTTATCCCTAAAAAGATCGTGGCAGTCAACAAATATGTACATTTGCCGAACTCAGCAAGACATAGCTTGAAACTTGCTGGTTCATTCCATTTTTCAATTTTAGAGCGAATCACCAACTTTTCAGAAACAATGCATCTAGGGGTGTTCACACGGCCAGATTTGGTCCGGTGCTACGCTTGGGCTGCCCCACTAGAGCATTCACACGTGCAAATTAGCTCCGGCATAGCCCCGGGAAACAGCTTACACCGGACCAAATTTGATCCACCTCAGGGAGGTGGTTTAAAAATTTGCTCCGGAGCAAATGCTCGTTTGCGAAGCAGCACCGGTGTAAATGTGCACGTGTGAACGCAACTGGGTTAAATTTGCTCCAGAGCAAATGCTTGTGAAGAGTTTACATACGGCGAGAATGTGTTGCTTTCGTGCTCTGTCCGACCTCCGTCATGTGTTTGTTTAATAATGACACAAGACTTGGCTGGTAACATCTTTCCTTTTGTAGGAGACTGGACTGTCTCGGAATTGTGTAGTTTGTTCCTTTGTTGTGTGTTCACAACCCCCCGCCCACATATAATTTATTTTGTGATTTCCTCTCTTGATTTTCTGTTTGGCGCATTAGTGTTTTCTTTTCTGAGTGTCATTGAAGTCATCGTTGATTTACGTTTTCGGGGACGTTTTGCTCCGCTGCAGAAACTGCCTTGTGAACGCAAGTGGAGCTGCACCGACGCTGTGCCGGCGCTGACACGCTCATCAGCTTTCTAAGTGTGAACGCTCTACACAATTTGCTGTGGTGCAAAATATATCGCAACAAAATACATCGGTGCAGCGCCGGAGCAAATGTGTGCCGTGTGAACACCCCTTCTGTCAAATATTTGATTTATTTCTGAAACAAATTTCTTTGAAAAACAATTTATTCAAATCACTCATTTAAATAATAGAAAACCAGACCATTACTTCAAATTGACACTGCAGAAAATGCACAAACATATTACGACTGAGATCTGCATTGTGCAGTGTTCAGGAAAGTGGGAGGGGGTACACTGCATGCAGGCTGGTCTCTGGTGAGCTGCAGTACAAGCTGCGGGTGATTGTTTTTTTGTGATCGTCAATGAAAGGCATCGATTATATCATATCATATGCCGATCACGGACATTTCCACGGAAATAGGCCAATTACGATCAGACTAACATTAGTAAACGGTAATTACAACTAACTACTGTTGTGACTTTTTCCTGAATGCAGTGAAATGAGGTGTTAATTTGCAGTGGAGATTATATCATCAATTGGACGATGCACCAGGCAATTATTTGGGGCATATCTATTCATGCCAAGGGCACTATTTGTGGTAAGTGAATGCAGCTAGGGTTTCCCTACCTCGTGAAATTAGCAAATTCAGATGCCATTAATTCTCAAACGTTGGTTATTTTGGTATGAGGTTTTCAGCCGCGGGACTGTCACGAGGCTTTGATTACTTGTCCCTTTTTTAGCATTTAAATTCATCAAGTGATGTTACGTTGTTACAGGAAGTTTTGGAACATATACTGGGCGGCCCGGTAGCCCAGTGGTATAGCACGTCGGCTTCACAGTGCAGAGGTACCGGGTTCGATTCCAGCTCCGGCCTCCCTGTGTGGAGTTAGCATGTTCTCCCCGGGCCTGCGTAGGTTTTCTCCGGGTGCTCCGGTTTCCTCCCACATTCCAAAAACATGCGTGGCAGGCTGATTGAACACTCTAAATTGTCCCTAGGTGTGAGTGTGAGTGCGAAATGTTGTTCGTTTCTGTGTGCCCTGCGATTGGCTGGCAACCGATTCAGGGTGTCCCCCGCCTACTGCCCGAAGTTAGCTGGGATAGGCTACAGCACCCCCCGCGACCCTAGTGAGGATCAAGCGGCTCGGAAGATGATGATGATGATGACTTGGAATCAAGATTTAACTGTTCAATGTTCAATAGCCTTGTCGGCATTTTGTATTTCCCTTTAAGGAAAAAAATTTTTAAAAGCCACAAGCCTTATTTCACCAGAGCATCTTCACGTTTCAAGGTTTGCTCCAATTTCTAACAAGAACATTTGCTGTCAACGGGTGCTAAAGCTAGTTACGTTGTCACCAGTGAGCAAGGTTGTGTTGGGGAAAATTTAAAGCTACCTGGAGGAAAACCAACCGAAATGACAGGTGTAGTGAGCAACCAAGCTCAGCTAGCATGTAAAGTCGCTGAGGTGGCTATGTATTCATCCTTTACGTAGCCTGCAAACAACACTTGTGTGTAAGCTTAATGCGTGCGACAAAACGGTCTGTCACAAAGGTTCACCAGAAATGAAATAAGCATTACCTCTGTGAGTGATCATTCTTTCGAAGATGGAGTTCCGTAGAAGCAACTGACGAACTAGCTATGAGAAAGCTAGCAGCTAGCCGGCCAACAGTGAGTGGAGAAAATCAGTATTGTAGTTCAGTTCACCACAATATATAGATAAACTATAATTTTAAGACATTCCACAGCATGATGGCATACATTTTCTACGCACCAATGATTCATTCGATCAACAGTAAGTGACAAACCATTAGGAAAACTCAATCACCCTGTCGTGGCTGTCAGTCTGGTCTTGGTAAACACAGTGACGTGGAAAAAGCAATGCGCTCTCAACCGCGCTTGATAACAGCATTTTGATTGACAGTTTTGTGGTAAAGTTGAGAAGCGGAACTATAAGGAAAACAAGAAAGAAAATTTGAAATCCAAATTGAGACTTTGATTTTGTTTTGTAAACCCCACTTGATCTGTTCGAGTTCATTAAATAAGATAAGATATCCTTTATTCGTCCCACACTGGGGAAATTTACAGCCTCCAGCAGCAAGAATGTATGTAGAAAGAAGAAAGGAGAAAGAGAAAAAAAAACCAACAAACATCTTTCAATTAAATACAATATGAACACAATGGATAAATCGCAGTACTATTTACAATTTTCCTTCACATAATTTAAATAAAAATTAAAAATTAATAAAAAATAAAAAATAAAGAATATTAACAACAATATCGTAAAATAGAGGCGGGACAAAGACAGCAGCGCATGGTGCGATGGTGTATGGCGGAAATGACGTTCACTTCTCCAATGATTACGTTTTCATTGGGAGCGTGACTGGACTGTGCTGCATAGCTCAACATTTGCCCTTGCAATTACACAATTTCAATGTTTACTGACTCAAATGATAAATGCACCTTTTGTGGAATTACATCTGAGACAATTACTGTGGAGACGAATGAAAAGCTTACACCAATTCAAATCTCCATTTATCTTTCAATATATGATCCTACATGAAAGGGGAAAAAAACAACATAAACAAAAATTGACAGGGGTATAATTTATATCTATTTTCGTCAGTGGTAGCAAGAAGTGCCCAGTAGGAAAACGTCCTGTAATATGAGGCACACCAATTAATCAACTATTAATTGATTATCAAATGAATAAACTAGAGCTGTCGGTTTAGCGCATTTTTATTGGCATTAATTTAAATGAATTTTAATGGGATTAACATTTTTTTCTCCCTAGATTAACGCGGCACACATCACAAGCGGATGTTTCGTTGCTCTATAAATACACCAGAAACAAAACAAGAGCGCTGCAGAAGTCCACGCCCATGTCTGTTTTGCCAGCCAGGCAGCGTGAGACACCAAAATCGGATACTTAAAGAGTTTATGAATGGAAAGTTTACTTTTAAAAAGTTGCCTGATCGCTCCACTGACAAGACCAATGTTACCTGTTCTTCTCTCTCTGTGTATCATACAGGTATACGATGTATGCCACTGACACGATTCCGTGCAAGAAGCATCAACATAATCAACATAGCCTGACTGTGTTAGGGGGAGTGAAACCCCCCTCTTTCAGAATGGTTTGCCCCAGCAGCACGGGGTAAGTGCTTGCGCTTGTTTGTACGGCCGGCAGTTTTGAATACAGCGGCACATAACGAGCACTAGTGTCCGGGGTCTCGTTATCCTCCAACAAACATACAGAAACAGACCGCTGTGTTCAAAGGAAACTTGTGAAAAACGAAGTATGCAACCATGGTTTAAATCCACTATAGGCTGAGTCCTAGTTTACCTTAGATGTGCACTTTATAATGTTATATTGCTCTGTTTGGGTGTCTAAAATTAATATAAATAATGACAGGTAAAAGAAAACAGGTGTGCACAAGTGATCAATTCAAAGCCATCCCTATTTCGAAAAATATTGGTCGGAATGTTATGATTCGGTTTAGGGACCAACAGGTGGCACTGTAGGGCTCCCCTGTCAGCTGCACACCTGTTGGTTATAGGTAATCAGGCCTTTAAAAGGACTCCCAGCCCGAACACTCAGTGTCGGGTCATTGTTGCTTCTTGGCTACTGTCATGTTTGTTTCAGTCCTGTTTTAGTCATGCTTTTTGTTTGTTACTTTGGACTTTGTTTAGGATTTAGTTTTATATGTTTTAAATACAATTCTTCAAATACGCCGTACTCCTCCCTCCTGCCTGCTGCCTGCTTTTTGGGGTCCACCACCACCATGCTACGTGACACGGACAAGATAGAAAATATGTCTTCCTCATCAATACCAAAAACCAATATGGATTATGAGAAACAGATCCCAAATCCTGGGCTGTTCATATTTGAAGAATACGTCTAAAAAAGATTGCTGGATTAACCTTTTACTTGTGTCATGGGAGACATAAGGCATATTGAGAATAACATCGACCAGAGCTCAGTGGCCTACATCAAGTTTCCGTTTGCCTGCAATGTACTTCTATTTCAACACCAGGTGCCACTGCTCCTAAAAACAAATAAATAAACTAAAGAAAGAACGAAAGAATGAAAGAACGAAAGATGGGGTGCCACAGTGGTCAAATGGTTTGCACGTTGGCCTCACAGTGCACAGGTGCAGGGTTCGATACAGACTCCAGCCTTTCTCTGTGGAGTTTGCATGTTCTCCCTGTGCATGCGTGGGTTTTTTTCCAGGTACTCACTCCGATTTTCCTACCACGTTACAAAACTAGACTAATTGGACACTACCTAGGTATGATTGTGAGCACAGATGGTTATTTGTTTATATGTGCCCTGTGATTGGCTGGCAACCAGTTCAGGGTGTACAGAGCCTACTGCTCCAAGTCAGTTAGGAGAGATTCCAACACGCCCGTGACCCTCGTGAGGATACGCTCTTCGGATAATGGAAGGATGGATGGATAAATAAATAAAAATGAAGAGTAGTGCCATATCTTTCCAACTGTAAGTCACACTTCAGAGTTTGGCTGCCCTTGTATACAAAGAAGCGACTTGTGTATTTAGTCAAATGAGACTTCAAACTAACTCTTCCCGAATTGTGTTGACGGCAGCGAATGAGTTCCAGCTGAATCTGAAACTTCCGCTTTCAACGACGGAAACATTTTTCTTTTTCATTTAAAATGGCTTTCCTGAACTACAATACCACGGTGTGCCAAATGTTGTGCCACATTGTGCCAAATGTTGAATTTTTGTCAGTTATTGTGTCTTTTAGTGCTGGAAACAATATATCCTTGTTGGAGTGGATTACATATCATAAACTATGGAGCTAGTTCAAAGAGACCACATTAGTTGCCAATACTACAAGAACAATTTCAATTTTTTCTTTGCGTCGACTTTCTTTTGGTGGTTGGTAAATACTTTTAATGCATTCCCGCCACCTTCTTTATGATTCAGCATCCACCACAACAATTTTTTTTATTTCCAGAACATTTTTTTCCCCCGAAAGCATTTCAATAGCCGTAAATTACACATGGATTTTCGCTGTTCGGCCCAGTCCCCTATTACCTTTGAATAGCAGCGGATGACACTATACAATTTAAAATTTATGTAATTGTGCACAATTGCATTAATAGAATTACATTCCCTGAAATATGTGTCGGGGTGGGAGACGGACTAAATAAATACATGCATACATTAAAATTATCGTGTTGTTAGCTGTCACGCTTCCTATTCCTAATCTTACTCATAAGATCCTGATGACTGTTCGTAGAGTGGACTCAACACGGAGGGGTGTTTGGTGTTTGAATTGTAACACCCCATACATACATATTGAATCATCTTTTATTGGAGACATGTACACCTTGAATAATTGTGCATCGTCATTTCATGCACCTTACTGGCACGAGGAAGTAAAGGTTTGCACAGCAGAAACAGGTATTTAGTTGTATTCATTATTTTTGTTTTAAATTATATTGTTCTATTTGTTTCTAGATGGCCCGGTGATTGAGTGGCTAACGCGTCAACCTCACAGTGCAGAGGTCGTGGCTTTCATTCTGGGTCCGGCCGTCCTGTGGGGAGTTCGCATGTTTTCCCCGTGCCTGCGTGGGTTTTCTCCGGGTACTCCGGTTTCCTCCCACATTTAAAAAAAAAAAAGTACGGCAGGCTGATCCGAAGACAGCTGGGATGGGCTCCAGCATGCCCCGCGACCTTGTGAAGATAAAGTGGACCATAAATGGATGGCGAGATACTTGTTTCTAATTTATATTCTAGGTGTTCTTGGATATTGTAGTTAAATTTGAATTTTGGTAGCTGAACAAATACTTCGTGATGAAATCAACGAATAATTGTGTTGATAAATTGTGATTTATTTATTTTTTATCTGCCGTGAGGATTATTTTTTCCATGATCACCGAGTCCTAGCTTATTATATACAAAAAGTAGGACAATCATGGTAAATGGCATGTACATTGATACTCATAAAACCAGAAGTTGCATCATTTCAAAGTTAACCAACTTGAGCTGAAAATAATAAATTAATTAATGAATAAATCAAGTCAAGTCAACAGTATTTATAGAGCACTTTCAAACAGCCATCGCTGTATATAAAGTGCTGTATATGGAGTAATTTAACATGCACAATAAACAGTAAGACAAATCGGTAATAAAGGCGGTATAAAGCACCAAACAGTAAAACCAAGAACAAATCTAAGTCATGCTGAGTCGAATGCCAAAGAATAAAGTAAGTTTTGAGGAGGGCTTCGAAGATGGGCAGCGAGGAGGCTTGCCGAATGTTCAGTGGGAGGTCATTCCAGAGAGAGGGACCAGCAACAGAAAAGGCTCAATCCCCTCTGAGCTTCAGTTTAGTTCTTGGTACTTGTAATAATGTCTGGTCCACAAACCTGAGGCGCCGGGCAGGTGTGTAGGGGCGGATGAGCTCAGAGAGGTAAGGTGGCGCAAGATTTTTCAGAGATTTGAAAACAAAGGAGGATCTTGAAAATAACTCTAAAATGAATGGGCAGCCAGTGAAGGGATGCCAGAGTAGGAGTTATGTGCTCCCTCTTACGAGTACCAGTCAATAAATAAATAAATAAATAAATAAAATGATGCATTTGTAAATAGCCCACAGGGACGCTCGTGTCAGACCGGTTCTGGTTTAAAACTGAGCTAACCGCAGAGGACACAGCATTCCAAAGACACTCATTGAGCCATAGTTTGATTACTCAGTTCACATTATATAGGTTAAACCTCAAAGCAACAAAGTAGCAAAATTGCTCCAAGTAACATTTACATTTACAGTATGCATAATCTCTGTGTGCCCTGCGATTGGCTGGCAACCGATTCAGGGTGTCCCCCGCCTACTGCCCGAAGTTAGCTGGGATAGGCTACAGCACCCCCCGCGACCCTAGTGAGGATCAAGCGGTTAGGAAGATAATCCATTTTAAGATGCAATCTTTTTAAAAGGTGGCATCAAAACTGAATATTTAATAGGGGGGAAAAAACTCGCCTACGGGGTTAAAGTTCCCTTTAAGGAAAAAAAAAATTTAAAAGCCACCACTTATTTCACCAGAGCATCTTCACGTTTCAAGGTTTGCTCTAATTTCTAACAAGAACATTTGCTGTCAACGGGTGCTAAAGCTAGTTACGTTGTCACCAGTGAGCAAGGTTGTGTTGGGGAAAAATTAAAGCTACCTGGAGGAAAACCAACCGAAATGACAGGTGTAGTGAGCAACCAAGCTCAGCTAGCATGTAAAGTCGCTGAGGTGGCTATGTATTCATCCTTTACGTAGCCTGCAAACAACACTTGTGTGTAAGCTTAATGCGTGCGACAAAACGGTCTGTCACAAAGGTTCACCAGAAATGAAATAAGCATTACCTCTGTGAGTGATCATTCTTTCGAAGATGGAGTTCCGTAGAAGCAACTGACGAACTAGCTATGAGAAAGCTAGCAGCTAGCCGGCCAACAGTGAGTGGAGAAAATCAGTATTGTAGTTCAGTTCACCACAATATATAGATAAACTATAATTTTAAGACATTCCACAGCATGATGGCATACATTTTCTACGCACCAATGATTCATTCGATCAACAGTAAGTGACAAACCATTAGGAAAACTCAATCACCCTGTCGTGGCTGTCAGTCTGGTCTTGGTAAACACAGTGACGTGGAAAAAGCAATGCGCTCTCAACCGCGCTTGATAACAGCATTTTGATTGACAGTTTTGTGGTAAAGTTGAGAAGCGGAACTATAAGGAAAACAAGAAAGAAAATTTGAAATCCAAATTGAGACTTTGATTTTGTTTTGTAAACCCCACGTGATATGTTCAAGTTCATTAAATAAAAATAAAAAATAAAGAATATTAACAACAATATCGTAAAATAGAGGCGGGACAAAGACAGCAGCGCCTCGGTACGATGGTGTACGGCGGAAATGACGTTCACTTCTCCAATGATTACGTTTTCATTGGGAGTGTGACTGTACTGTTGCGCATAGCTCAACATTTGCCCTTGCAATTACACAATTTCAATGTTTACTGACTCAAATGATAAATGCACCTTTTGTGGAATTACATCTGAGACAATTACTGTGGAGACGAATGAAAATTACACCAATTCAAATCTCCATTTATCTTTCAATATATGATCCTACATGAAAGGGGGAAAAAACAACATAAACAAAAATTGACAGGGGTATAATTTATATCTATTCTACGTCAGTGGTAGCAAGAAGTGCCCAGTAGGAAAACGTCCTGTAATATGAGGCACACCAATTAATCAACTATTAATTGATTATCAAATGAATAAACTAGAGCTGTCGGTTTAGCGCATTTTTATTGGCATTAATTTAAATGAATTTTAACGGGATTAACATTTTTTTCTCCCTAGATTAACGCGGCACACATCACAAGCGGATGTTTCGTTGCTCTATAAATACACCAGAAACAAAACAAGAGCGCTGCAGAAGTCCACGCCCATGTCTGTTTTGCCAGCCAGGCAGCGTGAGACACCAAAATCGGATACTTAAAGAGTTTATGAATGGAAAGTTTACTTTTAAAAAGTTACCTGATCGCTCCACTGACAAGACTAATGTTACCTGTTCTTCTCTCTCTGTATATACAGGTATACGATGTATGCCACTGACACGATTCCGTGCAAGAAGGATCAACATAATCAACATAGCCTGACTGTGTTAGGGGGAGTGAAACCCCCCTCTTTCAGAATGGTTCGCCCCAGCAGCACGGGGGAAGTGCTTGCGCTTGTTTGTACGGCCGGCAGTTTTGAATACAGCGGCACATAACGAGCAACAAACATACAACAACAACATACAACAACAAACATACAACAAATCCTCCAACAAACATACAGAAACAGACCGCTGTGTTCAAAGGAAACTTGTGAAAAACGAAGTATGCAACCATGGTTTAAATCCACTATAGGCTGAGTCCTAGTTTACCTTAGATGTGCACTTTATAATGTTATATTGCTCTGTTTTGATTTCATTAAAAAAAGCTGTTGAAGCAGCTGTTGTGTGACAAAATATGTTTTTCACTGTTGTTGATGGACAGTAATATTGCGTGAGAGATTATGTGTGAACAACTGCTCCAAGTGAAAAATGCTCATCTAAAATTGACAATCGAAATTGTTATTTCAGTAAATATTTGCATTTGGCACATTGAAAACTGATTCATGGTTCCAAGTTGATGAGAGCATTAAAATGGGGAAAAACAGGACAAAAAATGTAAAAGTAAATTAAGAAACGATCAAAAATGTGTGAGTAATCACGATTAATTTTTTAGTTCATTTGAGTTAATTATGACAGTTGCATTTTTAATTAGATTAAATATTTTAATCGTTTGACAGCTCTAGAATAAACATATACTATATGATATGATAATCAATTAATTACTTTGTGATCTTGTTCAACTAAAAAATGTCAAAATCCTTGGAATTTCAGTCGATTGACATTAAACATTGTCAGATTTATGTCGCCCTCCAAGAAAGCAGACTATATTTTGTGTTTAAGCAATGTAAGACATTTGCCAAAGCCTGCTTTAACTTTTGCAAAAAAGATCAACATTTTTGCTTATTTTCTGACATGAACTGAACTCGAACTGAACTACAGTAACTTTTATGTTGCTCGTATTGATGGGACGGACATACCTTTGATGGTATGATGGATAGCGCGAGGAAAAAACAGCAATACATCTGGCAGCGCAACCCAAAACACAACAAGTGTAAGTCATTGCTTCCAGTTCAGGTCAGCAATAGTCAATACTTTTTGCCACAAAATTCTTAAATAATATCTTTGAATATCATTAGTGTAATTACCCATCAATCCGGCGTATGAAGCGCTTCATCCTCACAAGGGTCATAAGTGTGCCGGAGCCTTTCCCAGATTCGTTCGGGCAGTAGCCAGGGTATACCCTGAACTGGTTGCCAGCCAATCGCAGGGCATACATAGAACTACAGCCATTCACACTCACAATCACACTTAGGGATAATTCAGAGTATTCTATTAACCTGCCATGCATGTTTTTGGAATGTTGAGGAAACCCATGCAGGCACGGTGAGAGCGTGTAAACACCACACAGGAAGGCCGCAACCGGAATCAAACCCTGCACCTCTGTACTGTGAGCCAGACCTGCTAACCATTTGATCACTGTGCCGCCATTTGCACAAATAATTGTCCCTAATTTTTTCACATGCGTTCTGCAAGCAGAAAAAGGAAGTTGGAGTGTAAGAACACTTGACCTTTGGCATTGATTCTAATATGGTTTTAATTTTAATTGGCCTTTGCAAGTACAGTAGTGCCTCCACTTACGAAAATTTCTTCATACGAAATTTTCAAGTTATGAAAAATCTCAACAAGAAAATATTGCCTCTTGTTACGAAATAAATTACGAAAGTTAAATATACAGGAGGGGCTGAAAATCGCATCTCTGAGTTTTTGTGAACGCAACATA
Organism: Hippocampus zosterae; assembly: GCF_025434085.1. NCBI lineage: Eukaryota > Metazoa > Chordata > Actinopteri > Syngnathiformes > Syngnathidae > Hippocampus > Hippocampus zosterae. The sequence goes on along the minus strand of NC_067461.1, from coordinate 21,511,518 downwards.
CTTATAGCTGCTCTGCCATTGGCTATTACCAAGCATCTTCCTGGCATCCCATTGGCTAAGAGATCCTTCTACCAAATGTGTCTAGGTGTGTAGATAAATAAATAGATAGATGTGTGTCTATACGCGTCCTCGTCATTCATCCCTCGGACCGTGAAGAGTTCCGATAGTTTTACTTTAATGTGAATAATCCAGAAAAAGTGTTCAGCAGTCAGGGGGTTGCTCATTCTGCATTTTCGAAAGATTGTTAAAAGCCGACAAAATCAAACATCCTTGGATCGGTTAGTGACAATGCGCCGAGCAAAAACCACCTCTGAGAGAGACCATAAACTGAAGAATGCAAAAAACAGTGAAGACGCAGTGTTAAATCTTAAATGACCATCATTTTTTATCTTTATTCTTTGTTTTTTTTTACATTATGCACAGCTGTCCTTTATTGTGCAATAATCTAACTGTAACATGTATTTTTAACATATTTTGATGCATTTTTTTTCTTTTGAAAACATTTATGTCTGAATTTTGGGGGGCTTGGAATGGATTAGGGCAGGGGTGCTCATTAGGTAGATCCTTATCTACCGATAGATCTAAGACGGGTCCCTAGTAGATCCGAGGAGTGTCGAGGAGGAAAAAAATCAAACAACCATTTGTGTGTCTTTGTACATGTTAATAATATATATTTTTGTGTTAATGTACACTGCGCCCTAATCATTTTATCAGTCTCATTTTTACCCAAAAAATATTTTAAAATAAAGCAGGTAAATCTTGAATTTACGGTGGCGCGTGATGACGTCACCGGAAGTTGTTAGCTCTAAGCAGTCTGCAATTGCAGCTTGTGATCAGAACTGTTGTGCTTCAACTTTTATCGTCATTATTCTCATTCAGAGTTTGCTTTGTGTACAATTCTCCGAGGGCACGAGCAAAGAATAGGAATTTAGGAGGGCCCAGGGAAGCACTTTTAAACGGTACGTGTGAGCTACGATAGTTAACAGGCTGCAAAAGTGCATGCCTCAGTTTCAGGCTGTTTCTCATCAGGGCGTGGGCGTGTGTGCGTGCGCGCAAGCCGGTAAGGGTAGATCCCGGGAGGTTAGTTGATCGAAAAGTAGATCTTCGATCCAAAAAGATTGAGCACCCCTGGATTAGGGCATTTACATGGAAAATGTGTCTCTACTTACAAAATGTTCTTGTTACGAAATTTCTTCCAGAACCAATTAATTTCGTAAGTAGAGGTACCACAGTACTTTGTTTTCAATGGCTATAACCTTGTTCTACATGAAACGGGGCACGCCACTTTCCAACATACTTAGTTTTTTAATTGTTTCCTATTTATAGCCTCGAAGTGTTTTTCATTTAAATATCTACTGTGTTAGAATAGGTTGGAATCCAACCCCATATACAAAAATAAAATGCCTAATGTCCTCACTTCACTTGCCAGATAAGCATTGTACAAATCTACTAATTGCAATTTCAAAGTGGTATCACTAAATCTTCAACTATTTGTGTAAATATGGCGTGGGTCTTTGCAAATCTTAAACTGCTTCTTTGTAGTCTGTTATCTCTTGTGTGCAGTCACAAGTCAAACATTTGGACTGTAAATTTAAAGGATACACAGTAGCGCCATGAATCAGAGGCCTCTACTTACTTTATACAAAATGTTTGATCACCTGTGGGAGTTGTTATTTTCATCATTTGTCTGCAAACACACGCATTATTTTTTTCCCACGTTAGATCAGACAGCTCTAAATCAATAAGAACTCAGTAGTCTGTGTGAGGAAAATGGGTTGACATCATGGGTTGATTATTACTCCTTAAATCCACTCCTTCAGTCTTGAGCTGCATATTCTCGATCTTTCTCTTTAACCATGTCCAATTTTCCTTAGCTCATAAACAAATACATTTCACATTATGATTTTAAAATGAACTTCAAGTACTGTATTAACAAGAGGAGCAGAATTGGCCATTTTAAATGCTTAAGTCAAGACATACCACTCATTCATGCTTCTCATCAAGCTGCAGGTAACGGTTAAATAAATACTAAGTACTCGTTTGTGATGACAAACTAAAATGCCGTGTTGTAAGATTGGATATTTGGAATGTTTGATACAGGTATGTTGGACTATGCTACGGTAGGAATCCTCAAAATCGGAATCCCAGAATGTTCTGGATCCTTAATCAGTTGATCTGCTTGTTTAAAAGTCCTTATTGTACACTAAAAGTCAGAAAGTAATATAATACAATTTGTATGATTCATTTTGTCATTGATAAAAAAAAAAAAAAAAAAGAAATAGACATTTTATTTTATTTTGAAAACCATCTCTATTTGTGAAAGTCATTACAGTAAACCCCTCGCCATATTGTGGCGAGTTATCACGCTACTGGTTACTCTACTTTTTAATTATTTTTTTTAATACCACAATACGTTGCTCTTGCTATCTCCCAATATATTGTCATTCTCTTAAAATAATGGGCCGAAGGCTTTTTTTTTTTTTTTTTTTTTTTGGCCTTAAACATCTCCTCAGGATGCTGGCCACCTCTTCCAAAATAGGCTGTACTCTTAGTTGAATAAATCATTCAATTCTAGGCCTGAAATTAAATTGTTAAAGATAATCAGAAAAATGGTTCAGTTTTTAATCTTTTCAAAGAAAAATGACTTGGTGAAGGATTTTAAGAAGGTGCCTATATTATATGTGCGTAAATGTGTTTGTGTTGTTTTAAAAATGTGTTGAAAAACCTTTTTAAAAAATTAAGTACGTACCATAAATGATATAAAAACAAGGCAAAAGTGTATTTAAACAAGACATTTCTATTTCACAGATTGGAATTTGTGGAGGGGGGAGTGGAGCAGATGAGGAAGGTAACTTTCTGATGGAGTATTATTTATTCATAAATTAAATGGGAAGGTGGTAAAATAGTAAACGCGTGTTGTACAATGTCAGAAAACTATTTTTGAAATTTTGACTTTCAGTAATAAAAACTACTTGATGAAGTGAAATATGAAACATTTTATTGGAGCATTCATTATATTGCAGCATTCTGACCTTGCAGGTCCGAAATGAAATGTTGTGATCCCTCGCTACTTCGAGGTTCGTTTATCGCGGGTTCAGTGCATCGCAGATTTTTTTCAAACATATTAAAATAAACTGTTTTTTTAGGGATTACTGTACATATGACTCTTTCCATTTTTGTTTTACATTTCAGCTTTACATTCCATTTTCTCAAATGCATGCATGGTTGTCATTGCTCTAATCACAAATTTGTTCGCTTGAGTTTATCAGTGTCGGCATGCAGCTGCACTCCTTTTTTCCAAACCAGGTGGTACTGAAACAAATACACCTGCATCATTGTTTGCATCACTTTCCGAACCAACTTTGGTAGGTGATTTTGCAAGCCCCTCTGCTCCAGCAATATGAGTAAAGTTCAATGAAAGATAACAAACATTGTTGACAATGTTATATCTCAGGGCCCACAGCTGTGTTAAGAATCTGTTAATACTCTGACAAAGATGTATGATTCATTGCTTTCTTTTTTTTGTTTGTACTGTAACACCAAAATCACTCATCTTGAAATCTGGAATATTTTTACTGAACATTGTGTGTTGTCTTTCAATGGCAACACAACAACATGTTGCGCTAACCAATAATGATAATAATAATAATAATAACAATAATAATAATAATAATAATGATAGAGCAGCCCGGTGGCCCAGTGCTTAGCGCATCAACCTCACAGTGCAGAGGTACAGGTTTCAATTCCAACTCAGCCACCCTGTGTGGAGTTTGCATGTTCTCCCCGGGACTGCGTGGGTTTAGTCTCGGTACTCCGGTTTCCTCCCACATTTCAAAAACATGCATGGCAGTTGAATGGAACACTCCAAATTGTCCCAAGGTTGTGAGTGTGAGCATGGATGGTGGTTCATCTGTGTGTGCCCTGCGATTGGGTGGTAACTGGTTCAGAGTGTCCCCCACCTACTGCCCGAAGACGGCTGGGATAGGCACCAGCACACCCCGTGACCCTTGTGAAGAAAATGATTTAGGGTGGCACGTTGGTCGACTGGTTAGCAGCATGTCCGCCTCAAGGTGCTTTGATTAAGGGTTCACATCCAGGCCTTCCTATGTGACGTTTGCATGTTCTCCCCGTGCCTGCATGGCTTTTCTCTAGGTATTCTGGTTTCCTCCCACATTCCAAAAACATGCATGTTAAGTTAATTGGACAGTCAAAGTCATCCCTTAGGTATGAGCATGAATGGTCGGTTGTCTATGTTTGTCCTGCGATGGGCTGGCAACCAGTTCAGGGTGTCCCCCACATGGATGGATGGATGAATGGATGGATGATAATAATGCTTAAAATACATTCAGACACTGACACTGTTGCTACAAACTAATCAAATGGGTTGGGTTTTTTTTTTGTGAAAGATATTGGCGCTTCATTGTCTCAATAATAAACACTACATTTCATAATGGCCATGCGCAGTTTGTTACCTAAATAAAATTCTTATGAAAACATGTATTGAGTAAACAGATTTTGCACGTTATAGACTTTGTAATTTGATTCATTAATCCGATGAAATAGTCAAAAAACCATCACCGACCAAAGTCTTCACCGATTAAATTCTTATACTTATCAAGTTAATTTTAAAACTAGTCAAGTCTGGAGTAATTGTTGTCAGGCTTCTTCCAATATCAACCAACTTAAAAAAATAAATAAATACTTGACTCTAGAAGTATCACCACAATGATCAACATTAAAATACAAAATAGCATTGAAGGCCCAAGTTTTCCTCAAACACATGGCACAGGTTTTATTTCCAAAAGGTAATATGATTGTAAGCCATTGTTAAATTATGCACGATTTAAACATTAGCACTGCACATAAATATAGTAATATAAAAACGGTATTAAACATATTACATTAAAATGGATAGCGTGTAAAGTTAAATTAAAACGGTACCTAAAAAAATGCTTGAAAACAGGGAGTTGTAAAAGATTCCATGAAAATGCTTTGTACATCAAAGAAACTAAATTGTACTCAACAAATGCAGTGCACTGGATGAAAAAAAAATGTTTTAGGCACAGTAACATTTTGCTCAATTTGAACATTAAATTCAGTGATTCATTAGTGGCCCACTAGAGGGAGCCTACATATTACTAGTGGTACAAGTGCCACACTTGAAAACTCATTGGAGGCACAAACAATAACCTGAACTGTTAATTCTGCTTTTGTCACGTTGTGCCCGAAGCGATGGAATAATTGCTTCGTGCACAACAAAATAAGCAAGTGGTAGTGGATCCCTGAAATAGCAGACACAGAAAAGGTTTGTCAGAGAACAAAAGAGGTTTAATACAAAACACAAAATACCCGTCCGGGAGAAACAACAAAAAGCGCTGGTCAAAAATAAGGACCAGGAATGAATTAAGGAGGTAACAGAAAACGCTTGCGGGAAAAATAGCAAGGAGAATGAATTGGCAACTATAGAATTTCACACGAGCGGATAAGACTGCACGCAATAGCAGTCAATTGACTTTAAGATTATAATTTATTCGAGAAGGACTCGGCGAGAATAATGGCATGGCGTGGAATACTCCGGCAGTGAGTCAACTGCCGGCGCGCCCAAATAAAGCATGTGTAATTAGTCCCAATGGGTGACAGGTGTGCAGGTGGCAAACAGGGCCTGCCCCCTGCTGGCAAACACGGGACGTGACAGCTTTAGCTGCATGCAGCTGTTGAGAAAGCACTATATAAATCAGGATGTATTGTATTGTATTGTATTGTATTGTATTGTATTGTATTACTTGTGAAGTGAAGAAGTGGCCATTTGCGTTGCCACTGCAAAATCTCGCTGAACTTGAATACATTAATCCCTTTGCCTGGTTTTCACACTGTCTCTACGGTGAAAATGCCACAAAGTGTGGCGGATGGTTGTACCAATAATTCTGGGAGAAGCCCTCAATGCACATTTCATTGGAAAGAATGAAATGATCAATTTTCACATAAGTTATATCTCAAGAGTGCTACGCGACTGCATCATGTTGTCAGAATCATGAACAATGAAGTGAAAGCAAAGTCCATCAAGAAAAAAAAACGAGATGTAACTCTACCTTCTGTTCGTCATAATTAACAACCTGAGGAAATATACTCTGAATGGTCAACGCAGCCAGTGAAGTTCACTATCTGTAAGGCATTTTTCTGTGAAGGGACCCTGATGTATAAAAAATGCACTGAAAGCAGTGTTTTCAGAAAAATAAATAAATAAATAAATAACAGTTGTCAAGAATTGAGGCAACACAAGATGAAATTGGGGCAACACAAGATGTCTCCCCTCTGCCTAAAGCCATGAGCGCTGATTGGCAGTCGAGGTTATCCATCCATCCATCTATTTTCTGATCCCTACATCCTCCCGAGGGCACCAGGGGTGAGCTGGAGCCTATTCGTTTAAGTTATTAAATATTTAAATGATCATTAAAAATTTCCACAATTCAACATTGTTCTTAGGTGTCTCACCACTTTGATGCATGACACAATCACATCCCTTCTAATGCATAACATTTGTTTCTTCAATGTTGACTGTGTTTTAAATTATTTGATCTTTTGAAAAAAACTAAATAATTATTGGACACTCCAAGTGGTCTTGAAATATATTGGTTTTGATAACCATACATTCAATTTTTTTTAAAGTTTCATAATATTTCACATTTCCATTTCCATTCCATGACCCCAAAAAAAAATAAACTACAAGTAAACACATCACTGTGACCAAAATAGGCGAAGGAATTGAGGGAGGCAACATCCAACATTTTGTGTGTAAGAATCACTGGCCACCTGCAGGTTTTCCTTACATTAGGAGCAACTAACCATTTCATTCACTGCTTCACTCTTCCTTTTGTTTTGTTAGATGACTTCTGGTTTGTTCATCAGACTATTGTCATCCACAGCATGATACTCACAAGGACAATAGCCCTTCCCTTCCCTTGCTAGCTCAAAATGGTCACGTTGCTATCGAACCCAAATTCTGAGCTATGAATCTCCTGTGATTTGGATGGCTTCGAGGCATGCCGGTCTTCTTTTGTGAAGTCCAAGCCATCTCACTTCCTGGTAACCATTTTTGTTACATTGGGGGGGAATAAGGGACGCATGCGTGTGTGTGTGTGTGTGTGTGTGCGTGTGTAAGTGCGTGTGTGTGCGTGTGTAAGTGTGTGTGTGTGTGTAAGTGTGTGCGTGGGTGTGTGTGTGTGTGCGTGCGTGTGTGTGTGTGTAAGTGTGTGTGTGTGCGTGTGTAAGTGTGTCTGTGTGTGTGTGCGTGTGAGCGTGTGTGTGCGTGTGTGTGCGTGCGTGTGTGTGCGTGTGTGTGTGCGTGCGTGTGTGTGTGTGTGTGTGTAAGTGTGTGTGTGTGCGTGTGTGTGTGTGTAAGTGTGTGTGTGTGTGCGTGTGTGTGTGTGTCTGTGTGTGTGTGCGTGTATGTGCGCGTGTGTGTGTGCGTGTGTGTGCGTGTGTGTGTGTGTGTGTGTGTGTATGTGCGTGTGTGTGTGTGCCTGTCTGGGTGAGTGAGGGAGAGCGTCCCGAGATATGGGGGCCGTCCTTTAGTGGACCTCGCTGTCACACACACAATATTTCGTATGAACGCAGCCCCCACCCTCTCTGCCCACCCCTACATTGTGTGTGGGATCCAACCGCACTGTTCTTGCAGTCTACATGCCAGCACAGAGGGGAGACAAACTGCGAGGAAAGCGACTCGCCGACTCTCGACTAGCTTTTGAGACTTTTTGATAAACCGATGAACTTTTTGTCCATGTCACCGTCACACCTGAAGCCAGGACAGCCAGCGGCCCGCAGCAAAGCTCTTTGCCTTCTCTACGGATTAATATAACCAGACCGGGATTGGATGTAAGTGCTCGCAGCCGCACTTTCCCTGCCTGTCGAGAACTTGTTTTTCTCATACACGTTTTCCGAAAAGCAGACATGAAAATGACTCCGCATGTTTCCGCCTTTTAGTCGATTTAACAGATGATCTGCGTTGAATTAAACTTCTTATAGGGCACAGACAGAAAATCCACAATAAAATCAAACTACCTGTATTTTTTAAAGCCGATTATTATTTTAAATGCAATGGACCGAAGTTGATATTGATTTGTTCTTGCATTTGAAAATGAACTGCCTGCAATTTATAGCGCAAATTAATTGAAATTATTTTCTTACTCCATCGGAAATACACACTGACTTCCCAGAGGCAGACAAGTCTGTGAAAAATATTTTGAGGTTCAGAATTGATAGGTGGCAGGTGGTTGCGGGGCCACAAGAGACACTGCTCTATAAACCCCCTCCCTACCCGCCCCTCCCTACACACGCACAGCCGCGCGAGTAATAAACAAGTCGAAGTTCACTATCAATTTTCAAAAAATATTCTGTTAAGGTAAATACATTTTAAAATACGTCATTACCTCATCATTATTTTCGAGGATTAGATTAAAACAGAGACGATGCATTTAGAATTTATATGAAATAATAGTTTTTGAATGTAAAGGAAATAAAACCCGTTTGATCAAACGTTTTGGAAATGAGATTTGCCGAATAGAAACAACCATTTAGTCATTGTTTCATGATCTACTGCCTGGTATATGATAATCTGTTTCAGTAAACTATTGTTCTTGTTGACCACGTTGACATTTTCAATATAACAATCAGAATCTCTAGAAAAACAACAACAAAAAGAAATCAGATAGACGACAAATCAAATCTAGTTTACAATATTGCGCTCGCCTCCCAGCAACGACACACGGCAATGTTAATTTAGTTAAATGTTTGGAGGAAGTGCCGTTCTTTTTTGTGGTTTTGCTGCCGTGGGAGAACGCACCCTGCTGAAGTGACAGTGATACATGCGAAAATAATTTAAAATTTAAAAATAAAATAATGTATTACATGTAGGTCTATTCATTCAATCAATAGTAGGCCTAATTTATTATATATATATATATATAATTATTATATATTATATATATATATATATATATATATATATATATATATATATATATATATATATATATATATATATATATATATATACATTAGATTCGGATTCAGAAAACATTTTTGTTTATTTTATTGTTCTTGTTTTGTTTGTGTTTATTCCACCAATGCAAATTGGCTAAAATAAGCATACATTTACAATTGAAAGCATACATTTATAATTGAAAACTAACCTACTGTATAGGAATTTGTTGTCGTCGTGCAAGCGGAGAAGTAAAGATAAATTAAAATGTTTAGGAAAAAAACCCAATGAATTTGCCATGATACGTCGTTCTTCGCGGTAATTTCCACACGTGAAAGAACTAATAATAATAATAACTAACTAAACTAATTTATTTCTGTGACAAACTATCTAAAATAGGAGCGTAAGTGCGGACGTCCTCAGTCAGTTATTTGGAGGTAGTGTTTGATTGTGCAGGTCTCGGCCTCCTTCAATCATATGCAAATGAGTGTTATAGGAGGGCCCGAATTAACATCTACAAACATCGGGCCGAAATTCCATCTGCCGTCTCTTCAAGGAGGCCCTTAATAAGTTCTCAGACAGCAAAGTGACACACATCTTAATCAACTCTTAATCCCTAGAATTAATTCTCGACGCGTTTATGAATAATTCCCGCGCTGATCGCTGCTGTCCGTGCAAATGCGAACATCCTGCACAACGGACCGCCAGATGGACCGGGGGCAATCTCCTGAAATATGAGCGGATTTTTACATCCTTTATTATCTTTTTTATTATTTTCACCATCCTCGTATATATTTTAAATAAGATCGGTGTTACTGGCATACTGCTTATGCTAATGAGCACACCAACGCAAATGGAATATTCATCTAGCTAGACGAACATACACCCGGCATCAAGAGAAAAGTCACCCACATGTTTGCAATATTATTTTTTATTAATTATTTCATTAATTAATAATTAATTAACCTCCCAAGTGAAGTGCACATTTCAGTTCTACAGTCACGCACCTTGTTAGCCTTTGTGGCAGGTTGTTGGTCATTAGCGGGAGGGGAGGGTAGCTGGGTGTAGAAGGATCTTGATTTTGGAAATATTGTCAAGTGGCCCCCCTGGCGTGTGTATAGGCTGGGAAGTGCATGCAGGAATGGGGAGGGAGGGGGCGTGAGGGTGCTGACACCTTGTTCTAGACAACATGACTGGCAGTGCCAAGCCGGTGGGCCTCTCAGCACCACATTGACACCACTCCGTCTGGCCATCCATCACTGTCAGATATATATCGCCCCTCTGGGTTGTATTACAATCAAATTACACACCCCTCTCCTCAAAAAAAAGAAACTAGTCGTTGTTGCCTGGTAAAAACCCTGGCTCCACAGTTCCAAAGAGTTTGGGTAGTGCGGCGCTGCAATTCTTTCTTACAAATGACAAATTACTGACTGAATTCCTTTAAAAAGGGGCTCGTTTTTTGGGGGGACCGAATTGTAAACTTTGGTTTTAGCACAGAGGACATATACTCTATCCAAGGAAGATCACCTAAGGACTCCATTTTACAATTCAAACTAGTTCATTTAAATTTAGAGTGTTTGTATTTTTATACTTGGTTCACGGGATGGGAACCAGATGAGATGGTTTCACAAGCACCATAGCTGTGCATTTTTCTTTTTAGTTATACTGTTCATATACTATTTGAGTGATACAGTACTTTAAAAATACTGTGTGTATGTTCAAAACAAAATGAATGTCACTCTGATGCACTATTTACGTGTATGTGAACAATTAAGGCAAAGTGGAGCTTTCTGAACCCCAAATCAATTTTAACCCACCATTCTGTATCAGGAGCCCATTAATCCAAAACCACCACACTAAGGCAGTGCGCTTACAAAGCTAATCTCTCTACTAGGAGTTTATGACCTTATACAGCCTCAAATGTTCTTTCCCAAGAAAGGACTTATAGCCCATGGCTTTGAAAACCAATTTTGGAGTCTTCTCATCTTTTCTGAAAGGCGATGATAATTCTCACGAATGTGCAATGGAAAACAGATGCAATTCTCTCGCATGATAATCTCCACAAAATGTTTGCAGTGTTGAGGTTCACGTCTCAGATTTCACACATATGGTACACTATTCTGTTTTATTAAACGCATCAGCATGCTTATGCAGAGTGGCTACAAGTAACTGTATATGCAGTTGCTCTAAATGCATCATGTTGTTCACTTCTTATTCAAGTGTCATATTTTTTGTCCATTCTCTGTAATCACATAAACCTTTCGTGACAATACCGTCAGTGATCACATCAAAATAATTCAGCCGCAGGCGTAATAAAAGCTAATCCTGTAACTTTAAATAACTTTTCGCTTCGGAAAGACACTTTTAACTTAAAATGAGTCAGAAAGCATATGATACAGAAAATATGAATTCATCCATCCATTATCTGAACCGCTTCATGAATTGTCACTAAATGTGTTTTACAGATTTAAGATTGCAGATACTGATATGTTATGCTGCAAATGGTCATAACTTCTTTTTTTAACATATGACATATGGTTTAATACAATTTCATATATGCATCAACAGGGATGCTATGTTCTATTCAAAGATAAGGAGATCTGACTTTATTGATGTCTCTTCAACACAAGATTATTTCCTTTCGACTTTAATGTACAGTTGGATCTCATTGCAAAAATAACTTAGTCGTGTCACTTTACATGTAAAAGGTAAAATCTCATTTGTAGCTGGTTGCTGTGAAATAAATCCAAAGAATGTGAAGTACTTTTCAGAAAGAAAAAAAAATCACATTTTCTTTGTTCCAAGCCATTTTTGCACTCTGTCCAAAAAAATGCTACCCCTTTTGCGAGCCTGGGGTCAACTGGTGAAAATTATTTTCTTATTGTGATTTTAAAAAAAAACCTTGAGATGACACATCTCGTTTGTGAGGGGATCCCACACTGGAGTCGGTTCAATGATGTGTTTGTAATGTAAAGCAGGACACCCACAGTGTTTCAGCATGGAAAATATTTATAAAAAGACCAAGTCCAAGCGATCTATTTCATTCTTTAAAAATACAGTAAGAATTATTTCTAGATTCAATATGTATCGGTGTGCTTTGCATAAGTGCCTGAATACAGATTGCACAACACATTGAACATTTTCTATCCTTACTTAATTCTGATGAGTTGCGGTGAATGAAATCAGCCAGGCGACGGAGTCTGGATAGGACCTGCTGCTAACAAGCCTTTCACACACCTCCCAATGAACCTCAGTAATATTGGAACGGGTATTTGGACTTAATGTTTTTTTTTTTTTTATCAATGGCCCGAAAATCCTGCTCCACATTCCCTCCTTCGGCAAGCGCCCGGGGCGGACCGACCGGCTTAACATACCCGTCAGCCGGTCGCCAACCCCACCAACAGCACACCAACTGATAGCCGAGACACGCCACGGGAGGGTACACGGGTGGACGTCTTCTCCATCCTGCACGTCATTCTCCAGTGCTGGGGAAACCGCGAGCGCACGCCCGAGCGCCTCGTCTGCTTCCCCCTGGCCCGCCCGCTCAGCGGCAAGTCGGAAACGCCGCGCTATGGAGTCCACCGCAAAACAAAAATCCTTCCCTCACTCTGGAAATACTTGGTTTACCTGGTCCCATTAATCATTTTTATACTTTATTATTATAAGTTGAGTGGCGACAGAACAAAATGGAAACAGCTAGTTTTAAAAGTTAGCGTCCTTGAATGCGTGGTGAGGGATGCAACAGCGATACATACCTGTCAACTCATACGGTTTAGCCATTGTTCATACGGATTTTGTGGTGAATCCTACATATATGGCCGTATCGCACAAATCATACAGATTCTGAACATTTCCGGTCTTTTTTTCACCAACTCCAAATGAGTTGGAGTTGGTCAAAAAGTAACGCAGGAATACAACTCTGAACACAGTAATGCCACTAAGTACAATGATGATTAGACATTAACCAGACATTGTATTATGGAGATCTACAATAAATATCATTGAAAAGTTCGTGGGTTTTTTTCTGCCGTTATTTTGACATATAAAACGCGTTGGTATGTTATAAGGATTTTTTGCTCTTTATAAGGATTTTTTGGGTAGTTTATACAGGTTGGCGCTCCGAAAAGTTGACAGGAATGGCGATATGACTGGCTGCCCTTTGTGTCTATCAAGTGACAAATTTCAGAACGGATGAGAGGAAAGTGTTTAATTATTATTATTATTATCTTTGTTAAATCGTTTTCTGCGTTGACAGGCAGCTCTATCAATAGAAAAAAAAGGAGGTCTATGTGACTTGAGTTAATGCCATGCAATCGACCAACAATTGGCGAGCTATTGGTCGCGAGCGACGCAATGGGCAAACCTGATGTGAAGTAAAGTATACATATTGTGGAGTGATGTTCAAAAGGCGGTGGGCGTATCCAACCATCTATTCTGGATGGTGTTGATCTTGTGCAGGGTTTTAGAAGGCAACGGAACTTTATTCCAGATGACATTGAGCGAGAGGTGGGGTCACCCTGCAAAGATCGCCTGTTTGGCAATTGGCTGTCTCATTGCCAGGGACACCTAAATAGACACAATTAAACGAAAACACCTCTATGGTAATTAGTCATCGGTGAACTAGACCACTTAATTCCCCTGACATTTCCAATTGTGGCAACAGTGTTCTGTTCCAACATGACTGTGCCCTAGTGCACAAAGAAAAGTGGACGAGTTTGGTATGGAAAAACGTGACATATATTCCCTCAAACACTTGATAGGGCGTCTAAAAATATCTTAAAAGAACAAAGTCTTCCCTGAAGACTGAAAACTTCAAATGGGTTGATATTTACTTCCATGTTAACTATGTGGGATATTTATGAAGGCAAAACAGCCAATAATTTGTCCATTTAATCCCAAAGAAATATGGGATTAGACATATGCAATCATTCATACAAACATCAGTTTTCTTTGGGTCAAAGGTCAAAATCAGGTGTACGTGTGTGTATATATAAATTCAGAGGGCAGTGAACCTTAAATTACGCCCACCTCTGAGTACCATGGGACCTGTGACGGATGATGGACAAACACATGGCCAAGAGCATGGCCTGCAATCACAGTGGTGTAGCGCCATCTCTACAGCAGGGGGGCTGGATGGTTGGAGGCGGAGACAAATACAGTCCAGCCTTTCCTGGAATCTAAATTTACTGCTTCTAAGTAAGAAAGCTGTAACCACAACCCTACTGCCCCACAGAGACTGCCCATATCCAAATATCCGGTAAAGGTTGAAATACAGCCTCAACATTTATGCCTGGAAAAGAGGGTAAATTGTGACAAGGTTGACTTGAGGTGACCCCCCCCCCCCAAATTCCTATTGTTTGTATTATAAAACAGATTTTGTGTCTTTGGGGGTGTGGGGGAGTGGTATACAGCATTTAAGACTTTGCACACATTGCATTTTTTCTATACAACACTTGTCATCCCCAAAGCCCATGTATTCAAGGTGTTAAATACGCTGCGATAAATAAAATTAACCATTAGTTATTTTGGGAGCGATGTGAAAGAAGATGTCTCATCAGCTTGCCAATTGGTCTAGAAATCCAACAGCAATAAATTGCTTTCCATGTTAGCCTAAAATAGTCACTGACAGGTCTCGCTCTGTTCATGACGTCACCACAAAGTGGAAGTGGAAACAGTCAACAATTTATTGGTAAAATGAACAACAACGTTATATAGAAATAATAATAGTCATAATAATAATAATAAAGATAAGAATAATATTAATAATAATAATGATGGTGTCTATTGATGGATGTATTTTTAACTCGTTCAGTGCCGTTGACAGGCAGCTCGATCAATACCAAAACAATGGGAGGGTTGGGAGTTAATGCCAAATGTAGAAAAAAATGTGACGGAGAGTGTACCTCGCTAAATCTTAAACCAATTGTTGACAGTGTGCATTCAACGTGTATTTTGCGTGTCCGTGTGCAGAGCCTGGTTATGGATTTTAACCTCCTGACGGATAGCGATGCCCGCAGCCCGGCGCTGTCGCTCTCCGACTCTGGAACTCCGCAGCACGACCAGGGATGTAAAGGCCAAGAGAGTAGTGGTAAGTACCCTTACACTGGTGAATTGAATCGGGGTCTATTAAAAAAGTAAAAAATGTACATTAAAAAACTGTTACTAAAGTGAAGCATTTTAGAAATAATACAAGGTGTATTATAAGCTAGAGTTTAGATACAAAAAACAGCGCTATTTGCATGAATAATTAATGAAAATATGATGATTATCCCATTTTGTTTCGTTTGTTATCGTCATGAACGTAAACACGTGGTGATTAGTGTTAATTCAGAAATAAAAATATATGTAAAAACGCTAATTGTCATACTTGGGGTTTTGCTGTGCCCCACGTAATCTGGGGTATGTGCCAATTATCATGACATGCGGGACATCAAAAACGGATGGGTGCCCAACTAAAACGTTACTGCCATTTCATTTTGCGTTCGTCATAAATAATTAAGAAATAATGCAATAGCAATAAAATAAAGGTAGTGAGATCTCACGATAACATTTTCTGCATTGAATGGCTGGGGGAAATCAAATTCCAATTGAACCAAATTTGGTCCATTGTCGTATAAAATGCTACGTGCATATTATGACTAATTTTCCTAATTCCCCAGTCAATTCAATTCGGTTTGTCCTCACACTTCTGCTTGGAATTAATTGCAGAGCGTTGAATTATTTAGCGAATGTGATGATATTCAGTGGACCAGTTCAGACAAAGGTGTCATTCATACCCTGGATTATTATTATACTATATTATTATTATTATTATAATTATTATAAACCCATCCAGTGACGCAGTGTAATGACAGCCCGTGATAAATACGCGCTATTTATCTTGCTTGTAAATGCATAGACTGGAATTAAATGCGCCCGGAAAGCATGAGCCACGCACATATCCCCTAATCCTCAATAATTGGACACTCCGTTGTTTGTGGTCTCTCTCGTGGTCAGGCGATGGCTAATAAAGCACAAGGTATTTCTAGCGACTCCGAAAATGGAATTTAGTCACATAAGAGCTTGCGGGAATGCAGAATACACACTGTGTCCCGTTCGGTTTGATCTGGTGTTATTGTAAATATTTTTTAAAGAAAGTAATAAATTTTACGACGAATCGGATAATATTGGTTAGGGAATAGTAATTCGCCCAGTTTACATCCGATTACACTTGACGTTGTGTTTTAAAAGCTAAATAAAAGTATTATCGGGAGCGCGTCTGACAGAAGGAAACCTCCTTGTCCGTGACAGCGCGTGACTCATGTTTGCAGCTGAGCACAAGGAAATATCAAATCGAATAATTTATGTTAAAAGTTCTGCAGAATAATGCAGAAGAATAACTAACTTGGGTTGTCTGCACGCGCAGGCCACCTTTGTATTCAGCAGAAATGCGTTTATTATCGTCACATACGATAATAGCGAACTTGTAAAGAGTACATTATTCGTTAAAACGGAGCTTCATCGTGTTTTATATTTCTTGTTTTGAATATCATGAACGTTTGCATGAACGCATCATGGTAGTTGCGTCCACGAGTTAGGGAGATTAACATAATTGCTAACGTAGGCAATGCATGGTTCGACACCCTAACAATTCATACGAGTACACTGTATTATTTCTTACACCATGTACCAGACACTTGAATTAAATATAAAGATATAATAAATTGTCTTTTTTTTCTACATCATCAACAAAGAAAAATGAAAAGTGAATGTTCAAATGTTGGCCTCATTATCTGCTGCCGGAATGTAATTACATCAACTGCAATTTTAATGAATGTTTTTATAAATAAATTTAAACTTATTAAAATAAGTTGTGTTACTATTTCCTGCAGGGCAGGCAAAAGAGGCTCTCATCTTTTTTCTTTTTTTTTTTTAATAGATGAATGAGTGTCAAATGACGTCATTTTTTTTCTAGGTCCATGCATATTGTGAAAGTACATTTTCAGTCAGAAGATTACATGAGCTAGGTTATTTGTTTAAAAGCCTTGCATAATAAACTCCTCCGTGAAGCTGACCTGGAAAAAGTCTGGTTTGTCAGCACATTATCAGTCAGATTGCTTCCATTGTTGGGAAGCGCGTTGCTCTAAAAAGGGCTGCCCTTTCCTCTGTATTGTGTTTTAGACTTTGGCCTTAAGTGACAGCTTAGCCAGTGTCAGTTTACTGCCAGATAACAGCCACAGCTTGGCTCTTATTGGTTTTGCTGGTGGCCCCGTGGAGTCTGTTTTTAAACCCTGCTGATGATTTCGAGCCGCTCCCAGAGAGTTAAACCCTCACCAAACAGAGCCCAACCTGCCCCAGTCACAAAAGCCTGATCCACAGGATTAGCTGGCCAACTAATTTCACTTCTTTCTGTGAGGTCCTCATAGCAGCGGCAGCCAAATCTGGTAGAGTCCTGGCAGACATAACATGGATGTGTGGTCCCCCTATGGCACTCATTGTGCCGGGCGACAGATACACTCCGTATTTTCGCACATCTCTGAACGTAATGGAACCAGTAATTGCCATGAACTAGTCCAAAGGTAGAAACATTTCAGATACGATTTTAAGATGTTTTTCACATGCTCGTCACTTGCTAAAGTCATCAAGAGCAACCGAAGTGATGTTTTACAACAAAGCACAAAAGGGCTCGTTTTTTCATGCTTAGTACAAATCTTGCACTGGGCACAGTCTAAATCCGAGCAGAGGTGGGCGAGAACAAGTATTGGTATACTTGTAGAGCTATGCAAGTGGGTGTAGTGAGTGCCACATTTCAAAAAGGGCGCCATTGTGGGCGAGAATACAGAGGACTGAATTTACGGCTCCCAGTCCCTGCCATGGTGGATGGAGAAACTGAGGAGATAAAGTGCGCTCGTAAGTAAGCGCAAGCAGACCTCCATGGGCAGATGATATAAAATTGACATGAGCGGGATCAGAGATCTGTGAAATGTCCACTTGGATGCTGCCTCCCACCCTGTGTACATGCCCATGTGAGACCGATCACTTCCAGCCCCAGGCCCGCAACCCTCCGCCATGCCCCGCACCTGTGCCGCAGGCAGTGGGTTGATTTATAAAAACAATAATAAACATGATAAATGTACCGTAATGCATTCAATGAATTGAGGTCAGCAATGATTCAAAGAGTTTGATGCACATAGTTGTCATATTCATGAATGAAATACGATGGCATGCATCATTTTTCCATTCAGCTCAGAATCTGCCTCCCTGCCTGCAGCAATAGTGAGATATGGTTCCAGGAATAAGGTTTAGAGTACCTTCAGCTATGAAATTGTCAGGTGCACGTTGAAGGAAATGCCTTTGGCACGTCAGAACTCCCAGCAAGGCGCAGAGAGTTGATCCAAAGTCCCAAACAAGCACATCAAGGATTGCATCGGCATGAAAATCAGGATACACCAGGTTTTCTGCTGGAGCGCAGCTATGCTGTCTGATGATAGAGCCCCGAGACTGTAAAATCTAGTTTGTTTATCAATACTAAAGAAAACAGAACAACTGTATTTGGATGATTGATGGACCAACAAAGAAATACATTTGTTTTATCATCTGAAATAAGTCAATATTTTATTATTAAAGTATATGGATCCAGATAATCTATAAGGTCTGAGCA
This sequence comes from Hippocampus zosterae, assembly GCF_025434085.1. Taxonomy (NCBI): domain Eukaryota; kingdom Metazoa; phylum Chordata; class Actinopteri; order Syngnathiformes; family Syngnathidae; genus Hippocampus; species Hippocampus zosterae. Next base: position 21,492,901 of record NC_067461.1, on the reverse strand, counting down.
TTCAACCTTTTTTTTCTGCCTTTGAATATCGCCACAACCAAAAGGGAATGGGTACATACTTGTATGAGTTCCACAGAGCTAGTTATCCAGCCATTTGATGTGCTCTTGCCTTGATTGTGTAACATTTTTCATCAGAGGCGCTGAAGAGCTGACTGCAAGTGCTCCATCTTGGGTCCTCTTTTGGTAGCCTGTAGAGTCCTTGTCCCTTCTCTTCTCTCCTCTTGTTGTGACACTGACTGCTAAAGTATGACATTCATTCGGCACAGGGCAATGTGGCGTGCATGTCGTCTATGTCCGGAGCTCTCGAGTTTTTTGTAATTATATCTATTCATTCATTCATTCATTCATTCATTCATTCATTCATTCATTCATTCATTCATTCATTCATTCAATTTCATCCACACTCGGGTCGCGGCGGGTGCTGGCGCCTATCCCAGCCGTCTTCGGGCAGTAGGCGGGGGACACCCTGAACCGGTTGTCAGCCATTCGCAGGGCACACAGAAACGAACAACCATTTGTGCTCACACTCACACCTAGGGACAATTTGGAGTGTTCAATCAGCCTGCAGTGCATGTCTTTGGAATGTGGGAGGAAACCGGAGGACCCGGAGAAAACCCACGCAAGCTCGGGGAGAACATGCAAACTCCACAGAGGAGCTGGAATTGAAATAATAATTGGAATACCTCTGCACTGTGAAGTCGACGTACTAAACACAGATTACCGGGCCGCCCGTAATTATATTTGTTACTTTTTAAATACTACTTCATACTTGCCAACTTTCCAGATTCAGAGGTTCAAGGGAGACTCCCGATTTCTAACCCTATCTTTCATGTGCTTGCCAATGAGTCATTACTCTGATTATTCTCATGATTTTACAGTAAAGTAAACAGTTAACACTTGGGGCATGTGACATGCCATGGTTCGCGACAGCATGCTCGGATTCATTGTCAGAATAACCATCCAGCGATTACTCTTCTTTTGAAACAGCCTTGTGAATATTTTCAGGTGAATGTAATGCCTCGTGTACTGTACATTTTTAAAAAATGTTTTCTTTTTTTTTTATAGACCATGTTAATCAAAAATCAATGCTGCCACTAAATGTTTTGGAAACCCGGCAGAAGCGTCCCACTGGTGCAAAAGATTCACCCAACCATCCATTTTCAACACTGCTTATCCTGGTGCTGGAGCCTTTCCCAGCCCAGACTCTGGGCGGAAGGCAGACCACACCCTGAACTGGTCAATTGCAGGGCACATATAGAGTCAAACAACCATTCAGACCCACAATCGCACGCTGCCCACTCACAAGTCAGGCGAGTGTACCACGACACAATCACCGACTCCAGTGCAAAAGATTTACTGTACATTGAAATGCATAGAGCCATTGAATTGATGGTTGTGGCGGTTGAAGGAACGATAATTCGTAAACATTTTTGTATAGTTTTTGAGGGTAAACCGGGTAATTTATTCATAATCACAAAAACAGCTCTGTCAGCCTCATTTTCCTTCATGTGTTAAATATAAGGGGAAAAAAATGGAAACCTGGCCAACAAACCTTGGACCAATACCCCAATGAAAAAAATCTCGCAACCCGACTCATATTCAAATCAGACCCACAAACAACCATATGGGAGAGAGTTTTTGCCTTTAGGCGCGTATGTTGCCATTTTCTGGCTGTTGTGTTAGGTTGTTGAAATTGAATTCTGGAGTTTTCTCTGTGAATCTCCCGTCATGAATTCAGGCTGGAGCTCGCTCAGGAGAAAGATATTGATTTAAGTCTGTCCTTACCGCAACTAGGCTTAGGCTTCTGACGTTAATATTATTCTTATAGTTTCAGAATATGATTATATTTTCTATCGACCTCCACATATATATCTGGGTGAGAATCGGTCATGTTTTTTCCCCCCAATAGGTTACGGAATGTGTCCAATGAATGAGGCAAAGTTATAACATGAAGTAAATAAAAAATATAGTGAGTTTCCCCGTCATATTTTTATTCTATTTCTACATATCTGCACATAAATTGTGGTGCGAATTGGTCTTGTTTTTTGATTTCTATAGGTTACAAAATATACAAGGCAACCTTATGACATGAAGACAATGCAAAATATTGTTAGTTTTGTAGACCATGATGATTGCATTTTTATCTAGCCATTGATCTTTGGTAGCAATCAGGCACATGGGTTTGGGATACAGCAGCTTCTATCAAAACTCTGAAGCTCACGGGCTTTGTCAGACATTGCCAGCCAATGTGCTGTAACACACTCAGTTTTTTTCTTTCTCCACGGAAGAACAAACCTGATAGATCATGGGAATATTTAAAGACGCCATACAGCATTTTCTTAGCAATGGAGACCAGCACACAAAATGAACAGTCTAGTCACTTCATGGATTTGACTTATTGCACCTATTTTGGTTCCCGCCTGTTTATTCATTGCATACTATTTGCATATGGTAGTAAGTAGGTCTATGTTCTAAAAGGCATGAATGTTTACATGTTAAGTTACTCTGCTAATGGAATGGCTGGTCTTCCACTAATGGGCACACTCTCCTGTACATGACTGCAGACACAGAGAAATCCCACCCGAACCAGCTGGATGAATCCAGTACTGATGACGGCTCACTGAAGAAGAAGCAGCGCAGGCAGCGAACTCACTTTACCAGCCAGCAGCTCCAGGAGCTGGAGGCCACCTTTCAGAGGAACCGCTACCCTGATATGAGCACCAGAGAGGAGATTGCAGTATGGACCAATCTCACAGAGGCACGGGTCAGGGTGGGTACACACGTTGATAATTTATCGGGACTGATTTTAACAGTCAATATGGGTTCTATCATTGGCCAGGGTCCAGGAAAGGATCTGGTGGCTACATTAAGCTGAAACCTTTCCATAGGTTGATGCCGCTGCATCAATGTGACGATGTAGACTCCGGTCTAGTTTTCAAAAGAGTGATTTTTGAGGCTTTCTGTATTATTTTGGACGATGTATGGTGGAGCCATTTTTATCACCATTATTTCATTCGTCAGACGATGAAACGTATTTCGCCAAATGCAACCTATTGAGTTGAGTAACCTATTGTAGCTAATATGCACTTGTTCGTGAATGTTAATGCGAAGAGCAAATGGGGATTTTTGGTGCGAGCCCATGCTTTTTAACTTTCATTTAACCACTTGATTCACTTTGGTATACAAATCATACAGGCCCCATTTTTTCCCCAAACAGTTCACCCGTGGCACAAAAGACAGTTGAATCATGTCGTAAATAAACATTTTATGAATTTATGGTACAGTGCTGATGAACAACAAATCTGGCCAGTCCATGACCATTCATCCTTGACCTTGCCAAGAGATACATACCATACTGCTCCTGTAGGTACAAGGCTGTATGGCATGACCTACCATTTTCTTACATATATCACTGTGCTACATCTTTTCCTTTGCATAAAGGTTATTTAGTATTTAGAGTGTTCCATTAACCTGCCATGCATGTTTTGTAATATGGGAGAAAACCGGAGTACTCGGAGAAAACCCACGTAATCGTGGGGAGGACATGCAAATTCCACACCGGAAGGCACTGTGAGGCCGGCACGTTAACACGTGAACTCTTGTCATTTTGCTCTAATATGTATTCATTCACACAATACACACAATAGCTACACCACTTAATGCAATGCAGGAACAGGACAAAAACACCTGTGTTCAACCATCCATTCATATTGATGCAGACAGCCGTCATTTTCGAAGAGATGCCTCTTTCAGGGATTTCATCGCAAAGGTGATGCAACCTTTTTTTTTTTTTGAATTATATGCACACTGTTTGAACTTTAAGATGTATTGTTGTCTTTGGTGGAACACTGAGTTCTGAGAAATTATGTGGAGTTTGCATGTTCTCTTTCAATTTGCAAGGTTTCTCTACAGGTACCGTACTCATCTGATTTTCAAGGCATGTACAGTAAGTAGAAAAAGTCGACACTCAGTCAAATGTTCAGAAGTTTAAGATAAACATCAATTAAAACCTTTTTCCACCGTTGGTGTAAACTGAGGAGGTAACTAGACATGTGTTGTTGGATAGCCAAGGCAGCAAAGACTTCTTGATTTTCCACAAACCCTTTTTACGCATAACAAAATAATTATCTCACGCTACTCAGCGGTCGGGTACACCCGATTCCCATTTCGAAGGTTTACGGAAAAAGGTGTCACACTGACATGATAAATTAAAGAGGCGCCGCCGTGTGGCGTGATAACGTATGATAATAACGGACTGTTAAAACCATAAATTTGACCTACAACCTGTACAACTCAATTGAGAAAACTGAGTTGTACCGGTATAAATTGCATGTTCTGCGTGTGCAGTATGATCTCAATAGTTTATGTTTTTTTTTTAAACTCAGCACAGGTTTTAACTCCATTTGTCATGGAAAAATGCTTTAAAATTATTTATCTCCATTTTTATTAAAAATAAATAAATAAACAGGGGCGTAAATATTTTTTTATATCCACCAAACGTTAAGTTAATTGAAAACTCCTAATTGCCTTTTGGAGTGAATGTTAATGTCTCTCAGTTTCTATGTGACAGGTCTATAAGTGACTGATGATTTGAGAGATGAGTGATTTAACTCCATTGATTTTGCGTGGGATGAGTCGACAGCCAATGAAACACAGTCAGTATACAGGCATATTCATAGCAAGCTCAAAATGTGGTGTTCTTTAAATATAGAAAGTGGTGTCTGGACAGTACATCATTGTTGAAATTAACCAACATTTTCCAGGTAATTGGGTGGCAAAGTATAAAAGCACAGGTCTAGTTGATGAGAAATGTATAACGGTTAAAGCAATGCAGGTACTCTAGTAGAGCCACTGCAAAAAGACACACAATAGCAATGGAATTTGTAACAACCAATCAAATCCATGACATAGACTACAATGATCAATGAGAAATATTTGTTTTTATTTTGGCTATTTTTAGCTCATAACCATATTCATGAGATGAAACGTCACAATGTGTGCACTAATAGTTGTTCTTCCGGAAAAAACAACACATTTCAGATTGGCCTCTTAAATCCGTTTCACCTGCTTATGCTTTAGCAGCTTTACATGCTTTTCACCTGGGAGCATAATTTACCAATATGTGGTTGAGCAAAAAGCTGTTTATAAACACTTTTTTGAGCAATGGAAGTAAATAGTGGAATTAAATGTCATTTTGTGCTGTCCAGTTTCCAAAATAACAAAACAAAACATTTGACCTGCTTTAAAAAAAAACAAAATTAGACTGAGTGTATAAACTAGATCATTTGGATTAATCTACACACATCCAAAAATGAGTACGCTGAGAAGCCCTCTCATTCTTGATGGGAATGCGAAGCTGGCCTACGACTGCAGGGCCACTTTATAATTACAGCCAGCATCGATATAGACAGGAGAATCTTAGAGGTAGGCGGCCCGGTAGTCGAGTGGTTAGCATGTTGACTTCAGAGTGCAGAGGTACTGGGTTCATTTCCAGCTCCGGCGTTCCTGTGTGAAGTTTGCATGTTCTCCCCGTGCTTGCGTAGGTTTTCTCTGGGTCCTCCGGTTTCCTCCCACATTCCAAAAACATGCATAGCAGACTGATTGAACACTCCAATTTGTCCCGAGGTCTGAGTGTGAGCGCGGAAGCTTGTCCGGTTCTGTGTGCCGTGCGATTGGCTGGCAGGGTGTCCCCCGCCTCCTGCCTGAAGACAGCTGGGATAGGCTCCAGCACCCCCCGCGACCCGAGTGAGGATAAAGCAGTTTGGAAAATGAATGAATGAATCTTAGAGGTGTGATAGCACCTCAATGAATAGATTTCATTCATTATGTCTGAATGAAATCAATTCACAATCTATTCACCTCTAATCTTCGTCTTCCATGTTAGCTATGGTCATAAAAAGTGTGAACAGTTTTGTCAGCGTTGTGAGGTTGACTATTGAGTAATTCCATTTGGAGGCAAAAAAGGCAGAACGGGGTGTACTCTTTGGCTGTAACCACTGACCACCACTTTGTAGTCAGTCGCTGTTACTGTGATGTCTAAAAAGGATTTTATGTGAAATTATGTACATACTACTTCACACAAACTCACCTAAGCCACATTATCTGATCAGTACGCTCTGCCGTCAAAGCTGGATTTCTGATAATTTGGCGAATGGTCCTCCAACCCCTTTGTACATCATATAAATATGTAGATGAATCATATTTATGATCCTTAATTTTCCACATAATAAAGCCCATCTCTAGTTTGTCTTGGCGTCACCTAAACCAGGGGTGTCAAACTCATTTTCGTTGCGGGCCACTTTGGAGTTACGTCTTCCCTTGGAGGGGCGTTACAACAGTGAAACTGAATAAATGTTTAATCATCACATCATATTCTTGTACACACACAAAAAATTGATGACTGGTTTTGAAATCAGTCAACAATATATATATATATATATATATATATATATATATATATCCATCCATCCATCCATCTTCCGAACCGCTTGATCCTCACTAGGGTCGCGGGGGGTGCTGGAGCCGATCCCAGCTGTCCCCGGGCAGTAGGCAGGGGACACCCCGAATCGGTTGCCAGCCAATCGCAGGGCACACAGAGACGAACAACCATTCACGCTCACACTCACACCTAGGGACAATTTAGAGTTTTCAATCAGCCTGCCACGCATGTTTTTGGAATGTGGGAGGAAACCGGAGCACCCGGAGAAAACCCACGCAGACCCGGGGAGAACATGCAAACTCCACACAGGGAGGCCGAAGCTGGAATCGAACCCGGTACCTCTGCACTGTGAAGCCAACATGCTAACCACTGGACTACCGGGCCGCCCTATATATATATATATATATATATATATATATATATATATATATATATATATATATATATATATATATATATATATATATATATATATATATATATATATATATATATATATATATGCGGCTGGATAGCTCAGTTGGTAAGGCATCGGTTTGGCATACGGGAGACGGTGGTTCGAATCCCGCTTGGGGCAAAAATGAGCACATAACACCATCCAGTGTGGGTCCTTGGGCAAGATCCTTCACGCTAATGCCTACCTCATACAATGATGAGAGACAATAAAACGAATGACATGCCGGCTCAGACGTCGCCCGGCCAAACAAGGTCTGCGTCAGGTGCTGGGGAACCAGAGCACCCTGATGAAAAATGGGCTACTGGAGATGGGCGAGATGCGATAACATGGCTCTGTTGGAATGCTACTACTCAAGCAACCCTAGTCAGAGGGGTTACATGCAGAGAATGTGGGCTAAATGGTTACTTCGAAACCCACAGTCACGGTTGACCGCGAAACAACTAGTAGCTCAGTGTTCCAACATCCACAAACGGCAACTGCTGTCACAACTTGAGATTGATGAGGCACAACGCAGGTTCCATGGTGAAGGGCCCCAGGCTGCCAGATCAGAGGAGGAGGTCATACAAGAGATTGGGAGGCAAGCCCCAATGAATGCAGATGATGAGATTGGGTGGTCAGCCCCAATGAATGAAATGCTGAGCGAGGCAGCAACTGACCTGAAAGCTAAGATCATGGCGAGAATGAAAGCTGGGCAACCTAGAAACCGATTACAACGGCTATGTGAAGTACCATCTGAAAGTCTCATAGAAAGTGTGAATGCAGCACTGAGGGCGATCCCTACCGTAACGATCACAGAAACCAATGAGCTGATATACGCTTCAGCATTAGTGATCCTGGAGACTCTGGGCTATAAGAGCAACCATGGAAGCCATGAGATACGTTACCCACCATGGAAAAGACGGTTGGAGGCTAAGATCAAGGTGGCCCGGAAAGATGTGAGTCAATTGACGGAGGCCCAGAGAGGTGTGATGAAAAGGCCGATACCCGAGAGGTACATCCAGATGACCATACCTGAAGCACTCGAAACTGCCAAACAAAGGCTCCAAGCCTTGTCCAGTCGCCTAAAGCGGTACACGAAAGAGAATGAGGCCAGACGAATAAACAGGCTGTTCGCAACACAACCTGCGAAAGTGTACGCTCAGTGGCAGGGTCCTAACAACAGAGCTGACCCACCAAGACTGGAAACTGAAAGGTACTGGAAAGGCATATGGGAGAAGGAGGTTGCACATAACAGCAGTGCACAATGGCTGGTGACCCTGAGAGAGGAACACAGCAACCTCCCTGAACAGAACCCGGTTACCATAACAGTGGCAGACATACAGGAAAGAGTCTCAGATATGAAGAACTGGACAGCACCAGGCCCGGACATGGTCCATACTTACTGGCTAAAGAAACTCACAGCACTCCATGAGCGCCTAGCAGTACAAATGAACCAGCTGCTGAGGGATGGGACTCACCCAGAATGGCTAACCGAAGGGCGAACGATCCTGATCATGAAGGATCCGTCGAAGGGTGCAGCCCCATCCAACTATCGGCCAATAACCTGTCTCTCCACAACATGGAAGCTCATGTCAGGCATCATTGCGGCTAAGATAAGTGGACACATGGATCAATACATAAACGAAGCACAGAAGGGCATTGGTAGAGATACCAGAGGAGCCAAACATCAGCTCCTGGTTGACAGAACAGTCGCACAAGACTGCAGGTCCCGACGTACCAACCTGTGCACAGCTTGGATTGATTACAAGAAAGCCTATGACTCGATGCCACATACATGGATCACTGAATGCTTGGAGTTGTATAAGGTGAACAGGACCCTAAGAGCCTTCGTTGCGAACTCGATGAGGATGTGGAAAACCACACTTGAAGCCAATGGCAAGCCACTTACCCAAGTGTCCATCAAATGTGGCATATAGCAAGGTGATGCACTCTCCCCACTGCTGTTCTGCATAGGACTGAACCCCCTAAGCCAAGTAATCACCAAGACAGGCTATGGATACCGCCTCAGAAATGGAGCTACAATCAGTCACCTCCTCTACATGGATGACATAAAGCTGTATGCTAAGAGCGAAAGGGACATAGATTCCCTGATCCACACAACCAGGATCTACAGCAGCGACATCGGGATGTCATTCGGGCTTGAGAAATGTAGTCGGATGGTGACTAAGAGGTAGTCCGCACTGAAGGGGTCTCACTCCCTGAAGGAACAATAACAGACATTGAGGACAGCTACAAGTACCTTGGTATACCACAAGCCAATGGCAACCTCGAACTGGCAACAAGGAAAGCGGCTACGGCCAAATACCTCCAGCGAGTGAGGCAAGTCCTAAGAAGCCAGCTCAATGGCAAGAATAAGACCCGGGCAATAAACAGCTATGCCCTGCCAGTGATCAGATACCCTGCAGGAATAATAAGGTGGCCAAAGGAAGAGATTCAGACCAAGGACGTTAAGACCCGAAAGCTCCTAACCATGCATGGAGGGTTCCATCCCAAATCCAGCACCCTGAGACTGAAGGAAGGAGGCCGGGGACTAGTGAGTGTGAGAGCCACTGTCCAGGATGAAACATCCAAGCTCCATGAATACATCAAGGAGAAGGCTCAAATGGATGACGTACTCAGAGAATGTCTCAGACAATGGGGAACAGAAGATGAGGCGCTGGAAGAGGGACCATCATAGGAGGACAAGCCCCTACATGGGATGTACCACCGGACCATAACTGAAGTGGCTGATCTAAAGAAGTCCTATCAGTGGCTAGAGAGGGCTGGCCTGAAGGACAGCACAGAAGCACTCATCCTGGCTGCTCAGGAACAGGCCTTGAGCACCAGAGCCATCGAGGCCCAGATATACCACACCAGACAAGACCCAAGGTGTTGGTTGTGCAAAGAGGCACCTGAGACAATACAACACATAACTGCAGGGTGTAAGATGCTGGCAGGGAAAGCCTACATGGAACGCCATAACCAGGTGGCTGGCATAGTCTACCGAAACATCTGTGCGGAGTATGGACTGGAAACCCCAAGGTCAAAATGGGAAACACCTCCGAAGGTGGTGGAGAATGACAGAGCGAAGATCCTGTGGGACTTCCAGATCCAGACTGACAAGATGGTAATGGCGAACCAACCAGATATCGTGATCATAGATAAAGGGCAGAGGAAAGCCGTTGTAGTGGATGTAGCGGTCCCAAGTGATGGAAACATCAGGAAGAAGGAACATGAGAAACTGGAGAAATACCAAGGGCTCAGAGAGGAGCTGGAGAGAGCCTGGAAGGTAAAGGTGACAGTCGTGCCTGTGGTGGTCGGAGCACTCGGGGCAGTGGCCCCCAAACTAGATGAGTGGCTGCAACAGATCCCGGGAACAACATCGGACATCTCAGTCCAGAAATGTGCAGTGCTGGGAACAGCAAGGATACTGCGCAGAACCCTCAAGCTTCCTGGCCTCTGGTAGAGGACCCGAGCTGAATGAGGGACGGACACCACCCAAGTGGTGAGACGAGGATTTTTTTTTTATATTGATCAATCATTGTTCTAGTGAGTGTAAACGCCTTAAAACTATTGCAAAATCTCAATGTTGTTTATTACGCATGACAATTTGACATTTTGGTTTAGAATTTAGCGACAATCATGGAAGTTGACACTTGATTTGCTTTTGCGGGCCACATAAAATTATGTGGCGGACCGGATCTGGCCCCTGGGCCTTGAGTTTGAGACCAGTGACCTAAACCTCATGTGCATTGACCTACGTTTTAAAACTAACATTCGCTTTGAACTTTCTTGCGTATAGCATCCATAACTATTAATCATGTATTATTCACGTGCATTAATTGACTCACGATGAGCAGGATAAAGATTTATGTTGAGAAGAAACCTCAACACCTTGACATTTCGCCCTTTCCAGAAACCTTCAACCAGCATAGCCTTGGAGTCACTGTGAAGGTTGAGTGGCTTCTGTTCTCCAGCGGGGGTTTCCCCCACTGTCACTGAGTGAGATGGAAAAGTCATAAGCTCTAGGCTGATATTGATGCTCAACGGTGTTCTGTTACGATAATACCAGTCAGTTGATTGAATGATACGTCGAACTCGATTGCAAAGGGAGATGAGAGGTGTCACAGTAAAGACCCTTGGTGGTAGAGCACTGAAACAAAATGTATGCTTTTTTCCCCATAACCAATGATATTCATATAATTATAAATACATTTGTTCCAGAAACAAAGCATTGTCAACATTCTGCTTTTGTTACCTATTCCTGGTTTTTATGTCTTTACTCAGGCCATGTTTTATCCTCCTGACTACCAGGAAAAAAAATGTTGTCCAATCACATTTATTTTGAAATTCCCCAATCTATGTGAAGTAATTGGACTACTCCAAAAGAAATCAGCGAAAACAACGTGAATAGCTGTCCACTCTAGTAAGTGCTGTCCCCTGAAAGGGTTAACCATACGCTCCAGTCTCCATTACATGGTGATTGTTGCGCTTGTGTAAATGACGGACATATTTTCCCACAAAATGACTTAAGCTTTTGGAGAGGTGCCATGATTGCCAGTGCATGTGCTTTAGAATCATGCTTTATTCCAGCTGACATTCTTTGAGAATTACAAAGCCAAGCGAATACATTACAAAGGATTGCAGCATGGGGAAGGGAGTACCAATGTGGTACCAATCAGATTGGTGGCTGGCTTCAGACAGATGTTTGCATTCATTGAGAACACAAATTGACCTTGACCCCGAATGACACTTTGGTTATGGTCTCTTGTGTTGTTCAGTCATATGGGTTTCTTTTACGTGCAGAATAGATTTGATACTAAGAGGGAGGACCCAAAAGACTAGTAAGTGTTTGATAGAAAAAAAATAATTTTAAGTTAAGTTGCTAGTTGTAAAAAATAAATGGATGCTTTACAAATAGGACATTCAGACATGAAATCGCCTTTAACGTTCTTATTTGCTATTTAATATTTGCTCCTTTTGAAAATTGCAATCTAGATTGAGCAGACAAATTCTGAAAAAAAATCCTTAATCCGTAAAATCCATCTAGCAATTTTCAATGAAGAGTTAACCACCGACCAGTCGACTGAGGTGAGGACGGCTTTAGCAGTTAAGTTACCATGTCACACAAATGTCTGTTCATTTACATTAGTGTTTCTCAAATAGCGGGGTGCCCCCCCACGCTGATAAGGTGCTAGTTTTTTTTTTCAGCGAAAATGTGCAGAATATTGCCAACAATCATGTCACTTTATGATTGGTAATTCAGTGACAAATACAGGTCCCGGCCACACATTGAGCAGGAGATGAGAGTTGCTGTTTCCTGATTCAAACCTCGCTTCGAAAAGCCGTGCATTGCAAAACGTGCTCTTTGTAGCCATGAATCCAGACATCATCTGGAACAAAAAAAAAAAGCACAAGTAGTTTTATATATTTTTGTTTTGATGGTTAAAGTTTTTTTTATATTCTTCTCCTGAGAAAATGTTGGTGATTAGTTTGAATGCATTATTAGTTATTGATTTCTTCTTCATCTTCATCTTCATCTTCCAAACCGCTTGATCCTCACTAGGGTCGCGGGGGGTGCTGGAGCCTATCCCAGCCGTCTTCGGGCAGTAGGCGGGGGACACCCGGAATCAGTTGCCAGCCAATCGCAGGGCACACAGAGACGAACAACCATCCACGCTCACACTTACACCGAGGGACAATTTAGAGTGTTCAATCAGACTGCCACGCATGTTTTTGGAACGTGGGAGGAAACCGGAGCACCCGGAGAAAACCCACGCAGGCCCGGGGAGAACATGCAAACTCCACACAGGGAGGCTGGAGCTGGAATCGAACCCTATACCTCTGCACTGTGAAGCCGACGTGCTAACCACTGGACAACTGGACTACCGAGCCACCCCCGTTATTGATTTCATGTAATTTTATTTTTCAGTATTCATATGGTTCGACATGGTCAGTCAAAAAATATTTATAGTTAAATTAAGGATTTAACGTAATTTTTGAATTTCAGATGCAATTTAAATCTTTTCTATTCCAGTTACTAAAGCTATTTTTTGTTGTAAGTTGGTCAGTATTTCTTTTCTTTCATTCTCTTATACGTTAATAAGGATACAGTGTTATGCAAAGGTGTTCTTTTACAATTTTAGAGACAAATGATATTATTTATTGTCGTGTGAGGGGAGGGGGGAGCGAGATGTTTTCCTCTTCCTAGGGGGGCATGACAGAAAATAATTGAGAACCACTGATTTACATAGATACAGTAAGTCAAACTCGAGAGCTCACAGACCTCATGAGTGATGATGGCCATACACACAAAGAATGAAACGTTTACGCACACATCTAGGATACGGAAAGGGGAGGGACGCCAAATTGATGAGCAGTTTGGATGTTTGGTCCCTCGCTTGGGAAGAAGACTCACATTTCTTCAGCTGAGCTACTGCCACTATATTTCCTTATTATTATTATTTTTTTCGCTTGCCACAGTCTTGATTTAGACAACATCCGTAATGGAAATGTGTGAGCTTCACTATAATACTTAAACATAATCGTTCAAGGTATTGTGTTTTGGTGTCCTTGAATTTGAAATCACTTTTGTTTTGTTTCATTTTCTAGTACTGTATGTCATGACACCTAACCTCAGAGTGTTATGATTGAAGGAATTGATCTCCAAGAGTAAATTGTGCATTTCTGACTGATAATTATTGTAATATAAAACTCCTCCAACCGAAATCAACTTTTCAGAGGGTTAAGAAATTTTGACTAATCACATTTGTTCTTATTTTGACTTCTTCAGGTTTGGTTCAAGAACCGGCGTGCCAAGTGGAGAAAGCGGGAGAGGAACCAACAGGCCGAATTGTGCAAGAATGGCTTTGGTGCCCAGTTTAACGGACTCATGCAACCTTATGATGATATGTACACGGGTTACTCGTACAACAACTGGGCCACTAAGAGTTTAGCGAGCAGCCAACTCTCCGCCAAGAGCTTCCCATTCTTTAACTCGATGAATGTAAGCCCCCTGTCGTCGCAACCCATGTTCTCTCCCCCTAGCTCCATCCCCTCGATGAACATGGCCTCAAGCATGGTGCCCTCGGCCGTGGCTGGAGTTCCTGGCACAGGCCTCAACAACTTGGGGAACCTTAACAATCTCAACAGCCCAACGGCACTCAACTCAGCGGCAGCCACATGCCCATACGCTGGCACAGCCGGCCCATATATGTACAGAGACACCTGCAACTCCAGTCTGGCTAGTCTGCGACTTAAGGCCAAGCAACACACCAACTTCACGTATCCCACTGTGCAGAATCCTGTGTCCAACCTGAGCCCCTGCCAGTATGCTGTCGACCGGCCAGTATGAAGAGGAAGCTCCGCTCTCAGTTCTCGAGTGACCCGCTTCATATATCTTCAGTTCCATCTCAAAAGTGCGTTGCAGACTGACAGACTAAAGCCAAAGGGGCAGACAATTTCTCCAAACTGATACAAGAAATGGACATGCCCGTGATGGACCACCCTGGCGCAAAGGAATACTCACATTGTTTGTGAGACTTTGCCGACTGACCAACTGCAAGCATTTCTGAAAAACAAAACAAACACAACGCCCCATCTCCCCCACACCCGCTTTCAAAATGGCATTTTTCTAAACTGCATTATTAAAGTAAACTTAGTGACCGAGGGGAAATGAAGATGGCTTCAATTGGACTCACGCTGTAGATCTTCTTTATGCTTCGACTGCAGGATAAGGAACCTGTGGTTTTAGTGTTGGAAAATTTCTTGGATGTATATAACAGACTCTTTTCAGTTTTGTATGTGAGAACAATAGATATGAAAACAGTACTTTAAACATGACAAAAGCATGTTCCTCAAATACAAAGCCGTAGGGTTTATGTACAAAGAGACATCCTTTGGGGAAATTAATACTTCTGTTGTGAATTCCGTTCCCCGCGGGAAGGTCAGAGGTCAAAGGCCAATTTAGACAAGCAAGAGGGGGGCAGTACTGGATTACGAAAACATCCAGTTCAATGCAACAAATAGGAGTACCATCAACCTTTTTAACACGAAAAGCCATTGGTTGTATTGATTTGTGTGGTGTTATACAAAGGGAGTCTGTGACAGTCAAATATATGTAAGAGTGAAGTTGTTATAAGAAAAAAACTGTTTTTCCCCCCCTGATGTAGCCTACTTTGTCTCATTAAAGAACAAACCAAAAGAACAGCTTCTCATAGAAATTGCAATTCACTCAAATATTGCTGCATGTCAATGCTGTCATCAAATTGCAATGTGCATGAAAAAAATGAATCATTTTAGGATTGATGGTTAATGCATAAGAGCATATTGAAGCAATTGTAAATTATATTCACTGGGGCAGGTGCTATAATCTAAATTTTAATTGATATACTTTAAACATAACATATACATGCTATCGATACAACAATTTAAATCCTGTTCATATCTATTTACAAAATCAAAAACAGCTGACCACTTTCTCGTCATGTTTGACATGTTTCTACATCTGAACGAATCACGAAGGTGATTAAGTACAAATTTAAGATGACTACAGTACAGTGATTACCGTATACCATTTTGGCAATTTTATATATTCTGTATATTTTTTAAATCAAATCTTAAAGGCTCCTATGACATGTTGGTTATTAATGAACATTTAAATAATTTGATCCAAGGTCAAACTAGTGACATTTTAATACAATTATTAACTGTAATAGCAATTTTTAAGTCAGATGTTTTTTTTTTTTTTTTTTAATGCTCAACAGTCACAGGTAGTGAGTAAAGCAACACTGACTGAACATTGCTGATGACCGAAATGAAGACAGTTGAATGCAAAGGTAAGTCTGTTGTAGCAACACTGTTTCCATGTTTATTATTTATTCTGGTTATTCTATTCAGTATTATGGCACAACAGCTAAAAATTGAGGAGGGAAATACTTGTAGATACAGAAAACTGCATTATCCCCGGCAATCCTGCACATCAGGCAAATATGCTGTTGAGCAATTTGACTGGATGTTTATTAATTTTCTGGTGTGGTAAAAATAAAGAAATAAATCCATAAAAAGGACTGCAAGTGACAATATCACAGAAATTACGATAACATCACGGAAACCAGGTCTGACATACAGTGTACGGCAATGGTGACGGACAGTCATTAGCTGGAGAGAGAAAGAGACATGGAGAGATATCGATGTTCCCAATTCTGGTTCTCTGATATGGTTGACCTACACTCCAGGAGGGAACCACAGGCTATCCACTAACCAAAAAGGAATTCACAGAGGTCCTGTCTGTGTTCATGCCAGTCTTAGATAAGGTTCTCAAGGAGTAAGTGAGGTGTTTCAGTCGAGCGATAAATGAGGGGTTAGCAGCCCATCAATCCCCATCACCCCCTACAGCTGTTTATCGCGCTGACATTTCACCAGTTCAATTTCATTTCTATATAAACTCTAAATGTCATGTTTACAACTTCACACGACGGTGACTACTGAAAGGAGAATTTATCTATCTATCTATCTATCTATCTATCTATCTATCTATCTATCTATCTATCTATCTATCTATCTATCTATCTATCTATCTATCTATCTATCTATCTATCTATCTATCTATCTATCTATCTATCTATCTATCTATCTATCTATCTATCTATCTATCTATCTATCTATCTATCTATCTAGCTAAACAGCTACTGTGAGCAATATTAAAAATAATAACAAATAAACACTTGATAAATGAATGAACATTTAAATACAGAGACCAAATGTCACGTCGCGTGTCCGCCAGCAGGTGGCGGGTTTTCTCCTCCGCCATCGGCACACCTGCCCGTAATTTCGGGCTGATTACCCCCCTTTATTTAGAGACTCCGGCAGTCATCTCACTGCCGGAGAATTCCACGCCGTGCCATATTGCTCTCGCGCTCGATTTCGCTATTTGTCGTTCGACCTGTTGCCTTTTTGCCTTACGGCCGATTACTCTTGTTATTCGCGTTTCGCTTCTAGATTTTGTATTAATTGTATTTCCGCCAATTCAGGCCCCCCTCGCGTCATCTTGTTTTCCGCGAGCGTTTTCAGTTGTAGTTTCCTTCTTTGTTATTCCTGGTCCTTATTTGACCAGCGTTTTGTGTTACCGTTTTTTCCCTGTCGGGCTCTTTCTGTTTTTGTCATTAAAGACACTCTTTTCTTTGACAAGATTCTTTCGTTGTCTGTTTTTCCGGGGATCCAACCCTTTAGTTCCTTGTTCTGCTCGGAGCGATCGTTATCGCTTCGGGCAGAACGTGACAGAATTCTCCGGCCACCATGGATCCCGCAGACTTCGAAAAAATTTTGTCCGCTCTTTCCCGACAAGAGCAACAGATGAGTCAGCAGGGCCAAGCCATTAAGGAACTCCGCGGCACGGTCTCCATGCTGGCTCATCGGTACTATGATTTAGAACCTCGGTTGGTCCGGGTGGAGGAGCGGGGACCATCTCCCCGCCCTCCTCATATCCCATTATGACGAGGGAGCCATCGCTTCCACACTCCCCTCGCTACGGGGGCGAGCACGGGCAGTGTGGACACTTCCTCCACCAGTGCTCTCTCATATTTGACCAACAGCCGTCTGCCTATGGTAATGACGCCGCCAAGGTGGCATTTGTCATGAGTCTGTTGACAGGTCCGGCGGCGTCGTGGGCGATTGCGACCAGTGACGCTAAGCCGAATCTCCGTACTTCGTTCCCCGATTTCGTGGCAGCGTTCCGCCGGGTGTTCCACCATCCCGTGCGGGGCAGAGAGGCAGAGGGCCGGTTACTCGCCCTCCACCAGGGAGAGCGATCGGTAGCAGACTACTCCATCGAGTTCCGGATCCTGGCCGCCCAGAGTGGATATGGTGATCGGGCGTTGTGTGGTCTGTTTCGCCGCGGACTAAACCCTCAACTCAAAGACGAGCTGGCGATCCGCGACCACAGCACCGACCTGGAGGAGTTAATCGACCTCTCCCTCCTCTTGGACAACCGCCTGAGGGAGCGAAGCCGGGAGCGTGGAGGTGATCGGTCCCAGTTCCGTCGAACACCCACGGAGGAACAGATGCAGCTGGGAGGCAAGGACGTTGGTGCGGAGGAAAGAAAGCATCGTTTCAGCGATCGAGCGACGACTGACGGCGTTCCACCATCTCCTCACGCCGCAACCAGCCATCCGGGGTCGTCACCCCCTGCCCACCAGGAGTACTGTGAGTCACGACCTCGCGCGCCCCCCTTCGAGTCTAGGCGAGTCGACTCGCGGCCTGGACACCCCAACAGACTTGAGCTCGAGGGGGAGATATTTGTGGGGTCCCGGTCGTGGCGGGTTCGGGCTCTGGTAGACTCGGGGGCAGATGACTGTATAATGGACACCGATCTCGCATCCGAGCTGGGTTGTCCCGTGGAGAAGTTGATAGATAGGAAGCGGGTTTGTGATCTTGATGGGCGCCTCCTGGCGGTAGTTACGCATAGGACGGAGCCGTTGAAACTTCTACTGTCCGGCAACCATGTCGAACATCGCCGTTTTTACTTGATGCGGTCTCGCAACGCCCCGATCGTTCTCGGATTACCCTGGCTTAAGACACACAATCCCGTGATTTCCTGGGCGCGCCCAGCGATAGACAGCTGGAGCCAGTATTGTTACCAGCACTGTCTACAATCGGCCGTCGGGAAGCATGAACGTGTCACACACCCCGAGGAGATCTGCCTTGACGGAGTGCCGGATTGCTATCGGGATCTTAAGGAGGTGTTCAGCGAGGATCGTGCCCGCTCTTTGCCTCCACACCGCCCCTACGATTGCGCTATAGACCTGCAGGCGGGCGCTCCGTTGCCGACCTCGCGGCTGTATCAGGTGTCCCAACCCGAGCGCGAGGCATTGACGGAGTACATCAACAGCTCGCTCGCTGCAGGTCTTATTAGACCATCGCGTTCACCGTTAGGGGCGGGTTTTTTCTTCGTAGGGAAGAAAGACAAGACCCTGCGACCCTGCGTAGACTATCGGGGATTAAACGAGATTACTATTAAGAATAGATACCCGCTACCCTTGCTGGACTCCGCCTTCGCCCCATTACAGTCAGCCACCATTTTCTCCAAATTAGACTTACGCAGCGCTTACCACTTGGTTCGCATCCGGGAGGGTGACGAGTGGAAGACGGCTTTTAAGACCCCTCTGGGTCATTTTGAATACTTGGTTATGCCTTTTGGGCTGACCAACGCTCCTGCCGTTTTCCAAAACCTAATCAATGACGTGTTAAGGGACATGATTAACATCTTTTGTTTCGTTTATCTTGACGATATTTTAATTTTTTCCCGGTCATTACACGAGCACCAGCAACACGTTAGGCTGGTGCTACAACGTCTACTGGAGAACCGGCTCTTCGTCAAGGCAGAAAAGTGTGAATTCCATGTCCCCGTCATCTCCTTCCTAGGGTTCATTATTGAACAGGGCAGGTTAAGGGCGGACCCCATTAAGACGCGTGCAGTCACTAACTGGCCGGTTCCAACCAATCGCAAGGAACTGCAGCGCTTTCTGGGGTTCGCCAACTTCTACCGACGCTTCATCCGCGGTTACAGTCAGAAGGCGCTCCCCTTAACCCGCCTTACGTCCATTAAAACCCCATTTAAGTGGGATCCGACCGCGGATGCGGCGTTCGCAAACCTGAAGGCGGCGTTCACCAGTCCCCCCGTACTACAGCACCCTGATCCTGATCTCCCCTTTATCGTGGAGGTGGACGCCTCGGATTCGGGGGTGGGGGCTGTGCTGTCCCAGCGCTCTCCGGTCGACCAGAAGTTGCACCCCTGCGCCTTCTTCTCCCGTCGACTCAGTGCCGCCGAGTCCAATTACGACGTGGGCAACCGTGAACTGTTGGCAGTTGTGACCGCCTTGCAGGAGTGGCGGCACTGGCTCGAGGGGGCAAAGGAACCTTTTACGGTCTACACAGATCATAAGAACCTCGCCTACCTCCGCTCCGCCAAAAGACTAAACGCCCGTCAGGCCCGGTGGGCCCTCTTCCTCACCAGGTTCGACTTCATCCTCACCTACTCTCCCGGGTCTAAGAACACTAAGCCCGACGCCCTTTCCCGTCTCCACGAGCCTGCGGGGAGGGATCGATCCCCGGAGACCATCCTCCCGACCCGGTGCCTCGTGGGGGCCGTCCAGTGGGAGGTTGAGCAGCGGATCCAGGCAGCCCTGGAGGGGGTTCAGGTGCCGACGGAGTGCCCAGCAGGGAGGCTATTCGTACCTCCTTCCCTACGATCTGAAGTTCTGCATTGGGGACATGGGTCCAAGGTGGCGTGTCATCCCGGGGTGAACCGGACTGTGCAACTCATCGCCCAGCGTTTCTGGTGGCCGGAGCTCCGCAGCGACGTGACGGAGTTCATCAAGGCCTGCACCTCCTGCGCCTGCGGCAAGTCGTCCCATCAACCTCCGGCGGGACTGCTCCAGCCGTTGCCCATTCCTCCTCGCCCGTGGTCCCACATCGCCCTGGACTTCGTCACGGGTCTCCCGCCTTCCCGGGGTCGATCTGTCGTGCTCACGATCGTGGACTGCTTCTCCAAGGCGGCTCATTTTGTGCCTTTGTCCAGGTTGCCGTCGGCGCTGGAGACCGCCGACCTCCTCGTCGAACACGTCTTCCGTCTCCACGGCATTCCACTGGACATTGTCTCGGACCGGGGGCCCCAGTTCGTATCCCGCGTCTGGAAGCGGTTCTGCCGGTCCCTCGGGGCCACGGCCAGTCTGACCTCGGGGTACCACCCCCAGTCCAATGGACAAGCCGAGCGTGCCAACCAGGATCTGGGGGCGGCCCTCCGCTGTGTGTGCCTTCACCGTCCCTCATCCTGGGTCGACCACTTACCCTGGGTGGAGTACGCGCACAACACCCTCGTCTCTTCTGCCACTGGTAGGTCCCCCTTCATGGCCGCCTACGGGTCTCAGCCGCCGCTGTTCCCGTCCCAGGAGGGGCAGGTGGAGGTCCCCTCTGTGCAGCACCACCTCAAGCGGGCCCATCGCGTGTGGAAGGAGGCCCGGGCTGCGTTGTCCCGCACGGCGGCCAGGAACCAGCGGATCGCGGATCGTCGCCGGCGCCCGGCTCCTTCATACGTGGTGGGACAGAAGGTGTGGTTGGCAACGAGGGATCTTCGCCTGGCCGGCACGTCTGCGAAACTGGGACCCCGATTTACTGGACCATTCGAGGTCGAGGCCGTCATCAGTCCAGCTGCAGTCAGGCTCCGGCTGCCACCCACCATGAAGGTTCACCCCGTCTTCCACGTCTCCCTACTCAAACCCGTGTCTTCCAGTGACTTGGCTCCTCCTCCCACGCCGCCGCCCCCTCCGCGGGTCGTCGACGGTGACCCGGTGTACACGGTTCGTGCCATCCTGGACTCTCGGCGCAGGGGAAAGGGGTTCCAGTATCTGGTCGACTGGGAGGGCTACGGGCCTGAGGAGCGGCAGTGGGTGCCTCGCTCCTGGATCCTTGATCCGTCCCTTTTGCGCGACTTCCACACTGCACATCCATCCAAACCGGGTAGTCCGCCGGGAGGCGTCCATTGAGGGGGGGGGTACTGTCACGTCGCGTGTCCGCCAGCAGGTGGCGGGTTTTCTCCTCCGCCATCGGCACACCTGCCCGTAATTTCGGGCTGATTACCCCCCTTTATTTAGAGACTCCGGCAGTCATCTCACTGCCGGAGAATTCCACGCCGTGCCATATTGCTCTCGCGCTCGATTTCGCTATTTGTCGTTCGACCTGTTGCCTTTTTGCCTTACGGCCGATTACTCTTGTTATTCGCGTTTCGCTTCTAGATTTTGTATTAATTGTATTTCCGCCAATTCAGGCCCCCCTCGCGTCGTCTTGTTTTCCGCGAGCGTTTTCAGTTGTAGTTTCCTTCTTTGTTATTCCTGGTCCTTATTTGACCAGCGTTTTGTGTTACCGTTTTTTCCCTGTCGGGCTCTTTCTGTTTTTGTCATTAAAGACACTCTTTTCTTTGACAAGATTCTTTCGTTGTCTGTTTTTCCGGGGATCCAACCCTTTAGTTCCTTGTTCTGCTCGGAGCGATCGTTATCGCTTCGGGCAGAACGTGACACCAAAAGGTACATCGTTTTCTGCTGTGACGCTTACTCATACCCTTTTTTTCCCAGGACCTATAATACTCTCAAGACAACAGAGTGGATGACTGTAGTGCTCTTATTCCAACAATAAGCTGTATGAGGAGAGCGCAAAGCCAACCCCCAAATTATGTACAAAAAAACTTGCCAACAAATGTGATACATAATGTATGACTGTGTAGATGCATAAAGTAACATAACACGTAAGCTGCTGACAGTTTTTCTCAATTTCTCAGATCAGAATTGACTTTTTCAAAACTCTGTGTTAAATTTTCACATTGTTGTGTCACTTGTGCACCTAAAAAAAAGCAGTTTATCATTTCTTTGTGCAAATTATTTTGGACCTTTTTCAGAGTTTCCGACATCTTATTGCTTAGGTCATGATCAAAATGGATGACAATGGTACTCAGTTTCATTCTTTCACAGATTTGGGCAAGTCTTTACATGCAAAAGAGCTGAACAAATTGGCATTGTTCACATACAGGAAATGAAGCTTTAACTCTCAGGCCAGATTACTGAATATGTCATTGAAACTTAAGCTGCAGTTTGCATCAGAACATCCTTCCAGAGTACATATACCTGTATTTGTAACATGACTAATCAAATCAGGCGGCCCGGTAGTCCAGAGGTTAGCACGTCTGCTTCACAGTGCAGAGGTGCCGGTTCGATTCCAGCTCCGTCCCCCCTGTGTGGAGTTTGCATGTTCTCCCCGGGCTAGCGTGGGTTTTCTATGGGTGCTCTGGTTTCCTCCCACATTCCAAAAACATGCATGGCAGGCTGATTGGACGCTCTAAATTGTCCCTATGTGTGAGTGTGGGCGTGGATGGTTGTTTGTCTCTGTGTGCCCTGCGATTGGCTGGAAACTGATTCAGGGTGTCCCCCGCCTACTGCCCGAAGACGGCTGGGATAGGCTCCAGCACCCCCCGCGACCCTAGTGAGGATCAAGCGGTTTGGAAAATGGATGGATGGATGGACTAATCAAATCTCATTCTTACAACACGAACACTTGCCGTTTATTTTGTTGATATATTCAGCGACACAAATATGAGTACATTTTGGGAAACAGATTTTGAGAAAGAAAATGGCTTTTGCAGGGTAACTATGATATTTTGCTATTCGTATGAATAGTTTTGAGAAATGCACTGTTTTCCAAATTTCAAGTGTGATCTAAGAAATGTACTAAAGCAACTGAGAAAAAGTGGAAGACAAATTCAAGACACCCCTAATGAGTTATAAATGAGAGTAAATCTTAATAAATAAATAAAAAATCAGAAATCATGAAGGGTTTGTAGCAAAATGAATACTGGCCACTCTCACCAAATACAATAAAATGAAAACAGGCTCCTCTAATTAATTTTAAACTTTTGTTTGTTTAAAATCAAACATATTGCTCATAATGCCCATTTATGTATTTTACATAGCTTGGCCAAAATGTAAAATAAATTGTAAAATGTATATTTTATATTAAACATGAGCGAGCTTGCATGGATGACAAAAAAATAAAAACACCCCAAACAATATTTTGATGAAAGGAGCTCTAAAACATAACAATTCAACAAAAACATTTTATTTTAACTCACTAATGTATACTGTCAAAGTGATCATTTTCACATATTTCATAAATGATGATACATTTATTCAACTTGTATTTTCCACCCTTGATTAAATACTTACTGGAGATCCAACTCAAATACTGGCAGTGGGTAGTTTCTCAATGCTGAATTGTGGTCGAAATCATCCCTAAGGCCCAGAAAGAAACTCGGTTTGTGGAGTGAGGTATGGCGGTCACACTATGTGCTCCTCACTGTTAAATGCCACATTCTAGGATCAATATTCCACCAGAGGGAATGGGTTTGCTGCTGTCTCCGTCTCAAAAGTCAATAAAGGAACACCGACATCTGAAGAAAAAAAACACACAGTAGTTCTAATGATTCCCTCAGAGGATGGTGTTAGGAACGAACTGAGTGTAAATATGAAAACCTGGACACCCTCATATGTACTTTGAGACGCTCCAATTGTTTATTCAACCTAAAAAAAAGCGTGCACTATTTAAAAATGCTGTGCAGTTAATGTATGCATTATAATTTGTACATACACAAAACAAACTTTTTTTTCTGGCAAACAGCCACATAAATAAACATGAGAATACTCGGACGTTGCACCGACGCGAACACCCACAGATACACACAGCTGCTTGCCAGCAGCCCACCAGACTCCGCATGCCTTTCTTGAAAACATTTTTTTGCCATGAGTAGACCACATTTTGGTGATGGTTTTGTGGCAAATCATTTTTACATGATTTCTAAATATATTATTTTAAATGGTCAAACTAAAAATGTACATGACATATGATATTGACACCACTTTGAATATGAGCCAGACAACATCATGTCAACACAGAGGTGACGACTTATAACTGAGATGTTTTACTGCAATCGGATCTGATGGAAGCCTCTTGGGGCATATCAAGGACAAGATCGTTTTTCACAAGTCACACCAGGCTGCTGTAACATTTCCCTCTGCAACGAGTCAACAGTACGGTATAGTACAGCTGACTGTCAAATTATTGGAGCACACTGGGAGTGGCATTTATAGAACTCCGTGGGCAGTGAACACAGTTTTCTGTCACACTTGCAGCTATTACCGGTAGTCTATTTTACAAATATACACACACCGCCAGCTTGTGTCATTATAAAGATAATGGACTTGACACATAAAGTACTGGTTAAAATATGAAACTGTTTATCGGATTTGTAAAATTGAACTCTTTCAGAAATGTTCCAGTGAACGGACGTTTAGTGGCTTTTTCCTTCACATGTACAATATTTCCATGGCTTGGTTTATTATAATTTCAGGAATTACATTCTGTTTGCATTTCATCACTTGCCATCCTTCATTTGACAGATTATTGTCTCAGAGGAGTTGGACTTTTACAATATAATTAGGATTCGAGCTGAAAACACCTTCACAGTCATTACTGTTGCAAACAAAGTGAAGCAAAGTCATTTTCTCCTGACTGTTTGTTCCTGCTAGGGTAGGGATTACAAAAAAATGTGAACAGGTTGATACTTGCTTTTCAAAGTTATTAACGAAACAAAGTGACTTTTGGAGATACTTTTTATGAACTGTTTGTTCAAGCTATTGAGTCTTAATTATGTCAGGAGCTACTTTAAGTTGGGGGTGGGGGGGCGATGAACATGTGACGATAAGAAGATGAAAAAGGCCTATTCATATTTCAGTTTAATTGCTTTGGACAAATCTAACATTGTCACAAAGTCCAATCATTTATTACACTTGGAAATGACAATATTAGTTATAATCTGTTCAATACTAGTCATAAATATAGCCAGAAAAGAGATTGGGGCTGATGGCTGGACCTTCACATTCAACATGTGAGCCTTCACCGGGTCTTTGAGTCTTGTCTGAATGTTCCCCACTATTCTGCCAAGCCATTGCAACTGTCGAAGTTGTTTTCACAACAGCAATGTATTATTTTAACGACATTTAACTACCGTACATTATTTCCTTTTCTCTAGTTATTCCCTAGTTTTTCTCAGCAAAAGTCGAAAAATCCTAAAAGTAAAGTAATTTGAAACTGTCATGATTTGGCTTGGGACCAAAAACACTGTAGGGCTCCCCCTACAGCTGCACACCTGTTGGTCGTTATGTAATTAGTAGTTGTATAAGAGGACTCCCGCCCGAACACCCAGCGTCGGGTCATTGTTGCTGTTGGCTACTGTCATGTTTGTTTGTTCAGTCATGTTTCGGTCATGTTTTTGTTATTGAGAGTTTTTAGTTTCTGCCATGGTTTTGTTTGTTACTTTGGATTCATTTTGTTCTTTGGACTTTGTTTTGGTTTTAGTTTTCTGTAGTGATGGGTCCATGAGGCCTCATGAGGCGTGTCGACACACTGACACACTGTGTTGATACTGTGCTGATACTGTGTCACTGACCACTGCCACCTGCTGGACCTTCAAGATCCCTGCAGCCAACCCACTTAACAGACTGAACTGAATGATACATTTATTTGTATATTGAACATATAAAGATACAATTCGGTAATAAATTGGCAAAAAGTGAAGGTAAGATATAAAAAAAGGAAAAGAAAATAGTCATCATCACAAATATGTGTTCAAAGGAGTAGAAAGAAGTAAAAAACCTACCCCGAGTCCTACCCCTTCTTATATATGAATTGATCATTTTTCAAAATAGGAAAGAAAATCTACATATCAACAAATGCTTTTACCCTTATGTATGCTGTACTTATACATTTTTACAACTTTAGGTTTGTACGGTATATACAGTACATACTCATTGGAGCACATGTATATGTCGATTTTCTCATATTCATAATGGATGCTACATTTCATTAATATATTAAATCTCATCAATGTATTTCTGATGTATTGCTATATTTCATGAGTGTATCGAATTTATCAGCTTAATTCTGATTTGTGTAGTTGTCTTGTACTACTCTCGAATTCATTTTTAATCTCAGCAAGAGAGTTACTCATTTTACTGGTCCATTTCAGAATCATTCCACAGATTTACACCTATTACAGATACACTCCTTTGCGTGATGTTTGTTCGTGTTTTGGATTTTTTTGTATAGGTTAGTACCCCTTAAATTATGACAACTTTCTCGAATTTTAAAAAGCTTCTGGATGTTTTGGCAAAGGAGGTTGTTGTGTGCTTTGTACATTAATTGAAGTCAACCAGGTCATTGTTTAATTTGATAAACAGTGGATGTGTGGGTTCTGTCTATTTGGAGCCAGTGATTGTTCCGATTGCTTTGTATTGTAGTTTTAAAACAGAGTGTGTTTTACTGGCATTTCCCCATATTTCCACACAATAGGTCAAATATGGAAGTAATAAAAGTATAATGTGTACAAGGATCTCTTATTCAGCACATCCTTAGTTTTTGGGAGGATCCCTATGGTTTGGGATATTTTTCTTTTACCTATTATGTAGCTGCCAGCACGGTTTTGCCTCTACAACTGTTCCAAGACATTTTCATAAGGTCATTCATCGATTTGCTGATGAAGTGTATACAATATCATTCACATCCATGCATTCATTTTGCAACATTCAATGTGTTCAAATAATTATTAAGATCATTTGAATGAGGATGCTTGTGGGCTTTGATTTCACATTTTTATTGAGAAAAATAAGATGCTCCAATGTTTTAAACTTCAGCCTGTTGCGTCTTTTACAAGCAATTTCTCCTGCTGTGGAGAACACACGCTCACAAGGGACGGATGAGGCTAGCGTACAAAGGAACTCCTTTGCGAGGTGGGAGAGGTTTGGGAAAGAAGTGTGTTGGTCCTTCCAGTACAGCTGCTTCCTGGAACCTTGATTGTCAAACATGGAGTGGAGAGTGAACCAATAATAATTACTGATTGTCAATTAATCATCAACATAGCAACCGTGAAAAGATGAGTGAACGTTTGTATACCTGGCGTAATACTGGGTGTATCGCGAACTTCATTCTCATGCTTGGCCCGATAATGCCTCTGCATGGTGGAGGTGCTTCTTTTAGTGTATGACAATTCGACTTGGCAAATTCGACATTTCACCTGTAATGAAATGTGAATAAGTAACTAAGAGTTACCTTGAAATGTATTCGGATTAGAATGGTACAACACATGTCAATAATCTGAGAGGCACTCGGCGAGTGCCTCTCGCCGAGATGCTCTCGGCGACAGAAGGCGATTTCAATAAATAAATAAATAAATAATACCTTATTCTCCAGGACATCAAAATGGTCCCACACGGCGTCTCTGCTCCATAATCGGCAAGGAAGGCAAGGCACGAACACGAAGTCTGCACTGACACGAACTTCGACAAGCGAGCGTGAGTGAGTGAGGTCTGGCTTGTTTCGGCAGGTGGCATTGTGTCGCCAAACGCACTTCCTTATAAACACTGTGCGGCGGGCTTTTGCTGCGTCAACGCCCTCTGCACTGAGTCGACGCCCCCTGGACTAAGTGGCGCAGCCTGGACTGTGCCAAGCAGCCGATGCAGTCTAAACTGCACCGGTGTAGTTCACGTGTCAATTAGCAGCCTGGACTGTGTCAACGCAGCCGATGTGTCAATTAGCAGCCTGGACTGTGTCAACGCAGCCGGTGTGTCAATTAGAAGCCTGGACTGTGTCAACGCAGCCGATGCAGTTCACGTGTCAATCACGTGACGTAATGAAGCAGCACATGCATCGACACGTGGTTTGCTCTGTGAGCCCGCGCGCATGTGTCAATGCATCGGTGTCGCTGGACCCATCACTAGTTTTCTGTTTTAATACAATTTGTCAAGTGCACCACCACCTCGCAAACGTCACAGAAACAGGCCAGAGTTAGAATGTCTCATGTTGCCTGCCTACACAAAAAATAGCCTCTAGTCAATATTTCAGAATGCTTCTCTGTAGTGTGTTCGGGATATATATATATATATATATATATATATATATATATATATATATATATATATATATATATATATATATATATATATATATATATATATTTCTCACAAAAGCTTCAACCAGATGGTCGAACAATAAGTGACAGGAAAACGAACAAAGAAAATACCTGTGTGTGTTCGAAAATATTTGTTTTTTTTCTTCCGTGTGGCCGACGAAATACATATTTAAATCTCTGGAAATATTTTGTCTTGACACCAACCATCCAACAAATGCATCATTTTACTTCTCTAATAAAAACACTTTTCATTCAATCCTTCAAATTGGCTGTCAGACAGGCCATAAGTGCTATCGTTTCACAAATACTTCTCGGATGTCTTTTTCTTCCTAGATCTCCACACACGTTCACACAACAACAACTAAGGTTACTCTGTAATTTCTTAAGGATTTGCCCAATGTATTGTGAGGCCTTAGGGCAGCACATGTAAACAAACTTCCACTTGCAGTGCTTTTCTCCTCTCACCATCTCAGCTTTGTCTTCCATTTCATTCCTCCCCCACATGCCCAGCTCAATTCAGGCCCAAAGCAGTCTGTGGTTCTACTCATCCTCCAACTGTAATACATTTGGAGGATTAAAATTCCTACAGTAAGCCTCAGCAGCACAGACCTAAACATACCAAGCTTTTCTGTGCTCACTCTCTTAGGACGCTTCAACTTGTGTGTTTGCTTTAAAACTTCTGCACCGTCCCAATACAGTAATCGTTCGCAGTATGAATGTGAGAAACGTACAAAAGGTGAGTTGGTGTCAATATAGTACAGCTAGTTCAGGTTCCATTTGTAAGAGATTGGACTGGTTCAGAATTGTACCTATGTTGATGTTAAAATAATTATTCCTTTCTTGTGTGATTTCCTTGCGGGATTTTCTGTTTTGGTACATTATTTTTTTATTTTCTTCGTGCCATTGAAGGTATCATTAATTTACCTTTTTCTGAGGTAGTCTTTGGCACGTTGTGAAACCTGATTGTATTCGTTTGGGAGTTTCAAGAAGATAATCAAGTGTATGCCTAAAAGACAACGCTATTGCTCTTTTCGTGTCTGAGCTACAACACATAGTGTAATGATTGTTAAGCTTTGAGTGTATTTTTCAGTTAAACTCTTGAAAAAGATTATATTACATGTACAAGCTATTCACTGTCGTAGCCCGCCGGGGGTGGGGTGAGGTGCAGTCCACTCCTGGAATCCGCTTGGACACCCACAGGTACCACTCCAGATAATTCAAATGTCACAGCAACTGTACCACGCAGATCATTACTTCCACAGCGTGTCAACTCGTTCAAATGAGTAATCAACATAACATCAACAGTGGTCTATTTTCTTTTAGAAGTAACAGCAAAAAATTGGGGGTTGGGGGGGTTGGGGGGGAGGTCGGTGGACAAGCGAAGTGGAAACAACACACATTACAGCCTAATGTATTGGAGTATGTCAAAAAAACTAGGAGTGGATCCCGGAAATAGCAGACACAGGAAAAGGTTTGTCAGAGAACAAAGGGGGTTTAATACAAACACAAAATACCTGTCCGGGCGAACATCAAAAAGCGCTGGTCAAAATAAAGACCAGGAAATAATTAAGGAAACAACAGAAAACGCTTGCGGAAAAAATAGCAAGAAGAATCTATAGGTGAACGAGATAATCTTACACGAGCGAATATAAAGACGCGCAATTACAGCCACAAGGCTTCAAGGCAACGAATGGATTTAGGAATAAGCGAGAGAATTGGCACGGCGTGGAATACTCCGGCAGTGAGTCGACTGCCAGAGCGCCCAAATAAAGCATGTGTAATTAGTCCCCAATGGGTGACAGGTGTGCAGGTGGCAAACAGGGCCTGCCCCCTGCTGGCAAACACGGGACGTGACAGTACCCCCCCTCAACGGACGCCTCGCGGCGGCCTACCCGGTTTGGACGGATGAGCTGCGTGGAAGTCGTGCAGAAGGGACGGATCAAGGATCCAGGAGCGGGGGACCCATTGCCGATCCTCCGGCCCGTAGTCCTCCCAGTCGACCAGATACTGGAACCCTTTTCCCCTGCGCCGAGAGTCCAGGATGGCCCAAACTGTGTACACCGGGTCACCATCGACGACCCGCGGAGGAGGGGCCGGAGTGGGAGACGGAGCCAAGGGACTGGACGCCACCGGTTTGAGCAGGGAGACGTGGAAGACGGGGTGAACATTCAGGGTGGCCGGCAGCCGGAGCTTGACCGTGACGGGGCTGACGATGGATTCGACCACGAACGGTCCGGTGAATCGGGGCCCCAGTTTTGCGGATGTGCCGACCAGGCGAAGGTCCTTCGTCGCCAGCCACACCTCCTGCCCCACCACGTAGGTAGGTGCCGGGCGCCAACGACGGTCCGCGATCTGCCGGTTCCGGGTCGCCGTGCGGGACAGTGCAGCTTGGGCCTCCTTCCACACGCGGTGGGCTCGCTTGAGGTGATGCTGTACAGATGGGACCTCCACCTGTCCCTCCTGGGACGGGAACAGCGGTGGTTGATACCCGTAGGCCGTCATGAAGGGGGACCTACCAGTGGCTGAAGAGACGAGGGTGTTGTGCGCATACTCCACCCAAGGTAAGTGGTCGACCCAGGAGGAGGGACTCTGGAGACACACACAGCGGAGGGCCGCCCCCAAATCCTGGTTGGCACGCTCGGCTTGTCCGTTAGACTGTGGGTGATATCCCGAGGTCAGACTGGACGTGGCCCCGAGGGACCGGCAGAACCGCTTCCAAACACGGGACACGAACTGGGGCCCCCGGTCTGATACAATGTCCAACGGGATGCCATGCAGACGGAAAACGTGTTTGATGAGGAGGTCGGCGGTCTCCAACGCCGACGGCAACTTGGACAGGGGAACAAAATGGACGGCCTTAGAGAATTGGTCCACGATTGTGAGAACGACGGACCGCCCACGGGATGGAGGAAGGCCCGTGACAAAGTCCAGGGCGATGTGGGACCAAGGTCGCGGAGGGATGGGTAAAGGCTGGAGAAGTCCCGCCGGAGGCCGACGTGAGGTCTTGCCGCAGGCGCAGGAGGAGCAGGTGTTGATGTAGTCCACCACATCCTTCCGGAGTTCCGGCCACCAGAACCGCTGAGGAATGAGATGCACAGTCCGGTTCACCCTAGGATGACAAGCCACCTTGGACCCGTGCCCCCACTGCAACACCCCCGAACGCAGTGGCGGGGGCACGAACAGCTTCCCCGCGGGACATTCCGCCGGGACTTGGATACCATCCTGAGCTTCTTGTATCCGCCGCTCAATCTCCCATCGTAGCGCTCCCACGATGCACTGGGCTGGGAGAATGGTCTCGGCGTCCGGTCCCTTTCCGCGGGGTCGTGGAGACGGGAAAGGGCGTCGGGCTTGGTGTTCTTGGATCCTGGAGAGTATGTGAGAATGAAATTGAATCGAGTCAATAGAAGGGCCCACCGGGCCTGACGGGAGTTTAGTCTCTTGGCAGAGCGGAGATATTCCAGGTTCTTATGGTCTGTATATACAGTGAATGGCTCTTTAGCCCCCTCGAGCCAGTGGCGCCATTCCTGCAAGGCGGCGACCACCGCCAGCAGTTCGCGGTTGCCCACATCGTAGTTTGACTCGGCTGCACTGAGTCGACGAGAGAAAAAGGTGCAGGGGTGCAGCTTCTGGTCGACCGGGGAACGCTGGGACAGCACCGCCCCCACTCCCGAATCCGAGGCGTCCACTTCTACAACGAAAGGGAGTTCAGGGTTAGGATGTTGCAGCAAGGGAGGATTAGTGAATACCGCTTTTAAACTAGCGAATGCTGAGTCCGCATCTGAGTCCCATCTGAAGGGGATTTTGGTGGATGTCAGACAAGTCAATGGGGAAAATGGCAATTTTTAATTTTTGTCCTGCAATTTCTACATTTTTGACCGATTCTAATCATTACAACTTCAAACTCTTCACCTTCTTGTATTGGCGTACACAATAACATTGCCATCTTGGCCAAAATATTAGATACAACTTGGTTTTGCTCCTCTGTTTCTAGCTTTCTTGCTTCCTGGTTTCCTTGTGTCCTTGCTTACCTCCTGCATCGCTTGTTTGTTTCCTTTCTTCCTTGTGTGGAGCATTTTAGTTTCCTAACTTTCTTGTTTCCTTGCCTTCTTCCTTTCTTGCTTTCTTGTTTCATTGCTTACTGTTTTCAATGTTTTAAAATAAAAGTCTAAATAAAAGTATTTTTACTTTTGACTTCAATTATATTTGTTTGGCTGATGCTGTTTGTAATTTAGTCAAATCTATTCACACATTTAAAACAAGGCCATTCCAAAGACCACAAATATTTTGTTTCACTAGTTGTTTGTAATAGAGCCGTTATCATGACACAGTGAACACTTTTGGATGCTGTGCAATTTAGGAAATGTAAAATAAAACAAGTCTGTTTATTTTTATTTCAAGCTTTTACAATGAGGAAATCACACACACACACGCATGCACGCACACACAAGCACACACACGCACACGCACACGCATGCACGCACATACAAGCACGCACACACACACACACACACACACACACACATACACACACACACACGCACACACACACACACACACACACATACACACACACACACACACACACACACCATCTCCAACCAAAGCCTGACACTTCTAATTGGCAGATATTTATCCAGGAGCTGAGAGGCATCGAGCTGTTTTCACATGGGATTAACCCCGGTCCAAATCTTAGCTCACTTCATTGAGAGCACCACAACACTCCAAAGGCATCATCTGGTCAAGGTTGGCCCCTGCTGGCCTGTTTATCTAGTATGACTCCCTCTCTGCTGATCTCCTGCAGATGTCGCGTTCATTGTTTGAAAGATATTAAAAAACATATAGCCTATATACGGTATATGTGGCTTATCTTTTGTACGTGATGTCAATGAGCATTGAAATAGATATGTAACGAATAGCGGTAAAGACACGTGTAAAAACAAAAATGTCAGCATTTTATTTTTATGTCTTCCCATGGTGGAACAGCCACGCTTAATGTCCTATTATAAAATGTTGGGTATTCAAAGTAGAGGCAAATATAGAGCCAATGGACTACATGAGCCCATGACATCAGTGAGGCCATCGTGCCACCCATATTGTTTCACTGCGTAAAAATTATCAGCAAAAGACCTTGTGTTAAATAATGTAGCGGTCAAAGGTGTACTGCTTATGTACAATTTACTCCACATGTAAGACAGAATTTTGAATTGTAGTTTTGTGTACATTTGCAAGTGCAAATCTTTGGAATAGAATAGAATACAACTTTATTGTCAAATGTGCTGTATATGTGTAACTTACAGCACAGATAAAATTTATTTCCTCTCAACATAAAACAAGAGGAGCCGCTGCGCAGGTCTGTGCCACCATCAACTAATTCAAATAGGCATGAATAATGTAATCAGTATTATTGAGAAGGGACCGGATGATATTTCTTTACTAGTATAGGATAGATAGTATGGTGGAGTAAAATTAAACAAACAAATAAACAACAACAACAACAACAACAACAAAACATCTAGCCTATATATCCAGGTATTTACATTTGCATTACAAAAAAAATCAGTCTTACTCGTAAAATATATCAACAACAACAAAAAAATTTCAAAGCGACCAAGACATTACACCTGAAATTGACTTGGCCAGTTAAAAACCTTTCAATGGTTTGTCAAGTATACAAAGAAACCTTCAACCTTGCCCTCTGGAGGTTGTTGCTGATGTGTGAAATCAGTAACAGTTGTTTTTGGGTCAATCTTGCCAGCTCTCACAATACGGTTGCTCTCAGCTGCGGCTGTTTTCTTTCATCTACTTGTTCTCTTTTTAACACGTTGATTACACAACTAACTAGTCTTAATGTAGTCTTCAAAAAAAAACTAATCCCAAAAAGAGAGAAGAGGCGATAAGTGTGATTTCTGTCAGCCACATGTTCCAGAGTTTTTGTTCATATGAAAGTGCAGTAGATGTTCCCACATTCAGTGGCCCTGGAATGACACCTATTGGGCATATTTGGAATGTACAAAAATCTGAAGTTCCAAGGTATTGAGCCATCTTTCACCAAGCTTCTTCTGTCATGAACAAGAAAAAAACCCTCAGTGAATTAGTCCCCCCCCCTCGCGTTTTACATTCGATACTATTATTATTATTATTGTTATTATTCTTCTTCTTATTGTTAGTGGCAGTGTGAAAGAAGAAGCTTTCGAGATATTTTCAATTTTAAAAAATCCTCCTTTTTCAATATTTCACGTCATTATGGTGGAGTGTTTTGAGTTCTGAGGAACTAAATTGCCAGGGATGGTTGTATGCCTATGATAAGAGTCACCCAGGGCAGACAGGTCCTAGATGAGGCACCCAAGAAATCACAGCTCTGAAACTCCCATGACATAAAGTCCATAATGTAATGGGATGGGGTGTAAGTTAGTTGCAAGGCATAGGTAACTTTCACATCCGTAGTTCGCAGACCTGAGGCACTGGACAGGGGCAGAGGAGCTCAGAGTGGTAAAGGGGGGCAAGGCCATTTAAAGATTTGAAAATGTAAAAAGAACTCTAAAAGTATTGTGAGCCAGTTGAAAGGACGCCCGAGTAGGAGATATGTCCCCGCTCTTCCGAGTACCAGTCAAGAGGCGAGCAGCAGAATTTTGGACCACCTGGAAACGCTTGATGGAGGAGTGTCTGACTCCAAAATAAAGTGCATAATTGTAATTCAGCCAAGATGTGACAACGGCATGAATTGCTGTTTTACAGTGCTGTTAAGAAAGCTTTACTCTAGCCAGCTGCCTAAGATGAAAGAAGCTGGATGTAACAACAACACCAATTTGCTGGTCCAATTTAAAATCACTGTCCAGTTTAAGACCCCAGTTTGAGACTGTTGGCTTTAGACATGAAGCCAGGAGTCCCAAGTTAACAGGATGGGTTGCAATGTTCCTTCTAATTTTTCATGCCTCTGAGATTCACACAAACATCCCGGAGCATTCCTTGGACCACGGTGAGCAGACATGCACACGGCGGTCAAACCCCCCATCACAACTGTTTAAAACCTGCGATCAAAACAAGCTAAGTGATTTAGTATGTTATGAAAAAATTCAAATGACCTTTATATCAAGACAGAACATAATTGAATGGACATTTATGAAACAAATAAAACTGCCCCGATTTTGTTACTTTTATTGAAGCACACTGGTTATTTTAAGCATACTTAATTAAGCTAGTCTGTAATAACTATGGGCGGTTAGCACGTCGGTTTCACAGTGCAGAGTTGAAGGGTTCGATTCTGGCGCCGGCATGTGTGGAGTTTGCATGTTCTCCCTGTGTCTGCCTGGGTTTTCTCCGGCACATCGGTTTCCTCCCACATTCCAAAAACATGCGTCGCAGGCTAATGGAACATGCGAAATTGTCCCTTAGGTGAGTGGGAGCACGGATACGGATGGTTGTTTGTCTCTGTGTGCTCAGCGATTGGCTGGCAACCAGTTCAGGGTGTCCCCCGCCTACAGCCCGAAGACAGCTGGGGTAGGCACCAGCACGCCGGTGACCTTCTGTGTTTGTAATTTCTTCTTGACTTATCTTAGAAGTACAAGCTCTTTGCTGGTTCTGTGAACTTGATGCTTGAGTCAATCAATCAATAACTGGAGATAAGAAGTTTGACTGTATACAAGCAAATAAGGTACGATGGCATACAGTGCATCCAAATTGATGCAATACTCTGTTACGTGCATTATTATGTACGTTTGTAGGTCGGGGGTGCTCACTACAGGTTTCTCCACTCCGCACTGATTACTGTGATCCAAAGTAGAAGGTTGAGACATGTATGAAGCCCATGAATAATTACGTTATATAAGTTGACACGTTTTTCTGCCATCTGCCCGTTTCCCACTAGCTCATGTGAACTAATGCATCTGGCTGCAACATTTAAAGCAGCCCAGACTGAAGACAGTGTTGTTTTGCAGTCTTCTTGCCTGACTTTACGGTAAATGAATTCCATTATTATGCATTGCTTCATCACTTACTTATTTTTTTTGTAAACAAATAACAAAATAATATCCTGTCAATTTAATGTCAGATGTCGCCATTGTGGAGTTTAAGTCTGCTCTGCTTACTTGCTGGTGCATCTTTTGGTAAGTTATCTCTTGATTTTACGAGCCAGAAACATATGATGTTTTTTATTTGTTTGTTTATAGTACAGGTGGATCTCAATAAGTTAGTGTTTTTTAAAGAATTTGAAAATGTGTTGATTCACTGCACATACATCAAAGGTAAAGAATGTTTTCTTTTTCAGACGACTTTTGAGATCGATTTATTATTTATTTATTTTTTTAATCATTGGATTATTATTATTTTATCATTGGACTGTTTGTAAACTTGCAACATTGTAGTTGTCTTTGGCTTTTGACTCAGCATGACTTAGATTTGTTCTTGATTTTACTGTTTGGTGCTTTCTACCGCCTTTATTACCGATTTGTCTTACTGTTTATTGTGCATGTTATCTATCTGAGCTCATCCGCCCCTACACACCTGCCCGGCGCCTCAGGTCTGTGGACCAGTCTTTGTTAGAAGTACCAAGAACTAAACTGAGGCTCAGAGGGGATCGAGCCTTTTCTGTTGCTGGTCCCTGTCTCTGGAATGACCTCCCACTGAACATTCAGCAAGCCTCCTCGCTGCCCATCTTTAAAGCCCTCCTCAAAACCCACTTGTATTCTTTGGCGTTCGACTCAGCATGATTTTACTGCTTGGTGCTTTCTACCGCCTTTATTACCATTTCGTCTTACTGTTTATTGTGTATGTTAAATCGCTCCATGTACAGCACTTTGTATGCAGCGATGGCTGTTTGAAAGTGCTCTATAAATACTGTTGACTTGACTTAATAATTTTCCTATCCTGTTTACACTCACTCGAACAATAATTAAACAGGCAACAAACAAATAGTTGACTGATTTCAAAACTAGTCAGCGATCAATTTATTTTTGTGTGTGTGTGTACAATAATAATACGATGTGATGATGAAAAGTTAATTGACTTTTTGTCGTCACGTCCCTCCGAGGGATGACGTAACTCCAAAGTGTCCCGCAACAAAAATGAGTTGACAGCTGTGTTGTAGATTATTCTACTTAGCAACTATTAAGTGATGTAGTCTTCCTTTTGACTGAAGTTGGCTGGAATAGGACTGTGCCCTGATAAACCAAAACAGACTGAGGGGTATAGAAAACGGATGGTTAGTTGGTCTACTGAGGGCCAGAAACGGACTCCCGCATGCTGTTAAATTTCTGATCTAGCTACTTGTGCTCCATATGTGTAGCTGCCGAGGTCTGTCTCGGTGAGCTTGGTTGCTTTAATGACCAGCCTCCATGGGGGGGAACCACCCAAAGACCTGCCAGTGTCCTCCCATGGGCTGCTGAGAAGTTAGGCACCCGCTTCCTTCTCTTCACCCAAAGAAACCGTTACTACCAGGCAAGGAGGGTGCTCCTCTTCATTTTTATTCCTTTCTCTTTTGACAATATGACAACATGATTCCTTTACCAAGTTACCAGCCCTAAAGCAGGTTGCTAAGCTGTCACTGAACCTTCCAGGAGATCAAGACTGACAATATCCATGCGTCAAACTATGGCGGTATGAGAAAGACTCGATTCATCATTCCTGGTTATCTGCATAAAGGAGATGAGGACTGGCCACAAGAGATGTGCAAGGTTAGAAAACTGCTCGAGTCACCCAGTTGGGCCTTGAATTTCACTGCATGTCACTCAGCTTAAATATATGCCGTTTGAAATTGAGTTTACATGAAAAAGTTGAAATATATTAGATGAGAATAAAGTCAAAACATTTTTACATAAAAATCTTGATAGGATGGGACATGAGCTTGATAATTAAACTAACCCACCATAGGGATTTCTTAAGAACACCATTAACATATTTATTTCATTTCCTAATGTTCTCTGAATTGAATTGAATGTGAAACTGTGTCATTATATTTTTTAAAAAAGCATGTTTTCCAAGGCTATTTTTATTCAAATAATTCTCCACAAATGTCCACAAAATCATATTTCAGTTGGCTATGTGCATAATTTGGCAGGTCTCGAGAGGAAAACAACAGCTGCTCAGAATGATGCACTTACCATTGTGATGGAATTCTACATCCATGTGTTTCAATTACGACTATTCCCATAACATATTGGCGTTTGGGGGAGGGATTATTCCTTTTCCTAAATAAAACTCGAGCAGTGTTCAAGTGAAAAGCTCGACTCTGCGTGTACAAACTCACTTTCCAAAACTGCCAAATCTGTATTCAGATTTTAAAATTAGATTCAGGTTTTTAAAACGGAAAATACAACACAAAGCAGCAGGAGTAAAGTGCACTTATGGAAATCTCATGATATGATGTGATTGTATCTACTGGTCTTTGAAGTATGAATCAGTGAAGTGGTGCATGCCTTTTAGGCAGACTCTGCAAAAAGTTTGGTTGTGTCGTTTCAGTGAAGCAACCCACTTCATACCTAAAAGTAAAATTTTAATATCGCTTGAGGAAAATGACAACTTCCTTCCAATATCCAGGTTATGCTGAAGTGGGAGAATGTGAACTGCATTGCTGTGGAGTGGAAAAAGGGTGTGGGGACTCAGTATGCCCAGGCTGCCAATAATGGCAGAGTGCTGGCTGCACAGGTGGCATTTATGATGACATTTCTCATGGTACATTCTCTGACCCTTCACACTCACAAACTGCACAAACTATTATTCTGGGAGATTATTTTTCATGAGAGATTTATGGGGAGATGTGAACATGAACTAAATGAATGAAACATTGGTAAAAGCACATGGCAAATATATTTTTGGAATAGTACGACAATGTCAGAAAAACAACTAAACTCATCAGCCATCGCTGAATACAAAGTGCTGTACATGGAGCAATTTAACCTATATAATAAACAGTAAAACAAATTGGTAATAAAGATGGTAGAAAGCACCGAAACAGTATATGCAATGAAAAAATAACATGAATCAAAACATGACTGGAGTCATCTAATCAAACCGAATCATTTCCATCCATCCATCCATTTTCACATCTGCTTATCCTTACGAGGGACGCGGCCGTGCTGGAGCCTAACCCAGCTGTCTTCGGGCAGTAGGCAGGGGACACTCTGAACTGGTTGCCAGCCAATCTCAGACCGCACATAGACAAACAACCATTCACACTCACAGTCACACAGAGGAACATTTTAGGGTATCGTATTTTCCGCACTATAAGGCGCACCGAAAAGTCTTCCATTTTCTTAAAAGCTCACGGGGGCGCCTTGTGTATGGTCATTATGGTAATATGTCAACCCCAAGATGGCTCCTTGCTGGAGACATGCTTACAATGTTATAACTTGCTGTTGGTTCAATGAACTGTGTTGCAGCTCCAGAAAAAGGAGAGTTGTGGTGTTGTTTTTTTTAAAACGCACACTTTATTAATGGTTTTTACAGTCTCAACAAATACAGGTACATCTTTGTCTGTCTCCGTTGCCTTCTCTTCTTCTGTTCGACTCGAGAGGCGTTCTTGACCGCCTCGGAAAAACGTTAATTGACTATTCCTTCAATGAAACTACGAAAATTTAAAATAATGCATCAACACAGAAATTCAAGCGAGGAAATCACAAAATAAATTTGATAGCCCCACTACAGAATTTATTTTGTGATTTCCTCGTTTGTGAAGACAGTACACAACAAAGGAATAAATAACAAACACTTCTGAGACAGTCCAGTCTACCCCATTTTACTGACATCTGATCGTTCTGTTGCCGCTACGCTCAAGGAAATGCCGAAATAAATTCTGTCGGGGGGGGGGGGCTATAGAATTCATTTTGTGATTTTCTGTTTTGATGCATTACTGTATTTTCCATTTTC
The DNA here is from genome assembly GCF_025434085.1 of Hippocampus zosterae. Taxonomy (NCBI): domain Eukaryota; kingdom Metazoa; phylum Chordata; class Actinopteri; order Syngnathiformes; family Syngnathidae; genus Hippocampus; species Hippocampus zosterae. Next base: position 21,452,605 of record NC_067461.1, on the reverse strand, counting down.
ATAGTTTCAGTGAAGTAATCGTTGATTTTCGTTTTTTGGAGGTGGTCATGAACGCCTCTCGAGTCTAACGAAGAAGAGAAGGCACGGAGACGACAAAGACAAAGACGTACCTGTAGCTCTATCTAGTGGATGCATTGTAGATTGCACAATATAGTCCAGTGCGTGCAATAAAAATAAAAAAATTACAAAATAGGCTTTTCATTGAAGGTGCGCCTCATAATCCAGTGCACATTTTAGTGCGGAAAATACGGTATTCAATTAACCTAGCATGCATGTTTTTGGAGTGTGGGAGGAAACTGGAGAAAGGCAGACTATACCCTGAAGTGGTCACCAGTCAGTCGCAAGGTTGGCAGGCTGATTGAACCCTCAAAGTTGTCTCTAGGTGTGAGTGTGAGTATGAATGGTGGTTTGTCTATGTGTTCCTTGCGATTAGCTGGCACTCAGTCCACGGTGTACCCCGCCTAAGCTCCAGGATGACCCTCGTGAGGATACAGCAGTTCAGATAACGTGTGTGTGTGTGTGTGTGTGTGTGTTTGTGTGTACGCGTGTGTGTGTGTGTGTGTGTGTGTGTACGCGTGTGTGTGTGTGCGTGTGTGTGTGTGTGTGTGTGTGTGTGTGTGTGTGTGTGTGTGTGGATAGTGTGCGTGTAAATAAATATATACACACATGCACACGCACACACATTACTCACAAAAAGTGAGGGAGATTTGGCTTTCAGGTGGCATTTCAGGACGAATATAAAATGCATTCAAATCTTTACAGGTAAACTTAAGTTGACCTTTTCTAAGCTTATGAATACATTGAATGTTCAACTGTTAAATGTTTCAGGAGATTTGCACAAGTTGCTGTTGTCTCTGTTCATGGAAAGATTCAAATTCAGGTGTTTGATCCTTGAATCAACCAATAAAAGTTGTGGTTCAACTAGAGCTGGTGTTTAAACAGTCGCCGTCACCCTGCTGTTCCCATTTTGACGTCATAAGACCAAGACGACACCTAACGATGGATCAACAGTACCTTGACATTGTGATGCTTCCAACAGGACATTCTCAGACGGAAGTGTCACAGAGTGCCATTAGCCGGTTGCAACAGAGATACCGAGAGACTGGAAGAGTCACAGAAAGATGTAGAAGTGGACATCCTTTGGCTACATCCCACGCTACATAGTGCACAATGCCCTGAAAAAAACGGATGATGAATGCAACTCAACTCCACGGTTGTGAGAGCACCGAAGTTTCACGTCAAACCATTCGAAACCATTTCCATCAGCGTGGTCTACGTGCTAGACGACCTGTAAAGGTACTTGACCACACCACCAGATGCAGGCGTCATCGTCTTGCATGGGCCAGGGAGCAGAGAGATGAGAAACCAGTGGCCCCTCGGTGCATTTCTCTGATGAAAGTTGATTCGACATTGAGTAGAAATGATGGGTGCCAACCATGTTGGAGATGTCAAAAAGAGCTCTATGCATCAGCTACTGTTGTCATCAGATGAGCTTTTGGTGGTGGCTTAATTACCATGTGGGCAGGTGTGTCCGGTCGGTAGAGAACAGGCCTACACTTTGTGAATGGTACAGTGACAAGCCCATACTACCCGAATAACATTATTAATCCAGTGATTGCACCCCGGCATGAACACCACAAGCCTAATTTCATCTTCATGGACAACAATGCTCTCGCTTAGCACAGTCACATCATCAGGGAACGGCTGTTGGACAATGGTATACCTCCAATGGAATGGCCTGCACTTTCTCCAGCCCTGAGTCCTATTGAAAACCTGTGGGATCCGCTGAGTCAGCATGTTGAGGCTCGAAACTCCGCACCCCAGAATCTCAATGACCCAATTGTTGCCCTTCAAGTAGAGTGGGATGCCATGCCTCAGCAGACAATAAGTCGACTTGTGAAAAGCATGAGACGTCATTGTCACACTGTAATTGATGCTGAATGGCACATGCCGAGTTATTGAGACAATGATTTTTTTTGTTATGGTACACCCACCATTGTTGTTAACTTTTGTTTCAATGAATTATTTGAGATGAGGAAATCATCAGTGCACCCTTCTACTAAAATGTCCTCCTTTCATAATATGATATCACTGTCGCATGAACTTTTTACATCTTCCATAAATGTCACCTGGAATCCAAATATCCCTAACTTTTTGTGGGTAGTGCGTGCATTTATATAAACCTATTATGACAAATAATGAATATACAGAATTCTATAAAATATTATATAAAACATTAGGACATTTCAGTATTTTGAACTTGGATGGCTGGATTTACCCACTTTTAACAGCAATTCTATTTCATCAAAATCAATTTGAGTTCTGCCAATTTACATCTTTATTTTCTACACTGTGCATACATTACACATGTATGCTGTCATAATGATCCCAAATTTGATTGCAAAACAAAACGTAGGGATTTTCAAGCATAAAGAAAGGTTCAACAACATTTTGTTGTCAACAGCTGGTGGTACAGTATGATTAACTTCAATATATTTCCTGGCCAGAGCAACTACAAGCAGACAGCGAATCAGTTCCAAATGATTGGTCATAGCCTTGGCGCTCATGTTGCTGGAGAAGTTGGGAGCAAAATCAGCGGCCTTGCACGCATCACCGGTAAACCCATCGCACACACAACCCCATTCTTAGCTTCTTTTTTTTTTAGGTCTATACATGCTCTGCATTTTGTTCATCTAAAAGGCAGTCCCTGTCCATGTTAAAATTATTTGGTAATACCAACATTTGTGAGTAAGAGAACCAGAGCAATGCCAGCGTGTGTCATGATCTGCTTTCTTTTTTTTTTTTTTTGGTCACTCCGCAGGACTGGACCCAACTGAGCCATACTTCCATGACACAGATGCAGCAGTGCGCCTGGACGCAACTGATGCCACCTTTGTAGATGTCATTCACACTGACGGACATCCTTTTGGCACAAAACTTGGTATCGAATTCATTGATAGAAATGATGAAAGTGGACATTGGGTTTATGGATTGGATAAATATGAATCTATTTACTCGCACAATGTGAGTACTTAATTTAGTGACGTCATTCCAGCTTTTTTGCGCAAGTTCAAACAGACTTTATATTGAATAAGAACCATACTCATAAGACAGTATTCATACATTAAGGAGTCCTAACTTCTGCCTCAACCAACAGGTTTGCGAGAGACACATTTGGTAGAGATGAGAATATGTTGTGATAGAAATCTGCACATTGCGATAGATTACCCGGTGGGATGGATATTATGTTTAATGATATGTAACACTTTAACAGTAAGGTCAGACAAGTTTAAATGTCCTTCCTAATCTTTAGAATGGTTTCACAGGGACTCTCAAGCTGAAGGTTCATGCTCCTAACTGTTTTTTTTGGAGACTCAGAAAAGCACAGACAGATGATCTGACTTCTAACATCGCTTCTTGTGATTTTTGTTTTTAGAGAGTATTTAGAGACTTCTTGTAGCCACAGCCTGAAAAATGGCAGTTTAAAAAAAATGATAGGAGTCATTGGATTTGAAATTGTCTTCCTTGACTTCTGTTATGTGCGGGATTTACTGCTCATGTCTTGATCCAAAGACATTTTTGATTCTTTTTAAATAAAAAAAAAAAAAACATATACAAAAAGAGCGGGCGGCCCGGTAGTCCAGTGGTTAGCACGTCGGCTTCACAGTGCAGAGGTACCGGGTTCGATTCCAGCTCCGGCCTCCCTGTGTGGAGTTTGCATGTTCTCCCCGGGCCTGCATGGGTTTTCTCCGGGTGCTCCGGTTTCCTCCCACATTCCAAAAATATGCATGGTAGGCTGATTGAACACTCTAAATTGTCCCTAGGTGTGAGTGTGAGTGCGGATGGTTATTCGCCTGTGTGTGCCCTGTGATTGGCTGGCAACCGATTCAGGGTGTCCCCCGCCTACTGCCCGGAGACGGCTGGGATGGGCTCCAGTACCCCCCGCGACCCTAGTGAGGATCAAGCGGTACGGAAGATGAATGAATGAATGAATGTACAAAAAGATGAATAATTACACTGCTCTAAAATGTAATTGATCTTAGTTTATGTATTCATTTTTTTTTTTTTCAAACGTGCAGGTCTTGGGATGTCCCAACCCATTGGCCATATTGACTTCTACCCCAACGGAGGAGAGCTGATGCCTGGCTGCAAAGCAAACAAAGGAAATCCAAAAGACCTGGATGCTATCTGGGAGGGTAAGTTGAACTGACATGCAAAACACAAAAATATTCGTAGGAGCTGGGAGCTTAATGGGCTCACTTGGAAGAAAATGATGAGTTTGTCTTTTCTTTTTCTTTTCTGTTTTTAAGCCAACAAATCATGTTCAATACTGTTTTGTACAGCTAATCCAACGGGTCCACAAAAGTACAACATTGAAGTTGTGACTTAAGACTCACAACATCAATTAATTATCGTTGCTGCAACGAGATGAGAAAATATTTTTTTAAAAAAGGGGGTGAGGGTTCTTATGTTTTGTGCTGAGTCAGTACCTTGGGCTGGGTGTTTCGTGTGTATCGACTTGTTCTTTGTTAGCCCCAATTCCTCACGTGTCCTAGGTACAACTGCCTCTCAATTAGTGCATCCAAATTAGTTCCTCACCAGAACCATCATCGATCCATTTCATTCGTGTCCACTATTCAATCGTATGTTAAGGAACTTCACCATACTTTGTTTTGATTCATTCATTTACAGTATTTATTTGGGCTGTACCAAGGCAGTGGGAATTTGGGAGTATTTACTCCAATCGTGCCATATTGTGTCGTGTGAACGCTGCGATAGTACTCGCTTGTCCCCCTCGTGATATTACTCGCTTGTCACCCTTGTGATAATACTCGTGTTTCCACCATGTGATAGTACTTGCTTGTCCTCCTCATGTTAATCCTCGCTTGTCCCCCCCGTTATTGCACTTGCTCGTCTCCCCCAGTGATAGCACCTTATTTTCTGCACTATCAGGAGCTTTGGATTCAAGGTGCACCTTCAATGAATGGCCTATTTTAAAACTGTTCATATATAGGGTGCACTGCAGTGTAAAGCGCAGAATAGAAGCTACCATAGTGGCTGCGGTTGCGCGATGCATCCACTAGATGGAGGTGTGCTAAAGGGAATACAATACAATCCAACAAACTTTATTTATTTTGAGCCTTCATAACCGCTGTAGCTGTAACAAAACCATGAGAACTAGTCACAAATAGACACTGCAAAACGACAAACACAAAAGTTCCGAAGACAATTTAAAAAAAAGGTACATAAACCTCGTGGGCTCATATCCACAAGGGGCTAAATATCCTTTGAAGTCTTGCTTGTCTCCTTTGTCCTTCATTCCATGTTTTATGTTATGTGTTGTGTTTATTATTTTATTTTATATTAACTGTTTTGTGAAGCGCTTTGTTACAGCTGCCGCTGTTGTGAAAGCGCTATATAAATCAGCATGTATTGTATTGTATTGTATTAAGTCAGTAGTTAATGATGCTTTTGGGGTTATCTTCGTTTCATCATGGCTGTGCAGAGCTCACAAAGTAGTTGTCTGTCTGAGTGTGCGTTGACGAATGCACATGACAATTAGTGTCAGGCAGAACTCTTTATGCTCCAACTGGTTCCTGCTAATAATCCCCACTACATGGCATAGGAACACTAACAGGGAATCAACTCAATGGGGAATATGAAGAGACTGTGACACCATATATTGCATAAATCGGATCAGATTATTGGGCGCACTGGCGGCTTTTGGGAAAATAGGATGCTTTTAAGTGCACCTTGTAGTGCGGAAAATATGGTACTCGTACCCAGCCCCACCCCGCTGATCGTACACGCTAGATACTCCAAACCATGGTAGTTGACCAACCACTATTTGCTCCTCCCCAACTCCCAGACTTGTGCTAGACTCTTCCTCAGTCGCCATCATGAGGAAGTGTCGTAACGCTGTGTCCCTCAGCTCCATCAATAGGCTTGACCTTTTCAGACAAGGATTTGGAATTTGCAATTGGTCATCATGTGCAGTCTTCAAACACTGTGAAAACCAAAAAGAAATAAACCGACTTACTCACTTACTTTTTTGCCCTCGCGGCGCTCTAATATATCTTTTCTCTGCCAGGTACGAACAGGTTTGATGCCTGCAATCATATCCGTGCCTACCAGTACTACGAGGAGAGTATTCTTAAATCTCAAGGCTTTGTTGGGTTCCCTTGCTCCGATGCAGCCACTTTCGCAGCTGTAAGTATTTTTACTCAAACTGACCCATTAAGGGATAACGCTTACCGACTGTTTCCAGGGGGTTCGCTGTTTATGGCACAGTTAGATTTTTAAAGCAGCAACCTAACCTGACCCAAATGTGTACAGACCATAAATCGGTGCACGCTTTGGTGCAGTAGTAAAATCATACCTACAGGAATTATCGGCATAAAAACTTGTAGATTATAAATGTAAAGCAAACAAATGAAAAGCAGTCAGTACAGTCTGTAGTCAACTGTGTGTGTTTTGTGCCACGTGCTGATATGTTCTTATGCCACAAAATGCCCTAGCAAGGGATCGGCATTAACCGAGCATGCCCAATACATTGTATCTTTTGTCATATCAAATGCTCAACAAAATAATCAATATATTTATTTAGTGCTTCTTCATCAATGACCACGAACTCTTCCACATATATATTACCTAAATCAAGTCCTTGTAGCACATGAATTGTTCTTGTAAAAGTTAATTTTATGTTTAGTACGGTATTTGCAAATCTGTGTAAAATATCTGCAAGCATCTACTTTTCTCCAACCACAGACAGTGAGCGTAGGACTTTATTGTTTTTTTTTACTTTCATTCCTTGTAACTTGAACTTTCAATATAGAAACATTAAAGTAATTACTAGATATTGTAATATGGGGTGATATCAGCTGCAGATGAGGATTTTTTTTTTACACTGGCCAAAGGTAATTGGTCACCTTATCATTACACCAAAGACAAATGAAAATAGAGGAAAGTTGAATAGGTTTGTGCTGCGATACCTAGTGCCCTGAGGCACAGCCATGCTGGAACTGAAAGAGTCCGCTCAGCAAACAATTGTCCAAAATGTCTTGGTATTCTTTTGGATGAAGCAAGATGTGGAAATTAAATGCATCTCCATACTTGGATTCATTCTGTGTCATTTTGGCTGCCCGTGTAAAAAGTGTGTCCGAGCTTTGTGAAAGAATTGGAGAAGAGTGGAAGGGTGGTATGTCCATCGCAGCGTGTTTATGGAGCCACCACCTGTTGCGGTAATGTGACACCGATACGGCTGTGAACAATTTATTTGCTTTTAGAAGTTGATTCGGTGAGGTTGGATTTTTGTTGCAGCAGAGGGGAGATATAAACAGGCTTCCTTTGTGTCTTCCATTGGGACAACTTGTATCTGCAGCTGTTGGTGATAATGGCACTTTATCCTGCCTTTGATCAAAGCCAGCATTGTGTATGCTCCATGTTATTCCTCGAAGCTGGGAGATGCTGGGCAAAACATATCCATTGGGTTCCCACACAGTTACTGTACATGCAATACATGGAGAAAATAAATTGATGACTTTGTCAGTTAGTGTTTGCAAAGAACATTCTTGTGCAGCACACCAAGACAGAAAGGCCCTTTTCTGCTTCAGCGGGGCTACGCCATATCCGTAAAGACGTTAATCGATGACTAACCCTACCTTTTAACTCACCTCACCATGTTCTTATAAAGTCAGCCCTGAGTGTAAATGCTTTTAAATCCAGGTTATAAATGATACTTCCCCTACCCCCGGAGCTGTGATTAAGGGGTAATAAAGCACTGTTCATTCTTTTGGTCATTTTTGGAAACTATCGTATTTTCTGCACTATAAGGGGCTTCAGTTCATAAGGCGCACCTTCAATGAATGGCCTATTTCAAAACTGTTTTCAAACTTAGGGTGCACTGTATTTCCAGGTGCATAGAAACTCAAATGTTAATATTAATAATAATAATAATAATAATACATTCATTTATAAGCGTCTTTCAAGACACTCAATGATACTTTACAACCGAAACAAGAACAATAAAACCATAGATACAATTATAAATAACAAAAGGAGAGATGAATTTAAACTGAATATGCGATTTTAAATCACAATTTTAATAAGATATCCTTTATCCTTTATTCGTCCCACAATGGGGAAATTTACAGTATACAACATACAGGAATATAAAGAGACTGTGTAACACCATGTATAAGGCGCATCGGATTATAGGGCGCACTGTCGGCTTTTGAGAAAACTAAATACTTATAGTGCGGAAAATAGATTACTTTTTATTTCTAGACTTTGCTTTTAAATGTCTTCAACACTTTTGTTTGCAAATGCTTTTAAATGTATTTTTGATGATGTGAAGTACATTGAAATCCCTTGTGTGAAATGTGCTCAATAAATAAAGCTGCCTTGCCTTATCTTTCCAGGGAAAATGTTTGTCACATTCCGGTTTTTCGGTCTGGCCAGCAGGTGGCAGGAGCGGTCTCCCTAGCACACCTGCTGGCAATCATTAATCAATAGAGACACTATTTAAGGACTCCTACGTTCTACACCTGTTGTGGGAGTATTGTTTATGGCATTGCTTACCTCGTTGCTCATTGACTAGTGGCTTTTGACCTCGTCGTGTTTTCGCGTGTAGTCTCGGTACCAAGTTTGTGTGTAAGTACCATTTTGTTTTGATGATCTGGCTTTTCTTGCGTGTACAAAGTGTTACATAGTTTTTCGTTCGTAGTTTGTGGCTTTACTTTCCTTTTCTTGCTCTTTTGTGCAAGCTCCTTTTGTTAGTCGTTTTTGATTTACCTCCTGGTCCTCATTGTGGACCAGCGCTTTATGTTCTCGCTTATTTTCGATTCGATTTGGACATTAAATTGTCTTTACATCGGAGACCTTGTTTTTGTCTACGTTTTTTGGATCCCCCTCCCTAACTCGGTTTACCCGAGTTCGTAACAGAATACTCCCACACCAAAATGGATCCTGTAGACATTAACAAGATCATGACCGCCTTGACCAGCCAGGGGCGATTAGTGGGCCAGCAACGACAGGAGCTCACGGAGCTCCGGGAGGCAGTCGCCGTCCTAGCCCAGCGGCTGGAAATATTGTGTTTTAATATTGATTTTAAATCACAATTTTAATAAGATATCCTTTATCCTTTATTCGCCCCACAATGGGGAAATTTACAGTATACAACATACAGGAATACAAAGACTGTGTAACACCATATATAAGGCGCATCGGATTATAGGGCGCACTGTCGGCTTTTGAGAAAACTAAATACTTATAGTGCGGAAAATGGATTACTTTTTATTTCTAGACTTTGCTTTTAAATGTCTTCAACACTTTTGTTTGCAAATGCTTTTAAATGTATTTTTGATGTGAAGTACATTGAAATCCCTTGTGTGAAATGTGCTCAATAAATAAAGCTGCCTTGCCTTATCTTTCCAGGGAAAATGTTTGTCACATTCCGGTTTTTCGGTCTGGCCAGCAGGTGGCAGGAGCGGTCTCCCTAGCACACCTGCTGGCAATCATTAATCAATAGAGACACTATTTAAGGACTCCTACGTTCTACACCTGTTGTGGGAGTATTGTTTATGGCATTGCTTACCTCGTTGCTCATTGACTAGTGGCTTTTGACCTCGTCGTGTTTTCGTGTGTAGTCTCAGTACCAAGTTTGTGTGTAAGTACCATTTTGTTTTGATGATCTGGCTTTTCTTGCGTGTACAAAGTGTTACATAGTTTTTCGTTCGTAGTTTGTGGCTTTACTTTCCTTTTCTTGCTCTTTTGTGCAAGCTCCTTTTGTTAGTCGTTTTTGATTTACCTCCTGGTCCTCATTGTGGACCAGCGCTTTATGTTCTCGCTTATTTTCGATTCGATTTGGACATTAAATTGTCTTTACATCGGAGACCTTGTTTTTGTCTACGTTTTTTGGATCCCCCTCCCTAACTCGGTTTACCCGAGTTCGTAACAATGTTTCCCGTGCGCTGATGACAATAGTGGCTGCAGTTGCACTATGCACCCACTAGACGGTGCTACGCTAAAGGGAATACAATACAATACAATACATCTTTATTTATATAGAGCAGGGGTCTCCAAAGTTGGTCCTCAAGTCCGCTGTCCTGCTTGCTTTGGAGCTCTCCCAGGAGTAACACACCTGATTCAAGTACCGTAATCAGGATCGTTCGAATGCTGCCTCAGAGCTGGCTGATGAGATGATCATCTGAATTAGGTGTGTTGTAACCGTGAGGGCTAGAAAACAGGCAGGACAGTGGCCCTCCAGCTGAACATGCCTGATATAGAGCCTTCACAACCGCTGCAGCTGAAACAAAACCGGTCCCAAACACGGTCATGAAACATATAAATACAAATGGCATTACAAAACAATAAATGAAAGACAAAAGCTATGAAAACAATTGATTCAATAAAAAGGCAGACAAACCTCATGGGCTCACATCCACAAGGGGCAGTCATGCTTGTCTCCTTCGTCCTTGGTTTAGTCAGTAGTTAACTATGATATTTGTATTATCTTTGTTTAATAATGACTGTACATAGCTCACAAAGTATTGGTAGTTGTCTGTTTGAGTGTGTGTTGGCGAAATCCCATGCCAATGAGTGTCGGACAGAAACCTTTTAGGTTATAATTGCTTCCTGCTAATAATCACCACTAGATGGCATATGAACACTAACAGGGAAACAACTCAATGGGGAATATAAAGAGACTGTGTAACACCATATATAAGGCGCATCGGATTATAGGGCGCACTGTCGGCTTTTGAGAAAACTAAATACTTTTAGGTGTGCCTTATAGTGCGGAAAATAGATTACTTTTTATTTCTAGACTTTGCTTTTAAATGTCTTCAACACTTTTGTTTGCAAATGCTTTTAAATGTATTTTTGATGATGTGAAGTACATTGAAATCCCTTGTGTGAAATGTGCTCAATAAATAAAGCTGCCTTGCCTTATCTTTCCAGGGAAAATGTTTCCCGTGCGCTGATGACAAATGCCCTCTGATGGGCCTTTATGCGGACAGGTTCCCCTTGACTAATACGACCTCACAGACAAAGTACTTCCTCAACACTGGCAATGCTAAACCCTTTGCACGTAAGTACCTTGGTGAACCCAGAATATATGACCATTGTAAAAAACTGGCAATGAGCATCCACACTCAAATGAGAATACAACATATTTGGTCCACAATAGCGATGCCTCAAATTTCATATCGCTTCAACCGACAACCACAACAATGAACTTTTTAATACCATTGTTAAGGTGTCATATATGCACTGATTGTTATTGTCGCTGTAACGGAAATGATGTCAGGATCATTTTGTTTTCATATATACTATAACAGGTATGTGTCGAATCCAAATGCAGTACTGTACACCAAACTATGGTTGGCAACATTTTTTTTATGTCAGCTTTGACAGTTCCAGAGGCAAACAGCTTAGTAGCTAAGCATTTCAATTTTAAGTTTAAATGACTTCAAGTAAGAGTCTCAAAGTTCAAGAATCCATAGGTAGCAGGACAGGGATATTGACGATGTGATATTTTTACAGCAGAATATAGTCACACTGAAAACGAAAAGTGCAAAAACAGAAGTTGTGTTTTTTTTCCCCCCAGAATGTGAAATATGAGCATGAACTTTTCAATCCGATGCACAATGTTAGTATCACGGGGGTTGACTTGTGGGTTTGAATCTGTGCTCCGGCCTTTCTGTGCGAAGTTTGCATGTTCTTCCACTTCCTGCATGGATTTTTCTCTGGGTACTCGGATTTCCTCCCACATTCCAAAAACATGCACTGAAGGTTGATTGATCACTCTAACTTGTCCTTAGGTGTGATTGTGAGTGTGAATGGGTTTTCATCTGTGTGATTGGTTGGCAACCAATTCAAGGTGTATCAAGTCAGCTGGGCTTGGCTCCAGCACACCTGCGATAATCGTGAGCATAAAGCGGTTGGTTCAAATAATGGATGGATGCACAATGTTACTTAAATGATCAGTGACTGACAACCATTTGACAGCCACAGCAGGTATGGGAAATCACTTTAAGGTGCTACGTCGTTTATTGGTTGTGCCAATGTTTTTTCATGACAAATGTTCTTTAAACATACATCATTAGAAAGGTGTCATAAAAATTGTCAATAGCATTGAGAAAAAGTAAAAAATTCACATTGACCTTGAAATTTTGAGATCATCTGAACACTTTTTTTTAAAAATGTATTTGTTACTAGGTTACAGCTACAATCTGAAGCTAACTTTGGATGGTCCCAGCTGGTCTAACCCTGGCTTCATGTATGTGGCTCTTGCCGGACAAAGCGGCAGCACAAAGGAATACAGACTTCACGTGTAAGGCATTTCAGAAAATTATGAACGCTCTCATCAGTTTTGTTTCAGGAAATCACAAACTGTCCCGAATTTCCTCCGGTCTGTGCTTTAAAAAGTAGGATTTTAAAATGGTCCAAGAAATGAATTCAGTTGGCTTGTTTCCAGTCGCGTTGCTTTGAGCCAAGCCTTCTTCCAGGTCGATTTGACTGTCAATATGCGACAATGCCATTGGCCAGTCTACAGTCTGGAGGAAGATCTCTGAAAACATTCAAAGCAATAAATCGATGAATCAATCAAACAAGATACTTTAGATACATTTGAGGAGGGACTTGCCCAAAGGACATGAATGGTGACTAATACCACACAAACACGGGATTTATTATTATTAAAACTGAAATGGAACACGATCCATTCCACAACACTGGTCAACTTCAGATTTGTTTGTATTTTGAAACTAATTAAAATGGAAATAAAAAACAATTAGTTCTCAACTCAACTGTATTTATCGAGCACTTTCAAACAGCCATTGCTGCATACAAAGTGCTGTACATGGAGCCATTTAACATATATACAACAATAAAGCAATAATCAGTAACAAAGATGGTAGTAGGCACCAAACAGTAAAACTGAGATCAAATCTGAGTCATTTGTTGATTCTAAATGTAATCTTTAATCTTTTGTACCTGCACGAGTAATGCCTGAAGTACTATCGGTAATTGTCACCAGTCACACAAATGTGAAGAACATATGCAGTTCAAAACATAAAAAAACAACACAACACTCCACTTTAACAAGTATTAAGACACCACTGGACTCTTCCTGGAGTTTTATAACAGTTTATATTCTCTGCATGTTGTTCTCCTCTTCACAGTCCGTGTTAAGACTGTGAAATGTTGCCCCCAAAAAAACAAAAAGACAGAGAACAAGCTAAATGTGCCAAATAATGCTTTACGTTCTTATACTGTAAGTTATGTGGAGAGAAAAAATGCAAAATGCAAATGTTGGTGCGGCTATATAAAGATTAAAATTACAGATTTGTATGATTTCAGGGGCTTCAGAGGTTCCACGGTCAAGACTTCACAGCCAGAGGAGAAGCTAGAGAGCAATAAAATATACATATATATTCTTAAATAAAATAATAATAATATTTTTTTGTATAAACCCGTTTGAACTGGCCGCTCGGTGATCAGTGCAGGAGGTTACATAGGACAGTTTTGTCACCACAATTTAAATCACAATATCTCCTCATTATGGCTACCTCTTGAACATTTCTGGGCAATATTATTATTGTATGCCACTTGCCATAAATAGGGTGAGCTGAAGCTTTTCCAAGCTGACTTTGGGGGGACACAAAGGTCAAAACGATTGTAGCAAGAAAAAAGACCCAGACAAAACTTAATATTGAGAATCAAAACAAAGTCCAACAATTCCTCAAATCCGTGTCCTTTCTGTTTTCAGGGGCACTATGAAGCCAGGAAAGGTCTACGAAGTGCATATTGACGCCGAGGTTGACGTAAGTCCCGTAAAGGAAGTCAAATTTCGGTGGAACAACCACATCCTCAACCCCTTGAATCCCAAATATGGAGCGTCGAAAGTGGAGTTGCTGAGGGCAAAAGACAAGAAAGTGTAAGAAAAACAAATGTGATTACTTGAAGAAGAGAAAACATCCCCACATTATCATATCACTTTACTTTCCCACGCGTGTGCCCACATCGCCACTTTTTCTTTAAACCTACAAAACAAAACAGATGATTGGATTCGAGTTCAACTGCTTTCTCCAAGTCAATATGCCGAAGTACTCTGTTTGGCCAGTTGATGGCAGCATTGGACTGTCATCAAAGGAGTGTACACGTATGTTGGAGGAAACAGGCACAACCCTCCTTGAATATTTAGTCAATTAAATGTATATGTTTTGGCATGTGAGTGCTCCCCTAATGAATATTTCTCTTCATTTTAAAGAATAAGGTTAAATACACTTACAACGTCAATGTCAATTTGAGTCTTTAAACATTGTATGTTAATGTCTGTTTTTGCTTTGTTTCAGCACTCTCTTCTGTGGAACACAAAACGTCGCAGAGAACGTGATTCAATCTGTGCTTCCATGCCAAGCGTAATCACGATTAACGCAAATGGCCTATCAATAAATATCATGAATTCAGTTTATTAACATTTTCTTCAAATTAATGTGGATGCCTGACAACATGATATCTTACGTATACATCTCACATGTTCAGTTTACACTGCACTGTATGTCTAATACTTCACACCACATACAGGACCAGACTGTTCATACTCAGGCATGCAATGAGAAATTCAGAGTGAAAGAGCCATGGGGGCGGGGCAGTGCCATGCTCAACGGTACCTCAACAATAACCAGCAAGCAGCTCAAAGAGGAAATCGAACGTGGGCCCTCTGACTCCACAACGCACGTCCTTACAGATGAGCGACTGCTGCCTGCAGATACAGCAGACGAAACCAAACCTTGTTCAAAATTGTAGCAATTGTATCCCACTGGTGGAATAAAAATTGGACACATGGGTGAATCCTGCAAAAGATTTAAAACCACAGATTTCTCCTGCTACTTTCCGTACTTCTGTTCTTAATCAGAGCACAACCTAAATGGGAACAGGACATTAGTTTGTAGTTTGTAATGACTTGCCATAGATTGCTTTCAAATTTCAACCAAGAATATAAGACGGGTAGAAAGTTCTTTGAGATATACTGTAATTACATATAGCCAACACTTTCTACATGAGTTCTGCATTTCACAGGGAGTCCATGCGGGGAAGCTATAAAAGTCACAATCTGAGCTTTCCTGTCATTTGATTAGACGATAACAATGGGCTACAGCCTAAAGGTCACAAAAAGATTTTCTTGATGTTGTACACGTGGTGTGGAGTGGAGAAAACACTTATGGATGTCTGACTTTGCAGCTTCCACGGTACACTTCTTTTTATTTATCCCCAAGAGTGTCAGATTTACGGAAAGTTGCGGACAGAATATAATTGGGCTCCAGAAACATGAACTTGGAAAGAATGAACAAACAAATTGGGGCCCCCGGTCTGAGACTTTGTCCAACAGGATCCCATGGATATGGAAAAGGTGGTTAAATGAGCAAGATTGGCGGTTTTTAAGACAGAAGCAAACTTGGAAAGAGCAATAAAATTAGTGCACTTGGAGAAACGGTCAACAATGGTAAGTATTACGGCCTTGCGAGGACAGAAGACCAGTCATGAAGCCCAGTGAGATGTGGGACCATTGTCGAGGTGGAGGTGGGAACGGCTTGGCGTGAATTGAGTCTTTGAGCTGTTCAGGTGTAGGCAAAGTTTTTATTATCTGTGTAAACAGTGAACGGTTCCTTGGTGCCCTCCAGCCAGTGTCTCCATTCCTGGAGTGCCATTATGATCTCTAACTGTTCTTTATTTACCCACGGAATGTGCTGGGGCCAGTTGTCAAGAGAAGAAAGCGCAGGGATGGAGTTTCTGGTTAACCAGGAAGCGCTGGGACAACACCTGGCGGATTGGCACATTATTTCTTTAAATTCTGAAATGCTCTGTCAGCACTAGAGTTCCAAGAGAATGGGATCTGAAATGATAATGCTTTCTGATTGTAATTCCTGATAAATCTACAATAGAAATTGGCCAATCCGAAGAATTGTTGTAGCTGCTTCTGTTTAGTGGTAGTAAGCCACTGCACCACCGCCTGAATCTTGGACTGATGCATGTCCCTCTTTGACATGCATCCGAGAAACTGAACTGATTTGACATGAAATTCACATTTATCCGCAGTTACAATTTCACATTCGCCGAATAAATCACAGTGTGGGATTGGGTCGGAGGCCCAGACATGACCTTTGGGGGGGGGGGGGGGGGGGGGAACTAAACAAAACACAAAATGACTGCGCAAAACCACATATTTGTGCAGACTATTTACTATTTTGTGCATGCACAGCCTTATTAGTTCGTGTGAACGAATTATGACTTTGTGGGCACAAAATATTTACAGCGTGCACATGACGTAGCTCTGATTCCTTATTGGACAAAAGGGTAAACAAATCAAGCGCACCTTCAAAGACTCGCTTCTCACTGACCTAATCAGTGCCTTCGAAGACCAAGAAATTATTGCATTTGACGTTTTTATTTTATACTAACATAAATCGTGATATTAAAAGAAAAAAATCATTTTGTATACATCCACATAACCATGATTATTCTCAGTGTGTAGCAGTTGCTGAACAATAAAATCCATCCCAGTGTCCAAATCGTACCTCCGCAATCTTGCTGTCAACAGTCTATTCAAATGACTTTCGGTGATAATGATTCCTTGAAATGCCAGGATTTTCATAATGTCCTTGTAACTCATCCCAAACCTAAAATAAAAATTGATCACGCTGTCCATTGCGCAGCTTTCCTTGGGGGAAAAAATGCGTTCGATTTTACAGTCAAGTGACCCGCAAGGAGCTAGGGCTATTTCCTATGCATGCGCTTGAACTCCTTCGTACGCACTTTTTTACGGCTGTGCACACGACGTAGTACGTATTTCCTCGTGCGAACATAATAGTAATAACGTATGCACAATTATTTGAACACTTTTTTTTGCTATGTCATGTCATTTTGCATTGTCTGAACGTGGCTAATATGTCATGCTAATTTACGTCGTCGATTAGAAGACATTTGGCAGAAGCATTTGTACAGTTTACAAGGTGGTACCGTATGTTTTGTAGTACGTGCAACTTTTTTCAATCACAAGTTTGAAATAAACAATGTCATCCAAAAATCTATATAATAACTGTCTCTGTTGTGTTATCAAAAAAGTAACTGCAGTCACACTCCAGGGGTTTTATTCTAGATCTCAAACTGCGGACATACTTGTTGTCACTGTCAAGGCCTGTCAAGACAGGAAAGGGTAAATATTACTCTTATTAATGCAGAGACATCATGTGCCATTTATGCAAACACAAAATCAACAGCAAATTACATGGTGAGATCACTGCTTTCACCTGCTCTTTGAATGCACAACGTGTCACATATATGTGCAATTCCAAAGTCTTGCGCTGGCACGTTTGTGAGCGCGTCTGCAATGCACTCATTAATCTGTCCGTGGCCTTTTGCTGGTTTAGGAAGTCCTGATTGTGCGTCATTGTTTTGGCTTCATTTATTTAAACGCACACCCTGTAATCACATTTGCAAATACACAGCTTTAAAAAGGCGAGCTGCCATTTTCATCATGGCACTAACAAAATCACTCCGAGCCGAGCCATCAGCGCTCACACAATACCAATCAGAGGAAGGAACTCCTTGCTTCCATGCTTCAAGTCCGACTACATTAATAATATTAATAAAACAGCAAAGTGAATGTGTGGGCTAAGAGGTGGCGTCGGCGGTGTCTTGAAATCCTCTAAAGACGTCCGTCTTTGTCTCACAGTCTTGTTTCTCTTTTCATTATTGGCTCATTGAAAGTGAGGGCTAATGACAAAATAGCAGACTAATTCCTGTAATTATGTGTGTTTGTCAGAGAAAATTTCCAAATGACAGCACTTCCTTTCTCCGCTCTTTAAGCCAGTAGCGTTGGGGGTGGCATTGTTACGAACAAAACATTTTATCGACTTGTCGTGAATTAGGTGAGGTAAAGATGTAGGTGCCAAAGGAAAAATGGCACCCGCAGGCAATGCTTGCACAACAAATGTAACCTTTGGCCGCTGAGCTGTTGGTGTCGTCTTCAAAAGAGGAAAAGAATATAAGAGATGCACAAGACATGGTGTATTCTGTTTATCCAACAATGAGGCCGTATCTAAGTTTGATTTCACTTCAAGGTATTGAAATGGCAAAAATTTCCATCCATCCATTTTCTGATCCACTTATCCTCATAAGGGTCGCGGGGCATGCTGGAGCCTATTCCTGCTGTCTTCGGGCAGTACGCGGGGGACACCCTGAACCGGTTGTCAGCCAATCGCAGGGCACACAGAGATGAACAACCATCCATGCTCATACTCACACCTAGGGACAATTTAGAGTTTTCCATAAACCTGCCACACGTTTGTGGAATGTGGGAGGAAACGGGAGTACCCGGCGAAAACCCACGCAGGCATGGGGAAAATGTGCAAACAGGAAGGCCGGGGCCAGAATCGAACCCTGCACCCCTGCACTGTGAGGCCGACACTCTAACCAGTCAACCACCGGGCCGGGGCAAAAATGTCAAAGACAAATATTTTTGACAAGCCATCAGATTAAAAAAATGTGAAAAACATTTACTGTTCACAATAGTTGTTGACAAACACTGGTTAGGTGGGGGTTCGGGTGGGGGGGGGTTATTTCCTCCTTGGGCCCGCAACAGACCACAAAATTGCCTCTGGCTGAAGTGACACCAAGTACAAGGAAAAGATATCTTGTATCCCAAGTCCGAATCATGTTTTTTCAACATATGCCATAAAGAGAGAGGTTGGTGACAAAAAAAGCCAATTTCAAGAAAAACTAGAAATTGAATGTTTTTGTTGAGAACAGGAGCACCATGACATATCGGTCATGACATGAGAAAGTTGCTCAAGAAGTCAGACGTCATTATGAGGGGTGTCACAATTCTCCATATCTTTGATTCGATTCAATTTTCGATTTTAGGGTCTCAATTCGATTTTAGTCCTTTCTTTTATCAATTCTTTTGACAGAACACAGGTCAATGTGTATGGCTTTTTTTTAATCGTCTACAATCATTGGTTTTATTAACTGAATGTTGTAATGCTGAATGTCCTCCATGTCGAGAGGAGCCAGATGAAGTGGCTTGGGCATCTGATTAGGATGCCTTATGGACACGTCCCTCATGTGGTGTTCCAGGCATGTTTCACCAGCAGGAGACCCCGGGGACGACCCAGGACACATTGGAGACACTATGTCTCACAGCTGGCCTGGGAACACATTGGGCTCTCCAGATGAAGTGGAAGATGTGGCTGGGGAGAGGAAAGTATGGGCTTCCCTGCTAAAGATGTTGCCCCTGCAACCTGACTCCGTATAATTGGTATAGAATGAATGGATGGATGGATGGATGATTGAGTTGTCTCAGTCTTCGTGACAGTTCAGTGAGTTTTAGCACTTAGTCTTAATTATTCTTGGTGCCATCATTAGTAGTGGCTGCTTGTGTACATTTTTATATGTATTGCAGACTACCTCAACATTTCGGGAGGTTAAACAAACATTCAATCCAGACAAATATTAATTCCCTGACCTTTGTCTTTTTTTTCTCCCAGACAATGAAGCCTTAAAAAGACAAAATGAGTCAGTCTCCCTGTTATAGATTTTCACTGGGTGGCCACAGTGCACTGAATCATGCAGTGATCAAAAGGAGAGAATAGATGTGGGAGAGCAGTAGAGTGAAGGACCCTTTGGAGAGTTCGGGTGCCGCCCGTTTACCGTAGCAACTGCTCTCTCTTGATGGCTATTTGAGGAAAATGGGCCATGCCTATGCGACCTCTTCACCCTGTCCACAGTCTGCTTCCACAAACACACACTCGTGCACATCCAAGCTAAAACCAACCTTGCCCTGTGACGGCTTGAGTGGCTCCTTAGTGCCACTTCGGTAAAAATAATACTCTTGATGCACAAATGTAATATGGTCATTCAGTGCATTCATGTGGTTAATTAGCAGTTTAGGAGTAGTACTTTGGTTTATTTTCAACAAAAGAAATATTACAGTTAAATACTGAATGTTGGATATAAAATACGATGGCAGAAATAAATTATGTTTATTGTACATGTGACAAAACAAGTAACAATTTTTTAAAAAATTGTGTGAAAAGTTCCACACGCAGACTAGGAGAAACAATCCTGAAAAACTGACCAAAAATAAAGAAAGAAACACAACACAAACTGCTTGAGTCGCAGGAATTATCCTCAATATATTTTTTTTAAAGAAGAGTGATAGGACAGCATTTTCAGACAGAAGAGGAATATTTGACCAGGACTGCTGGTAGTTGTCAACACGAGTAACTGATGCTCTCCCGGAAAAAATATTTTTTGCATTTACAGACACAGTAGTAGTTCAAACTATAATACAGCATACCTGTCAACTCATACGGTTTAGCCATAGTTCATACGGATTTTGTGGCGAATCGTACGTATATGGCCGTATCGCACAGATCATACGGATTCTGAAAATGTCCGTTTTTTGTCCCCCCCCCAGACAGGTAGTTCCGTTTGCTTTTGCCCAGAACGGTGCTCGTCTACTCAAATGTTTTCATTTCCAGAATACAACTCTGAACACAGTAATGCCACTAAGTAGAATGATGATTACACATTAACCAGACATTGTATTATGGAGAGCTACAATAAATATCATTGAAAATTTTATGGGTTTTTTTCTGTGCCGTTATTTTGACATAAAATGCTTTCCTATGTTATAAGGATTTTTTGCTCTTTATACGGATTTTTTTGGTAGTTTATACAGGTTGGCGCTCCGAAAAGTTGACAGGTATGATACAGTAATCCCTCGTTTATCGCAGTTAATGGGGACCAAAACCACCCGCGATAAACGAAAAGCCGTGAAGTAGCGACCAATTAACAAAAAAAAATTAATTAAAAAAAATTGCCCCACGTGTGCCTTTGCGCTTGAGCAGAGCGCACTAACACACACACACACACACACACACACACACACACACACACACACACACACACACACACACACACAGTATACAGTGATCCCTCGCTACTTCGCGGTTTGTTTATCATGGGTTCAGTGTATCGCGGATTTTTTCAAACATATTTTTTTAAAAATTAGAGCTGTCAAACGATTACAATATTTAATCTACCGTAATTAAAAATGCAACTGTCATAATTAACTCAAATGAACAAAAAAATTAATTGTGATTACTCACACATTTTTCATTTCTGAATTTCCTTTTACATTTTTTGTCCCATTTTTCCCCATTTTAATGCTCTCATCAACATGGAATCATGAATCAGTTTTCTATGTGCCAAATGCAAATATTTACTGAAATAACAATTTCGATTTTCAATTTTACATGAACATTTTTCACTTGGAGCAGTTATTCACACATAATCTCTCACACAATATTACTATCCATCATCAACAGTGAAAAAAATATTTTGTCACACAACAGCTGCTTTACAGCTTTTTTAATGAAATCAAAACAGAGCAATATAAAATTATAAAGTGCACATCTAAGGTAAACTAGTACTCAGCCTATAGTGGATTTAAACCATGGTTGCATACTTCGTTTTTCTCAAGTTTGCTTTGAACACAGCAGTCTGTTTCTGTATGTTTGTTGAAGAATAACGAGACACTCCGGACACCAGTGTTCATTATGTGCCACTGTATTCAAAACTGCCGGCCTTACAAAAAAGCGCACGCACTTCCCCCGTGCTGCTGGGGCAAACCATTCTGAAAGATGGAGGTTTCACTCCCCCTAATACAGTCAGGCTATGTTGATTATGTTGGTCCTTCTTGCGCGGAAGTCTCTCTACGGTTTCGTGTAGACCTCATTTCGAATGACTACACTTGGTTCGATGACAACACTGGAGATGTTTTATTTTCGCTAGGTCGCTACCACTGCAGCGCACTGTCACTGTCAGAGAACGCAGAGAAGCTCCACCCGCTCTATTTATATGGACACAGAACACTGTAACCTTCTACACAAAGTAGTTCCAAACAAGTAACAATCGCGTCAGTGGCATACATCGTATACCTGTATGATACAGAAAGAGAGAAGAACAGGTAACTTTGATCTTGTCAGTGGAGCAATCTGGCAACTTTTTAAAAGTAAACTTTAAGATAAGATAAGATATCTTTTATTCGTCCCACACTGGGGAAATTTACAGCCTCCAGCAGCAAGAATGTATGTAGAAAGAAGAAAGAAGAAAGAGGAAAAAAAACAACAAACATCTTTCAATTAAATGCAATATGAACACAAAATGCGTAAATCACAGTACTATTTACAATTTTCCTTTCCATTCATAAACTCTTTAAGTATCCGTTTTCGGTGTCTCGCGCTGCCATGGCTGGCAAAACAGACATGGGCGTGGACTTATACAGTATATGTGTATGTGTGTATATATATATATATATATATATATATATATATATATATATATATATATATATATATATATATATATATATATATATATATATATATATATATATATATATATATATATATTCATTCATTCATTATGAATGAATATATATACATATACATATATATATATATATATATGCTGCTTTGAACACAGCAGTCTGTTTCTGTATGTTTGTTGAAGAATAACGAGACACCGGACACCAGTGTTCATTATGTATTCATTATGTATATATATATATATATATACATATATAGCTATATGTTAGAGCTGTCAGTTTTGCCAGCCATGGCAGCGCGAGACACTGAAAACGGATACTTAAAGAGTTTATGAATGGAAAGTTTACTTTTAAAAAGTTGCCAGATTGCTCCACTGACAAGATCAAAGTTACCTGTTCTTCTCTCTCTGTGTATCATACAGGTATACGATGTATGCCATTGACGCGATTGTTACTTGTTTGGAACTATTTTGTGTGGAAGGTTACAGCGTTCCGTGTCCATATAAATAGAGCGGGTGGAGCTTCTCTGTGTTCGTCTGACAGTGACGGTGCGCAGAGGCGGTGACATACAACAAAAAGTTCAGCCGTGCAGTGGTAGCGACCTAACGAAAATAAAACGTCTCCAGTGTTGTCATCGAACCAAGTGTAGTCATCCGAAATGAGGTAGAAACAAAAACCGTAGAGAGACTTCCGCGCAAGAAGTACCAACATAATCAACATAGCCTGACTTTGTTAGGGGGAGTGAAACCCCCCTCTTTCAGAATAGTTTGCCCCAGCAGCACGGGGGAATGCTTGCGCTTGTTTGTACGGCCGGCAGTTTTGAATACAGTGGTACATAACGAACACTGGTGTCCGGGGTCTCGTTATTCTCCAACAAACATACAGAAACAGACTGCTGTGTTCAAAGCAAACTTGAGAAAAACGAACTATGCAACCATGGTTTAAATCCACTATAGGCTGAGTACTAGTTTACCTTAGATGTGCACTTTATAATGTTATATTGCGCTGTTTTGATTTCATTAAAAAAAGCTGTTAAAGCAGCTGTTGTGTGACAAAATATTTTTTTTCACTGTCCTTGATGGACAGTAATATTGTGTGAGAGATTATGTGTGAACAACTGCTCCAAGTGAAAAATGTTCATGTAAAATTGAAATTATTTCAGTAAATATTTGCATTTGGCACATAGAAAACTGATTCATGATTCCAAGTTGATGAGAGCATTAAAATGGGGGAAAAATAGGACAAAAAATGTAAAAGGAAATTCAGAAACGATAAAAAAATATGTGAGTATCCATCCATCCATCCATCATCTACCGCTTATCCGGGGCCGGGTCGCGGGGGCAACAGCTTTAGCAGGGAAGCCCAGACTTCCCTCTCCCTAGCTACTTCTTCCAGCTCTCCCCGGGGGATCCCGAGTCGTTCCCAGGCAAGCTGGGTGACATAGTCTCTCCAGCGTGTCCTGGGTCTTCCTCTGGGTCTCCTCCCGGTGGGACATGACCGGAACACCTCACCGGGGAGGCGCTCAGGAGGCATCCGAATCAGATGCCCAAGCCACCTCATCTGGCTCCTCTCAATGTGGAGGAGAAGCGGCTCGACTCTGAGCCCCTCCCGGATGACTGAGCTTCTCACCTTATCTCTAAGGGAGAGCCCGGACACCCTGCGGAGAAAACTCATTTCAGCCGCTTGTATCCGGGATCTCGTTCTTTCGGTCACGACCCATAGCTCGTGACCATAGGTGAGGGTTGGGACGTAGATCGACTGGTAAATTGAGAGCTTCGCCCTTTGGCTCAGCTCCTTCTTCACCACGACAGACCGATACAACGTCCGCATCACAGCAGACGCTGCACCGGTCCGCCTGTCGATCTCCCGCTCCCTCCTACCCCCACTCGTGAACAAGACCCCAAGATACTTGAACTCCTCCACTTGGGGTAAGATCTCCTCCCCGACCCGGAGGGGGCACTCCACCCTTTTCCGACTGAGGACCATGGTTTCAGATTTGGAGGTGCTGATTTTCATCCCAACCGCTTCACACTCGGCTGCGAAACGCTCCAGTGAGAGTTGGAGAGCCCCGTTTGAAGGAGCCAACAGCACCACATGATCTGCAAAAAGCAGGGATGTAATACTGAGGCCCCCAAAACGGACCCCCTCAACGCTTCGGCTGCGCCTAGAAATTCTGTCCATAAAGGTTATGAACAGAATCGGCGACAAAGGGCAGCCTTGGCGGAGTCCTACCCCCACTGGAAACGATTCCGACTTACTGCCGGCAATGCGAACCAAACTCTGACATCGGTGGTATAGTGACCGAACAGCCCGTATCAGGGGGTTCGGTACCCCATACCCACCAAGCACCCCCCACAGAACTCCCCGAGGGACACGGTCAAACGCCTTCTCCAAGTCCACAAAACACATGTAGACTGGTTGGGCGAATTCCCACATATCCTCAAGGACCCTGCTAAGGGTGTAGAGCTGGTCCACTGTTCCACGGCCGGGACGAAAACCACACTGCTCCTCCTCAATCTGAGGCTCGACTTCCTGACGGACCCTCCTCTCCAGCACCCCTGAATAGACCTTACCAGGGAGGCTGAGGAGTGTGATCCCTCTGTAGTTGGAACACACCCTCCGGTCACCCTTTTTAAAAAGAGGGACTACCACCCCGGTCTGCCAATCCAGAGGCACTCTCCCTGTTGACCACGCGATGTTGCAGAGGCGTGTCAACCAGGACAGCCCCACAACATCCAGAGCCTTGAGGAACTCCGGGCGGATCTCATCCACCCCTGGGGCCTTGCCACCGAGGAGCTTTTTAACAACATCGGTGACTTCAACCACAGAGATAGGAGAGCCCACCTCAGAGTCCCCAGGCTCTGCTTCCTCCAAGGAAGGCGTGTTGGTGGAGTTGAGGAGGTCTTCGAAGTACCCTGCCCACCGGTTCACAACGTCCCGAGTCGAAGTCAGCAGCGCCCCATCCCCACTGTACACAGTGTTAGTGGTGAGACGTCGGATGGTGGACCAGAATTTCCTCGAAGCCATCCGGAAGTCGGCTTCCATGGCCTCACCGAACTCCTATGAGGAGTATGTGAGTATGTGAGTAATCACGGTTAATTTTTTTGTTCATTTGAGTTAATTATGACAATTGCATTTTTAATTAGATTAAATATTTTAATCGTTTGACAGCTCTACTATATATATATATATTTATATATACACACACACTTAAATATATATATATATATCTTCATCTTCCGTACCGCTTGATCCTCACTAGGGTCGCGGGGGGTGCTGGAGCCCATCGCAGCCGTCTCCGGGCAGTAGGCGGGGGACACCCTGAATCGGTTGCCAGCCAATCGCAGGGCACACATAGACGAACAGCCATCCACACTCACACTCACACCTAGGGACAATTTAGAGTGTTCAATCAGCCTGCCACGCATATTTTGGGAATGTGGGAGGAAACCGGAGCACCCGGAGAAAACCCACGCAGGCCCGGGGAGAACATGCAAACTCCACACAGGGAGGCCGGAGCTGGAATCGAACCCGGTACCTCTGCACTGTGAAGCCGACGTGCTAACCACTGGACTACCGGGCCGCCCCCGGCTTTCTTCAGTTTATTGTAAATAGTTCTGTGCTTGCATACCTGCTGAAGCGTCGACTCAACAAGAAAGACGGATATAAACAATGATACTCTTAAGCTTGTCAAATCTGTATCTCCCAACCAGCTTGACAAAAAAAATGAAGGTGGGTTTTTCCAACCGTATTTAAATGATTCCATTGTATAATGCAAGCTTGTTTTGAATATTCCGATTCAAATGACTTTTTTTTAGGAACACAGTGGCCCCTAAATTTTAGGGCGCACATTGTAAATCTTCACATTTCCACTCATTTTTTTTTCCAAGATGGCACCCGAGTAGGCAGCCTTCGGCAAGTGCTCTTCAAGAGCCTTGCTTTTTTGTTCTTTTTTGGTGTTTTTGTCTTTTGTTTTGTCAACATGTTGTTTGTTGTTTCATTGCGTGGACCTGATATGGGCTGTTTTCAGCGTTTTTTGGCCACGACATTCATCAAAGGAGAAGTATCTGTGCTTGGTGGTTGTGCCTTCTCGGCAGCACGCCTGTACCAGCACAGATTTTGATTGGGAGGAATGTCGGCGCCATTGACTGTCGGTGCTGGACAGACCTGGGGCGCTTGTGTTTTTTGCGCCTGTAATGGGCAGCATTTTTCACAACCCCGTTTTGTTCAGTGGATATGTCGGCGTTGTTGGACAGTCGGCTGCTGAAGTTGAGGATGAGGAGAGAGGAGCGTTGGCGCAGAGCGCCGATGCGTATTTGGAACCGAGAGTCGCCGCTTGGAATTGAAATGGATTTCCATGGGACAGGAGAAGTGAACCAATCTCTTTTTTCGTCAATGGATGCTACAGCTTCTTGTTGACTTTCAAACTTAGCTTGTAGCCAACGTGCGCACATTTTGAGCATGACGTCTCTGATCCACTGGTTAAAGGACACTTTGATTCTCTCCTCTGTCATCTCAAACTGCTTCAAACAACAAAGCGTGTGACGGATAAGTGGTTAGGACTGCACGACTGTCCGTGTTTTATGTTATGTGTTGTGTTTACTATTTTACTTTGTTAACTTTGTTACAGCTGCTGCTGTTGTGAAAGCGCTATATAAATCAGCATGTATTGTATTGTATTGTATATATGTATGTATATATATATATATATATATATATATATATATATATATATATATACATATACATGGAGTACAGTACTGTATATGTATATGTATGTATGCTTATTCTAATAAGAGCCGCGTAGCGTGCTGGAGCCTATCCCAGCTGTCTACGGGCAGTTGGCGGGTAACTGGTTGCCCACCAATTGCTGGGCACACATAGACCAACACCCATCCGTCACACATATGGACAATTTCGAGTGTTCCATTAACCTGCCATGCATGTTTTTGGAATGTGGTACGAAATCGGAGTACCTGGAGAAAACCTACGCATGCACGGGGAGAACAAGTAATGAAATAAACTACATTAAATACAGCATGGAAATATCAGTTCTATTTCATAATTTGACTAAGTAAACGTTTTCCCGAAGTGAGATCCTGGCAAGTGACACACCCGGAAGTGTAAGATTACTTCAAGGACACCAATAGCAGTGCTCAATATGGAAAGTGTACAAAGCCAGTTCGACAGCTAGAGTTATTGATTGATTATAACATCTCCCTTTTTTGCAAATCAGGTTAAGAAAACAGGTCTTCTCGTCGAGTGCGTCGCCGAATAACACGATAACAGTAGCAAAGAGCAGTTAACGGGACAATCAACAATGCAGTTCAATGGCTGACTGGAGACTCGGCATGCTTTGAATAATAATACATTTTATTTATAAGCGCCTTTCAAGACACCCAAGGACACTTTATGATGTCATTCGCCGGAAATTGCCGAAAAAGAGCATTTTGTGATTGTTGTGATGGGTCTAACCATGAACCTGCGTGTGTCGCGTGAAAAAAAACCCCAAAGGTATGCTTAAAACACTTTTAGCCTTCAAAAATACTCAAAAGATGGTTGGCCAAGTTTACTTCAAACTTGACCTTTAAATCACTACAGATTCTTTTGTGGGGAGGGGATCAGGGGAGGTGGAGCTTTTACATAATTTTTTGATAATATAAGTGCCAAATTTCGGCCCATTCAAGTGTCCCTTTAAAATACATCCAAGCTCGTGCTACAATATTATGAAAATAAAAAAGCCTTTGGGCGGCCCAGTAGTCCAATGGTTAGCGTGCCGACCTCACTGAAGTACAAGGTTCAGTTCCAGTTCTGGCCTGCCTGTGTAGAGTTTGCATGTTCTCCCCGAGCCTGTGTGGGTTTTCTCCGGGCACGCCAGTTTCCTCTCACATTCCAAAAAAAAATGCATGGCAGGCGGATAGAACACTCAAAATTGTCCCTAGGTGTGAGTGTGAGCACTAATGGTTGTTCGTCTCTGTGTGCCCTGTGATCGGCTGGCAACCAGTTCAGGGTGTCCCCCGCCCCTGAAGATGGACCATTATGAGGATAAGTGGATTGGAAAATGGATGGATGGATTAAGAAATTATTTACTGTATTTTTTTTCTATGAGGCACTTCGGAGTGTAAGGCACACCTTAAATGAATGGCCTATTCGTCTTATAATCACTAGACTATAAGGCACTACAAGCTACAATAGTGGCTGGGGTTGCGTTATGCATCGACTTGACAGAGCTTTGCTAAAGGTAATGCAATACAATACAGCTTTATTTATATTGTGCTTTCATAACCAGTGTAGCTTTAACTAAGCACTTTGCAGACATTTAAAATACTACGTCCAAGAAATTCGAATATTGATTCATATATAATGCGCATTGGATACTAAGGCACACTGTCGTCTTTTGAGGAAAGTAAATGCTTTTAGTTGCGCCTAATTGTGCGGAAAATACAGTAGATATATAAAGGCCTAATATACATTATAAATTCATTTATTTTATCTAACGTGATATAACAATGTACCTTGTTCTTGAGTGACAATAAAGGTGCCTTTAAATAAGATGCACTTTCATTATCATTTCGACCCCCCCCCCCACAAGAGCTTATGCACATGTGATGAAGACTCTCCGTGACATCCACGAACAACCCAGGCTAAACTTTGAGTTGCTCCTCCTCAATGTACAAAAGCTCGCCTCCAAAGGCATCTATATGCCAATGTGACAGAGGGTCAACCAACTGCCACATCAGCACCGCAACAAGTTCACCATGACGTCCACTATGTACCTTCTGCAGGAATTATTATTGTTATTCTAATTATATTACTATACTCTAAACGTTATGTGGGTTATAAGAAAGGGGTAGGAGTAAATAACTTTTTTCTTCTTGCTACTCATTTTCGATTATGTTCAATGCAATTTTGTTTTAATATGATAATTTAATTTTCAGGTATGTTCCGTGCAGAATTTTCATTCATGACAGGGTTAAATGCGCTCATGAGTACAGTAGCACACATATCTTTAATAACACGAATGAAGTAAACGAAATAAAATCACGGCAAAATTAAGGCAGGTTAAAATAAAATTGAAGAAAAAGTTGCAAGTGGGCATGCGATCTTCAGCATTTCTGTACTGTAATTGATTTTTTATTTCTTCGAAGAACAGTGAACTCTGACAATACAATACAATACAATACATGCTGATATATATCTGACATTCAAAAGTAAAATTGTTTCAATTCAAGATATCACCTACTGCTTATGAAAAAAATGAGAATCGTTCCCCAATTATCACAGCATCATGTCTGAAGCTGATTTAAAGTCCAATGGCCTCGTATTGCAGCGTTACACACGCTTACTCTGTGCAGAAACAAATACTGGAAAAAAACTGACATTCTGCAGAAATCTCGCATGGTGGCAGTGTGGCATTACAAAACTTCCAAAGCAAGTGATGAAACAAAAACAACTTAACAAGCGTAGGGACGTACAAGCTTCAAATGCGTCTGAAAATCACCACAATAAATTCGTGGTGCTGATATCTTTTTTTTAAATGCTGAACATACATAACAAGTAACATTACACGGTGCTAATGAACAAAATGGTTCTGTGAACTGCACGGCTGCCTGTGAAAACCCCATCAATATTGAATTGGTGCTTCTTCATCCAGACGTAGTCGGGGACACTGCTTTAATATAAACTCATACTAAATTATGATTGCAAGTTGTTCATATTATTGGAGGCATTGCTGCAGGCTGTGGAATGTGAACCTGACCGTTTACATTTGGATTGAACTCCAATATGGCATGATGGACATTCAACATTTAAACTGCAGACATTTCCCCCTCTACTTTTTAATTCATCCATTTTGTAGACCACTTGTCCTTGAGCCTTGCCCTCTGCTGACTATAGGCCAGAGACTTGATACACCCAATCCCAGGTCGTTTTTTTTGACAATTTTTGATGCTAACAATCACACCTAAAGAGTCTTCAGTTAACCTAATATAGAAGGTTTTGAAATGATTCAAACCCAGAACTGCTAAACTGTGAGACAGATGTCTCACCACTAGTTGAGTGTGCTGCCTGTATTTAAATATAACATATTTGCATCTGCAGCATGGTGTGAATAAGAGTGTGAAAGGTTGTCTACGTCTTTTGTTTCCCGTGATTGACTGGCAATCGGACTAGGGTGTCGCGTCAGCCTTCCACCCTAAATTGGCTGGGGTAGGGCGTAGCTCACTAATGAGTTTATTAAACACAGTCCGAGTTAATTAAATGAATGGAGTATTACATTTTTATTTCATTTTACATAAAACAGTCCAGGCGGCCCGGTAGTCCAGTGGTTAGCATGTCGGCTTCACATTGCAGAGGTACCGGGTTCGATTCCAGCTCCGCCCTCCCTGTGTGGAGTTTGCATTTTTACCCCGGGCCTGTGTGGGTTTTCTCCGGGTACTCCGGATTCCTCCCACATTCCAAAAACATGCATGGCAGGATGATTGAACGCTCTAAATTGTCCCTAGGTGTGAGTGTGGGCGTGAATGGTTGTTCGTCTCTGTGTGCCCTGCGATTGGCTGACAACTGATTCAGGGTGTCCCCCGCTTACTGCCCGAAGACAGCAGGGATAGGCTCCAGCACCCCCCGCGACCCTAGTGAGGATCAAGCGGTTCGGAAAATGGATGGATAAAACAGTCCATAATGATATTTTAAAAAATCTGAATAAAAGACAAAGAAATGATGACTACTCAAGTATTCACAGCCTTTGCTAAATACTTGTTGATGCACAAGCTTAGCATGTGTATCTTTTGGGTAGTTTTGTTCGGTCCTCTTTGCAGCACCTCTCAAAGTCTGTCAGGTTGGGGAGCACTGGTGGCACAAGCCATAGTGAAAAAAATGATTAACAAGTTGCCATTTGACAATAGTCTTCTGAGTGACTTGGTGGTATTAGACTCAAGAAAGCGAGATGTGCTAGACTATCCTCATATTCTTTGGTTAAGTGATTACTCCAGACTTTGACCAGGAAGATATCAAGGATGAATGGGAAGATTACCAGCTAATACCTGATGATCTTCTCCCACAGAAAAGCCAGGATGGAAGACCTATTCATCCCATGACATTTTGGCCTGAAATATTCAAAATGAAGAATGGATGAGGACAAGATCGATTTCCACTCATGAAAAAGATTTATAAAGTTCTGCTCAGCCTTCTTCGTTAGCAATGGTGATAGCGAGAGGGTTTTCAATTCAACCTTGTGAGGAAAACCCATACGGAATATAGGAAGACCGTGGGATCGGATACTCTCACTCGTTATTGCAAATGAAATTGAATTGTGACAATTGCTGCTCAGAAGTGAAACCCTCCTTAGAGCAGATAAAGTCTGCCAAATCATGCACATCAGCGTACAATAAGCAGCACTGAGGGCACGGTGTGTGTTTTTGTGAATTGGAAAAAAGAACTGAAAGAAGTCTTTGAATTGATGTATTGCATTGCAAACTTTGTAATTTGAATAAAATACTTTATTTGTACAAATTATCCTTGTTATTTATATTACACTGGCTGCGCGGTGCATGTTGTAAGGGTTTTTGTTGCTTTGTAAGGGGAATCGTTATCATTTATAAGGGCAGCTATTAGCCGAGGTTGACAGGTATGTGGTGCAGACATTTTCAGATCCCTCCGGAGATATTCAATCAAGTTCAAGTCTGGGCTCTGGCTGGGCCACTTAAATATATATACATAGTGTAGTTGCCCTGGAAACCTGAAGGTATTCTATTTGATATCTTGGCTGCATGCTTAGTGTTGTTATCCTACTGAAAAAAGCAGCAGCTTTGAGATGAGCCCTGGCGGTTCCGAATTTTTTGCATTTTCTGATGATGGAGGCCCGTGTACTTAATGGGACCGACGAAGCAGCAGAAATGCTTCTGTGTCCTTCCCCAGATCCGTCGGTGCCTTGAGATAATCCTGTCTTGGAGCTCTACAGGCAATTCCTTTGACTTGATGCTTAGTTTGTGCTCTGACAAACTGCCAGCTGTGGGCCCTAACAAACTATGGACGGGTGTGTGTCTAAAGTTTCCAGTCAAGTGAATTAGATGAACTCCAATTAAGATGTAGAAACATGATAAAGTGGTTCAATAATAAAGTGTGTCTAATATTCTGAACGGTAACGCTCTGCATGACTATTCTGATTTGTCGTTAGCATTTTCTCCACCAAAAATAAAGACAACAAAGCAGAAACAAACGTTCTTTGAAATCCACATTTTTATTCATGGGAATCTGACAGTGAAAGCTGTACTTATTCATGTGGTTAGAATACACTTTATGTGAAATTGGCGGACGAAGATGTGAAGCAATTCAAGATACAAATAAAATAAACCTCATCCATTGAAAAATGAACAACAAAAACTACATTCAGGAGTGAGGGAGAAGATCCGAAGTGGAGCCCACCTCAAGTGTTTGTCTTACTGTAAAACACAAAAAATACAAGGTTGTATTTTGATTGGATTTCCACTTAAGTCTTAAACTCAGCAACCAACAAATTGCTGTTCGGCGAAGCAACTAGTGTTTGGATTAAAACAAACTAAAGGGCTCTTAGTGTGAAAGCATCCAATAAACTGCCTATAGAAATTGTGTTAGTGCATTATTCCATTTCACAGTTACCTGTGTGAGCCCGCATCTTGAAAAAAAAAAAAGGTAATAGCTTATATCAGTACGGTATACAGTGATGTGGTGGCCAGCTCACAGCTTCCTCCACACCTCCATGTCCAGTAGCATTGAACCTTGGTTGTTGTGCGACTGCGGTCAACTTGTACAGTTTTGATCTTTTAGGACACATGCAAAACGTGCGGAAAGGTGATCTAATAAGAGCCACGCTTGCGCTGCCTGCTACTTGAAAGCACGACCGGCTAGAATTGGCATTTCAAATCATCATAAAGCGAACCGGACAATAACACAGAAGCACAACATGAGTAATAACAACACTACAAGGTTGCTGACTGACATCAGGCGTTTGCTGTAATTCACAGTTGTTGTTTATTTTTATTATTTTTTTGGGGGGGGGGTCTTTTTTTTTTTTTTTTTTTAGGTTTTGTGTGCCAATGTGTGATCCACAACCCTGCTCAATATCACAATAGAGAAAAACAGCGGTAGTAGTATCCAACCGTTTCTGTGCTCTGCATCCCTTGAATACCTTGAATATAGTCTATACCAGTGGTCCCCAAATTCAGTCCGTTTGGGACCGGGCCTCACAGAGACAAACCTGCGAGCCGTGAACAAATTTGCGTCGTCAGACGTGGCGTAAATGTGCACGACTCAGGCCAATCGGAGTCCTCCTTCGAAACATTTGGTTATGAAAGTTGAAATAAACCGAATAAAAGCCAGTAAATGAAAGAATAAGCACAACAGAGAATGTAATAGTTACAAATTGATGTAACGCACATCGAAACGCGCAGCTGATCGGCTGCCGTGATTTCTTAAGATGAAGCTATTTTGACAAGAGAAATTCCCCCTTGCAGGAAGCTGTTGTGCGTGCTATGTCGACAAAAACAAGACAGTTTTTTGCACTGCCAAACCCGTTGAATCGTTTGAACAAGTGACCAAATGGAAAACATGAAAATGCGAAGAAGAGTTTTCCTGCAGACGTAACCATAAGCAGTTTAATCACTAATAATGCAGCAATGAACCCTGTAACCCATTGCAAGTAGCGACGATGCTATAACATCGTAGGTAGGATCGTAGCTTCGAAAATGATTGTTTACATTATAGGGCATATTTATTGTTCCTAATTGGCCCATTTCTCCGTAGTTCACTGTGTTATTTTATTTTGCATTTGTTGTGCAGTAGACTAACACCGTTTGAAATGAATGAACGTTCATAAAATGTTGAATTATTCTGTGATTATCATTGTTGTCAATACCAATGCTTAAAAATTGGCAACTTGGAAGCAATGGAAAAAAAATGGTGGTACTAACCAGTCCGTGATACAAAAAAAAAAAAAAGGTTGGGGACCACTGGGTAATATATTATATAATAATATACAAGGTAATTCAAACTAAATATATCACATAAAATCTGTGCATTTATGAAAACAGCCATGTATTAAAATAGGACCATTGGTCGCGAGTTGATTCGTGAGATGACTTTCATGCTGGCACATTATTTCATAGATTGCGTTGTATTGTGTACTGCAGTAATTGTTGTCCATCATGATGATACTGGCCCAAGACTTTCATGTAAAACAGAAAGAAAATTGTACACTTGACTTGTCTACACACTAAACGTCTAGAGACAGCACACTGGATGTGTGGAATTGTAAACGGTGACAAGACATAATGCGCAATTAATCAAGCTTTAAGAATTTGGCCAGTTTGCCAGAATTCTTTGGTCATGGCGTCGTGAAGAAACTGAGGCAAAGTAAAGAACCAGTGTTATTCTGTTCAGAACAACACTTTTAACATATTAACAACATATTAAGACAATTCTGAAAGATTCTCTCGTCCCTTTGGAAACAAATTTTAAGAACCCAAGTGAGGCTGAAGTAAAATAAAATGTTTACATATAGTTGTATTCAGTGTTAAGTTCAGCATCAATTACGACAGAAATAGTTACATTCCATCTTATCAAGTACAACACTATGAATGACAGACTGACAACCTGTGTACTATATTTTAAAACGCCCCCTTCCCAACTCCCATCAAAAAACAAACAAACTGCAAATGTCAACTTTTCAAGGCACAGATTCCCGGGTTAAAAATGGAGGCAACGGATGTTGTATTACCGTACAACATCCAGCATTTTGTGTCAGCTAAGTAGTAACGCAGTTGCAGAAACAAACT
Source organism: Hippocampus zosterae (assembly GCF_025434085.1). Classification (NCBI taxonomy): domain Eukaryota; kingdom Metazoa; phylum Chordata; class Actinopteri; order Syngnathiformes; family Syngnathidae; genus Hippocampus; species Hippocampus zosterae. The sequence goes on along the minus strand of NC_067461.1, from coordinate 21,417,400 downwards.
GAAGCCGCGCTTGCTGACAGTTTCCAGTCACCCGCAAGCGCTCTAGAAGATTTTCAAATTTGTGTGCCAAACACCGCAAAAACATACATTTCCCTTAAAATCAAACTTCGGACATTTTGACAAATGTAAAACGATGAAATGTGAAGAACTGCAGCATCAGTGTTTGGGACACTAAAAATTGAAGTCATTTATTGACTGACTATTAAGATATTAGGAATGGACGTATAAATGGATGAGTTTAGAATTTAGAATTCTCTCGACGTGGAATTCATTTTTCAATAATTGCATGATGATGCACTGGAAGCAAAATGGAATGCACCATTTGGGTGGAACTAGTTAAGGTGCTAACATGACTAGCTAAGGCCTCCTTAGAATCGATTACAAGAAACTGTTACTCCTGTTGATGTCCCGAATTTCACTTCTGTGGATCACTAAAACTTTCTCTTATCTTCACACAGTGGTAAAAAGAGATATCTTTCTATCGATATCCTTAAATCTAAGGTCTCCAATGTGAATTACATTTCTCAAACATCATGACGTGTGACTGGATATTTTTTGCTGATTGTACAGTATTTGAAATTTAAGAATGGATTCCCTCAGAATTCTTCCAACAGGAAACAACGACAACAAGTCGGTCACCATAACCTATAGCTTAATTTGAATGGACAGTACAGAGCAATTAGACCACTTCTCATCTATTGTAGTACTGAACATTTACTTTCTCAGGCAGCACACATTAATGATGGCCCCAAACCATTTAGAAGAGGTAGGACACTGACAACATGCAAGCTGGCAGAGTGGTGTGACATGTTAGACATAATGGAAGGGTAATGAATGAATGACCTGTTTGTCTGGCAAAAATGTGCCATGCTGTCTCTCGTGCTGTGCTGGATGACGTGCTGACTATGAAAAGTGAAAACACACGCATAAAACGACTGCGGCTAAGGCTATCAATTCGATGCAAAAAAATCTGTACAATATTTAAATACTGTATCTACAGAAATAAAAAAAATATTACTGTTTGTCACACAAAGGCTCTGCACATCCAAGTGGGCAAGCAACATTTCATCTAATAAGTGTAAGCATTACAACCGAGGCAACACTAAATAGGATCTAACGGTGGTACTTCCTTGCAGCATGTTTGACATATATTGGACGCACCGCATTATAAGACGCAATCTACAATGCATCCACAAGACTTATTTCATAAAGCAGCGACACAGTTCACTTAACCAACAGCAAGTTATAACATTGACTCGTCAACATTGAACTCTCTTGCCACTGCTCTATTTCCGTGTTCAACTGTGTAACCCATCGCCTTAAGTTTGAACTCTGCGTTGTCAGCATGTCTCGAGCAAGGAGCCATTTTGGGGTTGAAATGACCATACACAAGGCGCATCGGATTTTAAGGCGCGCTGTGAGCCTTTAAGAAAATGGAAGGATTTTGGGTGCGCCTTTTAGTGCGGAAAATACGGTAGATTTAAACACAAGATGCAATGTTGCTTCACAGATTCAATGAGTGGATGTAAGCAACCAACATAGCCAGTGATCACATGAGTACATCTGTGTACCTGATGGATGCAGCCTTTGTCCCTTTCAAGCCTATCTGAGGGAATCCTCAAATCGCCTAGTCGTGATGAATACACGCTTCCAACACCCCCAACATCAGCTAGTCACCTGGTACTCGAACGATGGGCGGACGACTAACCAGATTGACTACATACTGGTTCGGTTGGGCGAGTTCAGTCCTCGACGCACGGGCGTACCGTGGAGCAGACACGGGAGGCAAGAGCGGCTACGACCACGTGTTTGTGCGTGCTACCCTTCGCATCAGACTTAAAGTTAATCGCCCTTCAAAACGCACCACGCGGATTGATGTCGTGAAATTGAAGCTGGATGGAGGGAAGAATTTTCAAGTGGAGGTCCAAAACCGCTTCGCTCAACTACAACCGGCTTCCAATGAGCCAGAGCAGAAGTGGCGGGAACTCAAATCTACCGTCATTGCAGCTGCACGCTCACACCTCATCTCCACCAAACGCCAGAACCGTGACTGGATCACTGCAAACACTCTGGCCCTTGCAGAACGATCCAGGCTTGCGCGAGTAACGGGAGCAGCCAACTTTCGCGAACTACGGCGACTTACCACTCGGGCGATTCGGGCAGATCGAAATGCCTATTGGTGCGACTTTGCCGAAGAAACTGAGAGGGCCGCCGCTGCGGGAGATACCCGCAAGCTTTATCAGTTGGTAAAGAAGGCGAGCAGGAAATCCGCTGGAGTCAGCGAAACAATCTGCACAGTGAACGGTTCTGTGATAACCTCCCTAGAGGAACGGCTGCAACGTTGGCGCGAACACTTCGAAGTCCTACTCAATCACCCACCACCAGTGTTGGCGCCTGTGCTTCCTGCAATTGATGAGGAGTACGACTGCAGCTCGGACCCACCTACGGTAGACGAAATTCGAGACGTCCTGCTTCAGCTCAGGAATAATAAAGCCCCAGGTGAAGACGGCATCCCGGCGGAAGTTTACAAAAGCGATATTGACGTCTTCGCAGCGTGGCTTCGTCGCGTCTACAACGCCGTATGGACGTCCGAGACAATCTCGGATGACTGGAGCGAAGCAGTGTTAATACCCCTTTTCAAGAAGGGAGACAAGAAGCTGTGCGCCAACTACAGAGGCATTAGCCTTCTCGATGTGGCTGCAAAAGCATTCGTCGTCCTTCTGCTGAAACGCTTCCAGATGGCCCGTGACCACCGGACTCGCCCAACTCAGGGTGGCTTTCGCCCCGGAAGGGGATGTGTAGACCAGATTTTTAGCCTGCGTCGCACCTTGGAGCAACGATGGGCCTACCAACAACCAACAGTCGTGTGCTTCATCGACTTTGCCGCAGCATTTGATTCAGTTGACCGGGGTGTGTTGTGGATGATCATGAAGGCTGACGGGATCCCTGTGAAACTGCTTCGGCTCATCCAGGGGTACTACCGGTCAACCCGAGTCCGAGTGCGGGCCTACGGCAGCGAATCAGAAACCTTTGAGGTGCGGTCGGGTGTCCGACAAGGCTGCGCACTCTCGCCAACCTTATTCAACTATGCCATCGACCACATCCTCAACACTGCTCTCCATGGCTTTGAGGGTGTGAGGGTCGGCCGAGATGTCGCAGTGTCGGACCTGGCATACGCAGATGACATCGCTCTACTTGGAAACACGTTCGAGGAAGTTGAAAACGCGCTGATGAAAATCCATCGAACGGCCCTGACCGTTGGAATGCGCATCAACGCCTCGAAGACCAAGATCATGTCCTCCCTCACTAACCCAGCTGACCAACGGTCGCTGTCACTGGAGGGCGTGACCCTGGAAAACGTTGATTCCTTCACATATCTCGGTTGCTCTGTGGTTCCGTCAGGGCAAGGAGAAGCAGAAGTCGTGCATCGCATCGGGGCTGCCAGATCCGCCTTCGTGCGCCTACAACGCCATCTGTGGGGTCGGCGCGAGATCTCGGCAGTGACAAAGGGGCGTGTCTACCAGGCGATCGTGCGGACCATCCTGCTTTATGGCTGTGAGACCTGGCCTATGAGAGTGGCTGACCAGCGCAAGCTGGAAGTCTTTGATAACGATTGCGTCCGCCATATTCTCCGCCGCCGCCGATCGGACCGGGTCCCCACTGCTGACCTTCGTCGCTGCCTGCACCTTAGCCCCTTACGCTCTCTCTCCTGCAACGCCGACTCCGTTGGTTCGGGCATGCGGCACGCCACCAGGAGGGCGAGTTGATCAGGGATGTTCTCATTCCTGCTCCTTTGCCAGTCTGGCGCAAGCGGCGTGGTGGACAAGTCAAGACCTGGGCCACCACGATGAAAGAAGACCTCTCGTATCTTTCCGGCCCCTTGGTGGTGGGTCTGAGACGGTGGAACCAGGACTGGCTGAAGCTGTCGGTTGACCTGGCACAGGATCGCCGCGCTTGGGCCGCCATGATCAGGGATGTCGTGCGCGCAAATGAAGAAGCCGGTTCAACCCGCCCAGGGTGAAGGCCGTTGCAAACAACAACAAAATCCAGGTTTTTGAAGAGTTGGAGAAAGAGGAGGTTATTGGAAATTCATCGGGATTGGAAGAACGGTAAGCTATATCGGCTGCAGGTGTTAGGCTAGCGTTATTGTTTGCAATTCGATGCTGTGCCTTGCTGTAAATTGGGCATGATGGCATTACCGACTTGGTCCATGCATTCCTACGAGCACTGATAGCACATGTCATAGTGGGTGCGTGTCCTGCATTGTCATTGCTAAGTTGTTGTTGCATTATTGTTGTTGTTGTTGCGTTATTGGCCTCTCCGCACATTATGTCTGCAAGCATTGTTAGTTGCAAACCATGACCAAGGATTCCATCCATGCACTGATAAAGTTTGGATGTTTTCGTATATGATTCTATTCATATATGAGTACAATATTTTTGAATCAAATGTTTTCATTAACAATGGACAGTTATTAATTGATTAGCCTCCCCTTTTTGCAAATCCGGTAGACAAAACAGGTCTTAAGTGCTTGGAAGAAAGAATGCTCGTCCACACCGGGGTGGAATGTATTATATTTTCTGGTCCATTTAGATGCCCTAGTCTTTTCTTTTGGCTACTCAAACAACTGTTCGCTTGAATGTGAACTGTGCATTTGACAGAATATCTCGATAACAATGGCAAAGAGCAGTTAATGGGACAATCAACGATGCGGGACAATGGCTGACTGACAACTCGGTAGTCTGTGAATGACGTCATTTGCCGGAGATTGCCGAACAAAAGCATTTTCGTTGTTAAGCACGTTGCTGTGGGTCTAAAAAAAAACTAACATAAGTATTACTCAAAAGATGCTTGGCCAAGTTTACTTCACACTTGACCTCTTAAGGCTATTTTCCATGTCTCAATTAATTCTTCATTGTGGAACACTTTCATGGTTTTTTGGGGGGGTCGGGGGGGGGGGGGGGCTGGCAGGTAAAAGCATGAGTGTCATGCTACTTTGGGTTAATTTGCCATTTCATGCAGACGGTACAGTTGGATTCCCCGCCAGTTCCTCCAACCCTGCATTTGGCGTGTTCAACAAATAATGACGGTGGCTGAAGTGATGCCTGATGGCATGTGCTGACCGTCAACTACATTTGGTGAGAGTTGAACGGACGGACCCATACGCAATCAAGACTCTCATCCAAATCCAATATCAACTAAACCTAAATGTGTAATTCAGAAGAGAACTAAGATGTACACTTGACACCAAGCTTAATTATAAGTTCCTCTTTTCAGCTTCTTTCACATAAAGCTATTTTGCAGAGCACATATACCAGAGGTACATTCAGAGCATCGGCAATATTTTCAATGCAATTAATCCACATCGAGTTTGGTTTTTTTTTTTGTTGTCTTTGAGACCTTGTGTCATGATATCGTTCAGCTAATAAGAGAACAAGCATTAACAGTACATTTTAGTGGGCTGTTAAAACGCCGCTGGATAATAATGGTTGAAGTGATTGGACTGATTTAATCTTACGATACCCCGAAAATCCTCAATTGTGAACATTTGAAATATTCTACTCGTGGGTATGTGCAGCTGAGCTGTGCCATTTCCAAAGAGCTCTCTGCCTCCTACCTCAATGGCTGAGGAAGTCAATACTGGCCTTGACCGTGCGGCCGGTGGACACGTCCACCGCCATGGCCCGAATCTCGGTGTCACCAAATTGCATGAGTGTCTGGATCTCACGGCGTGTCGCCGCGCTTTCCGTGCCACTGACATCCAAGCGAAGTGAGCCGCACTTCTTGACGCCCGACTCGCTGATGAAGCCCACTTTTTCCTTCTCGGTGCAGTAGACGTGGATGACGATGACCTGCTGCGAGGGCTTGGCCGGCGTGTAGCTACGCTTGACCATCTCGCCGAGCGCTACCGACTGGTCGGCGGCGATGAACGTGTCAAAGACGTCGGTGCACCAGCGCGTTCCGTCCTTCACCAGCAGCTTCTCGGGAGGATGCTTGCCCTCTACAAAGCGATTGAGGACACCGACGCCGTACGTAAGCGGCGAGCGGCGGACTTTGATGATGCTGGGGTCCAAACCGAACAAAACTGCGCCCTTCAGGATCGTGAGGCCGACATCGTGGGGGATAATGATGCGACTGCGGCCCTCTAGCATGTTCTGAACGGCCTGCTGTAGCAAAGCTGATTCGGCGAAACCCCCGACGAGGAAAAGGAACTTGATGTCGCTCACCTCAGGTTTCTCAAAGAGCTCATCTACAGGGGAATACAAAATCAAACATTATTTTTATCATGAATAAATGCAGCTCGCTTCCCTGCGTGACGTGTACGAAAAATCCATCTGGATGAGAACAAAACAATAATTGGCAGTTTTTTTTCTTAAGTTAAACATATACTAAATGACAAAGTCGTGCAAAACAGTCAAATGTTCTGACTGAAATAAATACTGTATTGGCCTGAATATGAGACGGCCCTGATTATAAGACGACCCCCTCTTTTTCAAGACTCAAGTTTGAAAAAAGACTTTTTGAACACCAAATTCATTTTTATACAGAAAATAATTACAGTGCATCTGAAACAAATGATTATAACAAGGTATTTGAGAGAAAAAGCATGTTCGTTTGCGTCATTCAAATCTAAAGTGCAATCACATTCGTAAATGAATGGCTTCTGGTGTTTGAAATGTAAATTACATCATAACTTCTCCTCAGCTGCCGGGTAACCTGGGCGATCTTCGACCCACTTTTCTCCAGATTGTCACTACGTATCTCCATTTTCTGTTATCTCTTCCGTTATTTTCTTCTATTTTCCTTCTTACCTCTATTTTTTATTTTTCTTCTTCGGCTACCACTATTTTTATTTTTCGTGGCAGGGGTTCACTTTGGCTTGGGGAGTCAAGTTCAGCATTCGCGTCAATGTATCTGGCGCCATCTAGCGTCCTGAATGGGTATAATGTCTAGACCTCGAATATAAGACGACCCCCACCTTTTCAGTCTTCTTTCAATGCAAAAATCACCGTCTTACATTCGGGCCAATACGGTATTGTGTGTACAAGTTTAAGGGACCTAAAATGAAGTTATTTAATTCATTAGAGATTTTTATACATATTCCGATTAGTCAATCGGAATATTATTCTGACAAATATCATAGTCACCATTGGCTTCAGAAAATCCATATCAATCGGGTCATAATTACATTTTTAAAGTTTAGGCACTTGTAAGTTTTGCATGGCTATCATGAGGCAGGAAATTAACGACAAGCTGTGTTTATTGTGAAGGTAAAAAATGATTCTTTTTTACCCATCCGCAAACAATGTTTACATTCTGTCAGTTGCTTTGATGTCAAAAGAAAAACAGATTTCATTACATTTTTTTGCTTTGAGTTTCGGCCGAGTTTTGTGCGATTGAGTTGAACGCCCCCACTCAATGGAGTGTTGAGGCAGCGGTACTGTGTATGCGTGTCTCACTGAAGCAGCATGTCCCCTGATGTCTGTGTTGAGCTGGTAAATTGTTTTTGTTTATTGTGATGTCAAATCATCATCATTATATTGACAAAATAATTACATCTGGACAGCCAAGATATAGATTTATCGATTCTTTCTATACTACTACTACTACTATTACTGCTGCTGCTACTAGTCAGGCTGAACAATTTTGAAAAATAGTCTCATTACCAGATTTTGCCCTGCAACATTGCCATTGCAATTTAGTCTGCCATTATTTCTTCCAGGTCCTCTTTGTATGTATTTGTTTATTTTTTGTAACAAACATAAAACAAATTAATCTCTGTTATCATGGGTCCAGACTAATATTTTTACAAGACGCACAGTAAGCCTTGAACTTCAAATTTTAGGGGCACTGGAAGAAAATTTTGGGGCGCACACTGGAAAGTAAATATTTAAATTTCCCTCCGTTCTCAACAAAAAAAATTGCAAATTCTTGTGTATATGTAAATGTGTGTTTTTTTCCGATCATTTTTTTTTTAACCGGTAGATTTATTGGTCACACAAGTGCAAGATCAAAAATGTATTCATCAGCTGAAATTTAAGAGAGAACATTTCAAAGGGGCAGTCTGGAGCCCGATTACAATAAGCAATATCAAATTTATTATTCAGAAATGCTTTCGTCCTATAGTTTATCTTACATTAAAAGAAAGGGAAAAGAACCACAGATGATTATAAAAGACAGTTTATTTATCTAATTCGATCAAAACTGTTAAATTATTCAACAATTAGACATGCCGTCTTTTCTGGGCTCACTACGACAACGGCAAAATTCTAGCAAACAAGTGTGGCGTAAACACAAATTAGTAAATTGGGAATCAGATTACGGTTAAACAAGAATGCATACAAATCTGTGACTTTATCCACTTTTCACGTTTCATGACACAGATATGTAAAAATGAGAAAAAGTTCATAAAATGACCGGAATTAATCTGTTTTTTCCCCTCCCCAAATTATTATATGAATTCTGTTAATTACTAAAACCAACCGTTACTCCACTGGTCATAAGCTTTTGTCAGCTATTATTAACAGAAGCTTGTAACAAACATCAAACTAATACATCGGAAAACACAAATGTTGTCAAACGACCAACCCTGCGAACAGATTTATTTCATGCGTGTGTTTCAAGTGTAGCTTACTGAGGTGTTGAATGATATGGTCGATGGTGGGCTTGAAAAGGGAATTCATAGCATCGGGACTCATTCTCAGCATCCCCTGCGATGACCATTTCACAAAATCCACGCTGTAGAGAAAAGTGGTCAATATCATGAAAGAATCCCTATGAATACGTTATCATTGCACGATTAATAGTCTCAGGCAAGATTACATCGAAGAGAACGGTCCAAACAATGACAAACGAGTGTTCTTGTTCAAACTAATGGAAGAACATTGACTTCATTTTGATGACCTTAATATATTCATATTATATATATATTAATATATAATATATATATATAGGGAGGGCTCAATCAATGCAACTAATATTGTCCAAACTATAAGGCACACCTAAAAGTATAATCTGATGCGCCTTGTATATGGATCAATAATCTGATTTCTTGGACATAATGTTCTGTAAAGTGCTTTCTTACAGCTGCAGCGTTGTGAAAGTGTTATATGAATAAAGCTGTATTGTATTGGATTCCTTTTAATGTAGCTCCACCTAGTGCAGGGGTCACCAAACTACGGCCCACGGGCACATTTGACCCGGCCCTCTAACACTCCCGTTGTCCTCGGGTCAAAATGACCCGTCACAGTGTTAAAAACGCACCAAAACCCCCCTAAATGATAATTTTTTAACTTGAAAATTTATGACTTTTCCTAGATTGTCCCCAACTGCAGAAAAATTTTAATGTTTTTATTCACATTTGCATGGAACCTGTACAAAAAAATGTACAAAGGTGGTCTTCGGGGCAAAATGACCCATGAAGCAAATAGGGTTGAAATCAAGGTCACAAAGATATTTACACACCATAGAATGTTTCAGTGTTTTAGTTGTGTCTCAGATCAATTAGTAGAACACGTGAACAAGACGGTAGCAGACATAAATAAGACAAGATAGGTGGCGTTCTAGTAGATGGCAGAGCTCTTTTTTTGTGGATTTCAAGGGGCTATAAAGAGACAGAGTTGTTTAGTTATTATTTATTTCCTGTTTTTTCTGTGAAGAACTCAGAGAGGGTTATTTAGTTATTATTTATTTCATTAATAGTGTTATTATTTGTTTCTTGACTTTTTTTTCTGTAAAGAACCGGGAAAGGGTTATTTGGTTATGTGTGGCTTTGTGGGAAACATTACATTTTTTAAGCTCCCCTACGATCGTTGATGTTACAAACTGACACCGCCCCCCCCCCATCAGAGAAGGGAAGTTATGTGGCCCTCACAGGAAAAAGTTTGGGGACCCCTGACCTAGTGGATGCATAATGCAACCTCAGCCACTATTGTAGCTCCTATTCTATGCGCCTTATAATGCAGTGCACCCTATATATAAAAACAGTTTTAAAATAGGCCATTCATTGAATGCTGAAGCACCGTATAGTGCGGAAAGTACGGTACATAAGTCTTAATAATATAAATACTCGGTGGTCCAGATAAAAGAGTATCTCAAAACAATATTTTACCCATCTCAGCACAGACATGTCATTGTAGCATGTACTGTATTGACTCACTGCAACTTTATTTATGCTTGTGTCTGGCAAAATGCATGCATGTACAAGTACTCATGTGTCCAGGTGATGTGTATAGAGACAACGTGGGCGCATTTACATCAGCCTCTTTGTGTGCTATCCGATAAGTGCAGATCAATATCCATATTTTCTAATTCAATGGGTCTGTTAAATCGTAGCTCTTGAAGCAATCAAAACAATTAGAACTATAATCCCCTGTGCTTGATATTATGTGCATTATGGTCATGTACGAGAGCGTGGGCAGGAAACAAAAGACATGCTTGCCTCTTCCATCAGAGAACCATTCAAGTCTCTTGTTTCAGCCTTTGGAAGGTCTCTGAAAGACTTGCATGAGGGGATTACTAAAATATCCAGATAGGAGACAAGGCAGTTCAGTTCTGCACAATGAGTGGCTTCCTCCTCTCATTACTGCAAGGGGAAATCGGTCTTTATAAATACTGTATCATGTCTATCCAAAAAAAATACAAATACAAATGAAAAGAAAACGAAGAGAAAAGGTTTGTGCATTAGCTTATCATTTAAAAGTGAGAAGCATTTTATCTGTTGTTTTGGCCTGACTTTAGACTGAATAAATATGTACTTGTGCTGATGCACAAAGAAACATTGAGAAACAATGAATATCCAAGGACCGTATTTTCCGCACTATACAGCGCACATTTTCTGCTTGGCTCTCCCCTCACCCTTCCCTGCTCGCCACTCAGTCTATGTGCTGTCCTTGTCTGACTTTCCTAGCCTCCTGGCGTACTTTCATCCTAAAACAAACCATGGAATTGGTTGGCTGGTCTCTCGATGCCATCTACAAAATTTTCTTGATGAGAAGAGCAGGCAGTGGGAAGCCTACTTGCCCATCGGGGACATTTGCACCCTCGATCCCTCGTGGAAGTGGAGAATTTTGTGCCTGTCAATACTGCCTCAACTGTCTGTTGAGGATGTTGAAGACATCTACATTATCGGCCTTCTGATAGCAGGTATGCTGCTGCTTGGTGTTAGCAGTTTCCTGATTTATCGCAAAATTCAACCGATGGGAGCGGCTTTATTGGAAGTGAAGAAGCTGCCGGTCTTTACGGATGGCACGGCGCGGATGGCCAACACTTGGACCCAAGCGGTGACTGATGCGCAAATGGATGCGGTTTTGGAGCATCATTGCAAGATGGATAACAACTTTGAGAAGTTGGGATCCGCGCTCAGGAAAAGAAATCGCAGATTTGGCTGATCAGCGCCATTGAAGAGACACATGCCACGGACTCAAAGCTGTCTGGAATTGTTGGCAACCCTTCCCAAAACATCTGCTATCTTGATCTTTCCCCTGGAAGAACGTACGCATGGAACCTAGTGCCCTACCACCACCCCCTGCTTCTCGGCCATAGACTGATAAGCCAGGACTGTCTCCATGAGAAGAACCTTTTATGACATTGCCCCTGCACTCCGCCTGACAATGGGAGTTGGTGTAGTGGAGTGCACTCCACTACACCAACTCCCATCGTCCATCCATCCATCCATTTGCTTATCCGCTTTATCCTCACAAGGGTCGCGGGGCATGCTGTAGCCTGTCCCAGTGTGACATTAAAAATTATAAACATATTTACTAAGGTCTGCACTGCTATGCCAGTGGTGTTACAAACTCCCACAGTTAGAAACACGAGCAAATAAACAGATAAGATCTGACATACTGTATATCTATTTATTACCAAATATAGATGCAGCAAATTCACTCAGACACTACTAATGGGCTGAGTTCACACTGACAATCTTTTTTCACAGATCAAATGTTTTGGATCTGTTGGCTGCACATTTACCCTCGATGTTCATGAAAAATGTGGGACAGGACAGGCTCTATCCTCCTCTCGGCAGTGATTCCCAATCCCTCTGTCCATTTTCATTTATAGAACTGAAACGGTCACGTTCTTCCACTAGATTGCACAAGGTACAGTTCACCTGTTTATTCACCTCTTGCAATTCATACGTCAGAATAGCTCAGTTTTATATACAACTCCATATTTCACACCAGGTATATTTGTAAGTAAATTGAGACAAGAACATAATTTCAGTGTCTCAAAGGTTGGGGGACACTGTTCTTGGTGCACTTACTTGCTTTTACGCAGGGCGTGTTCAACACTGTGGCCCCTGAACTTCTTGTAGTAGTCGATGAATGAGAAGGGCAAGTTAATATTGAGGGGGTTTGCCCTGCCTGGTGCTGCTGCCCGCTTCCGTGATTCAAAGGCAATCATGAGGTCCACCCAAGCAGCTGGCCGCTTTATTTTGAACTGGTCAATGAAATCCTGGCCAAAAATCTGACACAACAGCTTTTCAAATTCATAGTCAATTCCAAGAGACCCGTATGGTCCACCTAAAGTAGGAAAATGAGTGAGCTGATTGAAAAGCCAGAAGAAAAACATAGAGGAGAATATACAATAAAAAAATAGCAACATATTACCAGAAGCTTTGTACAGCTCTTTCAGATGTCCTTCTGGGAGACGGATTTGATGGACAGTCAGGTCCACTGTCCCCCCGCCACAGTCCACCACCACATATCGGTCACCTGCATAAAAGGGGCCATAATAGTGTTTTGGAGAGATCAGGTAGAGAGAACAGGTAATTTCAGCTGACACAGTTGGGATAGCTAAACCCTGATCAACAATAGACAAAACGGATTGTTGTAAAGCACCCTTATTATGTAAATTGCTTCATCCACATGCATGTATGTTGTATCCTGCATAGGGTTTTGATTCTATTCTCAAATAATCTAGTTCTTTTGTCATACAGTGGACCCTATTCACGGGGGAGAAGAAGAAGTGAATAACAAAAATCCACATATAATTAATGGCCACTAAAAGACATTGGGAAAAAGAAAAAACAAATAAAACCATCCATCCATCCATCCATCATCTACCGCAGGGGTGTCCAAACTTTTTGCCAAGGGGGCCAGATTTTATGTGGTAAAATGTCGGGGGGCCGACCTTGGCTGACATTCTTTACATTGAACAACAATATTGTTCAACAAATTTCAGTAAGCCAGTCTGTTTCACATTTCCATTTTTATTTTAATTTCAACAATCTTAAGAATTTCTTTTGGTTCATTTGAAACAGGTATATCACATGCAACTGCTTATTCACTTGACTTTTTCTTAAACAGAAGTCTCCTGAGTGCAAATTGATTGATTTGAAACATAAAATGTGTCACCATGACTTTTCAATAGTCACAAAACCTTTGACTCGAACAACAGGGAAATGAACAAGCAATACACATATCCACAACTGCAAGGATCATTTGAAATATGACATATCAGTCAATATAAACACGGAGTGATGTCTTGTTAACTCGTGAGTGATGCCCTCTAGTGTCTAAATGCTATTACTCATTTAGTGAATGCTATTACTCATTTAGCCACTAGAGGGAAGCAGTACTCTATGAAACATCACTCACCAGTCTACGAGACCTCAGTCAATGCAACACGTGTTCCATTGCGCCCAACCTGCGGGCCAGACGGCACTGATTTTATGACAGGGGCCGAGGGCCGGATGAAATTCGACCGCGGGCCGGATTTGGCCCGCGGGCCGGACTTTGGACAAGCATGATCTACCGCTTATCCGGGGCCGGGGTGCGGGGGCAACAGCTTTAGCAGGGAAGCCCAGACTTCCCTCTCCTTAGCTACTTCTTCCAGCTCTCCCCGGGGGATCCCGAGTCGTTCCCAGGCAAGCTGGGTGACATAGTCTCTCCAGCGTGTCCTGGGTCTTCCTTGGGGTCTCCTCCCGGAGGGACATGACCGGAACACCTCACCGGGGAGGCGCTCAGGGGGCATCCGAAACAGATGCCCAAGCCACCTCATCTGGCTCCTCTCGACTCTGAGCCCCTCCCGGATGACTGAGCTTTTCACCTTATCTCTAAGGGAGAGCCCGGACACCCTGCGGAGAAAACTCATTTCGGCCGCTTGTATCCGGGATCTCGTTCTTTCGGTCACGACCCATTGCTCGTGGCCATAGGTGAGGGTTGAGACGTAGATCGACCGGTAAATTGAGAGCTTCGCCCTTTGGCTCAGCTCCTTCTTCACCACGACAGACCGATACAACGTCCGCATCACAGCAGACGCTGCACCGATCCGCCTGTCGATCTCCCGCTCCCTCCTACCCCCACTCGTGAACAAGATACTTGAACTCCTCCACTTGGGGTAAGATCTCCTCCCCGACCCGGAGGGGGCACTCCACCCTTTTCCGACTGAGGACCATGGTTTCAGATTTGGAGGTGCTGATTCTCATCCCAACCGCTTCACACTCGGCTGCGAAACGCTCCAGTGAGAGTTGGAGAGCCCCGTTTGAAGGAGCCAACAGCACCACATCATCTGCAAAAAGCAGGGATGCAATACTGAGGCCCCCAAAACGGAGCCCCTCAACGCTTCGGCTGTGCCTAGAAATTCTGTCCATAAAGGTTATGAACAGAATCGGCGACAAAGGGCAGCCTTGGCGGAGTCCTACCCCCACTGGAAACGATTCCGACTTACTGCGAACCAAACTCTGACATCGGTGGTATAGTGACCGAATAGCCCGTATCAGGGGGTTCGGTACCCCAAACCCACGAAGCACCCCCCACAGAACTCCCAGAGGGACACGGTCAAACGCCTTCTCCAAGTCCACAAAACACATGTAGACTGGTTGGGCGAATTCCCACATACCCTCAAGGACCCTGCTAAGGGTGTAGAGCTGGTCCACTGTTCCACGGCCGGGACGAAAACCACACTGCTCCTCCTCAATCTGAGGCTCGACTTCCTGACGGACCCTCCTCTCCTGCACTCCTGAATAGACCTTACCAGGGAGGCTGAGGAGTGTGATCCCTCTGTAGTTGGAACACACCCTCCGGTCCCCCTTTTTAAAAAGAGGGACTACCACCCCGGTCTGCCAATCCAGAGGCACTCTCCCTGTTGACCACGCGATGTTGCAGAGGCGTGTCAAACAGGACAGCCCCACAACATCCAGAGCCTTGAGGAACTCCGGGCGGATCTCATACACCCCTGGGGCCTTGCCACCGAGGAGCTTTTTAACCACATCGGTGACTTCAGCCACAGAGATAGGAGAGCCCACCTCAGAGTCCCCGGGCTCTGCTTCCTCCAAGGAAGACGTGTTGGTGGAGTTGAGGAGGTCTTCGAAGTACTCTGCCCACCGGTTCACAACGTCCCGAGTCGAAGTCAGCAGCGCCCCATCCCCACTGTACACAATGTTAGTGGTGCACTGCTTCCCCCTCCTGAGACGTCGGATGGTGGACCAGAATTTCCTCGAAGCCGTCCGGAAGTCCATGGCCTCACTGAACTCTTCCCACGCTCGGGTTTTTGCCTCGGCGACCACCAAAGCCGCGGTCCGCTTGGCCAGTCGATACCCGTCAGCTGCCTCTGGGGTCCCACAGGCCATAAAGGCTCGATAGGACTCCTTCTTCAGCTTGACGGCATCCCTTACTGCTGGTGTCCACCAGCGAGTACGGGGGTTGCCGCCACGACAGGCACCAACCACCTTACGGCCACAACTCAGATTGGCCGCCTCAACAATAGAGGCACGGAACATGGTCCACTCGGGCTCAATGTCCCCCGACTCCCCCGGAACATGGGAAAAGCTCTGTCGGAGGTGGGAGTTGAAACTCCTTCTGACAGGGGATTCCGCCAGACGCTCCCAACAAACGCTCACTATACGTTTGGGTCTGCCAGGACGGACCGGCATCTTCCCCCACCATCGGAGCCTACTCACCACCAGGTGGTGATCAGTTGACAGCTCCGCCCCTCTCTTCACCCGAGTGTCCAGAACATGCGGCCGCAAATCCGATGATACAACTACAAAGTCGATCATCGAATTGCGGCCTAGGGTGTCCTGGTGCCAAGTGCACATATGGACACCCTTATGCTTGAAAAAGGTGTTCGTTATGGACAATCCGTGACGAGCACAGAAGTCCAAGAACAAAACACCACTCGGGTTCTGATCGGGGGGGCCGTTCCTCCCAATCACGCCCCTCCAGGTCTCACTGTCATTACCCACGTGAGCATTGAAGTCCCCCAGCAGAACAAGCGAGTCCCCAGCAGGAGTACTCTCCAGCACACCCTACAAGGACTGCAAAAAGGGTGGGTATGCTGAGCTGCTGTTTGGTGCATATGAACAAACAACAGTCAGGACACGTCCACCCACCCGAAGGCGGAGGGAGGCAACCCTCTCGTTTACCGGTGTGAACCCCAATGTACAGGCACTGAGCCGGGGGCAATGAGTATGCCCACACCTGCTGTGCGCCTCTCACCGTGAGCAACTCCAGAGTGGAAGAGAGTCCAACCCCTCTCGAGAGAACTGGTACCAGAACCCAGGCTGTGTGTGGAGGCAAGTCCGACTATATCCAGTCGGAAATTCTCTGCCTCACACACCAGCTCGGGCTCCTTCCCTGCCAGAGAGGTGACATTCCATGTCCCAAGAGCTAGCTTCTGCAGCCGAGGATCGGACCACCAGGGTCCTTTGGGACCACGTGGACCAAGGATCCTTTGGCTGCCGCCCAGCTCACATTGCACCCGACCGCTTTGGCCCCTCTCATGGGTGGTGAGCCCATGGGAAGGGGGACCCACGTTGCCTTTTCGGGCTGTGCCCGGCCGGGCCCCATGGGTGTAGGCCCGGCCACCAGGCGCTTGCCAACGAGCCCCACCTCCAGGCCTGGCTCCAGAGGGGGGCGGTGACCCGCGTCCGGGCAAGGGAAACCTAGATCCATTTATTGTATCCATCGTTGGGGTCTTTGAGCCGTGCTTTGTCTGGCCCCTCACCTAGAACCTGTTTGCCATGGGTGACCCTGCCAGGGGCATAAAGCCCCAGACAACTTAGCTTCTAGGATCATTGGGACACACAAACCCCTCCACCACGGTAAGGTGACGACTCACAAATAAAACCAATCCCCCCCAATTTTTTTTTAAATGTGGACAAACATTTCCACATAAACAGAGGGGTTGAACTGGAAGGGAATCACCCTCCTTTTTTCCAAAAAACATTTTGGATTTTTTTTTTCCAAAATGGAACAAACCATTTCAAATAATTGGAAAAAAATCTGTGGGTATGCAGGCGTCCACTGCACTGTAATTCCGAACGATTGAGCGGACCTGTTAATTCGCTGTACTAAATCCATCCAAGAAAAATGCAGCAGACTATGAGCTGCAGGTCTTAATAATATTAAATGGGATATTGACACAGAAAGATTGGTTTTAATTTTGAATTAACTCACACACAGGAATTTCGCTACACCAGGGTAGCCCCGTTAGACATCCGCATAGCCTCAGTTAAGCATTTTATTTGATATTCTATTGGTCAAGCCTGTGAGAGAAAAAAGATCCAAGAGTCGTGCCCGCACGCAGAGTGTAAATGCCTCTCCAAAAGGATTTTTTTCCCCTCTGTCGTCATGTATTACACAATCTCCTGATTTGCTGGTATCCACAATCCTTAAAGTAAAGTACTATCCACGTTGTAATTTGATAGACTGGGATGACTTGCTATTTGTTGCTATGCTCAGACCCATACTGTTGATGTAAAGAGAAGTTATTTCGCCTCGCTAACAGTTTTGGATATAATCATTTTTGTTGCTAACCAAGAATCATGAGGGCCCATGAAGGAACAAGGAAACAACCGAAAATAAAATCAAATATGCGTCATGTCATGTTTTGAATTTGAGTGGTTTCCCCAGATGAAGTCAGGTGTCGCCACAGAGTCATTTTAAATTGTTCTCTGCTCAGACACGCGCTGTAAGGATCGCGGACGACCGACGCACATCTGACTTTTCTTCTTTTCATTGTTGTGACGTAAAACACAAATAGGACGGTACCTCGCTAGCTCGCGGGCTACAATTTGGCGTTGCCGCCACTTCCTGTTGTGAGGTCAAGCCTTCTGAGATTTGAAACACCATTTTGTTCTCGTGAACGCGTACATTTGAGGCTTGAAGGGATATATTGGCAGCCTGACGAGTGTAAAAATAAATAAGCTGCATCACTGTTTAAGCTGCAGGGTGCAAAGCGTGGGGAAAAAAAGTAGCGGCTTACTGTTCGGAAATGAAAGGAGTTGTAATTTGCATTGACGGATGTTTCAGAGCATCGTGGTTGTACAAATTGTCAAAGCCATTTTACGATTCAATACAAATCGTAAGTCAGTCAGTCAGTGTCTACTCAAGGTCAGACTGCAGTCGAGCAAACAGCAAGAGTTATTCTCAAGCAAAAGAAGGAAAAGAGTCACAGGCAGGTAAAAAAAAAAAAGAGACGCTACCTTCTTCCAGCTCCGACCAAAGCTCCCCTACGACATTTTCCACCAAGAAGGTGCGACTTTGCCGGTTGCGCCTGACATGCTCCTTGTTGGCTGGTTGTTAACAGGAAAGAGAGTTTTAGTCAGTGTGATAAAGAATGCAAACCTCTGCTTTGTGCTACTGCAGTGTGTGGTTCACTTAGTGTGAGAGACAAGGTGGTTGGGATGCGCATGAAACATACATCATATTCATTCAAAAAGAACAGAACAAAAGCTACGAAATATGGAATTCATTGAACAAAAATAGAAAAGCACTATTCTGTTTTTGTTGCGATTTGACATCAACTGAACTTAAAAATCAAGAAAGACGACACAAACGGCATAAAGTACAGTACATACTGTCATCCTCTCAAATGTAGATCTGCCTAAATCTGAATTCCTGAGGAGTTCTCCGTCGTTACGACACTCAAACCAACTCACAGATATGACGTATCAGGATGCTGATTAAACAGCATGGTTATTGTATAGGTACACTCTCAGGATATTCGTGTTGCATTTACATTTTTATTCGGGATCGAAAAACTTGCTGTCCTGGTTCTAAAATGGGGATCCTTTGAATATGGTTGCTACGATTGCAAATACGCAAAGCAGAAATTAGAAAGTAACATATAAATACATTCATTTATTTAATAGACATATTCAGACAAATATTAGTCCCTCCACTTTCTACATTGCATATCCCGTGAGGCTATAAACTCTGCTGGCTGGCTTAGAGTAGTTGACGTTTACTCTGGTCTGACCATAAAGTAGTTGACCCTGGTCTGTCCACTGGGGGATAGTGCTCAAGAATTCAACAGCAAATTCAACTTTTGCCAGCTACCTATAAGACAGCTACTCAGCAGACGTGTCCAGCTCCGGGCCTGGAGGGCCACTGTCCTGTCTGTTTTCCAGCTTTCCTGCTTGCAACACACCTGATTCAGATGATCAGCTCACCAGCCAGCTCTGAAGCAGCATTAGAACGATCCTGGTGATTTGAATCAGGTGTGTTACTCCTGGGAGAGCTGGAAAACAGGCAGGACAGCGGCCCTTGAGGACTGACTTTGGACACCCCTGAGCTACTATATGTGAACCGCTACATTGACATTGGCCTTCCAAGATAGTTCTTTCGTCTTTCCTAAAAGAATGACCATTGGACTTTATTTTGGGGCACAACATTGTCTTTGTCGTCTTCCTCACCATCAAGATGATGAATTATGAAAAATGATTTTTAACTGCTTGAATACAAATAGTTGGGTCACTAGAGTGCCTGCCCATCAATTAAATGTGAAATGAAACAACAAAGTACATCTTTTATTAACTATTTTGGGAAAAGTGTCGCCTTACATAATACCTTTTGGCTCCTCACCAACACCAATTTCACTCATGAGGTGACAGAGCTGGCTGGGTGACGATATACCATTTTCAAGCAGGTAAACGGAAGCACTATCATGGCAAAGAAAAAAGGGATGCAGAGCTGCGGTGTTAGCACCTATTAGCATTAGACACTGACAAAAATACAAAAATGTACTTGACTTGACAATGTTTGAATGTTTGGTGAATTGTTCTGGGCTATATTTGTGTTTGTTGGTGTGTCCACCGCATGTGCCACATGCACGGGTCAGCTCCATTAATTGTCAAGTATAATTTTGTGGTTTGGTGACAAAGTCTATACAAAGAAGTTCTTTTGTCTTCGGACTCTAGGCTGTTTGAAAACAAACAGCTGTTCACCGAGTCGCTACGGCCTCCGTTGTACTGAATGTCATACCAAAAGTCAGAGGGGCATATGCTGGATCTAATTATTTCCAAAGTTTCAATATCACGGAGGTTGTGGTGACCAGTATTACCCCAATTAAGACCAAAGTTTTGCCAGTGATGAAAAAGGTGCCATGGAGAAATGCTCTGCTAGTTAAAGCTCAAAGAAGAGTATGTAGACAAGCAGAGTGCCAGTCACTCCTGATTCATTACAACACATGCAAAAACAGTCTTCACATCTCCACAACCACAAACTGAAAAATAGGAGTCAATAATTCTTCTCAGGGGTTATCAATGGAAACAGTAAAAATGCCCATCCATTGTTTTCTGTTGTAGACAGACTGACAAATCCCACAGAATCAGTACCTTTGAAAATGCTGTCCAACAAGTAATGCAACAACTTTGCAGCCAGATAAAAATATTCCAGATAATACAAAATGTAAATGGCTCCGCATTATCACTTGTGCCATTTGATTTTCCAGTTACTCTTGAACATTTTAACCTTTTAGACTACACAACTTTGAAAGAAATAGTTTTCAAGTTAGGACAACATCTCAATGTTCTGCGTTCACAATTTTTCATGAAGGATTTGATTGTATAGCTGCAAAGGTATAAGTCATATTGAATAATTCTCTTCAATCATGGCAGGTACCAAAAAATTGAAGCAACATAACCACTTTTAAAAAAGCCTTCAAAGATAAGTAAATACAGGGCCATCTCAAATGTTTCGATTTTTGGGAAAAATCATCAAAACGGTTGTTTTTAAAAAAAATTCACAGTTTTATGATGCAAAAGAATCTCTTAAATGCATTTCATTCGAAATTTCGACCGCACCACAGCACTGAGACTGCACTTATTAAAGTCTCAAATTACATACATCTGAATAACACTTTCAAAGCCACCGTCTTGGTATTGCTTGATCTCATTGGTGCATTTGACATAGTTGATCATAACATACCGCTCAACAAGCTAAAACAGTGGGTTGCACTTAATGGCACTGTGTTAGATTGGTTCAAATCTTACTTGAAAGATAGGAACTACTTTGTCTCAATTGGTAGTCATGAGTTTGAATGAGTAAAGATCACATCGGGGTTCCGCCAGGCTCCATTCTTGGAGCACTTCTATTTAACTTCTATATGGTGAAACCAGCTCAGATTATGGAGCGCCACAACATCTCATCATACTTTTGCAGATGACATGACATTTTACATTTCACTGTCATCCCTTGACAATAGTCCCTTACTTTCATCAAGTGTATTCATCAAATCACTAATTGGATGGGCCCACGAACCCATGACCTCTACACCATGAGAAAGACGTGCTAAGCAGCCGGCCACCGTGCCTCTGTTACAGATGTCTTCAAGCTTTATTTTTACATTTACACAACTGCATGGGGGGGGGGGGGTCGTTTATCAAAAACAATTTTTTGTTGCTGTTTCACCCGATGGCTACTGCCTCTTGAAGTTTGAAGCCGATGTTGTTAGTTTTCACATTTAATGATGATGTGATGAGTGAAAAAAGTGAAGCCGATGTGTAATGAAGCATGCATTAAGCATGTTGAAAACTTTGCTATATATGCTTTTTTTATGGCTCTACACCTGTTTAAGCCAGTGTGATAAGAATGAGGCACTGTTTAAATACATGTCCATTTACATTGTCGTAACCTCCTTGTACCCCGAACTCTTGCATGACTGTACTGTCCCCGTACATTCAGTGAGAAATTGTGAAATGCTTTGCATAGCAATATCTAGAATAGTAGAAGTCACTTCACCGTACCTCCCTAAATTAGAACCTCAATTAAATTGTCATATTATTTGACAAAGAAAACAAAGAATTATTTTTTTACTTGATGAAACGTCCTCGTAAGTGGACGCCAGGCCCTTATTGTCCAAAATTTAACATTATAGTCTTGAAAGCCAAAGACGTCATGTCCACACACATGGACGCACAGGTCCCAGGATTAAGGGTGAACAAATACATTGTGTGTAGCAATGTGATACGAATAGACAAACCATATTGTCTTTATTGTTCAGTCCTTCTCTTAAACTGATATTTAAAATAACCCCTCGCTTATAGTTAAACGCAGAAAATAACTGGGTGGGAATTTGGGGCAAAATAAATTCAAATATGATGTGGAATGTGGAAACAAAATCTATATTTAAATGACATGCATCTATTACAATACATTGTAAAAAGATTTGTTTACCATGGCTCGGAGAAGCTACAAGGGAATTAACATACAGCAGAAAAAGACATTTTTGATGAAAACATGAGTCACTGTATAGAAAAAGATGCGGTCGTACTCTTAAATAACTGTTTCATGGAACGTACCTTGAGTCATTGTATTTCCAACATTGTCTGTGGGACTGAAATCATTCTGAGTGGTCTGGATACTCAAGTCCACCATCTGGTGGAGGCGGAGTTTACGGCAGTAGATCGATGCAGCCTCAGGTTCCAGCGCAATGACAAGCTGCTCAGGGTTGTCACGGGACACCAAACCAGACTAGATGAAGGGAAAATGACATTTTTGGAATCAAATTAATTGATTCCAAAAAAAAGATTAATCTTCATCTCAGTTTGTTGAACACAAATCCAGCGAATTAGGGACACATGGAAAACACTGAATCTGCCAAAGTTATAACAATCTAATGTAATCACCCTGGTCTATTTCAAAGAACACTGATTTTCACACACAACCTCTTCCAGGGTTGTGAAAAAAAGACAATTACATGCAACCTCACAAAGCACAAATTTAAAATGGTTTCTTGAATATGCTTATAAATGTAAAGTAATGCTGCCAACAGTGACAAGATCCTGATCCAATACAGCACTTTGACAATGTGATGGAAAGGAAGAGTTTCATTCTGGTTGTGCAGCTCAGAAACTGGCACCAATCAAGTGATCCTATCATAAAATCAATATGATCTAAAAAAAAGTTTCAACCACCTTGTTAAATTTTTCATGCGAAATCAAGGCATTTTTAAATACAATAACAGAATCTGAAATAGAATCCAACGCCAAGTCACAGAACCACTGCCCCCCCCCCAAAAAAAACCCAACCACGCTTCCTTCGCCAACTCACTCATCAACGCACCGCCCAAAAACATCATTGTCCATCAGATGAAAAATCATATGTGATTAAAATGGTAAATGGAATGCACTATAAATCAGTTGAAGAAACCATCTTTTTTTGCATTATAAGGCACTTTCAATGAATGGCCTATTTTAAATGAGTTTTCACATATGGGGCACACCGCATTATAAGGCACAGAGAATAGAAGCAACAACAGTTGTTGCGGTTGCATTATGCACCCATTATATGGAGCTACGGTAAAGGGAATACAATATACTACAATTCAATACAGCTTTATTTATATAGCGCTTTCACAAATACGGCAGCTGTAACAAAGCGCTTCATAGAACATTTAATATACTACGTCCAAGAAATCAGAATATTGATCCATATATAGAGCGCATCGGATTAGACGCCGCCCTGTCGGCTTTTGAGAACATGGAATGCTTTTAGGTGCCACTTATAGTGCAGAAAATATCGTATATACATCATACGGTTTAGGCCCAAAGAAATTTACATGCACATACACACATATACATTCCATATACACCTATTTGTCAATAAATTGAACTATTGAGTACAGCGGAAGCATGGTGGTAGCTGCCTACAGCTGTTTTAACTCCTAAAATGCTAACACGTTTCATTGAAGTTCATAGAATCCGCCAAAAGATGAAAGAAGAGGCAGTAAACAAAGAAAAAAATAGTAACAATGACCCAATGTGCAGCTCAACATGCAGCTGATGGCCATTCTTGTCTTTGATCAGCAGTACATGTTCAGGCAGGTCCTTCTTTTTGAATACTTTTGCAGGATACCAAACCAAAAAAAACCCTAAAACACAAATACATAGTTACTTCTGGCTGAACTTGACAGCAGTGAGATAAGAGGAATTTTTTTGTGCAACTTTAAAGGCATTTTAAAAAATATTTATTGTATTCCACATTTTCACTGTAATACTGTATCTGAAAATCATCTCAACTCGATCCAGCCAGTAAATAGAAACAGTACACTCTAATAGGTAAATAGAAACTGTTAAATTACAGCTTAAAAAAACTACACTTGTTCTGCCGTTTCAAATAATCCACCGGATAAAATGATCTTTTATTTCAAGTGGCCAAAATAAAAGAGGTTCAGTAGATTATTAAAAAAAAGGGGGCTGTGGATTACGTCACGACCCCCAGGCGAGAGACAGTTGTGGATCCCTCCCTCTGTCCTCCATGACCGAAGCTCAGTGCCAGTGCTGAGTCACTGCAGATGCCCAACCCATCCACTGCTCATTTTCTCTCCACTGCATTCAGTTTCTCTGTCAGCTCACCCAGATACACAACTGATAAGACCTAAGAGACCCTCCCCTTCCTTCCTGTGTCTGCGCTCATGAAATCATCCACATTCCCTCTCTGTTTTCATGCCGATTTTAGCCCGCACACACATACACACGCAGGAAACATGTAATCACAACAAAAGGATGACATCACTGTGGAAAGCCGGCATACTCTTATGTATCAGTCCAATCAGTATCCAAAAATTCAAAGACAGTCTGGAGACTATTTCCAGATGAACAGCAGTGCAGCCAACTGCTGAAGCCATCTGGAAAATAGGAGAAGGATCTGAACGATAAAGCAGAAGGCTCATTCGAATCATCATAGCAATGATGAGGCATTCAATGTACAGGAAGATGTTGCATTTGGATTACATGGCCACTCATACTGTAATGCGCAAGATCTAATTTCTGTTCATTCCTATTTTAACACGAGAAAAGATAGTGGAAATGTCATGTTAGTGTTTCCCAAATGAATACAACTGGATGCATTTACGACACCACACGACGCAGGTCTGGGTAGATCTACGCTACGATTTTGACACATAAGGAAGGTCTAGGCCATTTTCCCAGCAGGGTATTTATGAAGTTAATACTGGAAAATAATAACAATACATTTTATTTCTAAGCACCTTTCAAAACACTCAAGTACACTTTACAATCAAAACAAGAACAATAAAACCACAAAAAATTATAAATAATAAACGAAGTTAAATAGGGCTTGACTCATAATCTCTGCTCGAGTTTATCCCAGAGTTATTTCATGGTTTTGGAGGTTAGCAGACCAAGTCAAGTAAAAATGTAAATTGTCATACTTTATTGATACAGTTTATATATATAAGCAGTTGAAAATGTTACATACATTAAACACTCTCCGGTGCTTTCATTTGATCATCGTTCAGCAAATAACACCACAACACTGCTTAATATTCAACTGCACGTGCAAAAGAGAACATTTTTTTTAAAGCTATATAAGCATTGTTATATGAAATAAACTCTGCAAAGAATATCATTTTTTTTACCCAATTCCTTAAGTTTATTTAATTTTTGCCCTTGATCCTCCATTGCAATCCATCACATTCTGGATATTTTCTGTTGCCTCGCTGCAGCCTCATTTCACACTGCAGACTGCCACGCCCAAGTGAGTCACACATTAATGGTCTCGAGGGACAAGCTTGAGCCATTTTCATTGCTCGTTTATCTCAGGGGTGGGTAAACGTTTTGAGCTCAAGAGCCACATTAGAATGTTAAAATGGACAGATGAGCCAGATCATTCATAGAGGTAGAAATATATAATAGAGGTCATCATAATTAATGAAATAATTCCTTCTATTTTTATTTGGTCCATAATTCATATAATTATTGATTCAAACGCATTTGAAAAAAAGGAATATGTATTCTATGCTGGTTATTGTTTATTTATTTTTTATTCAGTCAAAAAAAAGCAGCACGGTGGGCCGGCTGGTTAGAAATAATGCACTAAGAGTTTAAATATGGACTCTGGCCATCCGGTGTGGATTTTACGTGTTCTTTCCATGCCTGGGTGTCCTCCCAAATTTTGAATATATGCAAGGTTCGATAAAAGAAAGGATTCCATTGTCCAGGAGTGTGATTGGCTTTTGAATTTGTGCCCTGCACAATTAGCCGGCGACCAGTTCGGGGAGTACCCACCTACTTGCCCCAAGTCAGCTGGGATAAACTCCAGCACACCCGTGACCCTAGTAAGCATAAGCAGTATAGAAAATGAATGGACTTCATAAAAAATCAAATCCATTAACCAATAATTTAATAAATGAACATTTTAAAAACGATTAAATATGTGCTGCAGGAACATGAGCCTCTGGGTGTGGCCCCTCCTGTATTTAAAGATCAGTATTAATTGTTTTGATTGCGTCTTGGACCATTGAATAGCATTTGTCTAATTCTGTGTGTCTGTTAAATCATGAATCTTGAAACAATCGATTCGAAACTACCTGTGGGAATCCCACGAGCGATTCATTCATTTGAGAATATGCATGCAAGAATTAAGCAAGAAAAGACATACTGTGATAAGCACAGCTCTGCATCACACATGCACAGGACACATTGAAGGCTCCTATTTCAACCACGGAAAGTACTCTTCGTAAAGCGGGAGCCTGTCTCTGCTCACTTGAAGGACTGATCACCATTCAATCACAATGATAACACAAAAATAATTTTTTATCCAAATCACCCACGATCACACGAACGCTGAATTTATAGTGGTGAATGTACACAGATATTACTGTTCTCCATTATGACATGCTCCACTATGACCTGTTGTAATATCGGTATTGGTAGATGGTGTCCTTTGTGATGTTGAATAATTATTACTATTCATGTACAGAATATAAATTACCGTATTTTACGGATAATAAGGAGCACTTAGAATCCTTTCATTCTATTAAACATTTACGGTTTGCCTTGTAATGCCGTATCCCCTATTGCAGGGGTGTAAACCTCATTTCTGTCCTGGACCACTTCGGAGTTACGTTTTCCCTCGGAGGGCCATTGAAACCGTAAACATTTTTAATTGTCTCATCGCATTATTGTTTGTACACAACAAATTATTGGATAACTACTTTTTATTACAATTACACTTGTCAAAAATTATTTATTATAATAATAATTGTTATTATTGTATTATTATTTTTATTATTTTATGAAATATGCAGGTAAACTTTTCTAGATAAATTATTTGAGATGATTCTAAATTTGACCTCATTTTTACTCAAGCACATTAGGTTTTCACAATAATTATTATAATCGACAGGATTGCATCATATTTAGGTTCAGCAGCAGCTGTCATTTTTTCTGAAATGCTATAAATTACTCATAGTAAAATCTGCACTGCACAAGCATTTATAAGTCAAACTTAAAAAACAAAAAATAAAAATATCTCAAAAACCTGATGTGCGAGGAAAAGAATTAAAGACTTTTTTTTTAAATCAGCCTAAAAAATAAGTTAAGAGACACAAAGCAATCTTTGACTAAAACTTGCTGGTGACCAGTGTTATTGAAATAATGATTCGTGAGTAGCTCTAAAATGCTCTAAAAATGTGCAGCTAATCCATGTGAAGGGTATCGTAATTGGCAGCATAAAATGCTGATGGGAAGACCCCTAATATAATTGCATGTGATACTGTCATCGATGCACGAATAATAGAAGGTGGAGACCCTTAGCTCACCTTATAAGCAGCTTCCCTCATGAATTGCTTTGCAGGCATTTTCCAGATGGCAGGAACAGTGATGACCCATCTCACATCATTATTGTCAAACTCGCCACCTGTCTGATCACTCAGCTCCTGCAAGATGAAAACAAACACACTCTGTGGACTCCATGTATTCTATGTACATGAATGCATGTACAGTACAGTATTTATGTATGGAATTATAAGTATGGTTGCATACATCATATACAATATAGACATATCTCACAGTCCTTTTTATTAACCTATAATGTGAATGATTTAGGGTTTTTGTTAATCCATGAATAGGAATACATTTCCCAAAATGCACTCCCTGTTCATGTAAGAAATAATGCACAGCACGGGTGCCCAACCTTTTTTGACCAAAGATCTACTTTTCGATCAGCCAACCTCCCGCGATCGACCCGTTACCATGCACGAACTTACACTCGCATGCCCTGATGAGAATGTGCCATAACGGACCCTAAGATGAACGAAACTGAAAATTAAAGTAGACACAAAGGTTTTTGAGTTTTTGAAAAGCAAATCACTGCCTACCTTAGTTGAGACCCGACGCGGAGGTATGGAACGCACTTTTGCAGCACGTTGACATCGTAGCTCACGTGTAAAATGCTTCTCCCAGCACTCCAAATTCCCATTCTTTCCCAGTGCCCTCTGTGAATTGTACATGCTGCAATTCCAGACTACTGCCAGCTAACAATTTTGGTTGATGCAGGTCACACGCCACCAAAGGTTAACAGTGATCTACTTTTTTATTTTATTTTGTTCTGTAATATACTTTTTGCGAAAGTGAGATTCAATGGATGCTCAGGGTGCAGTGTGCACTAGCACAAAAATATATCATATTAATAACACGCACACAGACACAAATGTTTTGAGTTGTTTTTTTTTCCTTTCCATCTACACCCTTCGCGATCGACATGGGACCAGTTTGCGAACTACAGGTCGATCGCGATCGACGTATTGGGCACCCCTGATGTCGACAATGTACGGAAATACAGTATATACTGTTGATCATCAATACTGGGACATTACCTTTAGTGCTTGCTCCTTAAAAAAAGCCAGTGCATAGGCAAAGATATCCAAAGCTTTCACACGCTTCCCATTGGCTGCCTGGAGATCCGTGTTGATGGACAGATTCTGTTTGTGGAGGATGATGGCAACATATTAGAATCAGCTTTATCAACAATAACTACAAAACAAATGCGACAATGATCGATTCAATCTTTTTTTCATTGTTTAGTTGGTTCATAGGTAGGCTTATTTGCTCATAATAAACTTTTATTACATCCTTATTTCTACAATCAGCTTTGTCCATTCCTTTTCTATTTTCCTTTTACTTTTTTATTGCTGCCACCCTTTTCCACATGTGTCGACAGCATCCTCTTGACTCGAGGGGTGTTCATACGGCACACATTTGCTCCGGTGCTGCACCGATGTATTTTGTTGCGATATATCTTACACCGGAGCAAATTTTGTGGAGCGTTCACATGCACAAAGCCGCCGAGCGTGCTCGCACCGGTGCAGCCCAACTTGGGTTCACACGGCAGTTTCTGCAGCGGAGCAAAACGAAGAGCTGTCGTGTTGGTTCTTTTTAAAACATACACAACTCAAGCACCCACTGTAAATGCACGTCGTTCTCCTTCTCGGTCTCTGTGCCTTCTGCTCAAGAGGCATTCAATGACCGCCCCCGAAAATGTAAATCAACGATGACTTCAATGACACTCAAAAAAGCAAACATATGATGCGCCAAACAGAACATCAAGAGAGGCAATCACAAAATAAATTCTATGGGAGTGGGGGGGGGGGTTGTGAACACACAACAGAGGAACAAACTACACAAACAACTCAGAGACAGTCCAGTCTCCTACAAAAGGAAAGATGATGTTTGGGGACTATCCACCCCACACCCCCGGTTCTAGTTGAGATGGTATAACCCATGAGGCAAGGTGTCACTTGCTACTATTGCCAGTTGCCATTCTATCTATTCTAATAAAGCACCAGTCAAATGCCATCATGTCTTGTGTCGTTTTTAGACAAACAGATGACGGAAGTACAACAGAGAGCACGAACGTTGGCAACGCATTCTAGCCATAGGTAATCAACTCTTCTCATGCGTAGCGAGGCTACTCCCCGCAAGCCCGCAAGCGAGTATTTGCTCCGGAGC
Source organism: Hippocampus zosterae (assembly GCF_025434085.1). Lineage (NCBI taxonomy): Eukaryota > Metazoa > Chordata > Actinopteri > Syngnathiformes > Syngnathidae > Hippocampus > Hippocampus zosterae. The sequence goes on along the minus strand of NC_067461.1, from coordinate 21,387,420 downwards.
AAATTTAACCCACCTCAGGGAGGTGGTTTAAATATTTAAGCAAACAAAACAAACAAAAACAAAAACTGTTATGTACATGTATGAAGTGAGAATGTTGTTGTGAGTACACTTTGCATCACCTACCTGGGAGGAGGGATACCGAAAAAATTAGGATGAAATTCTTTTATGAAAAGACCACCTAAATGTTGCACGTGCAACACGTGCATCAAACTTTATGCATGTACAACAATAAACCACCGGTGAAGATTCATTTGGTGCTTGACAGCAGTGTCACAAGAACAAGTACTAGTCAGGCAACAAGATGAACATTTTACATTTTTCCAAACAGTTTATATGATACATGTGTTTGGAGTGTTATGTTGCTGAAGTTGATGTGTGAGAGTCAGCAGGATTCTTACCGCTGTGGTATGGAGCTTCATTTTGAATTTCTCCAGGTAGAGCCAGTGCTTGGACTCACTAGGGTCTAGGTCATGATAAAAGTCACGTGCTGCATAGCCAAAACTGTGGAACTTTCTGTCTGGGGTCAGCAAGATTGTGGTTGGTGTCTTCTGGTTGGATACGCCAGGATCGCCACCCTCCCAACGCCTAGGGAAATTAGGTCATCATAATAATGTATAGCAGGGGTGCCCAAACTTTTTGGACCAAAGATCTACTTTTCGATCAACCAACCTCCCACGATCGGCCCTTACCGGCACACACACACACACACACACGCATACGTGTTTTGGTGCATTTTCAGGACGTCCGTTTGTTCACCCGACATATGGGTACATGCCTTTCCCGTGGTCCTACAGGCTCCAAAAAAATATGGTAACCATGAAAAAAAATCGGGAAGACAGCCATCTACTCAGATTTTGGCTAGGACGTAATTTTTTTTTGATTTATGACAAAACTACTACATATGAGGACATTGACAGGTTTTTGTGTATTATGGAGACAGTCACCTCAAACACACTACCATTTCATGTTTTTGTGAATTTTGAGCCCCCTGGATACACATCATTTTCAAGTATATATGACTTATGAAGACCAGCTAAGAGTAAAGTGTGTATTTTTAAATTGACTCATGTTACATACCAACAGTATATGTTAGGCACATGTGTCCAATTGTCATGCTCAGGCATGGGGAGAACTCTACAAAGGAAGGATGCCCAGATTCAAACATTCAAATATCAATTGCTGAACTGTGAGGCGAATGTGCCAAACAGTCGTTATACCCGTCATCCCTCAAATATTCACATTAATAATACAAGATAGTAAAATAAGCTGTGAAGAAGAAGAGACGGTTAAATATGTGGTGAGGCCACTTTCTTATTTTTTAATTGCTGACAATATGAAATTATGAACACAGAAAACATGCCACCTCCTCTCCATGACACAAAGCACTGCAATAGATGAGGGTTGTTTGAACTGAAGAAGATTATGTCAAAATGTGAATACTGCGATGAAGAATTTTTAATGAATCTGGCCATATATTGTGCCATGTGTGTAGCAACTTCTTTAGCTACCGTTAGACAAAAGCAACTTTTCAAAAAGTATTGAAATTCTTGAAATAGGATGAATTCAAATGTTTTAGGGTTTTTCCAAAATATCACCTCAAACCTAATAAGCCTATCTTTTGTGAGAAGTTTGTATATCGTACGTACGTTTATATACAGCAGGAGTGTCCAAGGTCGGTCCTCAAGGGCCGCTGTCTTTTTGTTTTCCAGCTCTCCCAGGATGTTCTAATGCTGCATCAGAGCTGACTGATGAACTGATCATCTGAAACAGGTGTGATGCAGCCGGGAGAGCTGGAAAACAGGCACGACAGTGGCTCTCCAGGCCCAGATCGGAACATGCCTGATATACAGTATAATTTACATGTTCATACATCTTCAAGGATTTTCCAAATTGCTCTTGAAGATCATGAAACAACAAACGTGAAACACAGTATCCAACAACAAATATGAAATCCATAATTGACCATCCCACCCTAAATGCACCATTGCTATTGCTTTAGTTAACTTGAACTGAAATGTACCCAGACGTGCTCGCATTTCAATGGACTAGCCATTCATTTCCCTTTTTAATGCAGTTATATCCTGTTGTGGATGTAGTTTTTGATGGACACCCAGCCTCTGTCGTTCAGAGCTGCTGGCTCTGCGTGGAGACAGGACTCACAGCTCGTTTTACCTGAAACTTTATGGCTTGTTATGAAATCAAACATATGTCGCTCAACAGCCTTCACTTCATAATCTGTCCACGTGCGTCTCTTATTCCCACCTGTAAAAGAAGGCATTATTTTCTTAAAAATGGAAAAATAAAATAATCAAAATAAGATATTCCAGGAAATAATGAGAATTTTGAAAATTTGAGAATTTTGAGAATTTATCTCTCATTCCATTCATGGTCTCCAGAGGGTTCAGTCAGGTCACTTGGTGTCTGGAACATAACATTACGGTGTCAAAATATTCAGCATTCTTCATTCTGACCAGTTAAGAAATGAATAAACATTAATTATCATTGAACATTGCTCACGGGAGAGTTTGGGATGAATATACCACACTATAGAAAGTTAACACTGTTCAGTTCTGTGGAACAGCAATATGGGGACGTTCGAACACAGGCTCTCCAGAGTTAGGTTAAGACAAAAGTCATGTCACCTGAAACACACTCAGGTTTTTCAGGTCTGAAGAAATATGAGGACATGACGACTGAAATCATGGAGAGTCCATGTTTCTGATTTATAACTTCTCCTGTGTTTGTCAAAGAAAGCTGAAAACTCAAACCTAGTATATAATGATAAGACGTAGTAACCTGTTGTAAGGAAGAAGTGGATCTTCCACTCCTTTCTTGATCTTCAAAAGGTTTCATCAGGATCGGAACACTTGGTGTCTGCAACATAGCAACAGTGCAGTGTCAGAAATATTCAAATTTATTCATCCTGATTAGTTAATAAATGAATAACCATTGTTATTCATTGAACATCGCTCACAGGAGGGTTTGGGATTAATATAAGACACTATAGAAAGTTAACACTGTTCAGCTCTGTGTAACAGCAATATGGGGACATTCGAACACAGGCTCTCCAGAGTTAAGTCCAGACAAAAATCATATCACCTGAAACACACTCAGGTTTTTCAGGTCTGAAGAAATATGAGGACATGACGACTGAAATTATGGAGAGTCTATGTTTCTGACTTATAACTTCTCCTGTGTTTGTCAAAGAAAGCTGAAAACCCAAACCTAGTATATCATGACAAGAAGTAGTAACCTGTTGTAAGGATGAAGTGTATCTATCATTCCATTCATGGTCTCCAGAGGGTTCAGTCAGGTCACTCGGTGTCTGCAACATAACATTACGGTGTCAAAATATTCAGCATTCTTCATTTTGACCAGTTAAGAAATGAATAAATATTAATTATCATTGAACATTGCTCACGGGAGAGTTCGGGATGAATATACCACACTATAGAAAGTTAACACTGTTCAGTTCTGTGGAACAGCAATATGGGGACATTCGAACACAGGCTCTCCAGAGTTAGGTTAAGACAAAAGTCATGTCACCTGAAACACACTCAGGTTTTTCAGGTCTGAAGAAATATGAGGACATGACGACTGAAATTATGGAGAGTCTATGTTTCTGACTTATAACTTCTCCTGTGTTTGTCAAAGAAAGCTGAAAACTCAAACCTAGTATATCATGATAAGAAGTAGTAACCTGTTGTAAGAATGAAGTGGATCTCTCATTCCATTCATGGTCTCCAGAGGGTTCAGTCAGGTCACTTGGTGTCTGCAACATAACATTACGGTGTCAAAATACTCAGCATTTTTCATTTTGACCAGTTAAGAAATGAATAAACATTAATTATCATTGAACATTGCTCACGGGAGAGTTTGGGATGAATATACCACACTATAGAAAGTTAACACTGTTCAGTTCTGTGGAACAGCAATATGGGGACATTCGAACACAGGCTCTCCAGAGTTAGGTTAAGACAAAAGTCATGTCACCTGAAACACACTCAGGTTTTTCAGGTCTGAAGAAATATGAGGACATGACGACTGAAATCATGGAGAGTCCATGTTTCTGATTTATAACTTCTCCTGTGTTTGTCAAAGAAAGCTGAAAACTCAAACCTAGTATATAATGATAAGACGTAGTAACCTGTTGTAAGGAAGAAGTGGATCTTCCACTCCTTTCTTGATCTTCAAAAGGTTTCATCAGGATCGGAACACTTGGTGTCTGCAACATAGCAACAGTGCAGTGTCAGAAATATTCAAATTTATTCATCCTGATTAGTTAATAAATGAATAACCATTGTTATTCATTGAACATCGCTCACAGGAGGGTTTGGGATTAATATAAGACACTATAGAAAGTTAACACTGTTCAGCTCTGTGTAACAGCAATATGGGGACATTCGAACACAGGCTCTCCAGAGTTAAGTCCAGACAAAAATCATATCACCTGAAACACACTCAGGTTTTTCAGGTCTGAAGAAATATGAGGACATGACGACTGAAATTATGGAGAGTCTATGTTTCTGACTTATAACTTCTCCTGTGTTTGTCAAAGAAAGCTGAAAACTCAAACCTAGTATATCATGACAAGAAGTAGTAACCTGTTGTAAGGATGAAGTGGATCTCTCATTCCATTCATGGTCTCCAGAGGGTTCAGTCAGGTCACTCGGGGTCTGCAACATAACATTACGGTGTCAAAATATTCAGCATTCTTCATTTTGACCAGTTAAGAAATGAATAAATATTAATTATCATTGAACATTGCTCACGGGAGAGTTCGGGATGAATATACCACACTATAGAAAGTTAACACTGTTCAGTTCTGTGGAACAGCAATATGGGGACATTCGAACACAGGCTCTCCAGAGTTAGGTTAAGACAAAAGTCATGTCACCTGAAACACACTCAGGTTTTTCAGGTCTGAAGAAATATGAGGACATGACGACTGAAATCATGGAGAGTCCATGTTTCTGATTTATAACTTCTCCTGTGTTTGTCAAAGAAAGCTGAAAACTCAAACCTAGTATATAATGATAAGACGTAGTAACCTGTTGTAAGGAAGAAGTGGATCTTCCACTCCTTTCTTGATCTTCAAAAGGTTTCATCAGGATCGGAACACTTGGTGTCTGCAACATAGCAACAGTGCAGTGTCAGAAATATTCAAATTTATTCATCCTGATTAGTTAATAAATGAATAAACATTGTTATTCATTGAACATCGCTCACACGAGGGTTTGGGATTAATATAAGACACTATAGAAAGTTAACACTGTTCAGCTCTGTGGAACAGCAATATGGGGACATTCGAACACAGGCTCTCCAGAGTTAAGTCCAGACAAAAATCATATCACCTGAAACACACTCCGGTTTTTCAGGTCTAAAGAAATATGAGGACATGACGACTGAAATCATGGAGAGTCCATGTTTCTGATTTATAACTTCTTCTGTGTTTGTCAAAGAAAGCTGAAAACTCAAACCTAGTATATCATGACAAGAAGTAGTAACCTGTTGTAAGGATGAAGTGTATCTATCATTCCATTCATGGTCTCCAGAGGGTTCAGTCAGGTCACTTGGTGTCTGCAACGTAACATTACGGTGTCAAAATATTCAGCATTCTTCATTTTGACCAGTTAAGAAATGAATAAATATTAATTATCATTGAACATTGCTCACGGGAGAGTTTGGGAATGAATATACCACACTATAGAAAGTTAACACTGTTCAGTTCTGTGGAACAGCAATATGGGGACATTCGAACACAGGCTCTCCAGAGTTAGGTTAAGACAAAAGTCATGTCACCTGAAACACACTCAGGTTTTTCAGGTCTGAAGAAATATGAGGACATGACGACTGAAATTATGGAGAGTCTATGTTTCTGACTTATAACTTCTCCTGTGTTTGTCAAAGAAAGCTGAAAACTCAAACCTAGTATATCATGATAAGAAGTAGTAACCTGTTGTAAGAATGAAGTGGATCTCTCACTCCATTCATGGTCTCCAGAGGGTTCAGTCAGGTCACTTGGTGTCTGCAACATAACATTACGGTGTCAACATATTCAGCATTCTTCATTCTGACCAGTTAAGAAATGAATAAATATTAATTATCATTGAACATTGCTCACGGGAGAGTTTGGGATGAATATACCACACTATAGAAAGTTAACACTGTTCAGTTCTGTGGAACAGCAATATGGGGACATTCGAACACAGGCTCTCCAGAGTTAGGTTAAGACAAAAGTCATGTCACCTGAAACACACTCAGGTTTTTCAGGTCTGAAGAAATATGAGGACATGACGACTGAAATCATGGAGAGTCCATGTTTCTGATTTATAACTTCTCCTGTGTTTGTCAAAGAAAGCTGAAAACTCAAACCTAGTATATCATGATTAGAAGTAGTAACCTGTTGTAAGGATGAAGTGGATCTCTCACTCCATTCTTGTTCTCCAGAGGGTTCAGTCAGGTCACTTGGTGTCTGCAACATAACATTACGGTGTCAAAATACTCAGCATTTTTCATTTTGACCAGTTAAGAAATGAATAAATATTAATTATCATTGAACATTGCTCACGGGAGAGTTTGGGATGAATATACCACACTATAGAAAGTTAACACTGTTCAGTTCTGTGGTACAGCAATATGGGGACATTCGAACACAGGCTCTCCAGATGTTAGGTTAAGGCAAAAGTCATGTCACCTGAAACACACTCGGGTTTTTCAGGTCTAAAGAAATATGAGGACATGACGACTGAAATCATGGAGAGTCCATGTTTCTGATTTATAACTTCTCCTGTGTTTGTCAAAGAACATTGAAAATTCAAACCTAGTATATCATGATAACAAGTAGTAACCTGTTGTAAGGATGAAGTGGATCTCTCACTCCATTCTTGGTTTCCAGAGGGTTCAGTCAGGTACCTGTCACTTGATGTCTGCAACATAACAACATTACGGTGTCAAAAGTTTCAGCATTCTTCATTCTGACCAGTTAAGAAATGAATACATATTAATTATCATTGAACATTGCTCACGGGAGAGTTTGGGATGAATATACCACACTATAGAAAGTTAACACTGTTCAGTTCTGTGGAACAGCAATATGGGGACATTCGAACACAGGCTCTCCAGAGTTAGGTTAAGACAAAAGTCATGTCACCTGAAACACACTCAGGTTTTTCAGGTCTGAAGAAATATGAGGACATGACGACTGAAATCATGGAGAGTCTATGTTTCTGATTTAGAACTTCTCCTGTGTTTGTCAAAGAAAGCTGAAAACTCAAACCTAGTATATCATGATAAGAAGTAGTAACCTGTTGAAAGGATGAAGTGGATCTCTCACTCCATTCATGGTCTCCAGAGGGTTCAGTCAGGTCCCTTGGTGTCTGCAACATAACATTACGGTGTCAAAATATTCAGCATTCTTCATTCTGACCAGTTAAGAAATGAATAAATATTAATTATCATTGAACATTGCTCACAGGAGAGTTTGGGAATAATGTACCACACTATAGAAAGTTAACACTGTTCTTCTCTGTGGAACAGCATTATGGGGACATTTAGACACAGCCTCTCCAGAGTTAGGTTAATACAAAAGTCATGACACCTGAAACACACTCAGGTTTTTCAGGTCTAAAGAAATATGAGGACATGACGACTGAAATCATGGAGAGTCCATGTTTCTGATTTATAACTTCTCCTGTGTTTGTCAAAGAAAGCTGAAAACTCAAACCTAGTATATCATGATAAGAAGTAGTAACCTGTTGTAAGAATGAAGTGGATCTCTCACTCCATTCATGGTCTCCAGAGGGTTCAGTCAGGTCACTTGGTGTCTGCAACATAACATTACGGTGTCAACATATTCAGCATTCTTCATTCTGACCAGTTAAGAAATGAATAAATATTAATTATCATTGAACATTGCTCACGGGAGAGTTCGGGATGAATATACCACACTATAGAAAGTTAACACTGTTCAGTTCTGTGGAACAGCAATATGGGGACATTCGAACACAGGCTCTCCAGAGTTAGGTTAAGACAAAAGTCATGTCACCTGAAACACACTCAGGTTTTTCAGGTCTGAAGAAATATGAGGACATGACGACTGAAATTATGGAGAGTCTATGTTTCTGACTTATAACTTCTCCTGTGTTTGTCAAAGAAAGCTGAAAACTCAAACCTAGTATATCATGACAAGAAGTAGTAACCTGTTGTAAGGATGAAGTGTATCTATCATTCCATTCATGGTCTCCAGAGGGTTCAGTCAGGTCACTCGGTGTCTGCAACATAACATTACGGTGTCAAAATATTCAGCATTCTTCATTTTGACCAGTTAAGAAATGAATAAATATTAATTATCATTGAACATTGCTCACGGGAGAGTTCGGGATGAATATACCACACTATAGAAAGTTAACACTGTTCAGTTCTGTGGAACAGCAATATGGGGACATTCGAACACAGGCTCTCCAGAGTTAGGTTAAGACAAAAGTCATGTCACCTGAAACACACTCAGGTTTTTCAGGTCTGAAGAAATATGAGGACATGACGACTGAAATTATGGAGAGTCTATGTTTCTGACTTATAACTTCTCCTGTGTTTGTCAAAGAAAGCTGAAAACTCAAACCTAGTATATCATGATAAGAAGTAGTAACCTGTTGTAAGAATGAAGTGGATCTCTCATTCCATTCATGGTCTCCAGAGGGTTCAGTCAGGTCACTTGGTGTCTGCAACATAACATTACGGTGTCAAAATATTCAGCATTCTTCATTCTGACCATTTAAGAAATGAATAAACATTAATTATCATTGAACATTGCTCACGGAAGAGTTTGGGATGAATATACCACACTATAGAAAGTTAACACTGTTCAGTTCTGTGGTACAGCAATATGGGGACATTCGAACGCAGGCTCACCAGATGTTAGGTTAAGGCAAAAGTCATGTCACCTGAAACACACTCTGGTTTTTCAGGTCTAAAGAAATATGAGGAAATGACGACTGAAATCATGGAGAGTCCATGTTTCTGATTTATAACTTCTGTGTTTGTCAAAGAAAGCTGAAAACTCAAACCTAGTATATCATGATAAGAAGTAGTAACCTGTTGTAAGGATGAAGTGGATCTCTCACTCCCTTCTTGGTCTCCAGAAGGTTCAGTCAAGATCCCGTCACTTGGTGTCTGCAACATAACACCATTACGGTGCCATTACGGGACATTCGAACACAGGCTCTCCAGTGTTAGGTCCAGACAAAAGTCATTTCCCCTGATCACACTCAGGTTTTTCAGCAACATTACAGTATCAGAAATATTCTACAGTAACTGGGAAGTATGAGGGCATGACTGAAATCATGAAAATCAACATTATAGCAACCATAGAGTGTCAGAAATATGTCGTAGTTACATGACTTTTGAATAAATTAAACTTCATACACAGCACAAGCCGGCTCTTTGTGGTAGTTACCACTGTACAGCTCTTATAGCTAACAATTTCAGGACAACAGACATGACTGAGTTCAAATAATAAAGACAACACCCGAAACATACTCTTTCAGACTAAAACAATGTAATGACTGAAAAATAATTCCGGTGACCATTCGTTGTTTTCAACTAAGTAGAGACTTTTGATGGGCAGTACAAATTGCTGATAAAAATGTGGATTTGTCAAACAGCTACCACAGCCTTCTTCAATCAGGTGAAATAAGCATTATGAAGGAAGTTTAAAGGCATCTAATTTTCCTCGACTATTACGGATGTATGCGTTTTTATGAATTGTGATATTTGGTGAAGCACAATATTTTAACAGAAGCCGAATAATTTCTATTTCTACTTTTTCATTCCAAGATATTCCTAGTTCTACATGGCAATATAATATTCTCAATAATTGAATGATAATGGCTGCTAAACATTTTCTTCAAAAGTACTTCAATTATTTTTGCTCCAATATGATCAATGGCATAAAAAATATGCTGTTTACTGTGACAGTTTTGGGGTAAATACAATGTACGAATAAAATCTGTCACTGTGACAGGCTTTGGTTGCAGCTCTTGTCATATGCTTGCGGTAGCCATAAGAATTAGATAGCAGGTAGATTGATAGCATACCTTTATAATCATTGATCCACTGGGCTTTCAAACAAGGCTTGTTGACTCCAGATAAAAGGAGCAGCCTCAGATTCAGGGCTCAGTCTGGTTCTTCTTTGTGACATTATCACCACCAGTAAACATCTACAATGGAAAGTGAGAAGAAGTCAGCCAGACAAGCAAGCACAATATTATGGCAGCACTTATTTTGGCTCAAAAAGTACTGAGCCAAAGGAATATTATTTTCTTCCTCAAAAATACAAAAATTCATTTCATCAAACATTTGCTGGTCAGACTAATAGATTCGGGCAAACCATTTGTCAGGCAGATAACAATGTAAAATTAAAATAGAGTAACACAATATTGTCTTGACCAAATGTACCAACAAAGCTGAATTCTGCTATAATTTCATTGCAAACGTTTGTTTGTTTTTTTCATTGAAACGGTGTACAATTGAATCAGCACAAGAATAAACAGTGTAAATACACCGGGCTTAGCGTAAATGCTAGAAGTGCCTGGCCCACTTTCATTAGGCTACCTGTACTAACTAATTTAAATTAACTGCAATCGAATAAAACAAATACTGCACTGAAATAAACATATGGTACCAAAACCAAGTTCCACAGACTGTGTTGTTAAAGATTTAGAAAAGTTTTCCAGAACCTTGCCTGCAGGACATGTCCACATTACTTTTACTGGAAGCTTATTAGCATGCTAACGATCGAGCTAGCTAGCTAGCTAGCTGTCTTATTGAATGATATTACCTTTGGTGGGCACTGTTAAACACGGTTATATTGAACAACTTCTATGTTACGGTAAGATAAATGAAAAGGAATTGCTTACCCGATGGTCATCCACGCGTGGTCGTGTTTGAGAGTAGGATTGTCTGGCTGCTTCACATGTTGGATTTTGTGTGACTGCTAATTGATGTGACTTATCAGGACGAGGGCGGGGAAAATGTGTGAGTCAGTCCGAAAAAGATGACATTTGAGGTCCTGCACAATGACGTCACTGAAAGTGTGTTAAAAGTGTGTTAAGTACCGAAGTTGGCCACTAGTTTTCCAAATGAAAAGTGAGTCGAAAGTTAAACACACTTAAACACACAATTTCTGAAAATTGTGCTCTTTCAGGACATCACTTATTTTTGGTGTGGGAGTATCCTCGTGAGCTCTAGAGTAGTGTAGACTGCGTGGAAATATGAGGACGCGAAAAATGTCCTCATTTTTCCACAGGTCCTCATTGTGAAGGTGTGTTATCATAAAATTGTCCTGAGATGTCATGAATACAAACGCACACACACACACACACACACACACACACACACACACACACACACATGCACGCACGCACGCATGCACGCCATGATGAGAAACAGCCTGAAACTGAGGCATGCGATGCACTTTTGCAGCCTGTTAACTATTGTAGCTCACATGTACCATTTTAAAGTGCTTCCCTGGGCTCTCCTAGATTCCTATTCTTTGCCCGTGCCCTTGGTGAATTGTACACGAAGCAAACTCTGAATGAGAATAATGACGATAAAAGATATAGCGCAACAGCTCTGATCACAAGCTGCAATTGCAGACTGCTGAGCGCGAACAACTTCCGGTGACGTAATCACGCGCCACTGTAAGTTCAAGATTTACCTGCTTTATTTTATTTTTTAAATATTTTTTGGGTGAAAATGAGACTGAAAGGATGATTAGGGTGCAGCATACATTAACACAAGAAATATATTACTTACATGGACAAAGACACACAAAAGGTTGTTTGTCTTTTTTTCTCCTCTATGCTCCTCGGATCTACTTGGGACCTGTCTTATATCTACCTGTCGATCAGGATCGACGTTATGGGCACCCCTAATGTACAGGATGTGTCATCAATTAATATACCGTAATTTCCAGACTATAAACTGCGACTTTCAACTCTGCGCGTTATTTAATAAAGTGGCCTATTGAAAGATTTTTCTAATGGCCGCCGGGACGCGCCCAAGCATAAAAGGTAAGAGTGATTTATGATGTTGATTTATGTGTCGAGGAAGACACTATTTTCAGACGGGCATGAGAGGGCGCATTTCACCTGTGTTTTGGGCTGCACTGCATCCACCAAGGGTTTTTTTTGGGGGGGGGGGGTTTGTTTGTTTGTTTTTTTAACCAGCCCTTTGAGTGCTGTTTTACAAAATAACTGCCACCGTGTTACAGGCACTATTTGGAAAAAAAAGTTAAGGTATGTCATGAAAACTTTGAAAACATTTTCTGTGTTCCTTCTTTTTCTTGGTAAATATATCATGTTACAATGTGGGCACCTGCGGCTTATAGACAGGTGCGGCTTATGTGTGTACAAAATTGTTTTTCATTTAAAAATGTAATGGGTGCGGTTGATAATCAAGTGCGCTGTATATTCCGGAAATTGCACGTTATCTGTATGAGTCCTTTTGGAAGCATTAGCTTCTTATATGATAATTTCTTGGGTTAAAGTCCAACTCTCTTTCAAACACAACAATACTTTTCCCGCTATAAATGGGAGACATTGACACCTGCTGGTATAAAATAGTTACAATGCATAGTGAGTAGGCACTCCATCCAACTTCCTGTTTCTGATAATAGTCATGTTACAACAAGCTCTTTTTATGGTAAGATTTCTGGATGAGTGGAGGTCTCCTACAATTAGTGTCAACTCACTTTTCTGAGCCTACTTGAGACCTAGCGTTGGGTGGTATTCAAATTCTAACAGTTGTAAAGTCCACTTATTACACTGCGATGTAGGGTAATGCCTTCACAAATTTTAGACTTGCAGTGATCCCTCACTTATCACGGTTAATGGGGACCGGGGCCCATCCGCAATAAGTGAAAAACCGCGAAGGAGGTTTGACTTCCCCCCCTTGGAATTTTTGTATGTGGGTAGCAGTATGTTTAAAATATGTAAACAATGATTATAAGACACTTTACATATTTGAGACAAAGACTACCGCAGTACATGTAATTACTTAAATCTTTAATCATAAAACTTTATATAGTAATTAACATTCATCAGCATTGCCTTCTGCCCCAAAATACGGTAGTTTAAAAGCCGCAGCGCTCAGTGAGCTTCGCTTTTCTCCCTCCCCCAAGTGTCAGGGAAGATTGAGATTAAAAATTCTCGCTCTTCAGATGTGTTATTGGAGGTTTCTCTTACTTTACGCTCTTGACGGTGTAGCCGCCGTTAGCCTCCAGCTAGCTCCTGGCCAGCTATCCCCGCACAGCCGATGTGCTTTTGATGAGACATTTAATCGGTATTGATGAGGAGGCAAAGAGAGGTGCTGATTTTTTCGTACAAGCCCAATCATTCTTTCTCCCTTTCTCACCCCCCCCCCCCCCACACTGCTCCCCTGCGCACGTAGCAAACACAACAGAAAAAAAGTATGCCAGAAAGAGACAGGCAAACGAGAGTTAACAGCATGACGAGACACACCGATCAGAGAGTCAACAGCGTGACGAGACACAAGTGAAGGTACTGGGCATGGCTGCAAAGATGCACGGCCAATCACCTCACAGGATAAATCCACTCCTGCTGTCATTGGTCGACGTCATCCCGGGAACCAACTTGGGCATTGTTTTTCTGAACACAGTACTTGGGAGGGGGGGGGCACACACGATGTTGTGAAGCTGCGATAAATGAAGCGCGATATAGCGAGGGATCACTGTATTTTGTAACTAGTGCTGACCACCAAGAGTCTTTATAGTGTAGGGCGGACTCGTAGCCGAAATACAAGTTCGATGTTTGTTAAATTGAGACTTTCCAGTCACGGCAAAATAACCACTCTGTCCTCGCTTCGCTCTTAACTTGTTGAATTCTTTGGTGATTTTGATGCAAATTGGTTTGTTACAAACATCAACTATGGATCTATGATACAAGTGGTCTCATTTTATAAGGTGTCATTTCAACATGGCAGCCACTCAATGACGGCTTTATCTATCAACAATTACGTACTCCCAATATCTGTGTGCTGACGGCTGCCTGCCTGAAATGTAAATATTTTGGTTCCATTTTCTAAACGATTGTCAGCCCACGTAGCATTTCATAATGTGTTGCACAAGTTTTTGTTGCACTGTTGGTGTTGGAACTAAACCACAAAAGAGACTCCAAATTCCCCCCATTTTTTGGGCGACCAATGCGCTTGAGTCACGTGCTGCGAACTGCTGGGCTGCCATGTGACTAATAGAACGTCATTCCAAAAAAAATTACACAAAACATGATTGCCTTCCTTTAGTTTTAAATAGTTATAATAACATTAACCCTCTGCGATTGGCTGGCAACTGGTTCAGGATGTCCCCTGCTTACTGCCCGAAGATGGCTGAGATAGGCTCCAGCAACCCCCACGCCCTGATGTTATATTATTAGGTCTTTATGTACTGCAGATTTTTTTTTTTCGATTACAGCGTTGAAAGTGGCAGCATTGCTATTTGTAGACACCGCGGGATACTGTACAACCATAATACTGCCCAACTCGATTAGGAGTTAAATTGAAAGTACCATAGTAATCCCTCGTTTATCGCGGTTAATGGGGACCAAAACCACCCGCGATAAACGAAAATCCGCAAAGTAGAAACCAACATATATAATTTTTTAAAGTCATTCATTAAGTCCACAAATGGTCCGCGACAAGCTGCGAAAGTCAGCAAAACAACAGCCAGTCACATCGAGCAACAGATACAGTACTGTACTTCATGTATATGAATTTTTCATTTTAATTTTTTATTTTTTTTAATGAATATGTTTGAAAAAACCCGCGATGCACTGAAGCCGCGATAAACAAACCGCATAATAGTGAGGGATCACTGTAAGTGGAATCAAGAATGAAATGGCTGAAATGCTATACCCATTCGAGTTAAAAAATAATTCAGTACTGAGTTTTTTCAGGAGGGCAACAGACAGGAAAGCCTTATAGAAACCTATGCAAGGCTATGTACTGTACACAAATACTGTAAAAAGGGCAAAGATTAATTAATTTATCCTCCAAACTGCTTATGTTCCCTAGGGTTATTGGCGTGCTGGAGCCTTTCCCAGCTGTAACCAGGCAGTAGGTGGGGTACCCCATGAACTGGTCACCAGGCAGGTGCAGGGCACAGATAATCAACCAAACACACTCACTTTCACAACTACGGAAAATTTGAAAGTCTTCAATTAACCAGACGGTACAGAAAATTGATGAATGGATGGGTGTGCTATCGTCTCTAAAATTTCAACCCTCCTTTGATAAACTGAGCTTTACCCTTGGACGAAACTTCTACCGTATTTTCCACACTAAAAGGTGCATTGGATTATGAGGCGCACATTCAATGAATGGCCTATTTTGTAATTTTTTTTTGTACATGGGGCGCACCGCATCATAAAATGCAATCTACAATGCATTCACTAGATGGAACTACGCTCAAGGAAACACCAACAGAACAATCAGATGTCAGTAAGACTTATTTAATAAAGTAGCGACACAGTTCACTTAAACAACAGCAAGTTATAACATTGATTTGTTAACGTTGAACTCACTTGCCACTGCTTTATTTCCATGTTCAACTGCTTAACCGATCACTTTAAGTTTGAACTCTGCGTTGTCAGCATGTCTTGAGCAAGGAGCCATTTTGGGGTCAAAATATTATCATAATGACCATACACTGTGCGCTTCTAAGAAAATGGAAGGCTTTTAGGGGCGCCTTTTAGTGCGGAAAATACGGTACTTGAAAATGCGTCACTTCAAGATCAAGTGGTTGTTAAACTACGCCTTCATAAAAATGACATGACGTACCTCATGGTGTGAATGCACTCAGGCTCCTTTGTGAATGCATAAGCATAGCCGCTTGATGTTGTGCCAAAGTCAATGGCTACCACGACCACAAAGGCCATTCCTGATGGAACCTGGTCTGTGTCATTCTGCTGCATAAACAGAACATTGACATGGAGGAGAGTTAGTGCATGAGTGCAATGCTTTTGAGCTTTTGTAAACTCGCAGACATCCACAATAGCTACAAGTTTAAAGCGTGGAAATATAACAGAGTAAAAAAAAAAAGACCAACATAACCAAAAGAAAGACAGAAAACTCAAAAATCACACAGAATTCAACGCAAAACATCAGCATACAGCAGTATATAGTGAGAATTCAACTCAGGGAGAATCTGTTTTCTGTTTTTTGGGGATGGCATCACTGTTGAGCATTAGTCGTGCCGCACATGGTCCATGGATTGGTTGGTACAAAAATTTCAGCATATGTTCCAGATTTTGATGCATTACATAAATTAAACCAACATCAACACAACGCCATCCCGAAATCATATTCAAACCCTAATTTAGGATGCTAAGAAATTGTTACTTCATTAAAGACCCATTGCATGATACGGCACAAGTCTCCAGCATTTGCTGCCAGAAGCTAGCCGCGAGCCAACAGCAAGTAATCCGATGGCTGCTGCTTTGCTTTCTTTCTTTTCTTCGTTTTCAAGGATGTGGACATGGGCTGAAATTTACCGTTTTTTAACGACCATTTGGCGCACCATGTTGTTGGGTGCAGTGTCAGTAAGGGGTGCTATTTCTGTATTTGACACATACACAAAACACACTGTATTATTGGGCGTAGCCAGGCATGGTAAAACATACCCCAGCTTAAACTTTCGGCATGCATGCACGCACGCTAAAAACATGTTTTTAAAAAGGCAACGGAAGCAAAACTGAGTTCGGTTGTACTTTATGTTGCCATTTTACAATGTACTCACCCGACTGGACCTGCTAGGGACGTGCCTTTAGCGTCCTCTTACACGCCCACCCTTCACACATTGGCGGACTTCCACATGCCTGTCGTCACTCACTCCGCCTTTTCTCTATATAAACAGCGTGTCGGCCAGATGTGCTCTCAGTCAGGCTTTGGAACTCGGCGCATACACTAGACGTTCCGCATTATAAGGCGTCCTGTCCATTTTGGAGAAAATTTAAGACTTTTAATGGCGCCTTATGGTCGTGAAAATACGGTAATTACCTCTCCATGTTTGAAGAGAGAAAAAAATTGCACTTTGAGGTCTTTTTCAGCCACGGTCCATACATGGAATCACATGTTTGAGTGTCATACTCATTGTGTGACAGATTGGGAACCATTGCGATTCATAACATCAATTTGCCTGGAGCATTCTTCCTTCTGCGTTTACTGATACAAACAATATACACCATCAAAGAGTAGTTTTATCCATCCATCCATTTTTCACCGCTTATCCGGGGTCGGGTCGCGGGGGCAGCAGCTTTAGGAGGGAAGCCCAGACTTCCCTCTACCCATCCACTTCTTCAAGCTCTTCCTGGCGGATCCCGAGGCGTTCACAGGCCAGCTGGGTGACACTCGTGAACAAGACCCCAAGATACTTAAACTCCTCCACTTGGGGCAAGATCTCCTCCCCGACCCGGAGAGGGCACTCCACCCTTTTCCGACTGAGGACCATGGTTTCAGATTTGGAGGTGCTGATCATCACCCCAACCGCTTCACACTCAGCTGCGAAACGCTCCAATGAGAGTTGGAGAGTCCTGCTTGAAGGAGCCAACAGTACCACATCATCTGCAAAAAGCAGAGATGCAATACTGAGGCCACCAAAACGGATCCCCTCAACGCTTCGGCTGCGCCTAGAAATTCTGCCCATAAAGGTTATGAACAGAATCGTCGACAAAGGGCAGCCTTGGCAGAGTCCAACCATCACTGGAAATGATTCCGACTTATTGCCGGCAATGCAAACCAAACTCTGACATCGGCAGTATCGGGACCGAACAGCCCGTATCAGGGGCTCGGTACACCATACTCCCGAAGCACCCCCCACAGAACTCCCCGACGGACACGGTCAAACGCCTTCTCCAAGTCCACAAAAAACATGTAGACTGGTTGGGCAAGTTCCCACGTAACCTCGAGGACCCTGCTAAGGGTGTAGAGCTGGTCCACAGTTCCACGGCCAGGACGAAAACCACACTGCTCCTCCTCAATCTGAGGCTTGACTTCCTGATGGACCCTCCTCTCCAGCACCCCTGAATAGACCTTACCAGGGAGGCTGAGGAGTGTGATCCCTCTGTAGTTGGAACACACCCTCCGGTACCCCTTTTTAAAAAGAGGGACTACCACCCCGGTCTGCCAATCCAGAGGCACTCTCCCTGTTGACCACGCGATGTTGCAGAGGCGTGTTAACCAGGACAGCCCCACAACATCCAGAGCCTTGAGGAACTCCGGGCGGATCTCATCCACCCCTGGGGCCTTGCCACCGAGGAGCTTTTTAACCACATCGAGCAGAATTTCCTCGAAGTCGTTCGGAAGTCGGCTGCCATGGCCGCCGAAGGTGCGTTCCGCTTAGCCAGTCAATACCCGGCAGCTGCCTCTGGGGTCCCACGGGCCATGAAGGCCCGATAGGACTCCTTCTTCAGCTTGACGGCATCCCTTACTGCTGATGTCCACCAGCGAGTACAGGGGTTGCCGCCACGACAGACACCAACCACCTAACGGCCACAACTCAGATTGGCCGCCTCAACAATAGAGGCGGGGAGCATGGTCCATTCGGACTCAATGTCCCCCCCCGTCCCCCGGGACATGGGAAAAGCTCTGCCGGAGGTGGGAGTTGAAACTTTTTCTGACAGGGGATTCCGCCAGACGCTCCCAACAAACCCTCACAATATATTTGGGTCTGCCAGGACGGATCGGCATCTTCCCCCACCATCGGAGCCTACTCACCACCAGGTGGTGATCAGTTGACAGCTCCGCCCCTCTCTTCACCCGAGTATCCAAAACATGCGGCCGCAAATCTGATGATACAAACACAAAGTCAATCATCGAACTGTGGACTACGGTGTCCTGGTGCACATATGGACACCCTTATGTTTGAAAAGGTGTTGGTTTTGGACAATCCATGACGAGCACAGAATTCCAATAACAAAACACCACTCGAGTTCTGATTGGGGGGGGGGGGGGCAGTTCCTCCCAATCACACCCTTCCAAGTCTCACTGTCATTGCGCATGTGAGCATTGAAGTCCCCCAGCAGAACAAGGGAGTCCCAAGCCGGAATACTCTCCAGCACACCCTCCAAGGACTCCAAAAAGGGTGGATACGCTGAGCTGCTGTTTGGTGCATATGCACAAACAACGGTCAGGACCAGTCCCCCCACCCGAAGGCTGAGGGAGGCAACCCTCTCGTCTCCCAGTTTAAACCCCAATGTACAGGCACTGAGCCGGGGGCTAATGAGTATGCCCACACCTGCTCTGCGCCTCTCACCGTGAGCAACTCCAGAGTGGAAGAGAGTCCAACCCCTCTCAAGAGAACTGGTACCAGAACCCAGGCTATGTGTGGAGGCAAGTCCGACTTTATCCAGTCGGAACTTCTCTACTTCGCACATGATCTCGGGCTCCTTCCCTGCAAGAGAGGTGACATTCCACGTCCCTAGAGCTAGCTTCTGCAGCCGAGGATCGGACCGCCAGGGTCCCCGCCTTTGGCTGCCGCCCAGCTCACACTGCACCCGACCCCTTTGGCTCCTCCCATTGGTGGTGAGCCCATGAGAAGGGGGACCCATGTTGCCTCTTCGGGCACCAGGCGCTCGCCATCGAGCCCCATCTCCATGCCTGGCTCCAGAGGGAGGTCTCGGTGACAAGGGAAAATGAAGTCCATTTGTTTTGTCCATCGTGAGGGATCTTTTGAGCCATGCTTTGTCTGGTCCCTCACCTAGAACCTGTTAGCCATGGGTGACCCTACCAGGGGCAAAAAGCCCCAGATAACTTAGCTCCGAGGATCATTGGGACACACAAACCCCTCCACCACGGTAAGGTGACGGCTCACGGAGAGGGAGTAGTTTTATGACAGTTAAATATGTTAAAATATTACTTGAAAACAAAATCAGTACATTTAACATTTTATGGTGGCAGCAATTTGACAGTCACTTATTTCAGTTTTTATGGAAAAAAATAATTTCTGAAAAGCGCAGAGGTTGAAAATTGGATTATGGTTGTGATTGAATTGCCTTTACTTTCGTGCATGCATTTTTTTACTTTGACCTTCATCACATAACATCATAAAGTCCACATCTTTCACTATTAACATAAAATGTTATACATAATTCACTTTATTTAATTTCTCTACTGCAGGGGTGTCAAACTCATTTTGGTCGCGGTTATTGTAGTTTCAGTTTCCCTTGGAGGGCCGTTATGAGTTTTGGGAAACCATATACATATTTAATCCCCTACACATATTACATACACAGCACACAACAAATTGATGACTAACTAGTTTTATAATCAGAGGTCCAGGAAAAATAACTGTTATTGTGGATTACATATGACAATTTGAAAGTTTGGTTCAGACTTTAGCAAGCATCATTGAACTTGACATGCTTGATTTGGTTTCGCGGGCCACATAAAATGATGTGGGGGGCCAGATTTGGCCCCCGGGCCTTGACTTTGACACCAGTGCTCTACTGGGTTGTTCAAAGCAAAGTTTCCACCCTAATATCATCGGTCCAAAACAGTTTCTCCAAGACGGCTTCAGGATGGAACGATTTAATGTCACAAACAGCTATGATGGTGATGAAATTTTTTAGAATAGAGGAATTGCCTGAATGTGTGTCGGAGACAGCGGTGTGATTCCAGGATCGCCGAGACTCTTTGCTGGAGATGGGTTTGCCATTTCATCTGTAGAAAAAGAAAGGGAAACATGAACACACTTCAATATCTCAACAAGCATCTTTTTTCATGAGCCAACTATAAGATAAAGTAGAACCTCTATCGTCAATCATCCCTGATGTCACACAATTTGGTTTTTGAGCAAAATTGCGAAAGTCTCTTAAACAAGAAAAGGACCAACCTGAACAAGCTCAAAGAGAAGACAAATATTTAGAACAAACATACCGCAGTCCATTTGACGATTTTGCCACTCTATTTTTGAAACTTTTCTTACCCTTTTAGCAACAGCTCTCCCCCAAAAAACAACTAGATCTTTTAATTTGTGCTCCGAAACAGACATTTTTGGAATAATTTTCACATTGTTTTGAGATTGAAAAAAAATTGCAGCCCAGTGGAAGGAAATCATGTTGTCGATCTTGCTTCACATTGCTCAAGACCCATTCATTTTTGTTGAAAAACAGTGTTTTATGGACATTTTGGAAACGTCTTCTTTCCAAGGTCACCTTCCCTTGTGTACAACTCAAAATGAGAGCTGGAGGCGGTGTGGTGTTACTGTTTACAACAGACATATGGACTCCCCGAGCCATACACCTTGAAGGCTTGTTTTATTAAGTTAAATTGTTGAACATTTGAAATGTTGGTTTCTGAAGGATGATTCTGATTTCTCGGTTCGGATCAGGAGATGGAAGTGCTCCAAGTACGTTCATCAGCAAGTGCAAGCAGACCTCCATGGACATATGATGTTAAGTTCATTCATTCATTCATCTTCCGAGCCGCTTGATCCTCATTAGGGTCGCGGGGGGTGCTGGAGCCTATCCCAGCTGTCTCCGGGCAGTAGGCGGGGGACACCCTGAATCGGTTGCCAGCCAATCGCAGGGCACACAGAAACGAACAACCATTCGCACTCACATCCACACCTAGGGACAATTTAGAGAGCTCAATCAGCCTGCCACGCATGTTTTTTGGAATGTGGGAGGAAACCGGAGCACCCGGAGAAAACCCACGCAGGCTCAGGGAGAACATGCAAACTCCACACAGGGAGGCCGGAGCTGGAATCGAACCCGGTACCTCTGCACTGTGAAGCCGACGTGCTAACCACTGGACTACTGGGCCGCTGATGTTAAGTTGTTAAGTTCAAAAATTGTTGAAAAAAGTATTGGTTGAAAAAAAGATAACGGACCTCGTTTGAGCTCAAGCTTCAAGTTTTCACGCCTTGTCTATTGAAACATCAGCAAAGGTCATTTGTACCCTCCTTAAAAAAAAAAAAAGACATGACATTTGAATTGAATGGAAGTGCATCTCCATACATATATCATTACTTTTATTTGTCTGTCTTAAGAGCCGAAAGTGTACTGTGAATGCACACAATAATAATAATTTTGTCTGATTTATTATAAGAACCTTGTGGAATTGTCTCCCAGTAGGGCATCATGTTATCCAATACAATCCAATCCTTTTATCTACCTCACTCATCTTTCTTCTTGTCCACCCCTATGGAGAGGATGAGTGGTCTGAAGTCCCATAGTACACTTTGCCAAGCAATTACAGAGCCAAATTACAGACCACCTGTGGCGACACCCTGTCTAGTCACAATCCAATATGTTTTCCTGTAGCAATCGCAGTCAACTCCCAAAGTCACCTTTACAACCTCTAGTTTTTATTCCCCAAAATGAATCATAAAAGGGACATCATGACTGGAGAATTACTTTAATCGCTTTTCATTCTTACATGAAGTGGATGAAACAAAATGGACTGCACGAATTCTACAAAAAAAGAACTTAATTGCGTATACCTGTCTAGCATAACTGGAGCAGATGTCAGGGCCTGCAAGGCTTTCACTGAGAAGCACTGACTCATAGTTAAGATTAACATTCTAATATATATTGCATGAAAGGTTATTGCCAAAAATTTATTATCTTTGTTTTGTCCAATCAGATCCAATTCTTTATGTGCTACGCTGTCAGACAAATCTTATCAGGGTTTTCAGAAGTAGTAGGGTGAAGTATCTGAAAGCAGTGATTCCCAAAAAGGGTCCTGTGGCACCGACAAATGATACATGATAAGAATGACACTATATATATATATATATATATATATATATATATATATATATATATATATATATGTGTGTGTGTGTGTGTGTGTGTGTATCTCAGTGATTTATAGCAGAGCATTAATGGTGGCCCAACGGCCCGGGGACACTAGGCTACTGTGCTGGGCGACTACCCACCTTTCGACCCTGGCCTGATGGGGCCACTAAAAATTTCAGGCACGGTCGCCAATAGTGGTTCAAAAGTTTTTTTCTAGGGCTGAGGCTATCAAATGTTTTGGGATCCGGATAAATAATTGAGTATTGGGATCCAAATAAGCTTGATTAAAGAACAATTATGAACATGGAAGCAGCAAACTGTATTTTATTCTCTACAAAGCAATTCTCGTGAAGTTGAGACGTTATGTTCAATCAAAATATGTCAAATAGCCTCTGTTTTTTGTATGGCTGACGGTATCTGGGCCGCCAGCACGGTGTTTTGCCGGGGTGTTCTCCAGCTCAGGACAACTCAAATACAGCCGGATCGAGCTCTTAAACCTGCGGTTGTATGGACTTCTGTAGTCTTCTAGCGTGCTGGAAGACATTCCCGTGGAATTACAGCGGCAATCCACGCCAACGCTGAACCGTCTCAGGTGGATCAGGAAGCGGGGCAGGAGAGGTGGCGTTCGGCAGCGGGTGTGGAGAGCTGTCAAACTTCCACTCCCGCCCATGCTGCTCTGCAATCCACAATCACTCAAGAACAAACTGGATGAGCTGCGCACCCAGGCAAGAGCAAGCTTCGAATATTGTGAGTCTGGCTTGCTGGTGTTCACCGAGACCTGGTTTGACAATTTTGTTGACTGGTATAACGAGCACCATTCAAGCATAAATGTGGAAAAAACTGAGGAAATGGTGTTTGACCCTAAATCAATTGGTAACCACAGCCCCATCTCTATTAATAGCATGAACATCAGGCAGGTCTCCTCTTACACATACTTGGGGATTTATATAGATTGCGGGCTTAACTGGCAGACACATGTCAAGTCAAGTCAAATCAACAGTATTTATAGAGCACTTTCAAACAGCCATTGCTGCATACAAAGTGCTGTACATGCAGCGATTTAACATGCACAATAAACAGTAAGACAAATCTGGAATAAAGGCAGTAGAAAGCACCAAACAGTAAAATCATGAACAAATCTAAGTCATGCTGAGTCGAACGCCAAAGAATACAAGTGAGTTTTGAAGAGGGCTTTAAAGATGGGCAGCGAGGAGGCTTGCCGAATGTTCAGTGGGAGGTCATTCCAGAGAGAGGGACAAGCAACAGAAAAGGCTCGATCCCCTCTGAGCCTCAGTTTAGTTCTTGGTACTTCTAACAAAGACTGGTCCACAGACCTGAGGCGCCGGGCAGGTGTGTAGGGGCGGATGAGCTCAGAGAGGTAAGGTGGCGCGAGATTATTCAGATATGTGAAAACAAAGATCTTGAAAATAACTCTCAAATGAATGGGGAGCCAGTGAAGGGATGCCAGAGTAGGAGTTATATGCTCCCTCTTACGAGTACCAGTCAAGAGGCGAGCAGCGGCATTCTGGACCAGCTGAAGGCGCTTAATGGAGGACTGGCTGACTCCAAAGTAAAGGGCATTGCAGTAATCGAGCCGGGATGTGACAAAGGCATGAATTACTGTCTCAAAGTGTTCATGGGAGAGGAGAGGTTTTATTTTGGCCAGCTGTCTAAGGTGAAAGAAGCTGGATTTAACAATGGCACCAATTTGCCGATCAAGTTTGAAATCACTGTCCAGTTTAAGGCCCAAGTTTGAGACCGTTGATTTCAGATAAGGAGACAGGGGGCCCAAGTCTACAGGATGGAATGTACAAAGGCCACTGCGACCAAACAATATCACCTCTGTCTTCTTTTCGTTGAATTTCAAGAAATTTGTGCCATCCAGGTTTTGATTTCTTCCAGACAGGATAGGAGTGGCCTTAATGAGAAGGCGTCTTTCTTGCTCAGTGGGACATAGATCTGGCAGTCATCTGCATAGCAGTGGAAGGGAATACCATGTTTCCTTAAGATGGAACCCAATGGGAGCAGATACAGCGAGAACAGCAGAGGCCCCACAATTGAGAACCGGTGGAACACCACATGACAGGGGAGCAGTGCGTGACTCAGAGCAGCCAAGGCTGACACAAAAGGTCGTGTCAGCTAGATAGGACCTAAACCACTCAAGAGCACTGCCGCCAATGCCCACCA
Organism: Hippocampus zosterae; assembly: GCF_025434085.1. Classification (NCBI taxonomy): domain Eukaryota; kingdom Metazoa; phylum Chordata; class Actinopteri; order Syngnathiformes; family Syngnathidae; genus Hippocampus; species Hippocampus zosterae. Next base: position 21,362,422 of record NC_067461.1, on the reverse strand, counting down.
AGTGCTGCAAACGAGTCAGCATACTGTGATCCACTGTATCAAATGCTGCAGTTAAGTCCAATAAAACCAGACACACGTGGTCTCCAGAGTAATTTGCCAGGAGCATGTCATTAGAAACGCGTAACAGGGCTGACTCCGTGCTATGCATCATCTTGAAACCTGACTGGAAGACCTCCAAGAAGTTATGTTCATCCAAGAAAAGTTACAACTGCATGTGCACCACTTTTTCCAGAATTTTGGAAATGAAAAGCAGTTTGGGAATGGGCCTTTAACTTGACAGCACATCTGGATCAAGACCAGGTTTCTTGATCAAGGGTTGGACCACAGCATGTTTAAACTGTTGGGGAACTACACCAGAAGAAAGGCTGCTGTTGATGATATCCAAGACCGATGCACCAACACTCGGGAGAACCTCCTGAAAGAAGCGTGGGGCAAGAGAGTCGCAAGGGGAGCCAGATGGCTTCGTCTGGCGAACTACATCCTCCAAAAGCGCCAAGGACACAGTTTCAAAAGAATTTAGTACAGCTGAACATGGAACATGTACAGAGGTCTCAGATGCAGTATTTGAGAGTCCTAGTTGTAGAGACCTTATCAATGAAAAACTGAAGGAATCTGTTGCACATCTCGGGTGAAGAATCCGAGCAAGTAGGCAGAGGGGGTTTGAGTACAGAATCTATCGTTTTAAATAGTGCGCGTGGGTTGTGACGGTTAGCTAGAATAAGGTCCGACAGATATTCTCTTTTGGCCTCTTTTACTGTGAGCTGGTAGTTACGCCAGCAGTATCAAAAGTCTGTTCGAAGATCCATCAGCGCCTTCATTTTTTGCGACGTCTCAGTATTTTTGGAGTTGGCAGAAGCATTCTGTTGATCTTTTATAGAGCAATCATCAAGTCAGTCCTGCGCTTCGGAATAACCAGTTGGTTTGGGAACCTAACTGTTAAATCTAAGGCTCAAATAACAAGCTTGTGGCTCCATAGTAAATGAGCCATGACTAGGTTGGCCTCCCTGCAGTCCTGACTTGTCTCCCATTGAAAATGGGTGGCGCATTATGAAGCATAAAAGAGAGGGGGAAAGAAGGCTTTAACAATTAATGTCCTCAGGTCCCAAGTTTAGTGAAAGTTGTTCACAGAATAGGTGATGTAAAACAGTGGCAAAAATTCTCGGTTAATGATTTTGTGTGAAAAACAATAATGATTATCTGTTCGAACATGAAATATAGTGTCTTTGTAGTGTATTCAATAAAATATAGGTTCACAAGTCCGGCGGTCGCTGGTATATTAAGATATTTTGTGATGTTTTCTTTAATCAATGTATATCTTCTCAGTGAAAAACTCTTGAACCTGCTTTGAGATGATTGCATGACTTGGTAACTTGCTTGCCTAAGCAACTTCAGAGATGGACTCTGGAGCCTGCTTTGACGACTTCAGAGATAAACTATTGAGCCTGCTTTGACGACTTCATATCTGCTTTGCTTGAATTGTCGAAACTTGATTGTGATCAATGCCACTTGGTTACACAACAAACAGTGTGGCGTAGGGAGGGATGAGAATGGCCACTCACCCCTCCCGATGCAAACACTTTAGAGGATAAAAGGAGGGGAGCGATGCTCCTCAGCAGAGTCTGCTGTGGGTAGCGTACGGACGCCCAGCGAGTATCGAAGCTCACTCTGCTGAGGATGTTGGCTCTCCATCCTACTGGCATACGGTAAGAGTATATCATCTTTAGCTTCATACAGCTTGTTTGAACTGTGTTATCATTTCTGTGTGGGACCAATAAAGTGCCTATTGTTAGTAGCCAGAAGTGTCTTGTCGTTATTTCTGAGTGCCTATCTCTGACGATCCTTTATAAAACTTGATATTCTTTCAAATTGAGTATCAGAAGTGTTTCAAAACAGTCGCTCACTATGTTGATGTTTGCCTTGGACATTTTCGAAGGATAGTTAAAAGCCGAAAAAAGCACACGTCCTTGGATCAGTTCTTTACAAAACGTCTATTTACATGGAAAACGCGTCTCTACTTACAAAATTTTGTAGTTGAGAAATTTCTTCCAGAACCAATTAATTTTGTGAGTAGAGGTACCACTGTATACAGAACCTATTTTCTTATAGGTTGAGCTTATTGCTCTCTTTGTTGTGACCGCGTGAATGTGCAGCACATATCCAAACTCTACTCTATAGAAATTGAGCCCAGTTAGTACTCTTGGCAGCATGGTGGCAGGGTGTGGTCGTCTCCCCACCTCAGGGTTGTGGGTTCGACTCTTGGGACGATGTCAAAGTGTACTTGAGCAAAATACTGAACTCTAATTTTCTCCCAGTGGTACTGTCGGTTCCGTGTATGGCAGCAGCATCACATTAGCATGTCAATAAATGTGAGGCCTTGTGAAGCGCTTTGGGCACCATACAATATGGTGTCTATAAGGTGCGAAGGAAGTGCATCCCGTTTACCATTACCGTTTTGTTTGTGTTTTAGGATGAACATTATATGCTTGGTTTGGTCTTGACCAAGAGCTATTTCACCTTTTGGAGACATCTGTCTAAGACATTCAACAAAGATGATTGCATGATGATGACAGCAACGATGATGACATAGCAGCAAAAGAATGATTATTTTGCAAGTTGTTCTTTTCTTTATTGATTTTCGAGTGAGCTCGATCATTCTTTTGATGTGACAGAAAAGCCCGGAGCTGTCCTTTATAGCTCATGGACAGTTTCACACTGTGCTTGTTAATCTGGAAAACAATCAGACTTTGAAGTTGACCTTGATTTGATCCAGGTCTCGAACTGAATGTACAAATCAGCATTTTTGAATATGGATAATAGCAGTGTGGTTGAGAAAATAGCGCCTACTAAGATTGTGATAGGAGTGAGAGCAAGCAAAGCCTCCATTCTGGTAAAAACAAAATACAATACAATACATTCTGACTTATATAGCGCTTTCACAACAGCGGCAGCTGTAACAAAGCACTTTACATCAAGTAAAATAATAAACACAACACATAACATAAAACACGGACAGTCGTGCAGTTCTAACCACTTTTCCATAACACGCTTTGTTGTTTGAAGCAGTTTGAGATGAAAGAGGAGAGAATCAAAGTGTCCTTTAACCAGTGGATCAGAGACGTCATGCTCAAAATGTGCACACGTCGGCTACAAGCTAAGTTTCAATGTCAACAAGAAGCTGTAGCATCCATTGACGAAAAAAAGAGATTGGTTCACTTCTCCTGTCCCATGGAAATCCATTTCAATTCCAAGCGGCGACTCACGGTTCCAAATACGCATCGGCGCTCTGCACCAACGCTCCTCTCTCCTCGTCCTCAACTTCAGCAGCCATCCATCCAGCCGCACCAACGCCGACTGTACAACAGCGCCGACATAGCCACTGAACAAAACGGGGTTGTGAAAAATGCTGCCCATTACTGGCGCAAAAAACACAAGCGCCCCAGGTCTGTCCAGCACCGACAGTCAATGGCGCCGACATTCCTCCCAATCAAAATCTGTGCTGGTAAAGGCGTGCTGCCGAGAACGCGCAACCACCAAGCACAGATACTGCTTCTTTGACGAATGTCGTGGCCAAAAAGCGCTGAAAGGAGGAGGAGACTTATTAAATTGTATAAGCGTAGAAAACTGAGGTGTCACACAAAGACTTCAAAGAACCATGTTCATTCTACATCAGAGGATTGCATTCAAATGAGTTTGGCCAGTAAATCTGCTGTTTCTTTAAACCATCTGATGTCCCTTTTTATTCATGCCCTGCAGAAAAACAGGCAATACCCCAAGACCCTCCCTCTCATTGCCTCACGCTGACAAACTTGGCCATAAGCCCAGACACACAGAGCAGGGAAACAGCCTGACAACGGCAGTCATGACACAATGACAAACCCTTCAGAGGCCCTATGCTCTAAAACACAGGTGCCCATTACGTCGATCCTGATCTACTGGTAGATCTAAGATAGGTCCCAAGTAGATCCGAGGAGTGTCGAGGAAAAAAAAAACAAACAACCCTTTGTGTGTCTTTGTACATGTTAGAATTGTTTTTGTGTGTTAATGTACGCTGCACCCTAATCATCCTATCAGTCTCATTTTCACAAAAAAATAATAATTAAAAAAAAAAAAAAGCAGGTAAAAAATTTACGGTGGCACGTGATTACGTCACCGGAAGCTGTTAACGCTCAGCAGTCTGCAATTGCAGCTTGTGATCAGAGCTGTTGCGCTCTATCTTTTATTGTCATTATTCTCATTCCGAGTTTGCTTCGTGTACAACTCACCGAGGGCACGGGCAAAGAATAGGAATCTTGGAGGGCCCAGGGAAGCACTTTAAAACAGTATGTGTGAGCTACGATAGTTAACAGGCTGCAAAAGTGCATCGCATGCCTCAGTTTCAGGCTGTTTATCATCATGGCATGCCTGTGTGTGTGTGTGTGTGTGTGTGTGTGTGTGTGTGTGTGTGTGTGTGTGTGTGTGTGTGTGTGTGTGTGTGTGTGTGTGTGTGTGTGTGTGTGTGTGTGTGCGCACGTGTGCGTGCGTGCCGGTACGGGTAGATCCCTGGAGGTTAGTTGATCGAAAAGTTGATCTTTGGTCCAAAAAGTTTGGGCACCCCTGCTCTAAAAAGACTGCAGAATACCTCATTTCCTTCCCATACTAAATATTGCTAATTGTGGAAAAGTATAAATGTATTTTCAATATATTCTACAATAAAATTGTTGGGAAGCAGAAATTCAACCACTGTAACTGTAACGGTCGTGGGTCCACATACAGTACCAAAAGTTACCTGTTTATTCAACACAGCAGCACACGCTGACGAATTTGAGTACCGTATTTTCACGACTATAAGGCGCCATTAAGTCTAAAATTTTCTCCAAAATGGACAGGACGCCTTATAATGCGGAGCGTCGTTTATATGAGCTGAGTTCCAAAATCTGGCTGAAACCCGACACGCTGTTTATATAGAGAAAAGGCGGAAGTGAGGTCGACCAATCAGTGAAGCGCGTCCGTGCACTTGTATGTAAATATATGGAGAGAGAGAAAATGTGTACGTGAGTGACGACACGCACGCATGCGGAGAAGAGGTCGGCCAATCAGTGAAGTGCGGAGAAGAGGTCGGCCAATCAGTGAAGCGCGCCAGTGCACTTATATGTAAATTATGGAGAGAGAGAAAATGTGTACGTGAGTGACGACACGCACGCATGCGGAGAAGAGGTCGGCCAATCAGTGAAGTGCGGAGAAGAGGTCGGCCAATCAGTGAACCGCGTCCGTGCACATATATGTAAATATATGAAGAGAGGTGGACGTGAGTGAGGACAGGCACGCAGGGCGTGGGTCCGGCAATGAGTGAAGGGTGGGCGTGTAAGTGGACGCTAAAGGCACGCCTCTAGCAGGTACCAGCACCTGTATAAAATGTGAGTATGTGCATTATTGCAAAACAACTTCGGTTTTGGTTTCCAAGAACCCCCGAAAATGAATTCCACAAAGAGACACGCCTACGAAGCGCAATTCAAACTCCAAGCCATCGGTTATGCAGTGAAACATGGGAATCGAGCAGCCGCCAGAGAATTTAATGTCAACGAATCCATGGTTCGCAAATGGAGGAAGCAGGAGAAGGAGCTTCGCCAAGTCAAAAAGACGAAGCGGAGTTTCCGTGGAAATAAGGCGAGGTGGCCCGAGTTGGAAGACCAACTGGAGCGGTGGATTCTTGATCAAAGGAGCCACATGACGACGAGAGTGACTCTGACAATGAGAAGGAACCCGGCGGTTTGGATGGGTTACCGATACTTGCACAATTGTTCAATTCGGACACAGAAGATGACGACTTTGATGGCTTTCTGAGTGATGATTGAGCAAAAAACGTGAGTATCTTGTAAATAAAATACACCCGAACTCAGTTCTGCTTTCGTTGCCTTTTTAAAAACGTGTTTTAGCTTCGAGCTTCAGTGTATGCTTCAAGCTAACGTGTTAGCGAACGTGTTAGCATGCATGCATGCCGTATGTTTAAGCGTATGTTTTACCACTGTAAAACTGCGCCTATTAGTACAGTGCGTCCTGTGTATGTGTAAAATACAGAAATGTCACCCATTAATGAGACTGCGCCCAACCGTACGGTGCGTCGCATAGTCGTGAAAATACGGTACATACCCCCTGCTAGTCATCAACCCCACAATGCTATGTGCAACTGCATAGATGTCACACTTGAAACGGGTCTCAAGATTTATTTTGACATCTTATGCATAAAACAGTAGAAAACATGAGATTATGATGTAAGGGTACCTTCAAATACTGACATATTTGCATGACACGCACGAGCCCACAGCAGCCAGGGGGAACTGATCAATGTCTGTGTGAATGTGTATTGGAAGCATGAGTGAAAGCTGATATTGACAAAGCCATTCTCCAAGAAATGAACCAAACTCAGCACAATTCTGATTTCGATACGCTTGGGAGGGAGTTTCGCCAAAGATAAATTGAAGCGTTTTATTACTCAACTCCTCTGAGATTGTCAGCTGATGCAAAGTTGTTGACGTCAGTCATTTTTCCAGAGCTGATTGAGCGTGTAGCAACTATAACTGGGCACTTCAGCTGGATCGGTTCATAAATCCACAGCTTGGTTCGTATATCCTTTTTGTGCTCACGGTTTTCATTTCTGTTTGGTATGTGTTAAGTCTTAGAAAAAATTATTTCTTGTATAGTTAGGTTAAAGGTGTTACTATTATCAATTACCATATTTTGCACAAAATAAGGCGCTTCAGAGTATACGTTTTGTTAAGCGCTTGGTTACAGCTGCAGCTGTTGTGAACACGCTTTATAAATCAGCATGTATTGTATTTTATTGTATTGTATAAGGCGCCCCTTCAATGAATGACCAATTTTAAAACGGTTTTCATGTACAGGGTGCACTGCATTATAAGGCGCATAGATTAGAAGCTACAATAGTGTCTGCGGTTGTTTAATGCGTCTATTATATGGAGCTACTCTAAAGGGAATACAATACAATACAATTCAATACAATACAATACAGCTTTATTTATCTAGAGCCCTGGCTGCGGTTGTGTTCACTTCACAATGGCTGCAGCTGTAACAAAGCGCTTTACAGAACATTGAAAATACTACATCCAAGAAATTAGATTTGTATTGATCCATATGTAGCTCCCTCAGGATGTAGCATGAAGCACGACAGGAAGTCCATAAAAATACAGGGTTTATTTCTTGGCAACCCATGAGAATTGGTCAGAAACACTAACATGAAACATATAAATACAAATGAAATTACAAAACAATAAGGGGAAAGACAAAAGTTAGGAAGATAATTGATTCAACAAAAAGGCACACAAACTTGGGCTCACACCCACAAGGGCCTTAATATCGTTAGATGTCTTGCTTGTCTCCTTCTTCCTTCGTTTAGTCTGTAGTTAACGATGCTTCTGGTTTTATCTTCATTTCTTAATGGCTACGCAGAGCTCACAAAGTACTTTTTTTGTTTGAGTGTGTTTGGCAAATGCACACGTCAATTAGTGTCTGGCATCTTTTACGTTACAATTGGTTCCTGCTAATAATCACCACTAATAGGCAGAGGAATACTAACAGGGAAACAACGCAATAGGGAATATAAAGAGACTGTAACACCATATATAAGGTGCATCGGATTATAAGGCACACTCTTGGGTTTTGAGGAAAATGAATGTTTTTAGGTGCACCTTACAGTGCGGAAAATACGGACGTGTTTCTGTAATATTATTTAAAACATTTTTGGTGTTGTTCTATCAATGTCTGTGGCATATAGTGTCTGGCAGAACAAATAAATGTTCTTCAGTTGGATGACAAAAGGTACACCCACCCTGTGTATACAACTGTTGCCATTCATACAAGAGAAAAAGTCATGAATCTTTGCAAATACAGTAAATATTCTCTAGTACGGACTCGTGTTTGCGCTGTCCAATTTGTCCTCATAACAGAAATTCCTCATTTGGGAAATGAGCATGGTACATGTCCTTTATGAACCTGCAAGTATGTTAACAAAATGCACGTGTAACAACACAATCAATAAAATACAAAAATATGCTGTCCAAAAACTGTTTATATAACAAAAACTGCAATACAGGTGTATCCCAAAAACATCACAACAGTAAAATATTCATTCAGCTTCCGAACCGCTTGATCCTCACTAGGGTCGCGGGGGGTGCTGGAGCCTATCCCAGCTGTCTCTGGGCAGTAGGCGGGGGACACCCCGAATTGGTTGCCAGCCAATCACAGGGCACACAGAGGCGAATAAACTTCCACGCTCACACTCACTCCTAGAAACAATTTAGAGTGTTCAATCAGCCGGCCACGCATGATTTTTTTGGGGAACGTGGGAGGAAACCGGAGAACATGCAAACTCCACACAAGGAGGCCGGAGCCGGAATTGAACCCAGTACCTCTGCACTGTGAAGCCGACGTGCTAACCACTGTACTACCGGGTCGCCACAGTAAAATACGTACAGACCGATGTTTATTAAAAAGTGATTTAACCCTTTCAGGGACAGGTTACTACAGTGGACAGCTCATCATGTTAACAGGTTACAGGATGCATGAACGTGTTAATGTGAATATCAGGACATATGGGATTTTGATTTGACTGATTTTATTTTTTTTCACTAGTTTTTAATTTTAATTTTCTAATTACACCAAGCTATACCAAGGCATAATATATATATTGTATAATACTTAACATTTAGGTTTAACAAAACTGAGCTAACATGTTGGTTTGGAGCTCGGTAATTGTTTCAGTTTTTCCACATATCAGCTTTGAAAATTAATTTCCCAATGTGTGAGACTGCTAGTTGATTTAGCACAGTTGAGGGCAGAGGTCAGGTGCCCAACCTTTTTTGCATCGCAAACTGCCTTCACGTATTTTGTGTAACCATCAAACACACGGCATAACTAGAGAGAAGGGGTGTTCACACGGCACACATTTGCATCCGTGCTGCACCGACGTATTTTGTTGTGATATATCTTACACTGGTGTAAATTTTGTGGAGCGTTCACACATAAAATGCTGCTTACTAAAGAGAAGCATGTTAACCCCGGGTCCTGCCCCACTTGCGTTCACACGGTAATTTCTGCGGACGTGCAATATTATACTATCATAAGGAAATAAAACATGCGCATGCGTAACGTGTACTTCCTTTTTACAACAGAGCACGAAAGCAATGCATTCAATACCCGTATGTAATCAACTCTTCTCATGCGTAGCGAGTCTACCCCTGTAGCATTCACACATCCCATTTTATATCGGTGCTGCCTCGCAAACTAGCATTTACTCTGGAGTAAATTTTTAAACCACCTCCTGAGTAGGGTTAAAATTGCTCCGGTTTAAGCTGTTTTCAGAGGCTACACCGGTGTAACTTTGTATGTGTGAACGCTCCACGGGGGGCAGCACCGGTGCTACACCGCAGTAAAAGTTGCCGCGTGAACACCCCTATAGATGATCGTCTCATAGGCAGTGTGACATGATTCTGTTCTTGAGTGTCTCTAGCAGGTGCCAGAGGAGGGTCTTCCCTCCAGCGCGCACTCCTGCTGCTGATGTTTCATCAGTTAGCCATGTATTTAATGACTGCGTAATTATCAAGTCTCCATTGGATTATTGACCTTGTTTCCCGGTCATGCTCAAGTGTTGTTTTCGAGACCTCTCGATCTCATCACTGTTGTTTTTGCTCTATAGTCCCTCGTTAGTAAGGAGTGAAATTATTTTGGTCCTTTGAGCTTGCTTTTGTTTTGTTTTTTGTGTCAGGATTTTCTTTATGATTCGGATGTGGGTGCGAATAGGGATGTGATTCTCAGCACTGAGGACGATTCGATACACATCTCGATGCACTACCAGCGATGCGATACTTAAACGATACATGGAATTTTCTGGTGACACGATGCGATACGTTTCACCGTCTTCACGATGTGATACGACGCGATACACATTTAGTTCAAATAAATGCGATCCGATATGATACTGTGCAATTTGTTGTGGTATTGTGCAATTAAACGATGCAAATACGCAAAGAAAAACGTTTAAAAAAAGATTTTCAGTATTCAGTATGGTATTGCAAAAAGTAGACCACTTTATTCCTTATAAACAGTAGAACGTGTAAAACAACTTATTTAAGCCCTTTCACAATTGGGTTTTGTGCAAAGAAAATGGAAACAATTTGGCACCTGAGACTCACAGCTGTTGCTGTAGTGTAAACACAAACAGACTACTCACTGAGTGTCTTATATGAAGTATCCATCTCCATAGGACAGAAAAAAATACAATTGAAACAATGTGGCATTCACAGCCTCAAAGCTGCTGTGTGTATTGTAGCGTACATAGACCACTCTCACTGAGTGTCAAAATGAAATGTCCAAAAGAGTCATCCATACATAGTTTTTCCTTGCGCAGTCACAGTGAGCTGCAAGGGGACCCCCAAAATAAGAGGCGATTTTTTTCTGATCCTGACCTGGTTTGCCAAGAGTTTCTCCGGTGTCCAACGAGGAACTGGACGAGGAGGCTGGGGAGGGGGCGGGAAACTTGTCGGTGATGTGGTGCCATCGTTTAAGTGGTCTGCATATTTGTGGCAGTAGCCGTTGTATGGCTTCGTAGTGCGACATTCTTTGCAAATTACGGAGCTTTTATCAATCTTTCCGTCTTTCTTTTCGAAGCCGTAGTATTTCCAAACATAAGATCTGAATGTTGCGGAAGCATTAAATACAGTAGTTTCCTCGCTGCTGCTTGCGCGAACTCCATCATGTTTCGCTAGTTGTGTACTGCACTGTCTGACTCACAGCTTCCGTCCGTATTCAACACAAAATAATGATGGTGCATTCATTGCGCCTAGGAAAGAGCAGAAAGGTGATGTTTAACATGAACTAAACGGCGCTTGAATCGGATTTTACCGATACCCACCAATGCATCGTGATGAATCTAGATTTCACGCGTCAATTGCGTCATACCCAGAGAATGAGCTGATGCACTCGCGTCGCGCATGTGTGCATCGATGCATCGATTAATATCGATTCGTTTCCACACCCTTAGGTGTGAATGGTCGTATGTCTCTATATCTGCCTTGTGACTAGCTGGCAACCAGCTCGTTGGATGGAGTAATAAGAACCTGTCAAAGAAGAAACTTCACTGTTTGCATGGACCATATGGAAAAAATAATTTCAGTATCGTGAATTGTTAGGTTTACATTTTTCAGCAAATTTTGTTCCAATGAGCTCTGCTTTCATTCCATTGTTGATGGTTCTGAAAACATGATGCAGCTGAATATTTAAGTCACACTAAAAGATATACCTTAAAAGAGAACATTTTAATTGCATTCTGATGCAATCTTAAATGTGCATCACCATTCAATAGGGGAACAGAATCGATGGGAATTAGAATTAATTAGCTAAGAAAACATTGAGCTTCCTTATTTTGCTGCATGGGAAAAAAATATTTCTTTCATTCGATGGATAGATGTCATTTCTTTAGGTATGTTAAATATGACAGTAATGTCAATTCTATGTTCTATATTGGCTATATTCAACACCCATATCGCATACCACGTTTTCACAATACCTTGAAGCTCTAATGCATACAGCAAACTGATTTTGTAGTTTGATACATACATGTCAAACATGTCACCAACTTGTTTTTATTTATCTTATAAAACAGCGGGAAACATTTGTATAATGATGGAAGGGTACCTTTAATTTATTGACAAAGTACAAATCACTAAAATCCTTTTGCAGTGTCCTGTTTTCTCAAGTGGGCAGAGCGCTATAGCAATTCATGTTTGATCACCTGAAACAATGTTTTGGCGGTGACGGTAGCCACGTCTATGAACACCTTTTGAGATTGGTGGGTTGATTAACCCATTTAATCCCAAATTTTTCCCAGACATTCAAGATCAGGTGTCATTGGTAGCCCTTTTAAGTCATCAGTAATAAAAAAAATTTAGAGCCCTGTAAATTAAATCATTGTTGTCCTTCACAAATGTGACCGGTGGGATTAAATGGGTTACCTTTTAATGAAGATAAATATCTTTCTTAGTGGTAATAAGGTGCCATTTTGCAAGGAACACATTCATGGCACACAAAATGACATTTTGTGGGCAGATTAAACGAATGGCTAAAATCTAAGGCATCTTACCGAATATGTTATGTGTGGGAAATACCAGTACTTGTACCGCACACCCCTCCTACACCCACCTGTTTACAAGAAAAATTGACTAACCTTTGCACCAACAACCCAAAGACTCAAGTGTTGATCCTTGTTAACTTGTTCCAAATCAAAGGTTGAACCTCTGAAGCAATTATAACATAAGACATTAAATTCTTCCTGTTTTAGAAACTACTGTCACTTTTGCACTTAATTTGCCTCTCACAAATGTAACTTCTGAGAATAAAAGACAAAAAGCAAAGATTTATTTGCCTCACCCTTTCAGACAGAACTCACTGAAATGGGGCATTTCCACATGCGAAACACAGCAATTTGGATTTTCCACATTAAGATATTTGCATTTATGCCAATGTCAGTCAATCACTTCAACACAAGCAGGAGTGTTTAGTGTCTTTCAAGTGCTGAAGTTCACACTTTCCTGACACACTGACGACATCCCACCAATGTTATGTCTCTGATACGTCCTTGGAAGATGGAAAAAAAATCTGCTTGTCTATGTCAATCCGCCAATCGCATATCAGTACCTTACACATAGGCCAAGCCGATAAAAAGCCAGTGTGTAAGGGCTACTGATGTTGAAAAGACAATCCCGTAACAAATCATCTGACTGTGATGTTATTTCACATCATGGTGGAACATCCTGTATCAAGTTATTGCAGCTGAGTTTAGCTGTTAGGGACTCAAAGCTAAGAGCAGGTAGTGCTTCGATGGTGGAGGAAACCTCTGTGGGCTTGGGAGCAGTGCTGTATTCAGGTCACATTGGAAATAATCACAAGATGGAACGAGTTTTGAAAGAGGACTTTTACAGTTCTTCTTTTGCTCGCTGCCACAACAACTGAAAGCTTGTAGTAACATCTGCTCCCTTCTGACATTGTTAAGACCCAAGGTACTCGTTTGTATTTCTTCAACCCAGCATAGATTTTCACATTGGCCTGATAATCGTCTCTCATCACTACAGGACATCAGGTCACAGGCCAAATGGTATTCACGATGCATTGCATAGGAGTGTTGCCAAGCTGTGGGATGTTACTAGCACTATACTCAATACCCAAAAGTGTTGGCACTAATATGGAGTTGATCTACATTTACTGTACTGGAAGGCCAGTTCTGTCCTGGGTTGCTCCCTTGACACTCTGGAGGAGGTGGGCAACAGAAGGATGCTAACTAAGCTAAAAGCTATGATGGCCAGTCCCTTCCCACCCCCTCCAGCCCGCCCTGACAGCACTTGGTAGCTCCTTCAGCCAGAGACTGTTACACCCGCGCTGCAAGAAGGAGAGATACCGACGCTCGTTCCTACCGACTCCTGTCAGGCTGATGAATAAAAAATAACAATCATAATAATAATAATAATTAAAGTATGTGAAGGAAAATTGTAAATAGTACTGAGATGTATCCATTGTGTTCATATTGAATTTAATTGAAAGATGTTTGTTGTTTTTTTTTTTTCTCTTTCTCCTTTCTTCTTTCTACATACATTCTTGCTGCTGGAGGCTGTAAATTTCCCCAGTGTGGGACGAATAAAGGATATCTTATCTTATCTTATTTTTCAGTCATGCCAACTTCTACTTTTGGAGTGAGCCTTCCATTTTTTGTCAACGCGCCCAAACTACATCTGTCAGGTTGATAAATGACACTGGACATGAATTTTTGCTCTCCATGCCAAAAAGTGTTGAGTTACCTCAACTCAACTCAAGTGTATTTATAGAGCACTTGAAAACGACCACCGCTGTATAGAAAGTGCTGTACATGGAGCAAATATCATATAAACAATAATAAACAAGAAATTAATAACGAAGACAGTAGAAAGCATGAAAAGAGTAAAAATAAAATCAAGTCTGAGTCATGCTGAGGATACAAAAGAGTTTTGAGACGAGTTTTAAAGATGTCCAAATTTACTTCCACAAACACTCCATTTGATGTCTTTTGTGAGTGTCACTGAACGTTGTGCTTTGTGTGCATTTGTGTCACATCACAGACATGTTCCGTTGACATTTGTTTTTATAATGTCAACGAGTTGATCAAAACATCATATTTAACAAAAAAATCTGAATCGGGCAGCACATCCTGCAGTGTGAACGTAGCCTTGGATCTCGTCTATATGATTGTGACATCTAGCAGCCAGGATGACATAGAAATGTCATCTTCTGCACCTCGCCCAATATTCTGCAGACTGTTTTGATTTCCACGGAGGGCTTTTAAATCAGCAGTAAATTCCGTAATTGTAGAATCAGGGATTCCTGGAGGGATGAGCTAGTCCACCAGCTGATAGGCAGTCAGCTTGACAGCTAACAGTGGCATGGAAGATTCCAATGCAGGTCTGACTGGCAGAAGCCATTCCTTGTGGGGAAGACACCAGAGAATATAGGGCGGTACACTTCCCAAGATGCAGAGAAAGGTCCAGATCGCTTTTGGCAGTGTTTAACAGTTTGACAGTAAATCCATCAGTCCATCCATACCCTGTACCACGTACAGTATCTTCACAAGGGCTGCAGGTGAGCTGGTGCCTGTCCTGGCTGACTTTGGGGGAGAGATGGGGTACACCATGGGCGAGACACCAGCCAACCGCAGGGTACAATAAGTGCCAAACGAAGGGGGGAAAAAACTATAAAACTGGAAAATTCGGGCATTCCATTTGTCGCTGAGTTCAAAACCTCATAAAATATCTAATGAGAAATACTGTATCTAGTAATTACTATTTTTCTGGTATCAATTGAAAATTTGAGGTGTACCACTATATGCAATGTGCATTAACACACCCATTTAATACTGTACAATTGGTTGCCTGTTAAATGTTTACAACACAGTGCAGTACGATGATAATATCAGGCTTTAACTACAGTACTGTTTGTCTCAAAAGCAGTTCTTTACATTGGAATGCCGCAGTTGTTTTAAAACACAGGTGTCAAAGTCAAGGCCTGGGGGCCAGATCTGGCTTGCCACATCATTTTATGTGGCCCGTAAAAGCAAGTCAAGCGTGTCAAGTTCCATGATGCCTGCTGAAGTCTGAGCCAAAATGCCAAACTGTCATATGTAATCCACATGTAATCCACACCAACAGTCATTATACTGCACTTCTGATTTTAAAATTACTTATTCATCAATTTGTTGTGTGCTGTGTATGTAATATGTGGAGGTGATTAAACATTTATATGGTTTCCCAAAATTCATAACGGTCATCCAAGGAAAACCGTAACTACAATGTGGCCCGTGAAAAAAACGAGTTTAACACCGCTGTTTTAAAATGCGGTTTAACCTGACTCACTAAAGTGCTGTTTTATCAATAAACTTCCAAGAATAATTCAGATTGTGAAGGTTCGAGTGGCGTTGTGGCCCGCCCTCCGCAGCCAAGCCTGAAACATTGCGCTACCTGAGGACACGGTGCAGATTTTTTTGCTGCAGTGCCTCAACTGTGGTGGGATGGGCCGTGATCCATCTCAGTACCGTTATGAAGCGCTAGGTGTTAATATTAAACGCTTATAAATTACACAATATGGCAAACATAATTGTAAAATGATGATTAAGTTTTAATTGTCGCCATGTTGCCTGCAGTCACGATGCGCTCAGCCCGAGAGGTGAGGTCCACACACACTGCGGTTCCCTTGAACAGACCGAGGCAAAGGCGAAAGCGACCCCTCGGTCGAAAATATTTTCCGGAGCTTACACTCGCCAACATAGGTTGTTTTGAAGGGGAAATCACCTTTTAGCACTTTGAACGCCACAACAACGCGAAATGTACCCGCGCCGCGCTCCGAACGATGACTAAAGTGTGATAAATTCACCTACCTATTAATATGTTGTCTTCTTTCGTCGTCATCGAGCCTCCTAGTTTCTCCTCCTCCCGCGCCTTCTCCCCGATGCAGCTACACCAATCAATGGTCTTGTTTTAGTGGGATAACCCGGCCAGAGGTAAAAAAATATGTATATATATAATGATAACAACACCGAGGGGGAAGGCGAAGCTATTTTTTGACTAGTAGTTGAAACTTCACTTCGCTTTGCACCGCCCTGCGTTCGCGAAAATAAAGCACATGGAGAAAAGGAGAGGCAGGAGGTCTCTGAAGTGAGTGAAGTGGAGGGGAGGGAGGCAGCGAGCACAGAGGATGTTGGGACCCCACATTGCTGCAGCTGCTCTCAACGCCCCGCCCATCACATTCTCGACTGTCCTGGTCTGGAATACAGTACGTGCTGTTCACGATGCTGCAGCTTGGCGCAGGACATCCTGCAGGATGCTCTGCTGTCCTCCAGACAAATGTATGCACGTGTTGATGAAGGCCGCCACCATAATACCACCATCGTTGATCAAAGAAATATATCCTGCGAATAGATGCAAGGAACGTCGTCAGACCCCCATGAGCATTTTTTGCACAATTGTATGCAACACTCTGTGAAATGCAAAAAAAAAAAAAAGTGTTAGCAGATTATACATTTGTTATTGCAGGAGTTGTATTATTAGGAGGAAATTTTGCATGCATCCATCCATTTTCTAATCCATTTAGCGTACTGTAGCCTATGCCAAATGTCTTCAGACAGTAGGCTGGGTACACCCTTAACTGACTGCCAGCCAATCGCAGGACAGACACAGTCGGCCAACCAGTTATGGTCACAATCACACCTAGGAACAATTTAGAGTGTTCCATTAACCTGCTGTGCAAGTTTTACGAAATGTGGGTGGAAAATGGGGTACCTGGCAAAAAACCAAACTCCACACAGGAAGGCCGGAGCCAGAAATCAACACCCAAAAAACATCTTTCAAGAATAAGTTCTATGCAGTCCCTCGAGTCTAAACATATCATTCTGTTTAATATTGCATTTTTGAAATATGAGCTCAGCAGAAAAATCCACCTCTTTTTAGCCATCTCAGCGGGTGGCCATTTTGTACCATTCTGTCAAATGTAAATGAGATCACCGTGGCTTTGGGCTCAGGGAACGTCCAATCATAGTTCACCCATTTTCTGAAGCTGAGCCATGATTGGTGTTACAAGTACAAACGTGATGTTATTTTCTGTCAACAGCAGGTGGCAAAATGTGAGTTAGACAAATGCGGGTGGATTTTAGTGTTTAACTCATATTCCACAAATACAATATTAATCAGAATGCTGTTTTCCAGTAGTAGCACTGCATAGAACTGATAAATGATAAATCAAATTTTGGGGTTGATTTCCCCTTTAAAACAAAAAGCAAAGATCACTGGATTTGAAAAACTGTACATTATTGTTAAAATTGTCACAATTGATTTCGGTGAAAATGTGGCATGGTTTAAGTTTGACACTGCGTGTTTTGTCGATTGTCTGCAATAGCCATGGTAACTGCAACAGACAGCAAAACTTTTACGTACGGTATATTTGATCTAGTGGAATTTAAAAAGGCACGATTAATGTATAAAGCATGACATAACTTGCTGCAGGTCAATATCCAAATTATGTTTTCAGAGAAATAGGGTGGCCATAGTTTAAGGGGAATATACAACTTAAAGGGCAAAGTCAAGTCAAAAATGTTCTTCACACTAATATGTTCTCTGCAGCACCATTCTAGACACAGCAGTCTGATTTGTAGTGAGGAATATGAATTAAGCAGCAAAATACCTGTACACCCATTTTTATCCATCTCAGGGGGCTGTCGTTGCCACTGAAAATGACATCACAGTGCCTAAGTGCAAAGGTAATGAACATTAGGAGCCGGCTCACCTGTTTTCTGGATTCAGTCATGTGACATTCGCAAAGCTAATCATTTTCTTGCGAAAAACATACCAAAATTGCTAATTGTCTTGATGTTTCAAATATTTTTGGGGACGCCAAACCCTATTTTACATTTAATTGAGCAATAGTACATTCTTTGTTTTACGATTTCTGAACTCGTTATTTATTGATCAATTTAATGTCTGTATTTTATATGATGAGGCCTGCCACAGGAGATGCTATGCCAGTTCTACACGGCAGTCATCGAATCAATCCTGTGTTCTTCCATCACGGTTTGGTTTGGGGCCACCACAAAAAAGGACAAAATCCGACTTCAACGCACAGTTAGGACGGCAGAAAAAATCATTGGCACAGCCCTACCCACTCTTGAGGACTTGCACACTGCAAGAATGAAGACAAGGGCACGGAAAATCCTCCTGGATCCCCCGCACCTTGCCCAACACCTTTTCCAGCTACTCCCCTCAGGCAGGCGCTACAGATTCATGCGCACCAAATCCAGCAGACAATTAAACAGCTTCTTCCCTCTAGCCATTAACTCCCTAAACAGTCACCATACCCGTCAACTCATAGACATAGTTCATACGGATTTTGTGGTGAATCTTACGTATATGGCCGTATCGCACAAATTATATGGATTCTGAAAATTTCCAAATGATTTGGAGTTGGTGAAAAAAGTAACACAGGAATACAACTCCGAACACAGTAATGCTACTAAGTAGAATGATGATTAGACATTAACCAGACATTGTATTATGGAGATGTACAATAAATATTATTGAACATTTTGTGGGGGGGTTTCTGCCGTTATTTTGACATAAAAAATGCTTTGGTATGTTATAAGGATTTTTTGCTCTTTATAAGGATTTTTTGGGATAGTTTATACAGGTTGGCGCTCCGAAAAGATGACAGGTATGAGTCATGACATAGTGACTCTTCTTGTACAACAAATACTCCTACTGGTCACTCTAAAATGGTTCAATGATTTTCCGCACCAACTGTACAAACTGTCATTGTATTGTATTCTACCACTGTTCACTTTAGCTCTGCTTGATGCTTTGCACATTTTCTCACAGTTGTCACTGGGTGGTAACACTGCACTACGGTTCACTTACATTACGAAATGTCCTTCCATACTTATTTGTCATGTCCTTATTTACGATGATACTAATGCAACGTGTTATACCGAAGACAAATTCCTTGTGTGTTCTACGTACTTGGCTAATAAAGATGATTCTGATTCTGATTATACATTTATGTGGTTTCACAGTTGTAATGGGCCGCTGAAGGTCCCCATTACAACACGTGGCCTGGGACAACAATGAGCTTGACACACATGCTCCAAATTGTCCTTTGGTTTGAATGGGAATGGCTGTTTGTTGTTTGAGCCCTGCAGATGGCTGGCGATCAGTCCAACTAATGAGGGCAAGCAGTATATATATGGAAGGCACCACTCTATTGTCTTGTTGCCAATGGCAGAGCAGTTGGAAGAAAAATAACTTGTTATGGCACAGATTCATCCAAAAGGGCCAGGAGACAACGGGATGAAGATAACCAAATACGGCAAAAAGAAAAAAATGAACACACCATGTCCTCCACCCATCATACCAATTTTGCCCATGATCATTACATAGGCCCAGCCTAAAAGTCACACTCCTTCTCAAAATTGACCCCAGATGTCAAAGTCCAAACCATACACGAAAACAAAGGAACCCATAACATCTATTTTTGGAACATGAGAGAATGCAAGTTTGAATAGGTAGATTTTGAGCTGGGTTTTGAATGTGGGAAGAGAGTCAATATTACGGATGTTGGGTGGAAGTGAGTTGCAGAGTTTGGGGGCAGAGCGGCTGAAGGTTCTGCACCCCATTGTGCTGAGATGGGCAGGGGGTACATAGAGGTGGAGGGAGGATGAGGACCTGAGTGAACGAGAGGGAATGGAAATTCAAAGAAGATCTGTCAGGTGGGGGAGGGGGGTTATGGATGGCTTTGAATGTATAGAGAAGTATTTTGAAATTGATTGAAGTTTGACAGGGAGCCAGTGGAACTGTCGGAGGATGGGGGTGATGTGATGAAAGGAGGGGGGTCTCGTGATGATCCGGGCTGCTGATTTGTGATGGACACCGAAAAGTAGTGAATTGCAATAGTTGATCCGGGAGGTGATGAGACTGTGAACAAGGATAGCAGTGGTGTGAGGAGTGAGAGAGGGACGGAGACGGTTGATATTACGGAGGTGGAAATATGCGGACCGCATAATGTTATTGATGTGGGAGTGGAAAGAGAACCCAGGCTCTTAACCTGAAGGGAAGGAGCTACAGTGGAACGATCAAATGTGAAGGAAAAACTGTCGACTTTATGTAGGGTGGATTTGGTACTGACGAGGAGAAGTTCTGTTTTATTGCTGGTTAGCTTGAGGAAGTTATGGGTGAACCAAGATTGGATTTCTGAGAGACAGTGAGAGAGGGAGGAGGATGGCAGGGAGGCATCGGGTTTGCTGGAGAGGTAGAGCTGGGTGTCATCCGCAAAGCAGTGAAAGTGTATACCAAATTACCACATTGTAGCAAGTCATGCCACTGAATTCAGAAGAATGGTGTCAGTTTCTGGTACTCATTTTTAGGGACTGTTTTCACAGGAACATGAACCAGTTGTTGTGGCCACGGTTACAACAGCAATAGTGTTTTGGAGACTGATTCATAACTCGTGACTACACGTGCCCCTGTCTAAACAATGGGAAAAAAATCAGTTTGTATGTGCTTCAACATCAGTTGGTGGGCATGCATGAAGTACCTGTCATGCATAATGCAATGTTTTGAAGAATATTTTAACTCTTTGTAAATGGAGAACCTTCGGACAATGCTATTGTCTGGATGTGAAATGCTTCAAAAACACAAAGTAACCGTGACAGCTGCGAAGCTCTGGGCACATCCAAGCCACTATAAAATAATCAGCGCGGCCAAAAAAAAAACCCACAATGCTACCCCATAAAAAAAGCACCTAGCCAAGTTAATTGTAAAGCGATGCATTGTCTCATGTGCTATTAATGGAGTTCCTCTTCAGATGTTGCTCGACTCAGTTGCTGAGGTGACCATGGTAGAGACAGCATGGATGGAAAAGACACTCCCCAATTTTCAAATCCAGCCCCTTGATTCTATTCTTCTGGATGAGCCACTGGCGATTGCTGCAGCAAATGGTACGGATGCCCCCATAGATGGTTGGCAGATGTTTAATTCGATGCTTGTAGCAAGAACTATGGTGGGATCACCATACAAGCACCACTGTTAATGAGCAAGGAGTGTTTTAGCTGCCTTCATTTCTGAAGTAATGTCCATCCGTCCATCCATCCACCCATTCATCCATTCATCCATCCATTTTCTACCGCTTATCTGGGGTTGGGTCACGGGGGCAGCAGCTTGAGCAGTGAAGCCCAGACTTCCCTCTCCCCAGCCACTTGTTCCAGCTCTTCCTGTGGTATCCCGATGCGTTCCCAGGCCAGCTGGGATACATAGTCTCTCCAGTGTGTCCTGGGTCATCCCCGGGGCCTCCTAGCGGTGGGACATGCCCGGAACACCTCACCAGGGAGGCGTACAGGAGGCATCCTAATCAGATGCCCGAGCCACCTCATATCACGCCTCTCGATGTGAAGGAGAAGTGGCTCAACTTTGAGCCCCTCCCGGATGAGCGAGGTTATCACTTTATCTCGAAGGGAGAGCCGGAGCACCCTGCAGAGAAAACTCATGTCGGCCGCTTGTATCCGGGATCTCTCGAGGCATTTTATGCTTTGTTTGTTTTTTGTTTTTTTTAATTGCTTGTATACAAATGTTTGGGTTTGGAGTGCCATGCTGCCCACCTATCAAGTCTAAAATTAGACAACGAAGAAGGCTGCAACTTTTGATAGCTACAACCTATACTTGTGCCCCACTCCTAACTGACACCAACAATTTGTGGTGGACGTTGATGCCTCTGATGTCATGGTGGGGGAAAATGTTCTGCTTTTGATCAAAAGTTGTTTCCACTGTTCTCTGTGCTACACCCCTGCTGAGAAAAAAACTATCACACTATGACAAAGCAGGTTGGCAGCTGGGTCATGAAATCTTTCAGCCAATGTGGTTAAACACTGCAAAAATCTTGTTGCCATATTTAAGCGTAGTTAGCCCCAACATTGGATGTTGATGTATCGCCAGTTCTCCTCTCATGCATGCTATGTGCGCCCCCTCACGCACACACATGGCAGAGACGTAGCCTAAATAATGCAAAACACACAACACTTTGGAGAAGATATATTTGGTTCGATGGCTAACTGCACATTGTGCTGGTAAAAATTGGCCTGGCCGATAATTGGTCTGTCCTTTTTTTCAAGGTCTTCATTTTAGGGGCAAAATACACAAATTATGTTGTAAACAGCAATGCAAAACTGCTTTATTTTGAGCCTTGCAACATGTGAGTATAAAAGTGGTTGAAAGGGGAAACTAAATGTTAAATAATGTTATTACTAGTTTCATTAACTGTTCTAAATGCTTCACTTGTTATATAACAATCCAAAGAATTTTCAGGAAATAGATATATAAAGAAATTGAAATTTTTATTGATGAGGAAAAAATGAAAACATCAATCCATCCATCCATTTCATTTTCTGCCGCTTATTTGGGGTTGGATCGCAGCGGCAACGGCTTTAGCAAGGAAGCCCAGACTTCTCTCTCCCCAGAGAATTATTTCAGCTCGTCACGGAGCATCCCAAGGTAATCTCTCCAGCGCATACTGGGTCGACCCCAGGTCCTCTTGCCGGTGGGACGTGCCCAGAACACCTCACCAGGGAAGCACCTAGTAGGCATCCTAATCAGATGTCCAAGCCACCTCATCTGGTTTCTCTCAACGTGGAGGAGAAGCAGCTTGACTCTGAGCACCTCACAGATGATCGACTTCTCACCTTATCTCTAAAATAGAGCCCGGGCACCCTGTGGAGGAAACTAATTTCGGACACTTGTATCTGGATCCCATTCTTTTGGTCAAGACCTACAGCTCGTGAACATAGGTGAGGGTAGGAACATAGATTGACCGGTAAATCAAGAGCTCATCATCATCATCATTTATTAGCTATATATGTATACACATAACAGAATTCAACAGGTGCGGACGCATGCATAAATTGCTAGGATCAAACATTACATTACTGGACTAGTCAATGCTTAAAATGCTTAAAACACGCTGTGCTTAAATCTTTGTTCAGAAGACGGACTGCATTAGGGAAAAAACTTTCGCGATGGCGACTAGTTTTACCAAGTATCGATCTGTATCTTCTACCGGATGGAAGTTCTTCAAAAAATTCGTTAGCAGGATGAGAGTCATCTTGTGTGATTGAATGAGCTCTCCGCAGTGAACATAAATCTCGTCCAAAGACGTTACATCATGACCGATAATTCTGGAAGCGGTTTTAACGACTTGCTCGAGCAAGCGCCGGTCGTCGACCGTTGCACGACCAAACCAGACCGTGATCGAGAGCGATAAAACGCTCTTGATCACCGCCCGGTAGAATTTGGTCAGAATGCGCTGGCCGACCCCGAAGCTCCTCAAGCGTCGCAGAAAGAACATGCGTTGCTGAGCTTTTGCTACACAGTGGCCGACATGCGCCGACCAGGTCAAGTCACTAGAGATGTGAATTCCCAGGAACTTGAAGGTTTCAACGATTTCGACGTCCGTGCCGTTGATAACCATCGGCTCTAGAGGAGCCAAGGGTTTCTTCGGATTGTCCTGACGGAAGTCGACGATTACTTCCTTCGTCTTCGAGACATTGAGCTCGAGATTGTTCTCGGTGCACCACATCACCAGTTCGTCGACGTGGCGGCGGTAGTCGCGCTCACTGGCCACAATGAACCCAGCGACGGTGATGTCGTCGGCAAATTTAAAGAAGTGACAATCAGTAAATGAGGCCACGCAATCATGTGTCATCAGGGAATACAGAAGGGGAGACAGGCAGCATCCCTGTGGAGCGCCTGTACTCAGAATTAGTTCACTGGACACTGAGGAGCCGACTTTAACAACCTGCGGTCTCAGACAAAGAAAGTCATAAATCCAGTGACACAAGTTCAGCGGAAGTCCTAAATTTAGAAGTTTTGTAAAAAGCTTGGACGGAAGAATTGTGTTGAAGGCGGAACTAAAGTCTATGAAAAGAAGTCGGCAGTAGGTCGGAGTACTCTTGTCAAGATGTCGGTACACTTTCTCAAGCGCTATAGACACAGCGTCATCTACTGACCGGTTCGCCTTGTAGGCAAACTGGTACGGGTCCATAGAACGAGGTAGTAACGACTGGAGAACATCCTTCACTAGGCGTTCGAAAGACTTCATGACATTTGAAGTCAGAGCCACTGGGCGGAAGTCGTTTAGAGTAGTTATCGGCGAGCGTTTTGGTACGGGAATGATGACAGATGCTTTGAAAAGTGCAGGAACTTTGCAAAGACGAAGTGACCAGTTGAAGATTTCTGTGTAGATTCCACCGAGTTGCTGTGCGCACATCTTAAGGAGACGGTTCGAGACTTTGTCGGGACCCGTCGCTTTATAGACGTTTGCGCGTTTAAACTGCTTCACTGTGTCAGTAGTAGAAATCTTCAGACGATCAGGATCTTCGGGTTCATCGCTGGTATTAGGCTTTGGCATTGACTTTTCAAACCGGCTGTAGAACCTGTTCAGCTCATCAGGTAGAGTTGGGTCGTCAGGATCAGAGTTCTTGTTGCCGCCAGACTTGTACGGCGCTATTTTCCGCACTCCCCGCCAGAGGTCGCGACTATTTGGAGACTCGAGGGAATCCTCGAGTTTCCTGGCGTAGTCGCGTTTGGCGGTTTTGACGGCGGACTTGAACCGATACTTTGATGCTTTGTATGCGGCCGCATCTCCAGACTGAAAGGCTGTTTGACGAGCACGTGATTCGCGCCTGAGGGCACCGCCAAACCAGGGTTTCTGATTTGGATAAGCGGTCACTTCCTTGATGGGGACGCATAAATCCTCGCAGAATGTGACGTAATCAGTCACCGCCTCGGTACACTCATCCAGGGTCGCATTTTCTAGGAACACATCCCAGCGCCCTTTTGGCTCAGCTCTTCACTACGACAAACAGAAGTCTGCATCACAGAAGATGCTGCACTGATCGGCCGTCGATCTCCACTCTATGATGATTATTGACTAAGCCTGACACAACCAAAAGTCCTCCTGCCAAAGAAATATCTGAATTCCCTCATGTGGTTTTGATGCAAGATATTCATATAGGTGTCGTCTCTGACGGTGAAGCATGCTAACATCAATTCAGTATGTTAGCATAGTTCTCTGTCATCTTTTATGACCTCCTGGTCCTTGTAACTCATCTACATATACGCCCAAAGTGCCCTTGTTAGCCCCACCACTGATCTAAACCTCTTTTAAGTTCATGTATGAGTTCCACTTTTTTTCATTCCATCTGCCATGGGTAATTTGAATAATTTATGGTTAAAATCCATGAATCTATTTTTGTACATCTCCCCCAAAAAAATTCTGCCACAGACCCGACCATTCCACTCTGTTATCAGCCCGTTGGACCTTCTTATTCTCGCCCCGCAGTAACAGTCATGCCATCTCTCTGATAGGTTGAAGAGGAGAATGATTGGAAAGCGGTACGTTCTCAGAAACCGAAGCATAATTGGAATTTGATTAATAATTCTTAGGATGTGGGCTCTTAGACTTTTTTCTTTTTTTCCATTCTCTGAACTCTGGGGACTAATATTTCCTTTTTTAAAAATACATGAATGGCACATAGATGACCTCCGTCAACAAAAGTAACTTTTTCTTTTGGAAACAGTGGCCTCTATTGACACAAGGTGTTAATCGCAAAATACCCTTTGAAAATTCACCTCAAGAGCAACAAATGGAGAGCAGAAAGAAAGCACCTGAGCAAGGTTTTGAGGAGAAGTGAAAGAGTATCCTGAATTTTATAAGAATTATAAGCATGCGTAAACACTACTTCTGGGAGACAGTTACTTGGTAAGGTTTATTTGACCCGCAGGCCATAATAATAATAATAGTAACAACAACAACAACTAATGCTAAAGCTAGAGTACATTATTTTGTTGATGTTGCTAGAAGTCAAGTACAAAAACAAAAATCGGAAGTACCGAAGTCAGTGACAGCACTAATATTTTCCACTCAGACTTGCATATTAATTTTTAGCATTTTTTTCGGCCAATATTTGGCCGTGTAGAGAGCCCGATTTTCTGACAATTATATAAAGCATATACTCATTACAATTTCTTATTAACTTGAAAATACTTATTATTAAATAACATTTCTCAAATATTTAAAAGCAAGACCGTTTAACAAAAGAATGAACAAAAATGTTCAAATATCGTTTTTAATTTGAATCTGTTTCATAGACTGATTTTATGTCAAATTTAAAACGTTTTATTCCCCCCCTTTACTTGTAAATTAAGGTTCTTCAGAGGAAAAACGTGTTACTTTCCTGTCATTTTCTTCAATGAGCGTCAAAAATCTCTTCATCCAAGTAAGGATTAATGCCCGCAAAAAAAGTCCTCCTTGATCAGACCTCTTCCTAATAAATGTTTTGAGTATTTTTAATGGCAGAATGATCTTTCCACTTCTGTTGGAGCTGACACAGCGGGCTCAAGCTGGAGTAACTTTGTCACCTCTGGTACAGTCTTTATTAAATACTTTTCAGCCTAACCTGAGAAGCTGTCCGGAAGTTTTACCTATCATTTGTCAGTTATACAGTGCAACGACCATCACCATCCAGTTTTAGTCAAAGAAACCTTAGATTGATAAGTGGCAACAGAGAGGAGCAGCATCAACATGTGCTCATGCTCCCCCTTCAGTGTGGCTGCCACAGCACCTCGAAGGACGCCTCCTACCACAGTGTGGAGGCAGAGTCTTGTCACTTGATCTGCGTTTTTTAGGTGGATCAGCAAGAACAAATATGGAACCAAATGACATTTCCGGAAAAGTTCCAGACAGAAATGGGAATATACAATCATAGACACAGATAAGAAGTTTTGACAAAAATATATTTCCTACAAAACGAAAAGTGCAACAAAGGACATTGGGAACAAAAACCAGGAAAAGGAGAGAACAAACAGAAAACGCTTGCAAAAGATAAGGAATGGGAAAAACATAAATAGCTTGTCAACACAAAGAACAAGAAAATCCAATGCACGAGAATACCTAACAAGAAAATACTTACATGAACAACATTATGAACTAGCTGGTGAAAAGCTATGAGGAAAAAAATGTCAAGAACGTCGATAAAATTAAAGCACTTGGGAGTTGTGAGCAATAATAATAATCCGACAGCCAGTTATCGGTGTGGCATGTTTTTTTTAAGGCAGCTCGGTAACGAGGATGATTCGTGTCAGGTGTGGCTCAAGAGGGAACGCTCACTCTCCAGCTGCAGACTGAATAAAGCTTCACCCTTTTTAACGAACCTTGCGTGAGTAAAAAAGGTCAAATGTCATTTAAATTATTTTTTTTTTAATTGATGGTGGGCCCCAAATGACCCCACTCCTGGTAGACACTGTTCAGTTTTGTTCCCAATAACACAGTGCTGTCACTGCATTTGTCCAAAACATTGTTAGAGTGGTGAGAAGTACGATTATCCCCACATTTTTTAGCTAAGGTTTTTATTGTACCCCAACGGTACAATTACAACTTAGCACGTCTGCCTCACAGTGTAGAGGTGCAGGGTTCGATTCCGCCTCTGGCCTTCCTGTGTGCATTAAGAGTGTGGAAAATAATCGATATTAATCGATACATCGATGCGCACGTCCGCGATCCGAGTGCATCGGCTCATTCACTGGGTATGACGCGATTGACGGGTGAAATCGCGATTCATCACGATGCATTGATGGGTATCGGTGAAATCGCGATTCATCACGATGCATTAATGGGTATCGGTAAAATCCGGTTCAATCGCCGTTTTATTCATGTTAAACGTCACATATCTGCCCTTTCCTAGGCGCAATGAATGCACCATCATTGCTTTGCGTTTGGTGTTGAATACGGACGGTAGCCGTGCGTCACATACAGTCCAGTACACTACGAGCGAAACATTATGGAAGTTAGCGCACGCAGCAGCAAGGAAACTACTATATTTAATGCAGCCGCAACATTCAAATCTTATGTTTGGAAATACTACGGCTTCGAAAAGAAAGACGGAAAGCTTGATAAAACCTCCGTAATTTGCAAGGAATGTCGCACTAAGAAGCCATACAACGGCAGCACCACAAATATGCAGACCCACTTAAACCGATGGCACCAGATCACCGACAAGTTTCCCTCCCGCTTCCCCGCCCAGTTCCTCGTCGGACACCGGAGAAACTCTTGGTAAACCAGGTCAGGATCAGAAAAAAAATCGCCTCTTATTTTGGGAGTCCCCTTGCAACTCACTGTGACCGCGCAATGGCTATAACTAAGGCCACTGCTTATTTCATATGCAGAGACCTCCAGCCTTAGCGTGGTGGACAACGAGGGTTTCAGACAGCTCGTGCACGTTTTGGAACCCAGGTATAAAATACCAGACAGGTCTGTTCACTTACAAACATATTCCCGATATGTACAACAAAGTGAGAAGTGAGATTACTGTGTCGCTGAACAGTGCGATAAGAGTTGCACTTACAGTGGATGGGTGGACATCTTGCGCTATAGATTCATATACATATATATATTATTATTATATTTCATATAAGACACTCAGTGAGAATAGTCTGTTTGTGTTTACACTATAGCAACAGCTGTGAGTCTCAGGTGCCAAATTGTTTACATTTTCTTTGCACAAAACCCAATTGTGAAAGGGCTTAAATAAGTTGTTTTACAAGTTCTACTCTTTATAAGGAATAAAGCGGTATCCTTTTTGTAATACCATACTGAATTCCATCTTTTTAAAAGCTTTTTTTCTTTGCTTATTTGCATCATGTTTAATTGCACAATATCGCAACAAATTGCATTGTATCGTATCGGATCGCATTGATTTGAACTTAATGTGTATCGAATCGTATCGCATCGTGACGACGGTGAAACGTATCGCCAGAAAATTCCATGTATCGTTTAAGTATCGCATCGCTGGCAGTGGATCGTGATGTGTATCGAATCGTCCTCAGTGCTGAGATTCACATGCACACTGTGCATGTTATCCCCAAGCCTGTGTGGGTTTTCTTCTGGTACTTCGGTTTCCTCCGACATTCCAGAAAAAAACATGCATGGCGGGTTAATGGAACACTCTAAATTGTCCTTTGGTGTGAGTGTCAACGCGAATGGTTGTTTGTCCATGTGTGATCGGCTGGCAACCAGTTTATGGTGTAACCCGCCAACTGCCAAAAGACAGTTGGGATAGGAACCAGCACCCCCTCGTGAGTATAAGCTGATCATAGAAAATGGATGGACGGATGAATGTCTTTGTGATAGAGCTCACCCATTTTTGCACTGGCACTGGCTGACAATCAAATGCAAGATGTACTGTAGCACTACCTGTCACCAGTCAATAGCAGAGCATATATACAATGTACAGACACTTCCCTACACATTCACACATGGGCAATTTGAGATCTTCAATGAACGTAATAAATTAAACAGAGTGGGGGCTAGGTGGTGGTGGTGGTGGTGGGGGGGGGGGGGCAGTGCATTCGAAAAAAGCCACACATGCAACCTCCTCAAAGAAGGGCCTGAGTCGAGATTCAAACCAAGAAACTCTTGACTGTGAGGCAAACGTGATTAACACCACTTCATAATTCTACAATACAAAAATGCATTTGTACAAATATAGGCTTCCACCTAAATATACATAACATAATCTACAGTATGATGTCTCTCAGGCAGAAAGTTGCAAATACCCGGAAACCTAATCCAGGGAATGAAACCGTTGCAATGGGATTCTTATTGTAATACTGTATATTAATCACATCCATAACATACATCCATTAACTTAGAATTGATGCATCTCTAAAAGCAGGCTTTTCATTTTTGGTCAGATCTTGAGAAGGCTGTCCTTGCTTTTATTCCATCAAGGGTTGATTATTGTAACACACTGAATTTAAGGTTGAGGCAAAAAGCCATCTCACAGCTACTACAAATGCTGTAGGTTTTCTATTACCAAAGAAGAACATAGGACAGATCATATCTGTCCCAATTAGGCCACTCTTCACTGGTTACATTCTACATTCAATCTTACGATTGATTTTAGGACATTAGGTAAAACCACATTTCATGGCTCTGCTACATTACTCCACTATGAGACAGGATCCAGCCTCATATCCTCAGTCTGACACTTAACACATGGCCATGCTTTGAGTTTCTCATTTAGAAAAAGTACTTTTTTTCTCTTTATCTCCCCCCCCCCCCCCATCTTTTTGTCTGGGTGGAGTATTTATTGAGTAATTATGAACAGTTCCAACAACCAGTCAGTGTTAGCACAAAACCTTCAGAGAGACAGACCTCTGAGAAAAAGAAAAAAAATGTCAGCAAACGCCTACTAGAAAAGCTGGAATTTATTAGAGGTTAGTGGAATACATTTTAAAAGGTGGAAGGAAGTGTGCTGACTCCTATTTAACGTGAGCTTGAATATGATTTTGTTATTCTGAACACAGCCCCATGCCTCATGCACCCACATTTTCTCAGTTGTTTAAACAGTTTACAAAGTATCATTCCTTGTGAAAATTGTTTCGATGTTTTCGTTTCCTTCAATCGAGTTGTATGTGTTTTAGGTCACATTAATGGTGAAAAAATTATACACACTGCATAACTGCAAAAACGTGTGCAGCTGAAAACTCAATTGTTAGTTTTTTCTTTGCACATTGAACCCATTAAACTAGATGATGGCAGCCAGTACTTTCAGCAAGTCTTCGGTCAACAAGCGGCATCCTGGTTAACACCTCCACCTCACAGTGGTGAGGTCATGGCTTCAATTCCAGGCCCCGGGCTTCCTGTGTCAAATTACCCCTGTTCATCCCGTACCTGCATGGGTTTCTCCAGGTACTCTTGCTCCCACATTACAAAAACATGCATGAGAGGTTAATTGAATACTCTAAACCCCAAGAGTTCAGTGAATCGGTCTCAGGGGTTTGACGGACCCTCCATGGAGATTAAGACACACCCAACTCAAAATGTCAATTAGTTATGACACACCCACTGCAGATGATCACATAACATTGTTTGTCCAATCAGTGCTGTGGGAAATTTAGTTCACTCAGTCGTCAACGCGTCACTGTAGTGATAGTACATTTGGTGATTTTTAAAAAATACATGCTAACTACAGTGTAACCTCAGAAATAAGACCACCTATGTTTCTGCTCAAGGTGGTCTTATTTTCGGGGTGGTCTGATTTCTGAAGTGGCATGCAGTAATGATATTGCAGAAGTAATGTGGCTCACATGCAACAATATACTGTAGCGTCATGTACACACAATGAGTAATAAATGATGGATTGTAGATGTATTTATTATATTATAGATCTACATATTATAGATGTCCTCTCCGTGAGCCGTCACCTTACCGTGGTGGAGGGGTTTGTGTGTCCCAATGATCCTAGGAGCTAAGTTGTCTGGGGCTTTATGCCCCTGGCAGGGTCACCCATGGCAAACAGGTCCTAGGTGAGGGACCAGACAAAGCACGACTCACAAAAGCCCCTTATGAAAAATAAAATCGATGGTACTCAGTTTCCCTTGCCCGGACACGGGT
Source organism: Hippocampus zosterae (assembly GCF_025434085.1). Classification (NCBI taxonomy): domain Eukaryota; kingdom Metazoa; phylum Chordata; class Actinopteri; order Syngnathiformes; family Syngnathidae; genus Hippocampus; species Hippocampus zosterae. The sequence goes on along the minus strand of NC_067461.1, from coordinate 21,330,874 downwards.
CACCGGGGCCCCCCTCTGGAGCCAGGCCTGGAGGTGGGGCTCGTTGGCGAGCGCCTGGTGGCCGGGCCTACACCCATGGGGCCCGGCCGGGCTCAGCCCGAAGAGACAACGTGGGTCCCCCTTCTCATGGTCTCACCACCCGTGGGAGGGGTCAAAGGGGTCAGGTGCAATGCGAGCTGGGCGGCAGCCAAAGGCGGGGACCCTGGCGGTCCGATCCTCGGCTGCAGAAGCTAGCTCTTGGGACATGGAATGTCACCTCTCTGGCAGGGAAGGAGCCCGAACTGGTGTGTGAGGCAGAGAAGTTCCGACTGGATATAGTCGGACTTGCCTCCACACACAGCCTAGGTTCTGGTACCAGTCCTCTCGAGAGGGGTTGGACTCTCTTTCACTCTGGAGTTGCTCACGGTGAGAGGCGCAGAGCAGGTGTGGGCATACTTATTGCCCCCCGGCTCAGTGCCTGTACATTGGGGTTCACACCGGTGGACGAGAGGGTTGCATCCCTCCGCCTGCGGGTGGGGGGACGGGTCCTGACTGTTGTTTGTGCATATGGACCAAACAGCAGCTCAGCATACCCACCCTTTTTGGAGTCCTTGGAGGGTGTGCTGGAGAGTACTCCTGCTGGGGACTCCCTTGTTCTACTGGGGGACTTCAATGCTCACGTGGGCAATGACAGTGAGACCTGGAGGGGCGTGATTGGGAGGAACGGCCCCCCCGATCAGAACTCGAGTGGTGTTTTGTTATTGGACTTCTGTGCTCGTCACTGACTGTCCATAACGAACACCTTGTTCAAACATAAGGGTGTCCACATGTGCACTTGGCACCAGGCGATGATCGACCTTGTGGTCGTGTCATCGGATTTGCGGCCGCATGTTCTGGACACTCGGGTAAAGAGAGGGGCGGAGCTGTCAACTGATCACCACCTGGTGGTGAGTAGGCTCCGATGGTGGGGGAAGATGCCGGTCCGTCCTGGCAGACCCAAACGTATTGTGAGGGTTTGTTGGGAGCGTCTGGCGGAATCCCCTGTCAGAAGGAGTTTCAACTCCCACCTCCGACAGAGCTTTTCCCATGTTCCGGGGGAGACGGGGGACATTGAGTCCGAGTGGACCGTGTTCCGTGCCTCTATTGTTGAGGCGGCCAATCTGAGTTGTGGCCGTAAGGTGGTTGGTGCCTGTCGTGGCGGCAACCCTCGTACTCGCTGGTGGACCCCAGCAGTAAGGGATGCCGTCAAGCTGAAGAAGGAGTCTTATCGAGCCTTTATGGCCTGTGGGACCCCAGAGGCAGCTGACGGGTACCGACTGGCCAAGCGGAACGCAGCTTTGCTGGTCGCCGAGGCAAAAACCCGAGCATGGGAAGAGTTCGGTGAGGCCATGGAAGCCGACTTCCGGATGGCTTCGAGGAAATTCTGGTCCACCATCCGACGTCTCAGGAGGGGGGAACCGTGTGCCCCACTAACACTGTGTACAGTGGGGATGGGGCGCTGGTGACTTCGACTCGGGACGTTGTGAACCGGTGGGCAGAGTACTTCGAAGACCTCCTCAACTCCACCAACATGCCTTCCTTGGAGGAAGCTGAGCCTGGGGACTCTGAGGTGGGCTCTCCTATCTCTGTGGTTGAATTCACCGATGTGGTTAAAAAGCTCCTCGGTGGCAAGGCCCCAGGGGTGGATGAGATCCGCCCAGAGTTCTTCAAGGTTCTGGATGTTGTGGGGCTGTCCTGGTTGACACGCTTCTGCAACATCGCGTGGTCAACGGGGAGAGTGCCTCTGGATTGGCAGACCGGGGTGGTAGTCCCTCTTTTTAAAAAGGGGGAGCGGAGGGTGTTTTCCAACTACAGAGGGATCACACTCCTCAGCCTCCCTGGTAAGGTCTATTCAGGGGTGCTGGAGAGGAGGGTCCGTCAGGAAGTCGAGCCTCAGATTGAGGAGGAGCAGTGTGGTTTTCGTCCCGGCCGTGGAACAGTGGACCAGCTCTACACCCTTAGCAGGGTTCTCGAGGGTATGTGGGAATTCGCCCAACCAGTCTACATGTGTTTTGTGGACTTGGAGAAGGCGTTTGACCGTGTGCCTCGGGGAGTTCTGTGGGGGGTGCTTCGTGGGTATGGAGTACCGAACCCCCTGATACGGGCTGTTCGGTCACTATACCACCGATGTCAGAGTTTGGTTCGCATTGCCGGCAGTAAGTCGGAATCGTTTCCAGTGAGGGTAGGACTCCGCCAAGGCTGCCCTTTGTCACCGATTCTGTTCATAACCTTCATGGACAGAATCTCTAGGCGCAGCCGAAGCGTTGAGGGGGTCCGTTTTGGTGGCCTCAGTATTGCATCCCTGCTTTTTGCAGATGATGTGGTGCTGTTGGCTCCTTCAAACAGGGCTCTCCAACTCTCACTGGAGCGTTTCGCACCCGAGTGTGAAGCGGTTGGGATGAAAATCAGCACCTCCAAATCTGAAACCATGGTCCTCAGTCGGAAAAGGGTGGAGTGCCCCCTCCGGGTCGGGGGGGAGATCTTGCCCCAAGTGGAGGAGTTTAAGTATCTTGGGGTCTTGTTCACGAGTGAGGGCAGGAGGGAGCGAGAGATCGACAGGCGGATCGGTGCAGTGTCTGCTGTGATGCGGACGTTGTATCGGTCTGTCGTGGTGAAGAAGGAGCTGAGCCAAAGGGCGAAGCTCTCAATTTACCGGTCGATCTACGTTCCAACCCTCATCTATGGTCACGAGCTATGGGTCGTGACCGAAAGAACGAGATCCCGGATACAAGCGGCCGAAATGAGTTTTCTCCGCAGGGTGTCCGGGCTCTCCCTTAGAGATAAGGTGAGAAGCTCGGTCATCCGGCAGGGGCTCAGAGTCGAGCCGCTTCTCCTCCACATCGAGGGGAGCCAGATGAGGTGGCTTGGGCATCTGATTCGGATGCCTCCTGAACGCCTCCCTGGTGAGGTGTTCCGGGCATGTCCCACCGGGAGGAGACCCCGAGGAAGACCCAGGACACGCTGGAGAGACTATGTCACCCAGCTGGCCTGGGAACGTCTCGGGATCCCCCGGGGAGAGCTGGAAGAAGTAGCTAGGGAGAGGGACGTCTGGGCTTCCCTGCTAAAGCTGTTGCCCCCGCGACCCGGTCCCGGATAAGCGGTAGAAGATGGATGGATGGATGGATATTATAGATGTCACAGGGATCATACCCTCTTGTGAGTTGAGGTAGCCGCTGTTTCCAAGCATGGACTGTCTCAGGATCTACGCTGGCTCGCTCTCCTGACAGCTTAGCGCCTCCAATGTTGTGCCTTGTTTTGAAACGATCCAGCCAACCGTTGGACGCTTTAAAGACTTCGTCCTTTTTAAGCTCCTTCGTGTATTCTCGTGCCTGTTCCTGGATCATCTGTCCGCTGATAGGGATATTCTGGCTGCGCGCTTTCTGAAACCATCGCCAAGTTAGCTCGTCCACGTCGTCGTAGTCACTTCGGTAGCACAGGCGTTTTCTAGAAGAGCTAGCGTTTGCTTGGTATGCATCTAGCAGCTCGCGTTTCTTCTTCAAAATGGTTTGGATTTGAGTTTTTCCAACTCCAAACCGCTCAGCCAATGTTCGCTGGCTCGATTCTGGCTGCTCACTGGCTCGAATAACTTCAATTTTCTGTTGTAGGGTCAAATCAATTCTCTTCTTGCTTGCTGCCATTTTCACAACCGGGCCGCAATTATGAGGCAATAGCTTCCTGGGACCGGATATCGCGGTCGCAATTCTGAATTCCGGGGTGGTCTCCTTTCTGGGGTTTCAATACAATACAATACAATACATAGGCGTTCTATTTGGGACTGTACAAAACCGGTCGTATTTTTAAGGTGGTCGTTTAAATGAAGTGGTCGCATAGCGGGGTTTCACTGTATTGTCGAGCAAAAAAAGAAAGTGGTCGTACGAATATATACAACATGGATTCACATGCATCAGGGACCGTGATGGGAATCATGGTTTGTCATGCCAAGTTGAGCAACTCAAAACTGAAGGAACACTCATTCACGAATGAAGGGTTCTGTGAATGTGCATATGAGCTGATTGGATTCGGTACCTCCAACAAGGTTAAGAACTTCGAAAGTGTCCCTCAGTGTGATTGTGAGTGTGAATGTTTGTTCGTCTATGTGTGCTCTGCGATTGGCTGGCAACAAAGCGGTTTAGAATTCGGATGGATTTTTTTATATATATATATATATATATATATATATATATATATATATATATATATATATATATATATATATATATATATATATATATATAGTGTTAAAGGGCAGAGGAAAGCCGTTGTAGTGGATGTAGCGATCCCAAGTGATGGAAACATCAGAAAGAAGGAACAGGAGAAACTCGAGAAATACCAAGGGCTGGAAGGTAAAGGTGACAGTCGTGCCTGTGGTGGTCGGAGCACTCGGGGCAGTGACCCCCAAACTAGAAGAGTGGTTGTAAAGATCCCGGGAACAACATCGGACATCTCAGTCCAGAAATGTGCAGTGCTGGGAACAGCAAGGATACTGCGCAGAACCCTCAAGCTTCCTGGCCTCTGGGAGAGGACCCGAGCGGAGTGAGGGATGAACCGCACCCGAGGGGGGGTGAGACGAGGATTTACACACACACACACACACACACACACACACACACACGCACACCCACAAACACTTATTCAGTAACATTGAGCGGTTCGAGTTGTCCCTGTCGCACCACCCATCGAAAGTGATTCTTCTGCTGATACCAGTTTGAAACCACAGTGTCAAGAAAAGCAATGTTCCCATTGAAAGCACACCTGGCCAAGTTTGAAAACATGACTAGGATATTTTAATTAGGTGCAATTAGAGATGGTGACCATACATCGACCAAGAAAGCGCCCCCGCCTGCTCTTTAGACTGGAAAGAGAAAAAAAGATGCACTAATTAGCCCGAAGGCTACTTTTATTCATGTGACCTGTTGAGACCCCACACAAGCTGTTTCATGTCACAGCCAATCCACCAATGGGAATTCATTTAAGAGAGGGGCTCCGTGTTGACGTAAACAGACGCCGTCACTTTCACACAAACGAGATGAGTTCTGTGTATGAGGCTTGAACGAGCAGTACGTACAAAAATTGCAACAGGTGACTGTCCTTTAAGCACTAAAAATGTGCGTGGTTCCAAGACAGTGCAACCTAAGTACTTTATTGTCCACATTTTCCTCATTAATTCAGTTGATAGATTTTTTATGCCCCTTCAAGTAACCCTGGCACCAAACTTCAATTTAAAGATTTGGGTAACATTTTAAGGAATTGAACATACTTTGTCGGGAATACATGCAATCGGAAGACTACCGGAAATCTGTCAGGGGTGACCCCACCTCCCTCTTACACGATGGAAACCACCGCTTTAAACAGACATTCAGTGTTACTCTTCAGCGATAAATTAGCTACCAACACTTTTCATCCAGCCCAATTTCATGTGCCATTTATGTCAATTAGACCAGAGTGGCCTGGCTACATTTTCATGTCAGTTCCAGCAGCATTTTTTTAAAGTGTGTAGACACCCTGCTGTTGTAACCTTCGGTCCTCTGCACCCCCCCCCCCCAAAAAAAAGTATAAAATAATGTCCCTATTTTAGCCATCTTATATGACAAGAGAATGTCCACGAGAAGGCTGTAGTTCACCATTATTGGCACTTTGTAACTCAAAAGGGTTTGTGGTCTTTTAATGTTTCTTAAGGTTATGCTCAAACTGTTGCTCCAGGTGAGATCATTCTGCTCTGGTATGCCTGTATTATTAAAAGGGGGATGATTGCCCTTTTGAATCATCTTTCTTTTTAATGTATGTATTTCTTTTCTAAAGACACAACAATGAGTGTGTCAAGGAAAATAAAAACTCCAAGCGAACAACCAGCATGTTGCAAAAGGAAGCTATTCTTTTTCATCCAGGCGGAGGTGACAACTCAGTACATATGAGAAAACAATTTAAGAATAGCGTGCTTGCGAACACACAAATAATTGCAGTTATTTTAATTTTATTCTATTTTTTTTGTGTCTGTCCTATTTTGATTCCCATTTAGTCACATTCAGTATATTGTGGTTAAAAAAAATTCAGCCCTGTCAAAATTAACTAATGAATGTGCGAAATTCTGAGTATCTTCTAAATGCTGCTCGGTTGCAGGTGTAAATAACGGCCTCCAACTGGCACAAGTGATGGGATTTTAAAATTAAAAAACGTCTAAGGAGAGCCGTGTGGAAAAAATAACATTCTCTTGATAATGTTAATTTCTCTGGATTTGCGTATCAACTACATGTTGATTATATATTCATTTGCCCAGTCGTTTATTTATTAATTTTTTGTTCCGGAGTCTGTGTCCCCAAGGGAACCCTTCGGTTGAATTGAGCTGTATCCAAGGTTATGACAATCATTTGGTTCATTAAAATAAGCATACCAACACATCAACCTCTGGGTCTCATTAATCCTTTGCAAAAAAACAAAAGAGTACAATACATGCTTGAAAACACTTTTGTGACTTTGCTATGATGGAATTATGTCAAACGGTTATTTATGAATCTTTATGTAATATGCGAGTCAATGTTGTATCGATTGCTGTGATCGGAACATATTTGGGAGAGTGTCACTGTAAAAGAGTTACAAGGTTGCACGGAAACTCATGTTAGTTGACCTGCATTATGAAGGAAATGTGTGTGTGTGTGTGTGTGCGTGCGTGTGTGTGTGTGTGTGTGTGTGTGTGTGTGTGTGTGTGTGTGTGTGTGTGTGTGTGTGTGTGTGTGTGTGTGTGTGTGGATGTCCTCTAAATACATAAAGCTCTGCTTCAGTTGCCTCAAGTTAGGTTTTATTGTTTTGTATATATAACACTTGCTGTGAAATAGTGTTGGAAAAATATATCATCAATAATTATTTTTCCAGATATAGGCATCGGTGTTTGATATACTTTAGTCAAAAACATTTAGTCAATATTTATATTTTGCTGTTAATCAAATAGCACATGCTTAAACGATTGTGTGCATATTCGTTCCATCAAATAAACATACGTAATAAATTCATTTAAATCAAGTGAGGCAAAGTTCTAAAATTCACATTGTTGTTTCTGCATTTCAAAACACAGACATTTTTAAGTTCAAATGATATAATGATAATGCGCGGATCAAACTCTGAGGAAACGTTGAGTGGAAATGAGATTAGCAATAGGAAAACAAAGTAAAAGCGTGCAGCATATACTGAAAAAATGGTGTGTTGAAATTACTTCATTAAGTGTTTGCAGAAAAGTCTGGATCCAGATACATTTTTAAATTGATGTATAATCCACTTTCAAAATGTATCTGGCTCCACAGGATTTTTATTTTGTACATTCAACAAAAATTTCAGTGTATTTAAAAAAATGTGGGGATGATGTGTGTCATATTATTTGACATATTTTTACTGTCTGTTTCAGAAAAAAATTAACAAGTAAAATTGGTGGCCTACATTGTTGATAAATAGCATTTGTTAGACCAACACCATTTTTTTGACATTGACTCCTCGTGTAGGATAGGCTGTTTATGTTTGGATGCAAGGATGCGAAAATATTTCCATTTCAAAACAATGCCGAGCCCAAAGGTTTGTTGGGCTTTTGTGAACCAATCACAAACAGAATTACTTACAACACAAGGATTCAGACATCACCCCACCGAAAGAGTGTATATAGCCGTTTTCTAATACAGATGACATTTCATGTCATCCATTTTAAATGTCCATGTGAACAACACTTTTCATTCATCTGTGAAATTTACTTAGCTTGTTTTCACCATAAAAATGTTGTTGAATTTGCTCATTTAATTGATTAACGACAGCAAAGCTACAAAATAACATTTATGTCATTTTGTCGAGTGGTTGCACAAAATAAAATAATCTGAATCCAGATACATTTTAAAGTAGATGTATCGTCTACTGGAGTGGTCTGGCTGGGTACATTTTTATGTCAGTTGCAGCAGCATTTTTTTTCTCAGTATAATAATAATAATAATAATAATAATAATAATACATTTTATTTATAAGCGCCTTTCAAGACACCCAAGGACACTTTACAATAACAAAAACAATTAAACACAACACGGGTTGATTTGTAGACTATACACGTTGAATTTACTACATACATCGATTTAAAAATGTATGTAATGGAGCGAGATGATTTTATTTTGTGCAACCACCTGGCGAACTCAAATTCAACATCGGGTTTGTTTCCGGTGTATCATCAGTGTTTAGAGCATACGATATTTATTAATCTAGTTCTAATCAGTGATGCAGTAATTCACTGCGTCAAATAGCAATTTATATTCCAATCGCACTTGACAAATGACAGACGAACGCTAATGGGACCATGCGTATGTAATTTTATTTCGACGCCAATGGAGCTATTGGAGGTTACTGGGACAAGTATTCACGGCTATCACTGAGGATAATGTATTTTTTTTCACTGACGCTAAAGTTGCGTTGAACTTCGATAAAGTCAAAGAGGGATTTCATCCATGTGATGAGTGAGGAGTCGAAGCCGCATGTTGCGACTATCTGTGATTTAATTCAATTACTTATACGGGAACTCGACTCTTAGAGACTGTTTCAATTCCATGGGTACATTGAGCGTACTGCGTAGTGCGCTTCAACGTGTTTTTTTTTAAATAAATCTTTTTGATGAGGATGTCACAAAGGGAACGCGAAAGAGCATTGCGAGACACTTCCTATTTCCGCGTCTCCTACTGTCACCCAAACGTGCCGCTCCCATGGTAACGAAAAAACTGCAGTTTGACTGAGGACCACACGACAGCCGTACAATGTCTGCTTTCGTCAACTGTCTTTCTGAAGAAGACCAGGAGTTCTACGAAATCAAAAACGCAGCTGCGGAGTTTTACCGGGCGAACAGAGTGCCCGAGGAGCTTGAGAAAGCCCTGGGAGAGCTTTTCTTCCAGAACCCCGAGGACGTCCACGGTTACCTGGTGCATTAAACTTTACTTCCTGATATTTAGCATACGTAGACAGTATTCAGCCAACCTTATTTTATGTACGCACTTTTCTTTTATTGTTAATTCGGTGACGTACAAAACGAGCTACAACGGTATGTTTACGTGAATTTACAGGCGGCGAAGGCCTATTTATGTAGCCTATACATTCTGATTTTCTGTGCGTAATGCATATTTAAGAGAACAGTCCACAGAAATTACTGTCGCTGTATTTGACGTAAAATGTTTAAAAAATATTAGGTATAGCAATCACTTGAACGGGACCTTAATATTTCAAGTTCATACAATACCTTAATCCCCTTTTGTTTTTACAGGTTAGACATATTTTAGTGCTTTCTACATGCGTTGTCCTCGGGGAGGACGTTAAGCATATCGTGGTAGAAGTGAGAAAATTTTAAATCACAATTTTAGAACCATGATACTTAAATAATTCCACAGCCACGATAAAATTCACACTTTATTCCAACACCATCATTGCCCACAACAACAACAAAATCTGATTAGTTTATCACGCATCTTTCTTTACTATTTACAGTATGTTCATTATTTGCATCTATGTGTTCTGTGCATGCATTTTCTATTTGTATTTGCTGTACTCTTCCTGAATATTCATATTTGAATGAGTTTTCCCCAATCACTGACTCCCTAGGCAAACTATTTCACAAACCGCTCATCGCAACCACTTATCAGCCGATTGAATGGAAAGGAGGTCTATGATTCAAGAGGGCAACTGTGTGCTGAGGCTGAAGTGTTTTGCATCATCTGCAATAAGGAAAAGGTAAAACTCAATAAATAAGACACAATGCCTTAAAATATTGCACCCCATCCCGATTTCCGAGTCTTTGCATATTTCTCAAATTTAAATGTTCAGTTTATCACGCTAGTTTTTATACTTCACAAAGATAACCTAAGTTCAGTTATTATAAAGTGCAGTTTCGCAATGATCGCAAAAAAACCCTCAGAACCTTTTGGCCCAATGTTGATAAAATAATTGCTCCCTGAACCTAATGTATAGTAACTGCTTCTTCCACCCTTGGCCGCAATCATTTAAATCAAGAGTCCTTTGCATCCATGTGGAAGGATTCTACTCCAAAACTTCTCTTTTTTTTGTTGTTGTTGTTTTTTTTTTTGTTTTAAGCCACTTAGTGGTCGATTTGCGGGTGAGCTCTAGGTCATTCTCCTGCAGCCTAATCCACCAGCACTTGAGATTGAGGGGGAGAGGGTGGGGGGGGGGGGGGGGGATTGACGTCCAGCCATTTGTCTGTAATATTTCCTAGTAGACAAGAGAAATAACTGCTCATTTCATCACAGCAATTTATCCAGGACTTGAAATAGCAAACCAACTATCATACTACCACAACCATATTTGACTGGTGGCATGGTGTTCAGTAGAGATGGGTGTGTAAATTTGGTCGGTCTGCCACCTGTTTGTCATCGTCGGACCATCATTATTTTAACCACGCTTCCATCAAAGCTAAATTACAATTAGTCACCACTATTTTAGAAGGTCAGACCTTGATTGATTGATTGATTGATTGATTGATTTGATTTTTAAAGGATTTTAGATTCTTCTTCTTTGGGGACGTGGCACAAGGATGCACATTTCTTCACACGCCAGTTTACATGGGCATATACTTTGAGCCCGATTAGAAATAAAACACAGGAGTGCAAGTACAATTTATGTGCCAATGAACATGTGCCAGCAGGTGGTGTTTTGAACCCGAGGTTTTGCTTCATTCTTTCACGTGAAGGGTTCAAGTTCTCTGGTGTATGTTTTATTATTATTATTATTATTTGTATTTTTGTTTTTGACGTTTATGATTTCTTGCAGCCAATTGGGAGTTGTAAACAAGCCGTTTTGTTTCACGACTTTAACGAAGAATCAAACACTAGTAGCTGGGTTTACTGGAGCTATGTATTTGGATTCGAATATATCCGAGTGACGTAACTAGTTTTAATTTTATCAGCGATTTTTAAATTAAGTCTCAGGTTTTGTTTTAATCGCGCCTGTTCGATTAAAAAACAAAATCATATTTAGTCAACCTCAGCCTGTTTTTTCAAGTTTTACTTGAAGTAGAGCATTTTAGCCTTTATTTTGATCAAAGAAAACATCATTTTATTCGTCTGGTTTTAGTCAGCCAAAACTGTGAACATTTGACCCTTTTACATTTTTTTTGTGCACCGATAATGTTGAACATTTCCATCTGATCAAAAATGATTTCACAGAACATTTTCTTTCATCTTTTTGGTGAAAAACAACACAATTTTAATGAATACATCCAGAAATTGAGCATTTTTTGTCAAAGTTTGCATATTTATTCTATTTCGATATAGTCCGTTTCAAACTCATACTAAAATCATAACTATGCCATTTTATGCAAAAATAATTGCAGGCATTTTTATGTTCGTACACATTTATTTCGATTAATACTGATGCCAATTCAAATCAAATGTCCCTGTGATGGTTCTGTGAAGACAAGCATTTTACCAAATAAATACATCGGATTGCAAACTCCTGTCCCGGTTATGTGGTTACCCTGCTATGGGAAGTCATTTGAAGTAAGTTTGGCTGGCTTTTCGGTGTGCTTTCAGCTGAATATGATTACCGTCGAACCTCGTTACAACGTACTTTGAGGAACATAATGCATCTGTACATTATAATGATAGTTTGTCAACATTTCCAATAAAATAGCCATCAACTACAATTTCTGATAAAGTATGAACATTTATTGATGTAAAAACATGACCATGTAATGCAGTATAATCATGTTTAGCAAAAGAAAAGTGTCTTCTCCAGTTTAATCGTTGACTTTGCCAATTCGTAGTCTCTGATGAGCTTTGTCTGGGAGACTCTTTCGAAAGTAGACAATTTCCGCCTTCGTAGGCAGCGAGATTTACTCCCATAGACGATGCAACAGCTTTGATCGCAAGCTGCACTTACAGACTCCTGATCGTGAACAACTTCCGGTGATGCAGGTCATGCGCAACCGTAGTTTAAAGGTGATTTTTTAAAAATAGTATTTGTGAAAGTGAGACTCATAGGATGCTACGGGTGCAGTGTGCACTAACACAAAAATACATCATATGAGACACACAAATGTTTTTGGTTGGGTTTTTTTTTTCTCTCAACACCCCTCGCGATTGACTTGGGACCAGTCCGCGAGCTACCGGTCGATCACGATCGACGTATTGGGCACCCTTGCTCTAAATTGTCCCGAGGTGTCATTTGGAGTGCAAATACATGTAGTGTTTTGTTTTTGTGTGCCCTGCAATTGGCTGGCAACCAGTTCAGGGTCTACTCCACTTACTGCTCATAGATGGCTGGGATAGGCTCCAGCATACCCACGATAAATCAGTTCAGAAAATGGAGGCATGTACGTTGAGGAACATTGTCCTTTCAACTGTTCGACTATTTTCACACAAAGTTGTTCACAAAGTCGTGAACATGTCTCTTTCCTTGTGAATGACTGAGAAATTCATGCAAGCTCCTTCTATAGCTCCTTTTATACCCAATCATGGCGCCCACCTGTTCCCAGTGAGCCTGCTCAGCTGTGGGATGTTCCAAACAAGTGTTTGATGAGCTTTTATCAGTCTTTTTTGCCAACGGTCCGCGCTTTTTTGGAATATGTTGCAGCCATACAATTCTTATGTGCATTGCTAAAAACAAAGTTTATCAGTTTAATTATTTAACATTTTGTCTTCGTAGGGTATTCAATTGAATCTAGGTTGAACATGATGTGCAAATCATTGATTTTTATTGATGTTCAACACAGCGTCCCAACTTCATTTTAATTGGGTTTGTACGGTACGAGTTACTGCTATTGTTTGGTGCGTTGAAATGTTTTTATGGATGTTTGGAAGCCCTGCTGTGTCAGTGGTCATTGAACGCACCACGAGTCTGAGAACTGCCGAACACGAGTGAGAAGAATACTTGCTTTCCGGAAAGTTCCATGCAGCTATTGATTGTAAAATAAAAGCACTTTTTTTTTTTCCAAACCTTAAATGAATACAAGCAAGTCAAGTCCCACCACTTTGAGTCAATGTGTGCGCGGTCTCGAGGCACGGGATACAATTTTTTCCAGGGGTAACTTTTGGCACAACAGCTGATTACCCGAGAAGGAGGAGGCGACAGACAGGATTTGAGAAGGACATACCGCATTGCCCCGAATATAAGACGGCCCTGATTATAAGACAACCCCCTTTTTTTCAAGACTCAAATTTCAAAAAATACTTTTTCAACACCAAATTATTATTTTTTTTACATAAAATAATTACAGTACATCTGAAACAAATGATTTTAACAATGTATTTGAGAGAAAAAGCTTGTTATTTTGCCTCATTCAAATCTCAATATCTGAACATTTAAATCCGTAAACTAAAGTGCAATCACATTTGTAAATGAATGGCTTCTGGTGTTTGAAATGTAAATTACATCATAACTTCTACTCATCTGCCGGTTACCCTGGCCGATCTTCGACCCACTTTTCTCCAGATTGTCGCTACATTTCTCTATTTTCTGTTATCTCTTCTCTTTTCTTTCTTACCGCTATTTTTTATTTTTCTTCTTTGTGCTACCTTTATTTGTAATTTTATTCTTCGTGACAGCGGTTTACTTTGGCATGGGGAGTCAAGTTCAGCATTTGCGTCAATGATATCTGGCGTCATCTAGCGTTGTGAATGGGTATAACGTCTAGACCCCGAATATAAGACGATCCCCGCTTTTTCAGTCTTACTGTATTTCAATATTTCAATGCAAAAAACACCATCTTAAATTCGGGTCAATACGGTAGATTTTACCCCAGTCTTTATTTAAATAACAATATTTTCAATCTCATCTTCCTTAGTCCATGAAACTGCACTCAGTTGTTGTTTAGTAATGGAGGTTTAGTCTCGTCTAGTTTTCATCCAGTGAAAATGCCTTAACGAAAACATTTTCATTTCGTTTTCGCGAACAGCCCAGTGTGTCATGATATACAATACAATACATGCTGATTTATATAGCGCTTTCACAACAGCGGCAGCTGTAACAAAGCGCTTTACAAAACAGTGAACATAAAGTAAAATAATAAACACAACACATAACATAAAACACGGACAGTCGTGCAGTCCTAACCACTTTTCCGTCACACGCTTTGTTGTTTGAAGCGGTTTGAGATGAAAGAGGAGAGAATCAAAGTGTCCTTTAACCAGTGGATCAGAGACGTCATGCTCAAAACGTGCACACGTCGGCTACAAGCTAAGTGTCAAAGTCAACAAGAAGCTGTAGCATTCATTGACGGAAAAAGAGATTGGTTCACTTCTCCTGTCCCATGGAAATCCATTTCAATTCCAAGCGGCGACTCACGGTTCCAAATACGCATCGGCGCTCTTCGCCAACGCTCCTCTCTCCTCATCCTCAACTTCAGCAGCCATCCATCCAGCCGCACCAACGCCAACTGTCCAACAGCGCTGACATAGCCACTGAACAAATCGGGGTTGTGAAAAATGCTGCCCATTACTGGCGCAAAAAACACAAGCGCCCCAGGTCTGTCCAGCACCGACAGTCAATGGCGCCGACATTCCTCCCAATCAAAATCTGTGCTGGTACAGGCGTGCTGCCGAGAAGGCGCAACCACCAAGCACAGATACTGCTCCTTTGACGAATGTCGTGGCCAAAAAGGGCTGAAAACAGTCCATATCAGGTCCACACAATGAAACAACAAACAACATGTGACAAAACAAAAGACAAAAACAGCAAAAAAGAACAAAAAAGCAAGGCTCTTGAAGAGCACTTGCCGAAGGCTGCCTACTCGGGCGCCATCTTGGAAATATATATATATATATATATATATATATATATATATGTGTATATGTATATATATTATATAATATATATGTATATATATGAGCACTCCATGAGCGCCTAGCAGTACAAATGAACCAGCTGCTGAGGGATGGGACTCACCCAGAATGGCTAACCGCAGGGCGAACGATCCTGATCATGAAGGATCCCTCGAAGGGTGCAGTTCCATCCAACTATCGGCCAATAACCTGTCTCTCCACAACATGGAAGCTCATGTCAGGCATCATTGCGGCTAAGATAAGTGGACACATGGATCAATACATGAGCGAAGCACAGAAGGGCATTGGTAGAGACACCAGAGGAGCCAAACATCAGCTCCTGGTTGACAGAACAGTCGCACAAGACTGCAGGTCCCGACGTACCAACCTGTGCACAGCTTGGATTGATTACAAGAAAGCCTATGACTCGATGCCACATACATGGATCACTGAATGCTTGGAGTTGTATAAGGTGAACAGGACCCTAAGAGCCTTCATTGCAAACTCGATGAGGATGTGGAAAACCACACTTGAAGCCAATGGCAAGCCACTTACCCAAGTGTCCATCAAATGTGGCATATACCAAGGTGATGCACTCTCCCCACTGCTGTTCTGCATAGGACTGAACCCCCTAAGCCAAGTAATCACCAAGACAGGCTATGGATACCGCCTCAGAAATGGAGCTACAATCAGTCACCTCCTCTACATGGATGACATAAAGCTGTATGCTAAGAGCGAAAGGGACATAGATTCCCTGATCCACACAACCAGGATCTACAGCAGCGACATCGGGATGTCATTCGGGCTTGAGAAATGTAGTCGGATGGTGACTCGGAGAGGAAAGGTAGTCCGCACTGATGGGGTCTCACTCCCAGAAGGAACAATAGCAGACATTGAGGACAGCTACAAGTACCTTGGTATACCACAAGCCAATGGCAACCTCGAACTGGCAACAAGGAAAGCGGCTACGGCCAAATATCTCCAGCGAGTGAGGCAAGTCCTAAGAAGCCAGCTCAATGGCAAGAATAAGACCCGGGCAATAAACAGCTATGCCCTGCCAGTGATCAGATACCCTGCAGGAATAATAAGGTGGCCAAAGGAAGAGATTCAGACCACGGACGTTAAGACCCGAAAGCTCCTAACCATGCATGGAGGGTTCCATCCCAAATCCAGCACCCTGAGACTGTACGCAAGCCGAAAGGAAGGAGGCCGGGGACTAGTGAGTGTGAGAGCCACTGTCCAGGATGAAACATCCAAGCTCCATGAATACATCAAGGAGAAGGCTCCAACGGATGACGTACTCAGAGAATGTCTCAGACAATGGGGAACAGAAGATGAGGCGCTGAAAGAGGGACCATCATGGGAGGACAAGCCCCTACACGGGATGTACCACCGGACCATAACTGAAGTGGCTGATCTCAAGAAGTCCTGTCAGTGGCTAGAGAGGGCTGGCCTGAAGGACAGCACAGAGGCACTCATCCTGGCTGCTCAGGAACAGGCCTTGAGCACCAGAGCCATCGAGGCCCAGATATACCACACCAGACAAGACCCAAGGTGTAGGTTGTGCAAAGAGGCACCTGAGACGATCCAACACATAACTGCAGGGTGTAAGATGCTGGCAGGGAAAGCCTACATGGAACGCCATAACCAGGTGGCTGGCATAGTCTACCGAAACATCTGTGCGGAGTATGGACTGGAAACCCCAAGGTCAAAATGGGAAACACCTCCGAAGGTGGTGGAGAATGACAGAGCGAAGATCCTGTGGGACTTCCAGATCCAGACTGACAAGATGGTAATGGCGAACCAACCAGATATCGTGATCATAGATAAAGGGCAGAGGAAAGCCGTTGTAGTGGATGTAGCGGTCCCAAGTGATGGAAACATCAGGAAGAAGGAACATGAGAAACTCGAGAAATACCAAGGGCTCAGAGAGGAGCTGGAGAGAGCCTGGAAGGTAAAGGTGACAGTCGTGCCTGTGGTAGTCGGAGCACTCGGGGCAGTGACCCCCAAACTAGATGAGTGGTTGCAACAGATCCCTGGAACAACATCGGACATCTCAGTCCAGAAATGTGCAGTGCTGGGAACAGCAAGGATACTGCGCAGAACCCTCAAGCTTCCTGGCCTCTGGTAGAGGACCCGAGCTGAATGAGGGACGGACACCACCCGAGGGGTGAGATGAGGATTTTTTTTTTTTGTATATATATATATATATATATATATATATATATATATATATATATATATATATGTAACAACTCACCAGGTCGAAATAGACACAAAGTACATAATTTTCACCAGAGCATTTTATAATTTGGTCAAATTAGTTTATTTTATTTCATCTTGTTTAAATGAAAGTTACTGTCAAAATAAAAAAAATCTTGATGCAATAAACACATTTTCAGTGCTTTTATGGGTTTAAAGCCTAAAAATGGGTAGGTACGGACCTTAACAACTAGAGTTCAAAGGACTAATTTTATTTATTTCTAGAGGACGTCCTCTGCCGCCATTTCAAGCCATCTTGGGCAAAAGGAGACTTTCTCAAACTGGCAAGCAAAAAGTGAGGAGAGAGCGCACCATGTCATGACTGCTGTCCAGTGGATAGCTGAACCTCTGAATCTCATGCTGAAAGGACAGACCCCTTGCGACCAATCAGAAGTTGACCAGAAACTCAGGTAGAATACAGCTGTTGTCCGTCTGTCAAGTTACATCTGCAATGCCACTTTCAGTTCAAAAATGGCTTGCTTATCAGTGCTGTTTTAAACTTTTAACAATCATTTTGTTTAAAAGCAAAAAAGAGCCACCATTTAAAAACTGAATGTACCATTTGTCCAGTCTCATAAAAATCCAGTTTACGTGGCTGTTTAAAATGACCTAGTATTTTTTCCCCATATGCATTTTTAACTGTTTTACAGAGATCATGGAGTTCAAAACAAGAAAGTGCAAATCCTACTCACAAATCGATAATATGCACTTTGGGTTTAAGCACCAGAACACTATTGTGTGGAAGCAATTGGCCAAAATTAAATGCTAGCAGGCGGCCCGGTAGTCCAGTGGTTAGCACGTCGGCTTCACAGTGCAGAGGACATTGCACTGTGACATTCGATTCCAGCTCCGTCCTCCCTGTGTGGAGTTTGCATGTTCTTCCCGGGCCTGCGTGGGTTTTCTCTGGGTGCTCCTCCCACATTCCCAAAACATGCGTGGCAGGCTGATTGAACACTCTAAATTGTCCCTCGGTGTGAGTGTGAGCGTGGATGGTTGTTCGTCTCTGTGTGCCCTGTGATTGGCTGGCAACCGATTCAGGGTGTCCCCCGCCTACTGACCGGAGACAGCTGGGATAGGCTCCCGCACCCCCTAGTGAGGATCAAGCGGTTCGGAAGATGAATGAATGAATGAATGATAAATGCTAGCATTTAAAAAAGGATCTTACACACATATTACAATTGTTCTGTTAAAGGAAGAAAAACCCACACAAGTCACTGCAGTAATGAATCAAAAACAACAACAATTACATTTGCGAAAATCAGGCGTTGCTTGGCATTCCAACAGAATATTTTCAAACAGAAAACTATGAAAGAACCCTGGACAAAATGTTGGTACCCTTAACTCTCTGCACATCTCAAATCAAATAACTTCTTTAAATCTCTGAACCACTTATTGTGCGCAAAACCCCTCCGGCTATCTGTGGTTTGCCTTCTCTAGATGTCATTTAGATTCTTCCATAGATGTTGAAAAACATTCACAGTTGATCAGAAACTTTTTTTGAATCGTACAAAGTTTTGTTCTTAGACATTCTTGAGTGTTTCTAGCTATCGGGTAACATTTGTGGCGAGATTAACATATTCATTTGATTGTTAGAAATGAGATGCAAAATAACGTTCATGTAGTATAAATTAATCGAAAATTTGAGTAATTTCTTCAAGAACGTCAACAGATCCGTTAAGCGTATGCATACTATAGTTTTAATAATTCAGGGGCAGTTTAAGGGGCTCAGTAACCATCGCTACATCTGAGTATTGAAACCAGTATTTTGTAAAAACTGTTTTTGTGGCAGCACGGTGGTCGACTGATAAGTACACCGGCCTCACAGTAGAGGTGCAGGGTTCGATTCCAGCTCCCTCCTTCCTGCGTGGACTTTGCATGTTATGCCCCATGCCTGCGTGGGTTTTCTCTGGGTACTCTGGTTTCCTCCCACATTCCAAAGACATGCAACTCTAGGTTAATTGGACACCATTTCCGATTCGTTTTATCCTCACAAGGGTCGCGGGGGGTGCTGGAGCCTATCCCAGCTGTCTTTGGGCAGTAAGTGGGGGACACCCTGAACCGGTGGCCAGCCAAGTGCTGCACTCGCTCGTCTTTGAGTGGAACCAATATAAGTAAGTGATGGGAGACCGCACCTCAGAACAGCCTTCATTGATCATTGACAGATTGAACCAGCTGCTGCAGAATGATCACAGATTGATTGTGCGAATAACAGCTGAGGATATCTGCCTCAACAAGGAGTCACCTTGGTGTAGGAGATGGGGATGCAAGTGGGTGTCAAGCTGGTGCCCAATTATTTTATCGGACAGCCAGAAGACATACTGGGTCAATGTTTGTCAACTTGCTTGAGATGACCAGACAAGACATCAACAATCTCCTGTTGTGTGACAAAACACGATACCATGGTGCTACACAAAAGCCTACAAAAAAAGCACGGAAAGAAATTAACGCAATTGTAGCAGAATAATGGTGAGATACTGTGGAACACGATGACATATTGTAAGTAATCAGCAATGGTAAGCCATTGATTAGGGTACCTAGTAGAATTAAATGGACATGGCAGCATGTAGAGGCGTAGATCTTTTTGGACAAAAAATATTTCTATACCGTATATAACATCCAAATGCAGGCCTGACAGACCACGATTGACATTGAATCTCTTCCACAATGTTGTTTCCAATGTTACATTTCATAAATTGGTGACATAAGAATAATTTCCCTCAGATTCACGACAAAGTATAAAAGGCCTTTTTACACTTCCCGCGCTCACACGGGTGACATCGGCCGCATTGCAACACGCGCCTTGGTGTCACGCGGCACCTCGGTGGCCGCTCTGCAACACCTGCCTTGCACACGCAACAAATTGCCGCCACGCGTAGGATGTCGCGTGCATCATCTCACGATTGTTCACCGCTTAGTCACATACTGTGATGAAAGCTACCGGAATTGGCTATAAAATGCAAAGGAAATTCCACCCTGTGGTGTCTTTGCCAAATATCAGCCGAAGCGACACCAAAGATTTGCAGTGAAACTGCAGCACATTTTCAAAACGATGCGTGTATGTTGGCCGCGAGTAAAAAGGCAAACCGCACCGTGACATTGCTGCAGTGACATCTGTATTATGAGTCTCCGCTGGCCAAGAAGGCATCTTCAAGCATTTGGATTCAATGTTGTCAGTCACTTCTGAAATTAAAAGCAAACCAAAAAAAAAAAAAACGCAAAAGAGAAACATTCCTATTCCTCTGTCATTTCACGCCAGCACACCTGCAGAGCTCTTTCCTGGTTGCACTGTATCTCTTTCTGTTCCTAAACTGATTTCTTTTTTGACCCCGGGTCCCAATTTACACATGAAAGACTAAATGCAGAATGTGATCACTACATGGTTTGTGAGGGTGAATTGTAAAATGTTCAATGTGAAAGCAAAACAAAAATAACCGGCTTTGTGGTCATTCTTTCATATCTGTACATCGCACAGCAATTTCTTCATGGCCCGCCAGCAGGAGGAGAAAGAAATGAAGGAAAAGGAGGAGAGTCCTTCTTCTGGTGAACAGGAGGTTGAAATACCGTCCCCGCCACCTGAAAAGAAGAAAGAAAAGAAGGCTGATAAAAGTAATGAATAGTTTTCACATTTTGGTCACCTTATACTGTATAGCTGACAGGACATGCTAGAATATGTTAGGCACTTCAAAAAAACTATTTAGTATTTGTATTATTTTGCCAATCCTAGTCGCAACCCTCATTTGCATCAAAATCAGGGCGGTCGGAGGCGCAGTAGACACAAGAAGCTATCTTCGTGCCTGACATTGCAGAAACAGAAATAGACTCGCTATGGTCCATGCATGACATTGGCAGGTAAAATGCGAGCTCTCCCCTTGCTGATGATACAGGCGCAATTGGAGCTATCAAGACACGGATCATGCTTCTGTATTTATTAATAAAATACCACGACATCCATCACACACATTCATGAAGTTCTGCCTGTACCTCGATCACGAAAATTGCATGAGACCACTTGGTCTATCACTCCTCTTAGCCAGCCCAAAATTTAGTCTACTTTTTGTCACCAAATTTGCACATGCGCTTATGGGCAGGACAGAAATGCGGCGAGACAGAGCGTGAACTAGACCATTGTCGGCAAGTGCGTCCTGCTTTCTTTTACCAAACTCTCAGATAAATCAAGGATGAGGCAACTCTGTGCGATGGAACGCACAGATAGATGCAATACATCCCCAAACACACCAGACCAGACTTGACCTGGCATGAAAATGAAGTTATGCCATACCAAACTTGGGCCCTTGGTCACAGATATTGTAGTATAGAGTACAATAGTATACGTCAGGGATGGGCGACTTAAATGCTGGATGGTCGGGCAAGGCGCCATGATTTTATTTTTTATTCTCTCCTGGGACAAGGCCGGGGTGGGGTTGCTTGACCGATATGAATGGGGTCTGAAAAAAAAATCTATTTTCATGACTTTCATTTTTTTGCCTAAAGTTGTGTTTATCTATTAGCTACACCAAAAGATCGGTGATTGGCTCATTTCACTGTCAATCAAAACAACATTCCTCACTCAGACAGATCATCCAATCATCATGCAGAGAAACTGAGCGTGCGGGCCAGCCCATAAACGCCCACTGTCTATAGACGCCAAGAGACGCTGAGCGTCCAATGGGCGGGACAAAACCAGCATTTATCCAATGACTCGTCTCGTTTCAATGCATTAGAACAGACGTCACCAACGCGGTGCCCGCGGGCACCAGGTCGCCCGTAAGGACTAGATGAGTCGCCCGCAGGCCTGTTCTAAAAATAGATCAAATAGCAGCACTTACCAGTGAGCTGCCTCTATTTTTTATTATTATTTTTTTTGCTATTGTTGTTTAAATCAGACTTGCATGTAACTTACAAATGACAACATATATATAAAAACACTTAAAATTTAAAATGTTTTTTGTGTTTAATATAAATGAACTCTGACCTAGTATAGTTCATAGCGTTTGTTGCGCTCATACAAACAAGCTAGCAGACAAACAAGCTAGCAGACGCAACGAAACTGAGGAGAAGAGTTACCCCAAAAAATGGCAGAAAAAAGAAAGAAAACATATCATTTTCACGACGAATGGGAGGGAGAGTTTTTTTTTACCACTGTGAAAGGATCCTGCGTGTGTCTCATTTGCGGGGCAACTGTGGCGGTAGCAAAGCGGCACAATGTGGAGAGACATTTCACTACGTGTCACACAAGTTACCACGCTAACTACCCACCGGGCAGCGCACTGCGAGCAGAGAAAGCCCGTGAGTTAAAGGCTGCTTTGTGCAAACGGCAGTCTTTTTTCACTAGACCGGTTAAAAACTCCCAAAAAGCAACCGAAGCCTCGTTTAGAGCTACGCAATTCTTGATTAAGAAAAAGAAGGCATTTACAGACGGGGATGTTGTCAAAGAAGTAATGATGATGACCTTGCATTTTTAACGGACATTACTGGGAAACTGAACAGTTTGAACTGTGAGCTGCAAGGCAAAGGTAAGACTGTTGCCGATATGATAAGTGCTTTAAATGCATTTAAAGCTAAGATGAGCCTTTTCTCTGTGCATTTACAGAGAAAAAAAGTGCTGCACTTTCCCTCTGTGCAGATGGTGCTGAAAGACAATGCTTCTGCATCTGAGGCTTTTGACAAAGTTGCAGAAAAGTACTCTCAGGTCATAAACAGAGTTGGTCAAGAGTTTGAGAACAGGTTTTGTGACCTGGATCAGCTTGAGCCATGTGTGTCGTTCATTTCTAACCCTTTCATGAACGTGGACATATCATGTATTGCTGAGCAGTTAAGTGCAACATTCAGCCTGGATGCTGAACAGGTGGAGATTGAAATTGTAACACTGCAAAATGACCTCCACCTCAAAGCCCATCAGGCTGCACCAAACTTTTGGTGCCTTCTTGACATAGAAAAGTACAGTGGTGTATGCGCAGCAGCTATGAAGGTTGCGAGCCTGTTTGGTTCAACTTATCTTTGTGAATCAGCCTTTTCTGACATGAACTTCATCAAAAACAAACACAGAACACGCCTCACTGATGCACATCTGCAAGACTCACTCAGAGTTGCAGTGTCAAGTTACACACCAGAGTACAACACACTGGTTAACAGCATGCAATGCCAGGCTTCCCACTAATTGACATAGAAACAGATAACAGATTTGGTGTCCAGTTCAAAGTGTGACATGATTTATTTAAAAATTTGAGAGTTGATTTTTGTATTTTACATGAGTTATTATTTGTACAAACATGGTGCAAAGTAATTCATGATTTGTTAAAAAATGTTAGTGGCTAGCTAGTTAAAATGGGATATTGTGATTTCATAATACTGTTGTAGAAGTGATCATTTTCAAATGTTTGAAAAATATAAAAATAAAGTGTTGCATATTGATATTTATCTGTTTCTATATATTTGTTGTGAGAAATCATTAACATGATCAGTGTTTCCACAAAGATAAATATCATTAATTATTAATAATAACATAGAGTTAAAGGTAAATTGAGCAAATTGGCTATTTCTGGCAAATTATTTAAGTGTGTATCAAACTGGTAGCCCTTCACATTAATCAGTGCCCAAGAAGTAGCTCTTGGTTTCAAAAAGGTTGGTGACCCCTGCATTAGAACAACCTACACTCAGCTCTCGAGATGCCCAGCGTCCGCGCTGTCGACGCTCACCATCCACATAGGTTAAAGCACAGTGAAGCTGCGGGAATGAATGAGAAGAGAGTCACGTCATAACCACTAATACGAAGCTGATTCGGAACAAAAGTTGAGCGCGTTGTCGCGCATATTTAGTAAATGACTTGTACACACAATTGTATGTACGCACATTTATTTGATCATTTGTCTTTTGACATTTTAGGGGAAGCTGAGCTTCCCTTGCAGTCTTAGAGTAATCACCTCTGATGTATAGATATGTACACATCACACAAAAAGTTAGAGATATTTGGCTTTCAGGTGAAATGTGTGGAAAATGTTCCCGCTACAGTGATATATATCATTAATGTAGGACATTTAATAGAAGGATGTAGTGGGGATTTCCTCATTTCAAAACAATTCATTGAAACAACAATGGTGGGTACACCACCACAACAAAAAGACATCTCAATAACTTGTCATGTCATTGAGTACCAATTACAGCTTGATGCAACTTTCAGTGTCCTGGCTACTAACGCTGTTTATTTCGGACATTTTTCTTCACAGAAAAAAAAGGCGCTTCAGAGAAGCCATTTTGTCCGGCAGAGCCACCTGAACCAGTGCTACCGGGGTGCTTGGCCATTGGCTCAGTGTCTCTTGCGGTGGCCAAGAGTGGGGCTGAGATCAAGGGCATTCCTCTCTACAAATACATCCGTAACCTAAAGAACCCAGAGGTGAGAGCCTATTGCATAAATTGGCGTCTAATATTAAAATATTTGCCCAAATATGTTTTTTCCCCCCAAAAGAAAACAAAGCGCTGTGTGTTGTGTGTTGGGGTAAAATGTTTAACTGCGATGAAAGTCTTTTTGATGGTCTGTGTGTTTTAACTCCTGTAAACCATCCCAAACTGTGTTGTTCGTTTGCTGTCCCAATGGCATTGATGACAGCACACACATTTATCACAACACCTACTGTTTTTTTTTTATTTAAATTTTTACTGAAGATCAACTTTATTTTGCATGTAAAAATGTCTTCAATATTTGTGCACAGGATCAAGATGGATTTCACATTCCTATCTCCCTGGTAACTTTATTAAGCTGTGGGAAGATGTCTCCCGGAAAACTCAACTTGCTTGAAGAGGTCATACTGATCCCCAATGCAGGACAACAAGTCAAACAAGTACTCAACGCTCCAACCACTCACATAGTTGCCAAGTGTTTTCTCTCTTTGGCTGTCTTGTGAGAGAAGCCAGTTTTCTATTAAGGGGCACCGTTTACCCCAGAGCTAAATAAGCTTGGCGGGCCACCATACTTTTCTCGGATGGATGGATAGATGGCAAACGCTATGACATTGCTGAAATACAAATGACCATGGTTTGTTGAAGTGCAGCTATGATGAGTTATAATGAATTACAATTTTTTTTTTTTGGTCCTTGAAAATGTTTTCACATGAAAATGACCACGAGCACTAAGATGTTTGTGGTCCCGCATTTATTATGTGTGTGTACATGGACAAGTTTGTGTGCATGAGCATTCTCGAATAGGTCACTGCTAAGTAAAAAAATAAAGTTCTGGTAAATAAAATTCTGTGCGTGACTTAGTTGTTGAGGCATTAATATTAAATACAGTATACATTCAGTGAAACACTCCCACGTGCAATGTGTCCATTCCTGCCAGAATTTTTAAATTTGGAAAATTAAGATACATTTTTCAAAATGCAGGGTGGCACGGTGGACTCTTGTTTAGCACGTCTGCCTCACAGTGCAGAGGTGCAGGGTTTGATTCTGGCTCCAGCCTACGTGTGTGGAATTTGCATGTTCTCCCCGTGCCTGCGTGGGTTTTCTCCGGATATAAGCTCCAGCACGCCCGTGACCCTTGTGAGGATTAGTGCCTCAGATAATGGATGGATGGATTTTCAGAATGGAAGCAGGAAAGGAAGGAAATAAGACTATACTCTATGTAGCCAATACTCTATGTAGTGTATATGTTGTGGTGGATGAGCGCGTCCAGGAGCACGGAATCAGTCTACGTTACCAAACTGAAGGGTCGCTCTTCAACCTCAGCCGTTTGAGGAGCAAGCGGGGGACTATGGTCACGACCGTCAGCGAACTCCAGTACGCTGATGACAATGCTGCGGTCTCTAACTCCTCCGGGGGCCTCTAGCTCATCGCGGACGGCTTCGCCGTGGCGTATAGGACCTTTGGCCTCTCCGTCAACACCAAAAAGACAAAGACCCTCCACCTGAACCATCATCCACCCCAAATCACCATAGACGACGAACCCATCGAGCAGGTCTCAGCGTTCCCTTACCTGGGTAGCATTATCCAGCAGGACGCCGGCCTCACGGAGGACCTCACTCACCGTATCCAGGCAGCCCACACAGCCTTTGGACGCCTCGGTCGTCGGGTCTTCAGGAATCACGCCATTTCCACCAACACGAAGATCATGGTGTATAAGTCTGTCGTCCTCCCGACCCTTCTCTATGGCGCAGAATGTTGGACCCTCTATCGGAGCAGCATCAAGAGGCTCGAGAGGTTCCACCAAGGATGACTCCGATCTCTCCTCAACGTTTCCTGGGAGGAGAGATTGACTAATAATGAGATCCTCACCTGGGCTGGCCTCACGAGTATCGAGGCCATGATCACCTTGGCCCAACTGCGGTGGGCCGGCCACGTGCAGCGGATGAGCGACAACCGTCTCCCGAAGCAGCTCTTCTACGCGGAGTTGCTGGAGGGCACCCGTCCCCGCGGAGCCCCGAAAAGACGATTCAAAGACCAGCTAAAGGGTCATCTTCAGCGGTGCCGGATTCCCCCGGCACACTGGGCTGACCTGGCCGCGGATCGGGTGGCCTGGCGTGGGGCTGTCCTGGGTGGGGTCCGGGTCTTCGAGACTCGACGCGTCGCTGCGGAGGAGGACCGGCGAGCGCGGAGTAAGGAGAGGGCCCTGCAACCGCCCGGCCCCCCAACCCACTTCTGTCAATCCTGCGGGCGGGGTTTTCGGGGAAGACTGGGCCTCCACAGTCATCGGAGACACAAACACCAGGAGCCGTCGCCCTGTCCTGGGGGCCGCATTCCTCGATAACGAGGGCCTTCACCGACTGGATATGTTGTGTTCGTATTTGGTGAATGTTGTTAAAAAAACAGTAACAGAGACTGAGTCTTTTTTTTTTATTCTATTAATTTTTTATTTATTCATTCATTCATTCATCTTCCGAGCCGCTTGATCCTCACTACGGTCGCGGGGGTGCTTGAGCCTATCCCAGCTGTCTTTGGGCAGTAGGCGGGGGACACCCTGAATCGGTTGCCAGCCAATCGCAGGGCACACAGAAACGAACAACCATTCGCACTCACACTCACACTCACACCTAGGGACAATTTAGAGTGTTCAATCAGCCTGCCACGCATGTTTTTGGAATGTGGGAGGAAACCGGAGCACCTGGAGAAAACCCACGCAGGCCCGGGGAGAACATGCAAACCCCACACAGGGAGGCCGGAGTTGGAATCGAACCCGGTACCTCTGCACTGTGAAGCCGACGTGCTAACCACTGGACTACCGGGCCACCCTTTATTTATTTATTTTATTCAATATATTTTATTGTTCTACACTTCAGTGCAAATGCTTCATATCCTTGAGAATTGAAATTGCATTAAAAAAGTTGTACTGTACCATTTCAACTCTTGCTCCGTTTGCTAAATGCCAAGCTAGTAGCTGATTAGCAATCGTGCTATTCAACAAATTTGTTACCTTGAGTTCTTTTTGGAGAATAGACAGTCCATACCACCCTCTCCCCTCCATCGGGGAACAAATGGGTCTATACATTTTTTTCCCCCCTGAGGACAAAAACAAGGCACATTTGTAGAAGTCCTCCTTTAACATGACGACAGCTGCTTCTCCCACCTCCCACGACGAACCCGCGCCGAAAAACGGAATCTTGTCAGAAGCATTCAATGATTGGGCAGGGTCTGGTCAGTGACAAACTCGTGTGACATCTTGGCAGGTCAAAAATACAGAACTATATTCATCGGTTTAGTCTGACCGTTGTGAACGCCAAAAAAGTCGTGTAGTTTGACAAGGCCATTAGAGGCAGGCAGCACTCTCAAAGACAGGACATGCGGGTGTGTTTTATATTTGTAGGGCGACCTCCTTTGATATTTGATGATGTGTAGCACGAAGCAGAAGACAGGCTTTTTTTTTCCCTTGAAGTTACGCATCACGGAGCCTCGGGTGGGACGGCTGACCTCCCACTTTCCAAAAACATGCATGGCATGGTAATGCAACACTCGAAATTGTCGCTAGGTGTGAGTGTAAGCACTGAAGTTTGTTCATCTGTGTGTGTCCTGCGATTGGCTGGCAACTGGTTCAGGGTTTCCCCATCTGCTGCCCAAAGACGGCTGGGATAGACTCCAGCAACCCCCAGCGACCCTTGTGAGGATAGAGCGGATCGGAAAATGAATGGATGGATGGATGGATCTTTTGGATAAAAGATTAAATGTTTTTAACCACCAAAATGGTTACAGCTGCCATAACTATGACTTGAATGACCAACCGTTGTTGTTTTGAATTTGACAAAGTCATGGCTATTTTGTCCCATCTATTTGATCCATTTTGTGTCAAGTGTTTTTCAGAGTTCAAACAATCATTCACTCATTTCTACTCGTGTCATGCTAAACTGTGACCTCCTTTTAACAGATCATCACAATGACAACACAGTTACAGAAGGAAATGATGAGAATATTGAGCGCTTCATCAAAAGCTGGGGTGAGAGACATTTCCATCTATTGGTCAAAAGAACAGAAGCGAAAGAAGACCGTGGCACATTTCCTAAGTGTCGGAACAATGGTCTGACAAGTTTTATGAGAGAACAGTATGTGAAAAGATGTTCTGGTTGCGCATTTCCTTTCAAAAAATGATAATATGCATTGAGGTTTTGCAACTAGTCTTTCAAATTAATTCAAACACGAAGCCCTGGACTTTTATTGAAAAGATTTTTCAACCATTCACAGTGACAAACAGAATGTTAACAATGGAAATTGTGAGTGGCACATTCAACTGCCATAACCTTGCAGTCCCAACTGCATATTTTATTCATCATAACCGCAAATAAACCACACATTTATTGTCAGTCCAATACAGCTGATTTTTCTTTTTTTTATACACAGATCTATACAAACAGATTTCAAATAAAGGCAAATGTATTTAGTCCATATAGTATGTATTTTAATGCCTTAGTAGATGTGGGAAATCAAATTCATAAGATGGACATTGTGTTTGCTATAAGGTCACCCAGGCCATTCTGAGCGAGAATGGTGTGCTTCCTATGAGCTATGATCGTCCGGAACAAGCTCTCGATCTGATCTCCGAAGCCTGCAATAACCTTGCATTAGCACTCGGAACGGAGATTCATCTGGCACTGAGCTGTGCTGGCCCCGACCTCATGGACTATGTAAGTGCATCATCAAGTAAGTTTGAATAAGCCATCCACGCTCATAAAAAGGAAATACAAGTGCTGAGAACTACAATGCTTTTCTGTTTTTCTCTGTCTCCGTTTCAGACCAAAGAAAAGTATGAGATTGCAACAGGAGGTTTTAAGTCTGCAGACGAACTGGTGACGATGTATCAAAACCTTGTCAGCAAATATACTGCGGTGGTCGCTTTAATCGACCCATTCAGGAGGGAGGTATGTGTCTTTTTTTTCTTTTTAACTTGTCCCGGAGTTATGAAAAAAAAGTCACTCAAGGGTTGAAGGACAAATGTTAATCATTTAAACTGAGTAACAAGACCTCAGAACTTGACAACAGTCAAAATGACGGTTCTGTGAGTTCTCGTGTGACCAAACGGGGCCCTTGTAGGGTTGATGGCTGGACGACATCAGCAGGAACAGGTGGCTATACGCGTTATTAACAGGGCAAAAAGGTGCGGGCATCAAAAGGCCTCTGGGCACTGACATCCCTGTTCTACAGACTATAAAACATTGAGGAGGCTACATTTCGCATTGGGTATCTTGAATGAGTGCAGGGAACACTGAAATCTCAAGAATGAGGGCCAAGAACATCACAGGCACATTGTGATCATGAGGGCTGTGCGGGAATCAGTGGTGACTCTGAAATGGCAATTTGTTTTTTGTTTGTTTGTTGACATATAACAGCGCTAAATGGAAGTAACTGTTCATAGCTTTGAATGCTGACCAGTTATTTTGCGGATAAGCGAAGTTGCCTGCTCATGCACGAGTCTGCACACTGTGGAGCTGCTCAAAAACTGACCTTCACCATCTCCCAACAAGATAAAATGAGAGTGCAAGATGCGGAGAGGGAGAAGGCTCCCTTGATAGATCTGTGAACGATGCCTCTCCATGTTTTTTAATTCAAATAAATCTCATTATTTTTTTCGTGCGACTACTTGTCTTGGCTTCCCTGGACAAGACAACTCGAACCGAGTTGCGTATTGGCTGTTGAAAAGAAACGCAAAATCAGAATTACAATCGAGTCAGAATGGGTCATACAGTGAAACTCCTCTACGACGAAATAATGTTTGCGGCAGGAAACTTTTCCCAACAGGGTTTTTTTCACTGTAGCAAATTTGATCTCAGATGTAAGCACACACACACACACACACAAACATATGTGTACACGCACACACAAACATATGTGCACTCTATTTTTATTCCAATAGTGCATGAGCACACACTTATTTGACACTTCATATTGTCAGCGTAGAAAGAAAAAAAGGGAAAGAAATTGCGAAATTTACGATCAGCATTCACTTTCACTTACATCAATTTCTTGGATAATGTCTTTTATTTTGTTTACACCGTCTTTCATTTTGATCACTTTTACCCTCTCTTCCAGCATCAGAGCTCTTCTTGTCTTAGCTGCTTGACATCCAGAGGTCTGTTTTGTAGCCATTTTAGCAATGCAACATCCATGCTCGTCTGAATCTAACAATAACAAATACTTCCTGGACCTGGTGGCTTTTCTTTCCACCATCTCACTGTCTCTTACTCGAACTCCCCTCGATCGCCACCCAAGACAGCGTTGCTCAGCTAATGTCATGCAATGAACTTTTAAGCCAGCCACGGGACGCTTTGTAGTCCTCGATGGCCATAGTTAGCTCTCGAAGGCTAAAAACCTTACACTAACTGGAGCGCTTCTCTCTCATGAGCGCACCACTTAGCAGTTTTTAGCATGATAACAAGTAAAGCATTCGAGGAAACGTTCGTTTATTTGAATGTCTGTTGAGCCATAAGCAATTTAGTTGGTTTAATTTGGTTGCTGTTGCCGTTTCCGAACGAAGCAGTAGAGGTTGCTGTTGTCGTTGTAGTGAATGTCTTTGCGAAGCTGGAGCAGAGAAAATGATTTCGTATAAAGCAACAGGGTTTTTTTTCATCATATGGTGGGGCAGGAGAATGGGAATGGTGTTAATGCATGAATATTTTTTCACATTAGGGGGTATTTTCACCCATGTAGGTTTCGTTCTAGAGGTGTTTCACTGTAGCACTCTGTGGTCCGATTGGAATGGTGGGTGGCGCTTACGTCGCCCGACATGTGACATATCTATGTGGTGGGAGCACATGCGTGAAAGCTAATTTATGGTACACGGATGCTGGATAGTCATTACCTGTGTATGGGAATTTGTGGCTGGCTAATGAGCATTAAATTAAACTATTAATCTAGTCAACATATCAATGCTTTTGTCGTTGCTTTGCTGTTGGTTTCCCAGACCGTCCTAGCAACAAATGAAAGATTGAAAATCTAAGATCTAAGAGACCAACCTGCATAGCCCTAGTTAAACGAGGTTAGTACAGCACAATGGTGGTGGATTTAAAATAGGACAAAAACATACAAGGTTTTGCTGTTGGCCAGGGCACAGAAATCCTGGTTCATCCTGATAACAGTCGATTATATTAAACTAAAAAGGAATATCTTTCCATGGGTTGATATACAGTCTTCATGCCGGTCTAGACTACAATCCTGTGCATTTGAATGAGATAAATGAATATTAATGTGTAACATGTCCCCTCCGAGAGTCGTCACCTTACCTGGTTGGAGGGGTTTGTGTGTCCCAATGATCCTAGGAGCTAAGTTGTCTGGGGCTTTATGCCCCCGGCAGGGTCACCTATGGCAAAACAGGTTCTAGGTGAGGGGCTCAAACACCCCTTATGATGAGTAAAATATATGGACCAAGGTTTCCCTTGCCCGGACTCGGGTCACCGGGGCCCCCCTCTGGAGCCAGGCCTGGAGGTGGGGCTCGTTGGCAAGCGCCTGGTGGCCGGGCCTACACCCATGGGGCCCGGCCGGGCACAGCCCGAAGAGGCAACATGGGTCCCCCTTCCCATGGGCTCACCACCCATGAGAGGGGCCAAAGGGGTTGGGTGCAATGTGAGCTGGGCGGCAGCCAAAGGCGGGGACCCTGGCAGTCCGATCCTCGGCTGCAGAAGCTAGCTCTTGGGACATGGAATGTCACCTCTCTGGCAGGGAAGGAGCCCTAGCTGGTGTGTGAGGCAGAGAATTTCCGACTGGATCCGACTGGCAAGTCGGACTTGCCTCCACACACAGCCTGGGTTCTGGTACCAGTTCTCTCAAGAGGGGTTGGACTCTCTTCCACTCTGGAGTTGCTCACGGTGAGAGTTGGGGTTCACACCGGTAAACGAGAGGGTTGCCTCCCTCCGCGTTCGGGTGGGTGGACGGGTCCTGACTGTTGTTTGTGGATATGCACCAAACAGCAGTTCAGCATACACACCCTTTTTGGAGTCCTTGGAGAGGGTGTGCTGGAGAGTACTCCGGCTGGGGACTCGCTTGTTCTGCTGGGGGACTTGAATGCTCAGGGGGGCAATGACAGTGAGACCTGGAGGGGCGTGATTGGAGCAACGGCCCCCCCGATCAGAACTCGAGTGGTGTTTTGTTATTGGACTTCTGTGCTCGCCACGGATTGTCCATAACGAACACCTTGTTCAAGCATAAAGGTGTCCATATGTGCACTTGGCACCAGGATAGCCTAGGCCGCAGTTCGATGATCGACTTTGTAGTTGTATCATCGGATTTGCGACCGCATGTTCTGGACACTCGGGTGAAGAGAGGGGCGGAGCTGTCAACTGATCACCACCTGGTGGGGTGGTGAGTAGGTTCCGGTGGTGGGGGAAGATGCCGGTACGTCCTGGCAGACCCAAACGTATTGTGAGGGTTTGTTGGGAGCGTCTGGCGGAATCCCCTGTCAGAAGGAGTTTCAACTCCCACCTCCGACAGAGCTTTTCCCATGTTCCGGGGGAGGCGGGGGACATTGAGCCAGAGTGGACCATGTTCCGTGCCTCTATTGTTGAGGCGGCCAATCTGAGTTGTGGCCGTAAGGTGGTTGGTGCCTGTCGTGGCGGCAACCCCCGTACTCGCTGGTGGACACCAGCAGTAAGGGATGCCGTCAAGCTGAAGAAGGAGTCCTATCGAGCCTTTATGGCCTGTAGGACCCCAGAGGCAGCTGATGGGTATAGACTGGCCAAGCGGAACGCAGCTTCAGTGGTCGCCGAGGCAAAAACCCGAGCGTGGGAAGAGTTTGGTGAGACCATGGAAGCCGACTTCCGGACGGCTTCGAAGAAATTCTGGTCCACCATCCGACGTCTCAGGAGGGGGAAGCAGTGCACCACTAACACTGTGTACAGTGGGGATGGGGCGCTGCTGACTTCGACTCGGGACGTTGTGAACCGGTGGGCAGAGTACTTCGAAGACCTCCTCAACTCCACCAACACGTCTTCCTTGGAGGAAGCAGAGCCTGGGGACTCTGAGGTGGGCTCTCCTATCTCTGTGGCTGAAGTCACCGATGTGGTTAAAAAGCTCCTCGGTGGCAAGGCCCCAGGGGTGGATGAGATCCGCCCGGAGTTCATCAAGGCTCTGGATGTTGTGGGGCTGTCCTGGTTGACACGCCTCTGCAACATCGCGTGGTCAACAGGGAGAGTGCCTCTGGATTGGCAGACCGGGGTGGTAGTCCCTCTTTTTAAAAAGGGGGACCGGAGGGTGTGTTCCAACTACAGAGGGATCATACTCCTCAGCCTCCCTGGTAAGGTCTATTCAGGGGTGCTGGACAGGAGGGTTCGTCAGGAAGTCGAGCCTCAGATTGAGGAGGAGCAGTGTGGTTTTCGTCCCAGCCGTGGAACAGTGGACCAGCTCTACACCCTTAGCAGGGTCCTCGAGGGTATGTGGGAATTCGCCCCACCAGTCTACATGCGTTTTGTGGACTTGGAGAAGGCGTTTGACCGTGTCCCTCGGGGAGTTCTGTGGTGTGTGCTTCGAGGGTATGGGGTACCGAACCCCCTGATACGGGCTGTTCGGTCACTATATCACCAATGTCAGAGTTTGGTTCGCATTGCCAGCAGTAAGTCGGAATCGTTTCCAGTGGGGGTAGGACTCCGCCAAGGCTGCCCTTTGTCGCCGATTCTGTTCATAACCTTTATGGACAGAATTTCTAGACGCAGTCGAAGCGTTGAGGGGGTCCGTTTTGGGGGCCTCAGTATTGCATACCTGCTTTTTGCAGATGGTGTGGTGCTGTTGGCTCCTTCAAACAGGGCTCTCCAACTCTCACTGGAGCGTTTCGCAGCCGAGTGTGAAGCGGTTGAGATGAAGATCAGCACCTCCAACTCTGAAACCATGGTCCTCAGTCGGAAAAGGGTGGAGTGCCCCCTCCGGGTCGGGGAGGAGATCTTGCCCCAAGTGGAGGAGTTCAAGTATCTTGGGGTCTTGTTCACGAGTGGGGGCAGGAGGGAGCGGGAGATCGACAGGCGGATCGGTGCAGCGTCTGCTGTGATTCAGACGTTGTATCGGTCTGTCATGGTG
The DNA here is from genome assembly GCF_025434085.1 of Hippocampus zosterae. NCBI lineage: Eukaryota > Metazoa > Chordata > Actinopteri > Syngnathiformes > Syngnathidae > Hippocampus > Hippocampus zosterae. The sequence goes on along the minus strand of NC_067461.1, from coordinate 21,296,351 downwards.
AAGAAGGAGCTGAGCCAAAGGGCGAAGCTCTCAATTTACCGGTCGATCTACGTTCCAACCCTCATCTATGGTCACGAGCTATGGGTCGTGACCGAAAGAACGAGATCCCGGTTACAAGCGGCCGAAATGAGTTTTCTCCGCAGGGTGTCCGGGCTCTCCCTTAGAGATAGGGTGAGAAGCTCGGTCATCCGGGAGGGGCTCAGAGTCGAGCCGCTTCGCCTCCACATCGAGAGGAGCCAGATGAGGTGGCTTGGCCACCTGATTCGGATGCCTCCTGAACGCCTCCCCGGTGAGGTGTTCCGGTCATGTCCCACCGGGAGGAGACCCCGAGGAAGACCCAGGACACGCGCGAGATATATATCTGTTGGATTGGGATGGGGTTTTTTTTTTGGTTGTTTGTTTTTTTCTGGAAAAGTTCAAGATGTGAGTCGCTTCCAATGTAATTCCGGATCATTAAAATGATCACCGTATTGGAATAATAAAATTAAAAATATCGGTAGCACGAAGAAGAAAAATAAAAGATAGCGGTAAGAAAGAAAAGAAGAAATTAATAGAGGAGATAACAGAAAATGGAGAAACGTAGCGGCAATTTGGAGAAAAGTCGGTCAAAGATCGACCAGGTCAACCGGCAGCTGAGGAGAAGTTATGATGTAATTTACATTTCAAAAACCAGAAGCCATTCAGTTACAAATGTGATTGCACTTTAGTTTACATATTTAAATCTTCATATATCAAGATTTGAATGAGACAAAATACAATTTTTTCTCTCAAATATATTGTTATAATCATGTGTTTCAGATGTACTGCAATTATTTTCTGAATAAAAATTAATTTGGTGTTCAAAATGTCTTGTTTCAAACTTGAGTCTTGAAAAAGAGGGGTCGTCTTATAATCAGGGCCGTCTTATATTCGGGCCAATACGGGAGTTAGAATGGAGATTTTAGGCGTGAGTCTGAGTTCTACTGATCATGAAATCACAATGACCTTGACCTGAGTACATTGTAGGATACTGATGTTTGTGTCACCTAAAATATATAGGTGACACCTAAAAAAAGTGCTCATGGGACTGAGTGGGGTTGAAGCAGCCTCTTTGTCTACTTATGACTCATACTGACTCTGATACAGGTACTCGGGAGCAAAATGTACTGCCCGGTGTCAAAAAGCTTAGGCTCAGTCACAGGTCTTGAGTCCTTGCAACAGAATGAAGACCCCAAACTAAAAGCTCAAAACCAACAAGTGCAAAGAACTAAACATTGAATTCTCTGAAGTAAGTGGCCTTGTACGAGCTCTGATCTAAATACTATTCAAGGAGCTGAAAGTTGCAGTCTGTGGAATATTCCCTTCAGATCAGAAGAGGACATGCAGAAAAATCATGGAGAGTTACAGAAATCGTTTTGAGTGCAGTGATTCCCCAACAATACATTTCGTTTCTGTTGGGCCGCATAGAAAGCAACGCCTGATTATCGTGAGTTAAATGTATGTAGCGGCTATATGAAAAATGCTGTGCTTTTTGTCCGCTTGTGTTTATGGACTTTGCAAGGACAGAGAACAGTGGGAGAAACTGAGCACTGTGATTGGACAATCGTGCGTGCTGCTCTCTGATGCTACCTACAAGCCACAAGCTACGCCTCTTCCTGGAGTCACAGGTCATTTCCTAAAACACATCAATGAGATGACTGTCAGCGACTTGATCCGCATCACATCCGAGCAACAAGGTAGCGCATCTATGCACTGCAGAAGGACACACACACGGATGCTGATCTAAGAATTATTTTTCATTCATTGCAAAATTCTTTTGTCTTTTGTTGTATGTTTGATTTGTAGTTCTGTACAACACTCAGTTTGTTTGTTTTTTAAACAGCTTACCCAAATTAGCTATTTGTCAAGAACCGCGGCAAGTAAACAAGCTTTCTTAAATAAAATGTATACCATAGACAAGTACATACAAATGCATTCAAGTTAATGTTTGACATTTATTTTTTTGTTCTGAATTTTAACAAAAACGTCTTTCTGTACATGTGTCTCATGCAGGTACACTTCTATTGGGGAAATCTAGCAATGAGTCCTGTGATGACAATTCTCTGTCAGACATAGTGAGTTTTGTTTTTTGTTGTGTGTGTGTGTGTGTGTGCGTTTCCAGCTTCAACAAAACTGAGTGTGTTGATTTAGATATGTCCATGTTGCTATTGTCATCACTGTTAACTCATTTAATGCCAAAACGTCAAAAATAAAATTGCAAAAACTTGATCATTTAATGTCAAAACTTAAGTTTTGGGTGTTTTTTAAAATAATGAATAAAGGGATTTGTGCACTTTCTCAGTCAGTATCGAGGCTGTGAGAATTATTTCAGTAAGATAAATCACCCTAAATGGCAGGGAGTGGCTTTGATCAAATCTTGGTGCACTCTGTGTGAATGGGTGCAGCGTGTGTTACGGCGATCATACAGCGCGAGGTGGCGTGCGGAAGCAGTGGAGTTGAGAACATAGATAAATACCGACAACTAACTCTACAACACAGCTTTTTCAAATAAAAAAAAAAGAAGATGAAGTCCCTTCGTCATCCTTGACGAACACACACACATGCACACGCACGCATAAAGTTATTATATAAAATAATAAACTATTATTTTGCAATCCAAGTGACCTTTTTTGTGTTTATGTTGTTATTTAGGAGGAAAGCATTGTTGCAATGAGGGATCACAAATGCAAAAGAACCCCAGCATGAAAACGAAAGTTCTGTTCGAAATACAGTACATTCTTTCACAAAACGCTTCTTTTCCCAGACTTTTTCTCGAAAACGAGTATTTTCAAGAAACTTACCAATGTACAACTGCTGTTTAGAATAATAATAACAACAATAATACATTTTATTTGTGGGCGGCTTTCTAAGAACTCAAGGACACCTTACAGCAAGCAGTTAAAAAACACAAATACAATGTTAAAAACAACATCAAATAAAATAAAACAAAATAGAGACCATGGATTTATGGTTAGAGTAAATAAGCTTGTCTAAACAGATTTGAAATGTGTTAATGAGTCTGAGTTACGAAGGTCAGCGGGGAGTGTGTTCCAGAGTTGGGGAGCAGAGCGACTGAAGGCTCTTGTCTCCAATGGTGACAAGGTGAGGAGGAGAGAGGAGGAAGAGCGAAGAGAGCGGGCAGGTGTAGGAATATGGATGAGGTCAGACAGGTATGGAGGGGCAAGGTTATGGATGGCTTTGAATGTAAGGAGCAGAATTTTATATTGAATGCGGTGTAAAATGGGGAGCCAGTGGAGATGTTGGAAGACAGGTGTAATATGGTTTATGGATGGTGTGAGCGTTATAATGCGAGCGGCTGAATTTTGGACCAGCTGAAGCTTATGGAGGGTTTTTTGAGGGAACCCGAGCAGGAGGGAGTTACAGTAGTCAAGTCGGGAGGTGAGGAGGGTATGAACAAGTATAGCAGTGGAGTGAGGGGTGAGAGAAGAGCGGAGCTGATGAATGTTTCGAAGATGATAATCTGCAGAACAAGTGATGTTGTTGATATGTGAGGTGAAGGAGAGGGTGCTATCAAGGATGACGCCCAGACTCTTGACCTGAAGGGAGGGGGACATGGAGGAGCTGTCACAGGGAATAGAGAAATTGTTTTTGGTTTATATAGAATGGTAAATGTTCGAAATTTGCTTTTACCTATTGAAAGAAGAGGATTGATGCTTCCTTTTGGTAGGTTCCATTGTAGTGACTTCTATATATATAATTCACCACCAACTGCAAACGTGTGAATGCAATGTTGCATATGCATGTCAGAGAGTTCACGATTTGGTAACGGGGTAGAAATAATTGCAGTCCCTTTAAGGACCGCCATGTTTATCTGCTGGTTTCTATAGAAACCGACTTTCGGCGGGTCTCGGTTGGCGCGGGAAGTTTTGCTGCTGTTTGTGCTAATAAAAAATGACACACTCTCTCTGAGTGTGAACGTGAGAAATTGTCAGTTTCGTCGCGTTGCTACAATTTCCACACTGGTGACCCTCGACGTTTTTTGCTGGACGATTCCAGACCGCGAAGATGTCCGTGAACGCTGTTTCGCTCAAGCTCCCCGAGTTTTGGGAATCATCTGCGTCTGCTTGGTTCGCTCAGACTGAGGCCCAGTTCGCCCTACGCGACATCACTGCGGACACTACGAGATACTACTACGCTGTTTCCGCGCTGGGCGGTTCGACGGCGTCCAGGGTCGTGAGTTTCCTCAAATCTCCTCCGACAGAAGGACGATATGACGCGCTGAAGGCTCACTTATTAAAAACCTTTGAACTTTCCGACGCTGAACGGGCCGACAAACTTTTTTCTCTCCACGGCCTGGGGGACGGCAAGCCCTCCGAATTAATGGATCGTATGCTCGAGCTGCTAGGCGAGCACAAACCGGACTTTCTTTTTCTTCACCTTTTTCTGCGCCAGTTACCCACCCAGTTGAGGGCAGCTTTGGCTAACACCGCTATCACTGACTGTAGAGAGCTCGCTGCGGAGACTGATACATTTTTCCTGGCCGGCCGGCAACACTGTGCAGCGGCTCTCCTCCCCGTGACTGCCGCTAGTGCCTCCAATAATTACGCACTCGTCGCGGCGGCTGTCCCTCAACCGCGGCAGGCTACTGGTTTATGTTTTTACCACGCCAAGTTCGGACCGAAGTCTAAGACGCCGTGCTCGTTCGGCGGGCTGGGAAACGCCGCGGCCGGCGCTCATTAGTGGCCATGAGCGTCGGCAACGTTGGCGGGCTGCTTTTCATCTGCGACTCTATCTCTGGACGGCGTTTCCTCTGCGACACAGGGGCACAGCGCAGCATTTTGCCCGCATCGCAGATCGACATGGTAGCTGACAGCCACGGCCCTCCTTTGGAAGCTGCGAATGGGAGCCCCATTCGCACCTACGGCATGAGGTTCGTGGAACTGTGCTTCGGTGGGCAGCGCTTTAGTTGGAACTTTGTTACAGCGCGTGTCGATGTACCTCTTTTGGGGGCGGATTTTTTGTGCGCTCATGGACTTTTGGTGGATTTGAAAAACCAACGCTTAATAGACGCTGCCACTTTCTGTTCTTACGCGTGCACACTCGGACCGCCCGATGTTATCCGCCTCTCCAGCATAGTCCCCCTCACTGACGTTTTCCACCGCCTGCTTGCCGAATTCCCTGCACTCACACAGCCCACCTTCACTTCGGCGGCTGCCAGGCACGGGGTGGAACACCACATCGCCACCACGGGCCCACCGGTCTACACCCGAGCGCGGCACCGGAACCCGGCCAAGCTGGCTGTGGCCAAGACGGAGTTCGACAACATGGAGCGCCTGGGAATTGTCCGCCACTCGAACAGCCCTTGAGCCTCTCCTCTCCACATGGTCCCTAAACCCGGCGGCGGCTGCCGCCCTTGTGGAGATTATCGACAGCTCAACGACGCTACTACGTCCGACCGCTACCCTGTACCGCACATCCAGGATTTCTCAGCTCACCTAGCCGGCACGGTGATTTTCTCCAAGGTCGACCTCGTGAGGGGCTACCATCAGGTTCCCGTTCACCCCCCCCGACATCCCTAAAACGGCAATGATCACACCTTTTGGATTGCTCGAGTTTCTACGCATGCCGTTTGGGCTTAAGAACGCTGCTCAGACCTTCCAACGCCTGATGGACTCTGTGCTGCGGGACCTTCCCTTTGTTTTCGTGTACCTTGACGACATCCTGGTAGCAAGTTCTTCCACGTCAGACCACATGTCACACCTCCGAACCCTTGTTCAACGGCTCAGTCAACACGGACTTATCATCAACCCTCCGAAGTGCCAGTTTGGCCTCTCCACCATAGACTTCTTGGGGCACAGGGTCACGGAGGCAGGCGCAGTTCCTCTCCCGTCCAAGGTGGAGGCCGTCACAGCGTTCCCACGCCCAGTCACCGTGAAATCCCTGCAGGAATTTCTTGGCATGGTGAACTTCTATCATCGTTTCATCCCGGGAGCGGCTCGCACTATGCGGCTTCTATATGAGGCCCTTAAAGGCAAGAAGCCCAAACACACTGTTGACTGGACTGAAAGCAGGGTCAGGGCTTTTATGGACATCAAAGCAGCTTTGGCACAGGCTACGATGCTGGCACATCCCTCCTTTTCTGCCCTCGTGGCACTGACCACGGATGCTTCGGACTATGCGGTGGGGGCGGTGTTTGAACAATGGATGGACGGTACCTGGCAGCCTCTTGCTTTTTTCAGTAGGCAGTTACGCCCCCCTAAGCGAAAGTACAGTACTTTCGACCGTGAACTGCTTGGGATGTACCTCGCCATCCGCCATTTTCGACACATGCTGGAAGGCCGCCGGTTTACAGTTTACGTCGACCACAAACCGTTGACCTTCGCCATGTCCAAGGCAGCAGAACCATGGTCCGCCCGACAGCAACGCCAGCTGTCCTATGTCTCCGAATTTACTACAGACATTCAACACGTGGCGGGGAAAGACAACTGTGTTGCTGACTGCCTCTCCAGAGCCATAGCTGGAGCGGTCCACCTGGGTCTCGACTAGTGCAGTATTGCGAAGGACCAGGTTTCCGACACTACAGTACAGCAGTGCCGGTCGTCCACTACAGGTTTGCAGCTGAGGAACATGGTTTTTGGCAGCTCCGGCACCACTTTGCTCTGTGTCGTCTCCACAGGCACACCTCGGCCTGTGGTTCCCTTGAGCTGTCGACGGACGGTTTTCGATGCTGTCCATGGACTCTCTCACCCAGGGACCAAGGCCTCTCAAAGACTGGTGGCAGCCAAGTTCGTGTGGCACGGCCTGAGGAAGGATGTCAGAGATTGGGCTCGTGCCTGCATGGAGTGCCAGCGGGCCAAGGTGCACCGCCACACCAAGGCCCCTTTGGAACACTTTTCGACCATGTCAACGTCGACCTGGTTGGCCCTCTGCCCCCTTCTCGGGGGTGCACTCACCTGTTAATTATGGTCGACCGCACCACACATTGGGCGGAGGTCGCCCCGCTCTCGTCCATTACATCAGTCGACGTGGCACGAGCGTTTATTGGCACCTGGATATCCCGTTTTGGCACCCCTTCGGATATTTCCTCGGATCGCGGCGTGCAGTTCACTTCTGAGCTTTGGACTGCAGTGGCAGACGGCTTAGGGGTGAAGTTGCACCGCACCACAGCGTATCACCCGCAGGGCAGCGGCCTTTGCGAACGTTTCCACCGGTCGATGAAGGCTGCTCTTCGTGCCACTTTGAAGGATGGCAACTGGATTGACAGACTCCCGTGGGTCATGCTGGGCATCAGGACGGCGCCTAAGGAGGATCTCCGGTCTTCCTCTGCGGAGCTGGTTTATGGCCAGCCTCTGCGGGTACCTGGAGATTTTGTGCCGACTGCTTCGACTCCTTGGTCGGCCACATCACAACGCTCCACCCACTTGGACAATGCCAGGCTCTTTTCCCCGCTGCCCACTTCTTGCCACGGTGTACCAGGTTCTCACATGCCCAAGGACCTCCTGTCAGTTGGTTATATGTTCATTCGCGTTGATGGGCACAGAGGGCCCTTGCGCCCTCCTTATGAGGGCCCCTTCCGAGTTTTGGAGGCGGGACAGAAACATTTTGTCATTGACATGGGGGGTAAACCCGAGCGGGTCTCGGTGGACCGCCTTAAGCCGGCTCACTTGGACTTGGCCGGGCCGGTTGGAGTGGCTCGCCCGCCGAGGCGAGGTCGTCCTCCTACCGGAAGCTTGTCTCCTGGCCTTCTCCCCTCTGACCCTTTCCCCGTGACTTCCCCGTCTTCGGTTTCTCCTGTTCCTCCGCGACCGCCCCTGCGGATGCGCTTCCTCTCTCCCCCGTACGGCGTAGCCGTTACGGCCGCCGGATTCGTCCCCCGCGACTTGAACTTTAGAGTGTCTGTTTTTGTTGGGTTGAATTCTGGGGGTCGTGTGTAGTGACTTCTATATATATAATTCACCACCAACTGCAAACGTGTGAATGCATGTCAGAGAGTTCACGATTTGGTAACGGGGTAGAAATAATTGCAGTCCCTTTAAGGACCGCCATGTTTATCTGCTGGTTTCTATGGAAACCGACTTTCGGCGGATCTCGGTTGGCGCGGGAAGTTTTGCTACTGTTTGTGCTAATAAAAAATGACACACTCTCTCTGAGTGCGAACGTGAGAAATTGTCGCTTTCTTCGCGTTGCTACAATTTCCACACCATGCTTTTATAGCTAGAGAAGTAAACTTTCTGAAGGTCTTCAAAAATTTGTCAAAATGGTAAAAAATATCATCGGCTCTCCCAATTTGAGAAAAACAACTGGCATTAAATGAGTTAATGGTTTACACTAACATAGGCCTGTTCGGCTCACGGTCTATACAGACAAAAATGTTGATTGCAACGCACACTTGCTATGCTATTTGAGAAATGACCGTATTGCCCCGAGTATAAGACGGCCCTGATTATAAGATGACCCCCTCTTTTTGAAGACTCAAGTTTGAAAAAATATTTTTTGAACACCAAATAAATTTTTATACAGAAAATAATTACAGTGCATCTGAAACAAATGAATCTAACAATATATTTGAGAGAAAAAGCATGTTACTTTGCCTCATTCAAATCTGAAGTGCAATCACATTCGTAAGTGAATGGCTTCTGGTTTTTGAAATGTAAATTACATCATAACTTCTCCTTAGCTGCCGGTTAACCTGGCCGATATTCAACCCACTTTTCCCCAGATTGTTGCTACGTTTCTTCATTTTCTGTCGTCTATTCTATTATTTTCTTCTCTTTTCATCCTTACCGCTATGTTTTATTTTTCTTCTTTGTGCTTCCGCTCTTTTAATTTTTATTCTTCGTGGCAGGGGTTCACTTTGGCCTGAAGAGTCAAGTTCAGCATTCGCTTCAATGATATTTGGCACCATCTAGCGTCGTGAATGGATATAATGTCTAGACCCCGAATATAAGACGACCCCCACTTTTTCAGTCTTATTTCAATGCAAAAAACACAGTCTTATATTCGGGCTAATACGGTAATTGTTAGGCATTGCACAAATATATTTTACTTATCTAACACAAAGGAGCCTTCCAAAGAGGTTTAAACAATACAATACAATACAATACATGCTGATTTATATAGCACTTTCACAACAGCGGCAGCTGTAACAACACACTTAACAAAACAGTTAAAATAAAATAATAAAGCTAAATGAGAGTTCCTTACACAGAAGCACTCGTACATACAGGCATGTGTTCTTTCTCTGAAACCCTAGAAAGGTGATAAATATGGGGTGGTGGGGGCTATACTTGTCATTTCAAAGCACACCTGCATGCAAAAGAGATTATTCCAAAGAGACAGGTTTGCAGTGAATGGAGATATTTTGCCATCCTCTCTCAAGTGAAACATTACAAACGGCAACATTTAATCAGTGTGGATATGTTTGACAAATGGCTTACGTGAAGCATGCAGCAATCATGTGTTCCACTGATTGCCGCACTCCCATGTCCAGGAAGGTGGTGGACCATTTGAAGTTACATCGCTTTCATGGCTTTGGGCACACTTTCTGATTGTGCTGACCCATTTGTTTGCCCCATTCAGGCTTATCTGCTATTAGTAAGCTGTCATGCTAGCATGCGACTATCAACAGCAGTCATGAAGTAACAGCCACATACATTGTAAAGTGCCGCTAAAGGATGTCATGGTTAAGTGGTCTTGCAAATTTGCTGGCTTCCAACATAGTATCAGATAGACGTGCTCGATTCCCAAATGCGTAGTGATTACTTGTGTAAAAAATACTTTGGTTAAACTTAAATCAATTATTAAACTCCTTCTGTAAAGGTATAAAATACATACTCCAAAACTGGTAAGCCTCTTAAAATAAGTTATATTTTGACAAAAATAATTTCTTTGCCCTAAACATCTCCTCAGGATGCTGGCCAGCTCCACTCCATCGCATGTGAAGCAGATCATTTGTTTGTAACCCTGAAATTAAATTATTAATACATATACCGGATTTTCCGCATGATAAGGCGCTCCAGAGTATAAGGCGCACCTTCGATGAATGGCCCATTTTAAAACAGTTTTCATATACAGGGCTGACCCCATTATTAGGCGCATAGAAAAGAAGCTAGAATAATGGCTGCGGTTACGTTAGGCATCCACTAGATGGAGGTATGCTGAATGGAATACAATACAATACTGCTTCATTAATGTAGAGCTTTCACAAGAACTGCAGTTCTAACAAAGTGCTTTACAGAATATTTAAACTACTAAATCCACGAAATCTGATTATTGATTCAGGCGCATCGGATTATAAGGTGCACTGTCAGCTTGAGAAAATTGAATGCTTTTAGATGTGTCTTACAGTGTGGAAAATATGGTAATCAAATCAGGATTCGTTTTGCATGTTTTCTGAAAAAAGTGAAAAGAATGACTGTATGAGGGTGATCAAATGCAAAAGTACAAATGTATCCTTATTGTGAAATATTACAACTACTATTATGATAACGTGGCACAATGACAAAAAACAAAGCTCTTTGCGGTTCCGTCTTTTGCTGCAAAGTGTCGTCATCTGCAGACGTTAAAAAAAGTTAGGAAACTATTTTGACAAAGAACAAAATACTGTACAGAGAGCTGGGTTAAAATGTAGTAAAAGAAACACCCAAGTACAGATCCCTGAAAAATGTACTCCGTTGAAGGAACGCGATTTTACTTCAGACACTGGCACCGATGAAGCTTTCCATCTAATTAGCTACTCGCTGGAAGCCGCATCAGCTGCGTGAACATGAACTGCAGGCACAGGAAAGTCCCGCTTTGGTGAATGGCGCAGGCCAATAAATGTGTTACACCTCTGATGCCAAAGGCAGTGTGGAAGGGATGACAGACACATATATACACACACACACACACACACACACACACACAGCCTAATTGTCTCTCTCCCTTTGGTGCCGTCAGACAGATTTTTTTTTCTGACCCTCTCTTGTCTTTCAGGCGGTGGGTCTGGGTCTGGACTATGTCAAACTGGGAGGTCTGACCAGTGCCGAGACGATGACTAAATACAACAGGCTGCTTTCTATTGAGGAAGAACTGTCTCAACAGGGGATCCTGGGTATGTTTCTTTTAGTCTCTCTCGCTCTCGTCTGAGAGTAGGCTGGACAAAGGCCCAAAGCAAAAGAGGAAGTCTCTCTCTCTCTTTCTTCTCTCATGTGTGAAAGAAACCAGTGTGTGTGCAAAGATGAAATCTCTTACCTTGGATCTGTTAATTGGCTGCCTAATGACATGCGAGGACAAATGCTTTCCTTGTCTGTCAACACCCCCCCCCCCATAAATAAATAAATAAATAAAATACATCGAAGGGGTGGGGCTAGCGGGGAGAATAGAAAATGAGGACCTGCTTGTGAGATCATTCCAGACAGAAAAAGCGTATGCAAAATGTTGTGGCTTGATCCTAGAAGACAAAGTCTCCGAGATCATTTGAGCCGTACCGTGAGTTGTATTTATTTTTTTAGTCCATTCACTTTATTTCATGATTCGTCTCATTGGCAGTCCCGAAGGACCAACATTCCCTGCCGCTGTTCCATGAAACGGAGGAGGAGGAAGTCTGAACGGGACCATTTTCTGGTCCTATGCCACCATAGCACACACATTTCTTGTGCTTCCTTCAATTAACCACTTTCTGTCGACTGCTTTCAACAGTAACTCATCACATTTACTACTTTTGCGTCTTTTCTCAGGGTTACGCATACCATACAACAATGTACTAGCTGTGCCATTGATATATTTTAACAGCTTAGTACATTTAGCCCAATAATACATCCATCCATCCATCATCTACCGCTTATCCGGGGCCGGGTCGCGGGGACAACGGCTTTAGCGGGGAAGCCCAGACTTCCCTCTCCCTAGCTACTTCTTCCAGCTCTCCCCGGGGGATCCCGAGTCGTTCCCAGGCAAGCTGGGTGACATAGTCTCTCCAGCGTGTCCTGGGTCTTCCTCTGGGTCTCCTCCCGGTGGGACATGACCGGAACACCTCACCAGGGAGGCGCTCAGGAGGCATCCGAATCAGATGCCCAAGCCACCTCATCTGGCTCCTCTCGATGTGGAGGAGAAGCGGCTCGACTCTGAGCCCCTCCCGGATGACTGAGCTTCTCACCTTATCTCTAAGGGAGAGCCCGGACATCCTGCGGAGAAAACTCATTTCAGCCGCTTGTATCCGGGATCTCGTTCTTTCGGTCACGACCCATAGCTCGTGACCATAGATGAGGGTTGGGACGTAGATCGACCGGTAAATTGAGAGCTTCGCCCTTTGGCTCAGCTCCTTCTTCACCACGACAGACCGATACAACGTCCGCATCACAGCAGACGCTGCACCGATCCGCCTGTCGATCTCCCGCTCCCTCCTACCCCCACTCGTGAACAAGACCCCAAGATACTTGAACTCCTCCACTTGGGGTAAGATCTCCTCCCCGACCCGGAGGGGGCACTCCACCCTTTTCCGACTGAGGACCATGGTTTCAGATTTGGAGGTGCTGAATTTCATCCCAACCGCTTCACACTCGGCTGTGAAACGCTCCAGTGAGAGTTGGAGAGCCCTGTTTGAAGGAGCCAACAGCACCACATCATCTGCAAAAAGCAGGGATGCAATACTGCGGCCCCCAAAACGGACCCCATCAACGCTTCGGCTGCGCCTAGAAATTCTGTCCATAAAGGTTATGAACAGAATCGGCGACAAAGGGCAGCCTTGGCGGAGTCCTACCCCCACTGGAAACGATTCCGACTTACTGCCGGCAATGCGAACCAAACTCTGACATCGGTGGTATAGTGACCGAACAGCCCATATCAGGGGGTTCGGTACCCCATACCCACGAAGCACCCCCCACAGAACTCCCCGAGGGACACGGTCAAACGCCTTCTCCAAGTCCACAAAACACATGTAGACTGGTCGGGCGAATTCCCACATACCCTCAAGGACCCTGCTAAGGGTGTAGAGCTGGTCCACTGTTCCACGGCCGGGACGAAAACCACACTGCTCCTCCTCGATCTGAGGCTCGACTTCCCGACGGACCCTCCTCTCCAGCACCCCTGAATAGACCTTACCAGGGAGGCTGAGGAGTGTGATCCCTCTGTAGTTGGAACACACCCTCCGGTCCCCCTTTTTAAAAAGAGGGACTACCACCCCGGTCTGCCAATCCAGAGGCACTCTCCCTGTTGACCACGCGATGTTGCAGAGGCGTGTCAACCAGGACAGCCCCACAACATCCAGAGCCTTGAGGAACTCCGGGCGGATCTCATCCACCCCTGCGGCCTTGCCACCGAGGAGCTTTTTAACCACATCGGTGACTTCAACCACAGAGATAGGAGAGCCCACCTCAGAGTCCCCAGGCTCTGCTTCCTCCAAGGAAGGCGTGTTGGTGGAGTTGAGGAGGTCTTCGAAGTACTCTGCCCACCGGTTCACAACGTCCCGAGTCGAAGTCAGCAGCGCCCCATCCCCACTGTACACAGTGTTAGTGGTGCACTGCTTCCCCCTCCTGAGACGTCGGATGGTGGACCAGAATTTCCTCGAAGCCGTCCGGAAGTCGGCTTCCATGGCCTCACCGAACTCTTCCCACGCTCCGGTTTTTGCCTCGGCGACCACCGAAGCCGCGGTCCGCTTGGCCAGTCGATACCCGTCAGCTGCCTCTGGGGTCCCACAGGCCATAAAGGCTCGATAGGACTCCTTCTTCAGCTTGACGGCATCCCTTACTGCTGGTGTCCACCAGCGAGTACGGGGGTTGCCGCCACGACAGGCACCAACCACCTTACGGCCACAACTCAGATTGGCCGCCTCAACAATAGAGGCACGGAACACGGTCCACTCGGGCTCAATGTCCCCCACCTCCCCCGGAACATGGGAAAAACTCTGTCGGAGGTGGGAGTTGAAACTCCTTCTGACAGGAGATTCCGCCAGACGCTCCCAACAAACCCTCACTATACGTTTGGGTCTGCCAGGACGGACCGGCATCTTCCCCCACCGTCGGAGCCTACTCACCACCAGGTGGTGATCAGTTGACAGCTCCGCCCCTCTCTTCACCCGAGTGTCCAGAACATGCGGCCGCAAATCCGATGATACAACAACAAAGTCGATCATCGAACTGCGACCTAGGGTGTCCTGGTGCCAAGTGGACATATGGACACCCTTATGTTTGAACAAGGTGTTCGTTATGGACAATCCGTGACGAGCACAGAAGTCCAATAACAAAACACCACTCGGGTTCAGATCGGGGGGGCCGTTCCTCCCAATCACGCCCCTCCAGGTCTCACTGTCATTGCCCACGTGAGCATTGAAGTCCCCCAGCAGAACAAGGGAGTCCCCAGCAGGAGTACTCTCCAGCACACCCTCCAAGGACTCCAAAAAGGGTGGGTATGCTGAACTGCTGTTTTGTGCATATGCACAAACAACAGTCAGGACCCGTCCACCCACCCGAAGGCGGAGGGAGGCAACCCTCTCGTCTACCGGTGTGAACCCCAATGTACAGGCACTGAGCCGGGGGGCAATGAGTATGCCCACCTGCTCTGCGCCTCTCACCGTGAGCAACTCCAGAGTGGAAGAGAGTCCAACCCCGCTCGAGAGAACTGGTACCAGAACCCAGGCTGTGTGTGGAGGCAAGTCCGACTATATCCAGTCGGAAATTCTCTGCCTCACACACCAGCTCGGGCTCCTTCCCTGCCAGAGAGGTGACATTCCATGTCCCAAGAGCTAGCTTCTGCAGCCGAGGATCGGACCGCCAGGATCCCCGCCTTTGGCTGCCGCCCAGCTCACATAGCACCCGGCCCCTTTGGCCCCTCTCATGGGTGGTGAGCCCATGTGAAGGGGGGCCCACGTTGCCTCTTCGGGATGTGCCCGACCGGGCCCCATGGGTGTAGGCCCGGCCACCAGGCGCTTGCCAACGAGCCCCACCTCCAGGCCTGGCTCCAGAGGGGGGCCCCGGTGACCCGCGTCCGGGCAAGGGAAACCTAGATCCATTTATTTCATTCATCATAGGGGTCTTTGAGCCGTGCTTTGTCTGGCCCCTCACCTAGAACCTGTTTGCCATGGGTGACCCTGCCAGGGGCATAAAGCCCCAGACAACTTAGCTTCTAGGATCATTGGGACACACAAACCCCTCCACCACGGTAAGGTGACGACTCTCGGAGGGGCCCAATAATACAATGTCATTATTTTTCTTTTCATCAATGTACAAGTAAGAGAGGCTATTTGTGGTGGTGTTGATGTTTCAAATATTATCATGCTGTGATAAAACTCCTGTGTGTTGTGATTTTCTGTCGGAGAGGGACCATTGTTTCACTGTTACGGTCACTATTTTGGTCCTTTTGATCAACTACTTTTGTTTTCTTTGCTTTGCTTCTGAAAGTCGTTACCTGTTGTGTTGACTTGAGCTGCCTTGGGTGTGAAATGTGCTCTATAAATAAAGCTGCCTTGCCTTGCCGAGCGAAAAAAAAATCAATCAGCAGCTTGCCTGACTCCACCAATGCCTCACAATATATATACACAGAGAAATGAATCTACAAGCCAGCTGAGGTCGACTGATGGGGCACATCTCAATATATGTTGGATCATATCAGTCTTCTGCAAAAGAGCCCGTTATTCACATACACAATCCACCGTGTCGTTTTACAAAGCATTTTATACTTATGCTTATTTTGACACTCGCATGACAGTTGAGAATGTTATTCACAGAATTGCGGTTCAGAAAATTGCTTTTCATTGTGGCAAGTTTTATCCCAAAACAAATTCTTGCACGTACCATGCCTGCATTTTCCTGTGAGGGAAAACGTTTTGAATTCCGACCAAATTGGGAGGCTGACTGGTGCCGTTGAATGGATTGTGTTGGATCTCAGAGGTGGCGCTGTCATTATTTTCTGAAAGGCAAGCCCCAAAATTGAGCGTTTTTTCTGATGGCAATGCAATATGCTATGTGTCATTACATCCACTGTCGCAAACAAATGTTAGTTCCAGCGCAGGGGATCAAATCACAGGAGTCAAATTGGGTTTAAATTGAGCTACGAGAACGACAACAAAACAGCACTTTCTCTCTGCGGTTAAAAAGGAAGTCAAATCGATATAAACTTGATCGTTTTTCCTTGTGCTTGTCTTCGAGTGGGTCGCAACACCAACGCTGCCGTCGGACCAAATTCACATATCCTTTCACATTCTACCTCGATATGCTGTTTGGTTTGTTTGTGGAGTCTCTACAAATTACTTCCCGTTTCGGTAAGGACTATTGTTTGGACTAAATCTGTTCAATCAAGTCTGAGCGAGACCTCTTCTGCAGAGTTTGTTTCATTGGAAAATATAGAGCGGCTTCTTTGAAACCATTTGAGGGGTGAATCTGCTTTGGAAAGGAGAGGACTTACAACAACAATGGCATTTCCTCCCCACTGTGTTAAGGGGACGGCAGGATGGAAATTGCACCACAGTGTTAAACGAAGCCGTAAAACCTTAATAAGCAAAAGTGTCCAATACATGACGGACAGGGCACACGAGTGTTTCAGGCATTCAACATGAGGATGTGTCTGGGAAATCTGGACAGGTGTCGAGCTGAAACAACACAATAGCAAGCGTTGCATAATAACTTGCACAGCCATTGTTGGGCTTCAATTCAATCATAACAAAACAACTAATTGGTTGGAATGAACTATTTTGAATCTTGGCACTTATACAGAAAGGAACTGAAAATGAATGAAAATGTAGATGTACACCCACCAGATGGTAAATTCAATTTAATCAAAAATACATAACCAGAAAGAGTGCCAATATAATTGATGATCACCAGTAGGCATGCGCATGACAGTGCTGAACGGTCGCCTCTGTTTCACTGAGGTCACTTTCCAACCAGCTTTCCTTATTTACCATTGAAAAAAATCTGGTATCAAAATGGGATTGTGTGCATGTGTGTAGCAATAATAATAATAATAATAATTAATTTTATTTATAAGCGCCTTTCAAGACACCCAAGGACACTTTACAATAACAAAAAGCACAAAACAATACAATACGGTGTGTGTGTGACAAAAGGACTTTTGACTTGGATCTTCATCTTACATTAGAGTCTGTCCAAGTGTACTTGTCCAATATCCCACTCCTAATCGCACTTACTTGAGTTTACTGACTGCACCACTGCACATTTGGAAGAACTGAAACAATAAGTGGTACATTTAATTCTGTTTAAGTGCGAAGTGTGTCAGGGGATAATACAGGATTTGTACATGGTATTCTCGCCGCTCAGGCCCAGCCCAGATGAATGAGGAAGTGTGCCACCAGCGCAACAACTGATTGAGTGAAAAACATTACAAAAACTGACTCGGAGTAGACTGACGGGAAAACCTAAAAAAAATTGGAGCCAGTCTGAATTTAGAGGATGCTATGGAGTTCGGGGCATAAATAGGCCAGGCTGAACCTGATGCTTGGTGTCCTAAGTCAGCTGGAATTGGCTCAAGCGCACCAGGACTTTAAGAAGATGTACGATGTAGAAAATAAATGGATGACGTTGTCACAGATAAAGACAAAACGAAAGCGCCCTCATTCAAGTCAGTGAGGGGCAGTGACGACTCACCTGGGAAGCTTTTATTTGTCAACATAACTTTGAGGAACATGATTGTCAGCCAGTGGCACGGTAGGTGACCGCTTACCATGGTAAGAGAATTTCTCTTCACACAAAAAACACGTCTCAACACAAGAAAAAAAAAGCTTTTGAATGTCCTTCTCACAGGTTCGGGATTTCTCTGGAATTGAATCGGATGCCACAAACAGAAATGAATAAGAGCTTACAAAAAAGATTTATGAAAGAAAAATGCAAGACTGACAAAGTACAACGAAAGTCGCTGGTAACCAAGAACCAAAAGAAAACGGGACACACAGAAAGCGCTTGCAACATGCAAGGAAAAATAACGCAAAGCCACTTGCCACTCAGGCCAAGGAAATCTCATTACATGATCAAGATACAATGGAGATTAACACAATTACAAAGATACTACTAAATTGAGCAAAGGCAATACCAGAACAAGAGAACTATGAGGCATGAAGTTTCTCGAATAATCAAACGCTTGGTAGGAGAGTCGTGAGCAAGGCTGTGTAATCTGTAGTCGAGTAGTCGGCGTGGCAGTTCTTTTGAAGGCAGATGATGATAACGCGGAAAAAGTGCAGCACTAGGAACGCCCTCCGATCTCGCTTGAACTGAAACACAAAACAACACAGAACCATGAGAGTCTATTTACACATGCGCGTTATTTAAAACAAATTCTTCAGTGTAAATATCCCACATTACAAAGTGGACACCTGCAGTTTATACTCCAGTGCAGCCTATCCAGTATATGTACACGATCGTTTTAAAATTTAGTGGGTGCGGCTTGTATGCAATAATTTGGAAATTACGGTAGTCTTTCTCATCATTTATTTTCTGTCAGGAAAACTTCTCAAAAACAGACAAATAATGAAAATAAATGTAAGCTGTCATGTAAATACAGTACCGATAATACCCTAAGAGTTATTTGTTGCCTCCAGTGCATCGCGGCGTCTCATCAAGATTTTCAGCAGTTCGCCATCCGGTGATGATGACGACACTTGTGTCGGTGAGGAAACACTTGTGTCAAGATTCCCCTGAAAGATTAAAACAAAAATACAGACACTTCAACTGAAATTCATAAAGCTACGGAGCAAATAAATGCAATTGTGTTACAGTTACTACATTTTTTTCCCCTACATTATAATGTGTACAGATTCATCGGGCTGCGTCCTACTAAGGCCAAATTTGAGGGTCACATGACGGTTATGCTGTCCACAGAGGCTACATGAGCAGGAGTGTTCAAAGGACCCAGTCTGCGAAGGGTCATTGAGAGGACGCGGTCTATGAATTTGGATGCAGCTTTTTTTTGTACTTCTGTCCAATGACAGTGGGAGGTTGTCACACTGATGGGCAAACACAATAAAAACTCCACACTATAAGTATTTCACAAACTCCATTACCATGATGGCTTTAAGTTCCTGGAAGGCCAAATTAGAGGGTTTCTTCGCCATCTAATAAAAGGAAAATGATAAAAGAGAAGCAAAATATAAATACGATACTCATGCCCCGTGCCACACATTGAGTCTTAAATGCACCTCCAATTACAAATTGACAAAGCTTAGCATGGAAGCATTTTACAAGCAAATGTCTGTGATAACAAAGAAAGTCAATAGACCATTTCCTATTTTCAAGACAATTACTTCATATACAGTAGCAGTTCCCAATTATTGTGCTGAAGCAATACATTCAAAGATACCTCGCCGGTAGAGCACATACACACCTGCAGACCGATATAAAAACGCTAATTAGCAGTCAATTACAGGGTTGTGAAGAAGTATTCATGAACTTAGAATTTGTTTTTTTCACAACACATCCAGTAACATTCTGAACCGCTTATCCTTACTACGGTCGTTCATGGACAAATTGGTTCAGAACACACGTTGATGCAGTTAACACATGCATGCACACAAACACAACAATGTGAAAGTACTGTATTTGCACTATAAGGCGCTTCGGACTATAAAGGGCACATTCAATGAATGGCCTTTTTTAAAACTGTTTTCATATATTGGGCGCACTACATTCTAAGGCACATAGAATAAAAGCTAGAATAGTGGCTGCATTTGTGCGATCCATCAACTAGATGGAGCTACGCTAAAGGGAATAATATACAACACAATACAACTTAATTTATAGTGAGCCTCAAAGTATTAGCTCACAAAGTAGTTGTCTGTTTGAGTGTGTGTTTGCGAATGCATATATGTCAATTAGTGTCAGGCAGAACCCTTTGAGGTTACGATTGATTCCTGCTAATAGTCATCACTAGATGGCATAAGAAGACACTAACAGGGAAACAACTAAATGGGTAATATAAAGAGTGTGAGACCATTTATAAAACGCATCGCATTATTGGGAAAATTTGGGGGAAAATTGGGAAAAACGCTTTTTGGTGCGCCTTATAGACAATTTGATTTATTAGTGCTGTCAAGAGATTAAAAAATGGTGAGATCAATTAATTTTGAAGTATAATTACTTGATAAAATTAATCTATTTTAATCTCATCTAAAAATTGCTGAGAACAAGCCCTATTTTGGTTTTAAATTCATTACATGATTGAGCATTGAGGCAGATCAAAAGATTCACATTGCAAAAAAGTGGAATTATAAAGTATTTAATATTTAGCATTAAAGTATTTAATTTTTAAAGATAATCTTTAATAGTCTCACAATGGAGAAATTCCCACTCCACAGCAGCAAAGTTATGAGAGGAAGAAGTAGAAGAACAAAATACAACAGACTTGAAAAGATGCAGTCGAAGCAATTTATCTTCTGCTGTATTTGAGACTAATCCCAAATCCCACCTGCAACCTTTAGTTTAGACTACCAGGTGGAATATCACTGTTTTGTTTTTGTAAATCTCCAAATAACTACAAAATAAAAATAAAAGAGAACACCAGGTCCAGAAAAAGTGCTCAGGTTAACATATCAAAAACTTCTGAGCAATTCATGCACTGAACACGGAACTTGCTTCAGATAATAAATAAAAGCACAGTGCTTTAAGTTAGCACTTCAGAAATAACACATAACAAAATAAAGTGCTTGAAATAGATATCAAGAACTTCTGATAGGCTACAGAGGACAAAACAGCTATGCAGACTTCATGCTTTGTAAGCAAGGCTACCTCTATTGCTTTCGGTGCTAACGTTAGTCGTGGCTGCACTCGCGACTGGGTGCTTTGAATTGATGTAGGAGGCTAATCTTGAGCTGCTTCGGTCATAAGACCACCGTAAATCTTTCTTTCTTTATTTATTATTTTATCTGTGTTTTACTATTGGTCTTGGTTGTACAGTGTCGTTGAGTGTTATGAAAGGCGCTTACAAATGTGATATATTATTATTATTATAAGCAAACTCCTTAAAAATTAGTTACAACACTGTACCTCTATCAATAGTGCCATTAGGGCTTTTTTGGAATGTAACTTTTCCATTCATTGGGCCGAGAACTCTCACATGCGCCTCCATTTTCACCTCTCCTATCCTCACCGCCGCTTATTTAGCCCGCCCAACTCTAATGGGAGCCAATCGGCTTATGCTAAACAAGCCCACACATAATGACAGCCAATCAATGTCGACTTCAGGCTGTGACTGACAGTTGTTTCCCTACCCTCAACAACTCGAACACAGGAAGCCAACACATAAAAAGGGATACAGTATTAGAAAAAGGTAACCAATCCACCAACAGAAACAATAAAGTTAGATATTAAAATATAGATTAACAAAATCGAAAATCCTAACGCGCTACATATGCTGTAATTAATTTATCACAATTAACACGATAATATGTCACTTCTATAATTTATTGCTTATTTTGTTAATGTTGATGGTTGTCAGTAAATTCTAAAAAAAACACGACACTTTCCACATCCTTTGCATTGATTGTTTTTCTTTTAAAAAATGCTTCGTTTTTACTCAACCCATTGTAATATTATTATCATATCATTATCGAGATATCTGGCAAAAATATTGAATTTTTGCCAAATCGTACAACCCTACTGAGCACATTAACTCAGTGGACAAAAAACAAAACAAAAACATACAGTAAGGTTTACGCGTGAGGAGGTCAAAGCCAAGAAGTTGCTTTTATTTTGGAGTTTGATGATGACAGCTGCCTCCAAAGTGTTGGTTTCAGAAATCCCCCCGCTCCCCGCCCCGACACTGACTAATGACACAGCTGTGTACCTGCACCTCAAAGAGAAATATCAATCTTGAGGACAAAATATAGATATTCTGGACAGAGAAGACAAATGGTTTGAAAGAGGAGTGAGAGAGGCTGTCTATAAGGTTGAGAAACCAACACTAAACAGAGGAGGGAGGACTTACAACACCACTTATCTCCCACACACAATGCCACCTTTGCCTCCCTTCCAAAGACATTCTATTATTTAGCTTCTAACAAATAACAAACAAACCACATAGCCACTTTTGGCCTTCAGGTGCCACCACAAACCATTATCACAACCAAAACGAATATTACAGATGATGATTCCGCCCAAATTACTGTTGTTGGAAGACGCAGAAGCCTCTCCTCCATGCATCTTAACGACAATCATTTTGCAACCCAGAAGAGTGATACCATTTGTGTTGGGGGCAGGACTCGAACTTAGGGGATAAATAATCGTGTCTCTACACCAACATTGAGGCTCCAGCCGTTCAATTTTGGTGGGCGGATGGATCCAAGTAAGAGAATATCGATAGCGATATTGGTATTGATATTGGCGGACATCGCTGTTGGCAGATGGAAATAAGTTTTTGTTTCGCTCCTGTATGATATTGCTGCAGGGTTCTTTGAAAGGTAACTGACAACCACACTTTGTTACACCTACCCATCTTTCGTTTCGATATTGTGCCTCATCTGAGCGGTGCCCAGTTAATGAGCAGGTAGGCTTCGCACGCCTGTGTGGCTTTATTTTGAGAGCCAACATTGGTAAGAAGGGACGAGAATATTATGGAAACACTAAAGATTGATTGAATCGAACAAGGAATAAGTCACCTGTTAGAAATCAGTGAACGAACTGCAAAAGCGGAGAGGGGAGAGAAATCCCTCACCGACTGGATTCAACAGAGCCAGACCTCCGATGAAGAGGCAGAGTTCATTCTGAGAAGTCTTTCAGTCCAACAGACAGTTTCAAGGTAAATAACAGTTGTGAAAGTAGTATTTTAGATGTGTTCAGCATTAATTGTAATCAATTCAATGCCCCGAGGACAAAATGAATGTAAATATTCACATTATAATTATGATTATTATGTTACACATTATATACATGGAGTGGGAGTGTTGTGGGCTGTAGACAGGAAAATATGTCAAATTTGCAACTGGAGAGATGTTCATCTGCTTCCTGGCTCTGACCCTATCAGCTGATGCAATTACAATGAATTTAAAATTCCACTGCAAGGATAATAAAGTTACTGTGTCAGGTACGTGTGTCATAACGCATCACAGTAATCAAATGATTAAATCTTAATACAAAAACAATGATATTAATAACCTGTCCCCTGTTAGTAGGTCTCTGCGTGAGAGGCCGAAGCTGAACCCCTTTCTTGATCCTGTTCATCATTTCCTCGACGGCCTGCTGCTTCACATCCACTTCTATAAAACACACACACACGCGCGCACACACACACGCACGCACGCACGCACGCACGCACGCACACACACACACACACACACACGCACACGCACACAGACGGAATCATGTCACTAAACAAACCGATTTTGATTACATATACACAATTAGCAAACACTTGAAACACCAATTATTTTTGATGATATTGAAGGAACTTCGCGTTTGAGTTTTATTGGACTGATATTGATTATGGAGCCAAAGAATGAGAAAAGTCATAGTGAGAATACGTTCCCTCAATTTATGAAAATCTCTACGCTCAAGTTTTGCACACCGGTATGAAGAAGAACACACACACCATTTACTTGAAACTGAAAGAAGCCCTCACAAGACATTTACTCGTTTCTCCAAGCAGCTGAAGTGTAGCTTGTGTGTTAGCTTTTAGAAGCTAACCAGAATACTGTACAAGTGGCGAAATCCAAACTGCAGTACACGTTAGCACTAGCAGCTAGCACCTCTGCATTGGTTGCAACACACCTGATTCAAATGAACAGGTTCAATGTCAGATTTTCGCAGAGCTTGCTGATGATCTGTTCATTTGAATCAGGTGTGTTGTAACAGGGAGACTTGAAAAACATGCAGGACAGCGGCCCTCCAGGAACTAAGTTTGAGACCCCTGCGTTAGCGCTAGCAGCTAGCACCTCTGCATTGGCAAACACCACGAGGAATGTCACAGTTTCACAGTGTGCCAGCCGCAGCTGTCTGGGCTACCTTTTTCCGAACAGTCGGGTCTGCTCATAATTAATTCATTAATTTACAGCGCTACTTTGAATGGATGGTGAAGGATCCATGTATTTATCTTCTAAGATTTAGGCACACGCCAGCCAAAAATGGTATGCTAACAACAGTCAGGAAGATGTAGTGGAGTGAAGCCTCTGCCAGTCAATGACAGTCATATGGTTGAAATCACCCTCCTTCATATTCGATTCATTTATACAATTATACTATTTTACTTTGCTTACATTCTTGCTAAAAATCAGTCGTGTGCTTTTATGCTTAAACAAGAGAAAAGCTTTTGAGTAATCAATAAACCATTTGCAATTTATTTTACC
Source organism: Hippocampus zosterae (assembly GCF_025434085.1). NCBI lineage: Eukaryota > Metazoa > Chordata > Actinopteri > Syngnathiformes > Syngnathidae > Hippocampus > Hippocampus zosterae. The sequence continues at coordinate 21,272,119 of NC_067461.1, read as the reverse complement.
TGCTCTCTTGTCAGAATTGTGGACCACAAGTGGAATATCGCTGCTGTTTTGTCTTTTTCTGATCAATGACAGCAGCGAGCTATGGAGTGAACACAAATCAAGAACAGTTTTTTAAAAGTCTGCATTCAAAAGCTGCCACAGATGTTCATTTTTTTTTTCACTTTGAAAAGTGAAAATCTAACTACAAATGCAAGGTTTTGTGGGAGAAAAAAAACCATCAACAAAGGTACATCCTTTCGATAATGTTTGCACCACAATGTGACCAATGGACTGCAGATGAAAAAGAAATTCGATCATTTTGAGAGGGGGGAAAAATAAAATGGTTGTTCACGTCTGCACACCCTCTTATAATTAGGTATGTGGCCATTTGGAATGAATCAATTACATTATTACTCATGTTAAATGAGAATCAGTATACAGCTGGCACCATTTAAACTGCCTCTCACTAAAGCAAAACAATTTCGATGTTTTAGTAGGTTTTTCCTGAGACTGAGACTGACTGCAATATTTTTGGAATTGTTCATCATCCCACCCCACCTTACATATCCATATAAGGTGGAGGGAATGATGAACAGTTCCAAATGCCACTCAGTGTTAGAACAAAACCTTTAGGTTCGTGTGTGTGTGTGTGTCTCTCTCCCTCTCTCTGCACACACACACACACACACACACACACACACACACACACACACACACACACACACACACACACACATATATATTAGAGCTGTCAAACAATCAAATTATTTAATTGAATTAAAAACGCAAATGTCATAATTAACTCAAAATTAATTGTGATTACTCACACATTTTTTATTGTTTCTGAATTTCCTTTTATATTTTTTGTCCTATTTTTTCCCCGTTTTAAAGCTCTCATCAACATGGAATCATGGATCAGTTTTCTCTGTACAAAAGGCAAATTACAATGAACATTTTTCATTGCTAAAGTGTGAGTTGCTACGCATTGCCGAGCGGAAAGAAGGAGCAGCAACAGCAAAGTCAACATTTCTCTCGTGTGAAGCTTTCCCACATTTGAAAGTAAAGAACAGAGCGAAACATGGTGGCAGCGCGTGTGTGTGTAGAAAGAATTGAACAATTGTGGCAAGTACCGTAATCCATCAAAAACGCTGCGTTCCCTCTCGTTGCCAGAGTCACTCTCATTGCCATGTGGCTCCACAGAAATGATGCCGGCTTTGCCAAAAACTCGAACAACAGTGCAAGCAGACACGTTCGTCCAAGCAGCCACAATCCATTTGCAAATTGTGGCGTAACTCGCCCAGCGCTGCCTCACTCTTTGTAAAGTTGTTTTGCCATCAATCATCCATTGTTCCCATGCCATTCGCAACTTTACTTTAAATGCCCGGTTGATGCCGATGTCCAGCGGTTGGAGTTCTTTAGTCAAGCCTCTGGGAATAACGGCAAGCTCAGAGTTCATTTGCTTGACTTGGTTTTTCACCGCTGCTGTGAGATAGGCACGCATGCCAAAAGCATAACCGATGGCTTGAAGTTTGAACTGAGCTTCGTAGGCGTGTCTCTTTGTCGAATTTATTTTCGGGGGTTCTTAGAAACCAAAACCGAAGTTGTTTTGCAACAATGCACATTGCCACACTCTATACAGGTGTTGGTACCGGCTTGCTGCGTCCCTTTAGCGTCCACTTACAAACCCACCCTTCATTCATTGCCGGACTGCTCCCCAGCATGCCCTTCCTCTCTCACGTCTGCCTTCTCTCTCTCTCTCTCCCTCTCCATATATGTATATATACACGCCCACCCTTCCCTGATTGGCCGACTTCTTTCCCGCATGCCTGGCCACAGTCACTTCCACTTTTTCTCTATATAAACAGCGTGTCGGCTGTCAGTCAGATTTTGGAACTCAGCGCATACAAAAGACGCTCCGCACCATAAGGCGTCCTGTCCATTTTGGAGAAAATTTAACACTTTTAATGGCGCCTTGTAGTCGTGAAAATACGGTACTGGAAAGGCATATGGGAGAAGGAGGTTGCACATAACAGCAGTGCACAATGGCTGGTGACACAGAGGAGCACAGCAACCTCCCTGAACAGAACCCAGTTACCATAACAGTGGCAGACATACAAGAAAGAGTCTCAGATATGAAGAACTGGACAGCACCAGGCCCGGACATGGTCCACACCTACTGGCTAAAGAAACTCACAGCACTCCATGAGCGCCTAGCAGCACAAATGAACCAGCTGCTGAGGGATGGGACTCACCCAGGATGGCTAACCGAAGGGCGAACGATCCTGATCATGAAGGATCCCTCAAAGGGTGCAGTCCCATCCAACTATCGGCCAATAACCTGTCTCTCCACAACATGGAAGCTCATGTCAGGCATCATTGCGGCTAAGATAAGTGGGCACGTGGATCAATACATGACCAAAGCACAGAAGGTAGAGATACCAGAGGAGCCAAACATCAGCTCCTGGTTGACAGACAGTCGCACAAGACTGCAGGTCCCGATGTACCAACCTGTGCACAGCCTGGATTGATTACAAGAAAGCCTATGACTCGATGCCACATACACGGATCACTGAATGCTTGGAGTTGTATAAGGTGAACAGGACCCTAAGAGCCTTCGTTGCGAACTCGATGAGGATGTGGAAAACCACACTTGAAGCCAATGGCAAGCCACTAACCCAACTGTCCATCAAATGTGGCATATTCCAAGGTGATGCACTTTCCCCACTGCTGTTCTGCATAGGACTGAACCCCCTAAGCCAAGTAATCACCAAGACAGGCTATGGATACCGCCTCAGAAATGGAGCTACAATCAGTCACCTCCTCTACATGGATGACATAAAGCTGTATGCTAAGAGCGAAAGGGACATAGATTCCCTGATCCACACAACCAGGATCTACAGCAGCGACATCGGGATGTCATTCGGGCTTGAGAAATGTAGTCGGATGGTGACTAAGAGAGGAAAGGTAGTCCGCACTGAAGGGGTCTCACTCCCTGAAGGAACAATAGCAGAGATTGAGGACAGCTACAAGTACCTGGGTATACCACAAGCCAATGGCAACCTCGAACTGGCAACAAGGAAAGCGGCTACGGCCAAATACCTCCAGCGAGTGAGGCAAGTCCTAAGAAGCCAGCTCAATGGCAAGAATAAGAACCGGGCAATAAACAGCTATGCCCTGCCAGTGATCAGATACCCTGCAAGAATAATAAGGTGGCCAAAGGAAGAGATTCAGACCACGGACATTAAGACCCGAAAGCTCCTAACCATGCATGGAGGGTTCCATCCCAAATCCAGCACCCTGAGACTGTACGCAAGCCGAAAGGAAGGAAGCCGGGGACTAGTGAGTGTGAGAGCCACTGTCCAGGATGAAACATCCAAGCTCCATGAATACATCAAGGAGAAGGCTGGATGACGTACTCAGAGAATGCCTCAGACAATGGGGAACAGAGGCGCTGGAAGAGGGACCATTATGGGAGGACGAGGCCCTACACGGGATGTACCACCGGACCATAACTGAAGTGGCCGATCTCAAGAAGTCCTATCAGTGGCTAGAGAGGGCTGGCCTGAAGGACAGCACAGAGGCACTCATCCTGGCTGCTCAGGAGCAAGCCCTGAGCACCAGAGCCATTGAGGCCCAGATATACCACACCAGACAAGACCCAAGGTGTAGGTTGTGCAAAGAGGCACCTGAGACGACCCAACACATAACTGCAGGGTGTAAGATGCTGGCAGGGAAAGCCTACATAGAACGCCATAACCAGGTGGCTAGCATAGTCTACCGAAACATCTGTGTGGAGAATGGACTGGAAACCCCAAGGTCAAAATGGGAAACACCTCAGAAGGTGGTGGAGAATGACAGAGCGAAGATTATGTGGGACTTCCAGATCCAGACTGACAAGATGGTAATGGCGAACCAACCAGCTATCGTGATCATAGATAAAGGGCAGAGGAAAGCCGTTGTAGTGGACGTAGCGGTCCCAAGTGATGGAAACATCAGAAAGAAGGAACATGAGAAACTCAAGAAATACCAAGGGCTCAGAGAGGAGCTGGGGAGAGCCTGGAAGGTAAAGGTGACAGTCGTGCCTGTGGTGGTCGAAGTGCTTGGTGCAGTGACCCCCAAACTAGATGAGTGGTTGTAGCAGATCGGACATCTCAGTCCAGAAATGTGCAGTGCTGGGAACAGCAAGGATACTGCGCAGAACCCTCAAGCTTCCTGGCCTCTGGTAGAGGACCCGAGCTGAGTGAGGGACGAACACCACCCGAGGGGGGGTGAGACGAGGAATATTTTTTTTATACAGAGAGAGAGAGCGAGAGAGAGAGAGACACACACACACACACACATACATATCACACACACACGCATACATATGTTAAGGGTCCCAATACATGTATCTGTATTGAATTGTTCATTACACTAGTCACGTTTTGGTGCGCACTGCATTCAACAATGCAGTTTTTTTTTTTTAACTCCAGCCCACTAATGTAATTGACCGGTAACACTGATTATTCCAAACATTAAAAAAGAAAGAAAAATCACGCGTCAAATTGTCAACACGTAGACGAGCAAAATACTTGGTATTTGTTTGACAACATGCCACAGTCGCAGACGTGGAATTGTTGTGCGCGGCATCCCGCTACAGAGCGATTTCTTTTTGTGCCTCTTTCATAAAAACAATTTCATCTCTGAGTAGAGAATCGGGAGAATCAGGATCATGGAATTTCTCAGCCGACGGAAGAGGAGGAGGGAGCACGGCCAGGGTCCCTCATAATTGATCGATGAAAACTTGCTCTGAAGTGGTCCTATCTCCACGGCAAATGTATTGTTAAAAGTCTCCAGCTGACTTATTCACCAACACAAGAGTCGCTCATGAAATTTTTTATGTGTCAAAATGATGGTGACATCATCGCGGGTCCCTCTCCCCGTGCGAATAGCGTGTCTCGACTGTATTGAATGCTTGCCAAATGATTTTGTTCCCTTCTCCTGACTGATACATTTGAACAATGAGATCCCTCTGATGCTGTGATTCTCTGCCGGGGCCATGGCTTGTACTGTAAGATGCGAGTCATCATCTAAAACAGGAGTGCTCATTAGGTAGCTCCTGATCTACCGGTTGATCTAAGACAGGTCCCAAGTAGATCCAAGGAGTGTCGAGGAGGAAAAAAAAACACAAAAAACCCAACCATTTGTGTCTCTTTGTACATGTTAGTAATATATATTTTTGTGTTAATGTATGTTGCACCCGAATCATCCTATCAGTCTCATTTTCACAAATAAATAAAGCAGGTAAATCTTGAATTTACGGTGGCGCGTGATTACGTCACCGGAGGTTGTTTGCGCTCAGCAGTCTGCAATTGCAGCTTGTAATCAGAGCTGTTGCGCTCTATCTTTTATCGTCATTATTCTCATTCCGAGTTTGCTTCGTGTACAATTTACCGAGGGCATGGGCAAAGAATAGGAATCTAGGAGGGCCCAGGGAAGCACTTTAAAACTGTACGTGTGAGCTACGATAGTTAACAGGCTGCAAAAGTGCATCGCATGCCTCAGTTTCAGGCTGTTTCTCATCATGGCGTGCATGTGTGCGTGTGTGTGCGCGTGCGTGCCGGTAAGGGTAGATCCCGGGAGGTTAGTTGATCGAAAAGTAGATCTTCGGTCCAAAAAGTTTGGGCACCCCTGATCTAAAAACTTCGGGAAAAGCCAACAAGAACGGTTGAATGTTATTCACGGTCAATCCGTGGGCTTTAAATTGAAGCAGGTGTGTGCAGTGTGCAGAATTTGAATGTGATTGTTTCATTCCGAAGCCTGCCACATCTCCAGTTACAAAGGAAATATATCCTGGTCTCATTTTTTTACATCATAAAAACCTGCCTTTTGAACACCAGTGTGCAGACTTTTTCTATCACCAGGGATCATCTGATATCAGATGATATCATCTGATATCAGATGATATCATCTGATATCAGATGATATCATCTGATATATCATACCATATGATATCATATATCATGGACTGTATATCGTATATCTGTCTGCTGACATCAAACAGATGTGTCAAATTGTTGTTTTTCAGATATAATTAAAATTTCGAACCACGAAGGGCAGAAGAAGGTTACCTGAGTGGGTTGAACGCTGCTAAAGTTGGAAGAGGTGGTGGTGGTGGTGGCGGTGGTGGACATGGCGGCACTGGAAGATGTGATGGATTGGGAGCCGTGTCCAATTTCTTTTGAAGTTCTTGAACTGACCAATGCAATGACAACATGATTTAGGGACTTGTCATTGGTAGTTAACCTTTCCCAAGCAGGTGTTCATCATTGATCCTGTTGTTAAAACCATGAAGCTTTTGCAATCAAAAAGATGATCATGTCTACACACCTGCTCAAGAACAGAAATTCCAAAAAGAAGCAGGCTGCCTTGGTTTCAATCAGGGCTCACCAACATGATGCCCACCAGTATCGAGTAGCCCCCATGGACCACATTAGTAGCTCACTGGACTCACCAGTGATGAGACTTTGTGATTTTTGAGGAATGTTGGAGAAATGATTATTTGACAATGGAAACACTGAGATTTATAGAAATAAAGAAATGAAGTGTTGCATACGATATGATATGTATGTATGTATAATTCCTAATTTACTCTTTGAAGGACAGCAGTTACTACAGTGGACAGCTTATCATGTTATCACAGGGGTCCCCAAACTACGGTCCGCGGGCACATTTGACCCGGACCTCTAACCCTCCTGTTGTCCTTGGGTCAAAATAACCCGTCACTGTGTTAAAAACACCCCCAAAAAACCCTAAATGATCATTTTTGAACTTGCAATTTTATGACTTTTCCTAGATTGTCCCCAACTGCAGAAAAATTGAAATGTTTTTATTCACATTTCCATGGAAGCTGTACAAAAAAAGTAAAAAGGTGGTCTTCGGGGCAAAATGACCCATGACGCAAATAGGGTTGATGATAGCGTTCTCGTAGATGGCAGTACTCTTTTTTTGTGGATTTCAAGGGGCTATAAAGAGAGAGAGTTGTTTAGTTCTTATTTATTTCCTGTTTTTTCTGTGAAGAACTCAGAGAGGGTTATTTATGTCATTAATAGTTTTATTATTTGTTTCCTGACTTTTTTTCTGTAAAGAACCTGGTTCTTATTTGGTTATGTGTGGCTTTCTGAGAAACAATACATTTTTTAAGCTCCCCTACGATCGTTGATGTTACAAACTGACACCGGCCCCCCATCAGAGAAGGGAAAAGTTACGTGGCCCTCACAGGAAAAAGTTTGTGTTATCAGGTTACAGGGTGCATGAAAGGGTTAATTTGAAGAATCACTAACATGATTAGTGTCTTCACATCAATGATTATCAACCAATCTTAACTCAATTTGTGACTTCCATCCATCCATCCATTTTCTGATCCGATTTATCTTCACAAGGGTGACTTGTGTGTCACAAAATGAAAAACTAAGGACAGAGCAGTGTTTGTGCTTTTCGTTTTGCAAACACTGTGAGTGGTTTTAGGACAGACATGAATAGTTTTAGAAATTGTGCTACAAGCATCAACGTCAGTTTGAGCCTCCAGAAAAAAAACAGCCAGCAAATTTGTTATTTCAGAAGTGTGCATTTACACTGCGGAAGCCCATCGCATTAATTTGTACCAAAGAGGTAGCCATCACATCAAAAAAGGTTGGTGACCCCTGTTTCGATTCACCATGCCGCAAGGAAATACTGCCATGCAAATAAACAAATAAATAAACAACTCAATTGTTGTTGCTTTGTGTATATGCAAAAATTACGGTCATTTTCCATCTGATAATTAGATGTTAATAATGTGAAGTTAATTGAGGCACCTGAAACCGCAATGGGATCATCTGACCCCGCAAGGCTTGCAACCATCAGAAGACAATCTACAGCTTGTTGTGCTATATCTGGCTAAAACTGTTCAGATGTAAAAGACAGACTTTCTCAAAACCCCGCATGCTTGAATTTATTTGTGTCCACATGTGCAGCACTTAGTATTTCAAGACCATAATTAAAAATCCAAACAGCAATACTAATATAAAACAAGAGGTACGAAGCTCGACCCTTGCAAATTCCAGTGATTCCATCCCTCCATCCATTTTCCAAGCCGCTTATCCTCACGAGGGTTCCGAGCGTGCTGGAGCTGAACCCAGCTGTCATCGGGCGGTAGGCACACTGAACTGGTGGCCAGCCAATCGCAATCGCAGGGCAGACATACACAAACAACCATTCACACACACAATCACACCGAGGGACAATTTAGAGTGTTCCATTCACCTACCATGTTGGTTTATGGAATGTGGGAGGTAACCCGAGTACCCGGAGAAAACCCACGCAAACTTCACAGAGGAAGGCCGGAGCCTGGAATCAAACCCACCATCTCTCTACTGTGAGGCCGACATGCTGACCAGTCGACCACCAGGCCGCCTCAATCCCTCCATACTCGGTTGTGCTTTTACTCGTATGGGACGTGTTCATGTTACTTGTCACAATGCAGCTTGTTTTCATGGTTGCCAGTACGTTCTTACCTGTAAACCTCAGATCCTTGACCTCCGCTTGGGCCTTGGAGCACTCATCACTGTACTCCCTCTTCTCTTCCTCTACAAGCTCAAGTTTACACCTCAAGGCTGTCAGCTCCTTTAGCGTCTCACAGCTACTGAATTTGTCTTCCAGTTTCTTTATCTGAACGCATACACATACACACACACACACACAAACATAAACATTTAGTTGCGACTAGATTTTTCCCATCGTATCGATCTTTCACAACACAAACAACTTGATAAGGATCCCGGTCAGTCGAATTGGGGAAAAAAATTACAAAAAAGAACGGTTTCAATTCTATTTCTTGCGTCAGCTCCTGCAGTGGTAATTGGTGGTAAGTAGTCATCCTGGGTGGATGCCAGCTGACATTCAGTTGCCTGCTCTCCAACCCCTTGTCCGTAACCTTTTCCAAGTTCCAATTGTTCATCAAACGAGGAGTATGTTCACCTTCTGTACGGCACCGACAGAGATCAGGGATCCCACTCAGCTCTAATTGTTTTACATCTGAGCCAGTGGAGATGGGAGCTGGTTCGAGGCCAAGCTTCTGGCTTTCTTTACTGAGCATGTTCTTCAATGCTTTCCTCTATGTGCAAAATGTTTTGTTAACACTGAGGTTATGTTTTCACTCATGCGTGTTAGTGTGTTAGCTGTTATTATTCTATCTGACAAAAGAATGACACACACTAAAATACGAATATAAATGAAGGACCAGTAGCGACTCAAGGTACTCGAGGTTACTGGGGTGGCAAGAGGTTCAGTTGCAAGCGCGGAGGTTATAAAATCCTCACACACACACACACGCACACACACACACGCACACACACACATGCACACACACACACACACACACACACACACACACACACACACACACACACACACACACACACACACACACACACACACACACACACACACACACACACACACACACACACACACTTCAATTTCAGGTTTCATTTTCTGCATTCCCTGGCAGCTTTTATGCATGTCACATGAATAAAATGGCTTACTGTTTAGCACTAACTGGAGCGACTGGTCAGGAAGGCCAGTTCTGTCCTGGGTTGCTCCCTTGACCCTCTGGAGGAGGTGGGCAACAGAAGGATGCTAACTAAGCTAAAAGCTATGATGGCCAGTCCCTCCCACGCCCTCCAGCCCGCCCTGACAGCACTTGGTAGCTCCTTCAGCCAGAGACTGTTACACCCGCGCTGCAAGAAGGAGAGATACCGACGCTCGTTCCTACCGACTGCTGTCAGGCTGATGAATAAAAAATAACAATCATAATAATAATAATAATTAAATGATGTGAAGTAAAATTGTAAATAGTACTGCGATTTATCCATTGTGTTCATATTGTATTTAATTGAAAGATGTTTGTTGTTTTTTTTTTCTCTTTCTCCTTTCTTCTTTCTACATACATTCTTGCTGCTGGAGGCTGTAAATTTCCCCAGTGTGGGACGAATAAAGGATATCTTATCTTATTTTAACTCAGTCAGTCCTTGTCAGTTATGCAATAATAATTCTCAACAAATGCTGCCACAAACGATTATTTTGTGAGTCAACTTGTCACTGAAAGCGGTTGCAATTAGTCTGAGATCATATGTAAATTTCAGCATATCGCACCAGCAAGCAGCTGCTTTGACAAAGTACCGTATTTTCTGCACTATAAGGCGCACCTTCAATGAATGGCCTATTTTAAAACTGTTGTTTTAAAATGCTGATTACCTAGCCACTGAGGTAATCAGCCATACATCCATCCATTTTCTGAACCGCTTTATCCTCACGAGGGTCGTGGGTGTGCTGGGACATGTTGGAGCCTATCCCAGCTGTCATCGGGCAGTAGGTGGTGGACACTCTGAACCGGTTGCCAGCCAATCACAGGGCACACAGAGATGAACAACCATCTGCGCTTACACTCACACCTTGGGACAACATAGAGCAGTGGTCACCAACATGGTGCCCGCGGGCACCAGGTAGCCCGTGAAGACCACTTGAGTAGCCCGCCAGTGCCTGGACATTGTGATTTGCTAGTAGAAATTATGATTTAAAAATGCAAACATTGGCAGTACTGTGAGACATTTCGAAACACGATCAAAGTCTGACAATTTAAATCATCAAGTATTAAAAATAACCCATCCTCATATTATTGAAGGTATTTTGGACAAATATGTTATTTCAGACGTGTATCAATTTGGTAGCCCTTCACACAATCGGTACACATGAAGTTGCTCTCACCCTCAAAAATGTTGGTGACACCTGACATAGAGTGTTTAATCACCCAGCCATGCATTTCTTTAGAATGTGGGAGGAAACCGGAGTACCCGGAGATAACCCTCGCTTGTGCTTGGAGAACATGCAAACCCACGACCTCCGCACTGTGAGGTCGACGCGCTAAACACTTGACCACCGGGCTGCCCGCTATCAAAACCCATCTGACACGGACTTTTAGTGCTTTAGAGTTTTAAGTATGTCAAGATTCAGTTTTCCCCACTCTTGCTTTTTTTGTATCCCAAGTCTAGCAGTTCTACCTGGCTCTGGTGCTCCAGCTTCAAGGTTTCCATATCCTTGGTCAGCGATGTAACCTGATTGAGCGCCTCCTGTAGAGCGTGGCTCGGTGTGGTGCTCTGAATCAGAATCTGGCTCTGTCTCTTCAGCATCTTTTGCTCAACAACCATCTGAAACAACCACCCCATCCCCCATTGGGAATGTAGTTCAAAGACAGAGTCGCAAGCGGCATATAACACATGATGAACATCTTACAATGATAACACTGAAATTGTAATATAACTCACAGCTCTGGCGAAGGTCTCTGCCCCCTCTCTCAAGTCCCGCTCCAGGTTCAAGTTGTCCTGTAAGGTTTCAAACTCCTCCACAGCGAGTTTAGACACTGGACATAATTCCCATATATTGTTAAACTAGCGAGATGTACCGTACATGAATAATTATCCAGTCAACAACAAATACTATTATTGTGAGCCAAATTTGTCTTTTTCAAATTAAAAAAAAAAAAGAAGTTTTTTTTCCCTGTAATTTAATCCCTCCCGTCTCACTCTTCACCTCGGTGATATTTTCTCAGTAGTTTCTTTTGCTGCACTGTTTCGGCCATTAAAACAGCATTAGCGCGTTTTTCTTGCAGCAGCTGCAAATAGAAAAGAGAATGAAAAAGAAGGTTGGATTTACAGCAAACAAGAAAGGGTCAGGTCAGGGGCAGGGCAGTCAATCAGTGGTTAGCACCGCAGCGGTAATCCATTTGTCGTCCGTCAGTCAAGTTCAAGAGGAATGTGAATGCGAAATACAACATTGATAATATGAGACAGGGATATGAAATAGTTCAGATTTTAATTACAGGTATCTACATGTGGATCAGAAACACAACTGAAGAGACTTTTTCTTTTTTCCTTTTGGCTGACTTAGTATTGGAAAAGTTACTCAAAATAGCTTGAAATGAATAAAACAAATCATTTTGATCTGGAACCCACTTACATCACCTAACTTTGCGTTAATCTTAAGTGATGCCTTCTCAAATTTTGTGTTGTTTTTTTGAAGTCTCACTCCCATTAGTCACCTCTTTAGCAAGTTGAACACATACTTGATAGGGTTTACTGTAAGTCTGGATATTGACTTCCCAATGTTCCCGCCTTGCCCTGAAATGCGGTGCGTTTTGGGTAATCATTTTACTAAAGAATCTACTAACGAGTTCAGTTGCAACTTTTTATTTTAATTATCTTTAAAAATGTTTCAAATGTATTTTGCTGCTGTCATGATGTGGTACATCAATGAACTTTTGTTAGCCCGTCCCAGAAGAAGCCATGACATAACCTCCACTGAATTGCAAAGATGACCTTGTACGTTTAGGAACATTAGCAGAAGCTTTTTAGCCTTCACCATCTTTTTCTCAGTACTCATTGACAATTTCCACCCTGGCCTTCCCCATTCTTCATACTAATGAATGGTTTGCAACAATAGTTTCGTACTTTTGTTCAAGTGAATGAGCTTTACTTCTGCTCTCTGGAGGTTATTGCTGATGTCACGAACAGGTTTGAAGGGTCTTTACAAATAGTTGACATCAACAGCGATTGTTTTCCTCGCTCGACAGTATCTGTTTGATGTATGTGACAATACATCCGTGGTCTATTTCTTTGACAGTCCATTTTAAAAGTTTGTACTGTATTGTCTGTAGACAGGACTCGCATGTGGATGTGCACACCAATACGCGCATGCTTGAACTGAGTAGGCATTGTATGTCATTCCATCCACAGTTAGGATTTCATGAAGTAAAAGGCAGCCATATCCAGAACCTTGCTCAACACACTCGTAATGCAAACAGGATAAAGTCGAAAAAGCAACTTTTTGATGATCTTTATATCCGAGGTAATGCCATTTTATTTGCCTTGCTTTACTTATCGTGTACTTCTCTCATGCACTTGCTAGGTACCATTCAGAGCCAACATTGTCTTTGGGTAGTAGGCGGGGGACACCCTGAGCTGGTTGCCAACCAATCGCAGGGCACACATAAACAAAACAACCATTTGTGCACACAATCCCACCTAGGGGCAATTTTGGAGTGCCCAATCAACCTGCCATGCATGATTTTGGAATGTGGGAGGCAAACTGGAATATTCGTCACAATTCTTTTTACTTAGGCTTGTTCTTGCTTATATTACCAATGTGCATTTTATTTCTTTTATTTTAATTTCTCAGCCACGTTGCTTTCTTGCTAAGGTGTGAAAATAATAAACTGCAAGAATTTAATGCTCTAATCTCAAGACATGATTCTGACCATCCCAAAAGATACCGTGTCGCTCTGCAACTGATGTTGATTGGTTCAATTTGTTGTCTACGCGAATAACGCAGAGTAGGTCCGCACCCCAAAAATTTGCCAATAGGGTATGCGAATGCCTAACCACGAAAATGCCCACAGTCGACGCACTCACTTCTTGCCTGGTTCCCTCAAGTTGTTCTTTCAGCATTGCAAGATTTTCACAAAGGTGATCTTTCTCTCTCAGCGTCAACTGCAATTGACTTTGCAGCTCTGAAAACAAAAACAAATACTGTACTCTTAAAAATGAGACTTGATCCAGACAATATGCCGGCGCCAGTGATGTACCGATTCAACCTGAATGAAGAATTGTGCATGTCTTTTGCACCTTAAGCAGCATAACTGCAGTTGCATATATGGCTGATATTTTATATTTGATATCACATTCTGGACTGTGCATAGTCCATTTTTTAAATTTTATTTTGTGCATGCAAATACTTCATGTTTTTTCAACTTTTTCCCTCCAAATTTGGCTGCTGTAAATTGTGAATTGCTCCATTGTGAGACAAATTAAGGTTTTCTTATGTTATCTTTTTGTGTGTCTATGTTGAAAACTAAAAACAATGCGGTTACCATCATAATGTAATCTTGAGAGAAATTTTGTACCTGAGATTTGGGTCTGGCACGTGGTTGACAAGCAGTTGGCAACATTCAACTCGTCACTGTCTTCAACTTTATCCTCGAGGTTTATCTCGCTGATGGTCGCTGGGCTAAGTTGAGACAGCAACATCATGCTTTGGCGTTTCAGAGCATGGTTCTGTTTGTTCAACTGCAGGGATGAAGTGCAGAAAAAAGAAAGATGAAAGCTATAAACTTCAAAGTATGCGGTTTCACGTTGGCAAATTAGATAGAAAGTAACATATTTTCCGCACTATAAGGCACACCTAAAATGTTCTCAAAAGCCGAGCGTGTGCCTTATAATCCGTTGCGCCTTATATATGAATCAATATTCTGATTTCTTGGACGTAGTATTTTAAATGTTCTGTCAAGCGCCTTGTTACAGCTGGAGCGGTTGTGAACATTCTCTAGAAATAAAGCTGTATTATATTTTATTGTATTCCATTGGCGTAGCTCCATCTAGTGGATACATAACGCAACTGCAGCCACGATTTTACATTCTATGTGCCTTCTCATGCAGTGCACCCTATATATGAAAACAGTTTTAAAATAGGCCATTCATTGAAGGTATCCCTTATACTCTGAAGCGCCTTATACTGCAGAAAATATTTAATAATATTCACCACACTGAATAATTCTCACTGATGTGGGAGGGTTCATTATGTAAAATACTAACAGGATATTAAACTGGTGATCAACAGCTGGTTATCATAAAGTTTAAAAAAAAGAAGAAAAGTCATTTACAGTAATCTCTCGTTTATCGGGGGTAATGGGGACCAAAACCACCATCATAAACAAAAATCCGCGAAGTAGCGACAAATTAACATATACATTAAAAAAAAAAGCCCCACGTGGGCCTTTGCCTTGAGCAGAGCGCACTAACACAAACACACATGCACACACAAATGGACCAGCATCCCACTGCGTGAAGCAGACGTGTTTATGATTAGTCAATTAAGGATGATTAGACAATTAAGGATGGAAGAGACCTGCTTTTGTTCTTATAAGCATCCTCTCTCTCTTTCTCTCTCTCTCAGCCACACACACACATACACACAGACACGTGCACGCACACACTAGCAGCATCTAACAACACTTTTAATTTAATAACACAATTAAAGATCAAAGAGTAACCCACGTGTAAGACAGAAAGAAGATGCGCAGTCAATCAACATGGCTTTACATCTTCTCAAACCCCCCCCCCCAACCCACATGTACTGCATATGTTACTCTATGTGACTCATCGTTGCTTTGCTGACTTTCACTGCTTCTCTTACACATTTTTTTTAAATGTTATCTTATGAATATGTTTGAAAAAATCCGTGATACACTGAAGCCGCAATAAACGAACCGCGAAATGGCGAGGGATCACTGGATACTTGCTGCCAACCAAAAAGTCGGACAATTATTCAAATGGTAAAAAGCCCCTCATGCGGTCGTTCAACCTCTATGGACAGAACATGATTAAGAGATATGTGGAGATATTTTACTGCGTACTATATGATGATACCTTTTCAAGGACTAAAATGCATGGTGACAGTCAGTGGCAATAATAATGTCACCTGTGACCCTGAGCGTTTTGGACTGTGAGAATCTGGATCGAATTGCGTAATATGATGACTTGATGAACTAATTGTAGGTCTCTGGTTTCTGGAAACATGACAAGAATAAATGTCACCTTCAGTAATTTGTGTTTTTAGTGGACCACAGTACTATTTAGTAAGCACTGTTTTCATTTAATACAACATAAAGTTGATACATGAAACAAGGTGCGACCATGGACAACATTGAAACACAAAGCCAATGTCACTTAGACATAACGGAACTCATATTCAAATGTTCAAATGTGTGAAGTGGCAGTCAGTTTGTATTTACAATCAGGAAAATGGAGCAAGAAAATAAGGTAGCCGCGCAACTAACAGGGCAGTTGAGCTGTTTCTTCTTTTCTTTTGCCCTGCAATCAGTTATAATGGCAGAGCACATGCAAAGGCTATGATCAGGCGTGGAAAAACATAAATCAGAAGAGGACTATGTAGATGAAGAAATAGGCAGAATCTCTCCTTCTATGTATATTTTTAGTTATTCATATTTTATTCATATATTTTTAAGTTATTCATCAACCATTTCTGAACCTTTTGAACCGTATTTTCAGATTGAACCATTCAACATGAGGCTGGTGTATTACATTGCCATATTCAACAAGTTCAATCATCAGGACAACCGTGTAAAAATCAGAAGCCCATTCCAAATAAAAACATAAACATATCATATAGTGCAGATGAATTCAATTTATAATGCTGGTTTCTGAAGAAAGAAAAGGAAATAGTTGGGAAAAAAATGAAGATGGGAAAGAACAGACAAAAATGAATATTTCACGGCACCCTCGTGAAACAAGCTTGAAGGCCTTTTTCTCGAAAACTTTCTTTGCAATTATCGGGATATAGAGCATAGAATAACATTTATATAATGCTCTTTAACAGATGCAAAATGAACATTGGGAACTCTATGACCAGATATAGCGAGCCTTTATCGCAATGTTTAGAAAATTGAATCTGAGGCATTTCAACACATCCAGCATACCATCACTGAACACACACACACACACACACAAATGTCAAAATAGACTTCAATTTGTATATCCATCCATCCATCCATCCATCCATTTTCTAGTCTGCTTATCCTCACAAGGGTCGCGCGTGTTGTGAAACATATCCCAGCTGTCTTCGGCAGTAGGCAGGGGACACCCTGAACCGGTTGCCAGCCAATCGCATGGCACACACACAGACTAACAACCATTCGTGCTCACAATCACACCAAGGCACAATTTAGAGTGTTCAATCAGCCTGCCATGCATGTTTTTGAAACGTGGGAGGGAACCGGAGTACCCAGAGAAAACCCCCCACCAGGCACGGGGAGAACATATAAACTACAAAGGAAAGCCGGAGCCTGGAATCGAACTCAAGTCCTCTGCCCTGTGACACTGTGAGGTGGATGTGCTCGCCAGTCGCGCGCCGCGTCGCCCTTGTCCTAAACAAATTAATATAATCGAAAATGCAAATTACTCCCAGATTCCGGGGGGAAAATTTTTTTAGCTTGATTGTGAAAAATTGACCATCCAACCCAAGTGTCGCTTGCAATAATAATTGCTCGAGTAAATTTTATTGAGAACAAAAAAAAAAAAACCTCAGAGAAAAGAATGTTTAATAAAAGTTTTAAAAATACCAAATAGTACCCATTTTCTCTTGTCCCACCACAGTAACGACCAAACTGAATTGGAAATGAAACTGTTAAAATGAAATTCTAATGTCTTTTCTTTTTTTAAATTCATGGCTGTCTCTTGTAACTGCAGGAAAATTAGTTTGAATAAACATAAGATTTCATGTAAGAACCCTGTGACCATAAAACCTTTTTAGCATGGTAGAAGAAAAGGAAAGCAGTGAATCCCATGAGTACGCTGGACTCGAAATCATCAACAGTTGACCAAAAGAATAGATCGAGCAAGGTTATGTACTCTCTTCTATTTTAACCTTTTCATGAAATAGTTAGCCTTGATTAACTCTTACTCCCACCCTGTTATGCATGTGATCAGAATAAGACATTACTTTTTAAATGACCATGTTTTCTGCACTGTAAGGTGCACCTAAAAGCATTCAATTTTCCCAAAAGCCAACAGTGCGCCGTATAATCCGATGCGCCTTATGTATGTTACACAGTCTCTTTATATTCCCCATTGAGTTGTTTCCCTGTTAGTGTTCCTCTGACATCTGGTGGTGATTATGAGCAGGAATTGTAATTAAAAGGGTACTACTACCCACACTAATTCACATGCGCATTCGCCAACACACCCTAAAACAGACTTATGAAACAAAGTTAGTACCAAAAGCATAGTTAACTCCTGACCAAAAGAAGGAAGAAGGAGACAAGACATTGAAGGATATTTAGCCCCTTGTGGATGTGAGCCCACCAGTGCACCTTTTTGTTGAAGCCGTAGTCTTCCTAACTTTTGTCTTTCATTTATTGTTTTGTCATGCCATTTGTATTGATATGTTTCATGTCCGTGTTTGAGACCAGTTCTCACGACTTTGTTCCAGCTGCAGCGATTGTGAAGGCTCGATATAAATAACGCTGTATTATATTCCCCTTAGCGTAGCTCCATCTAGTTGATGCATAGCGCAAATGCAGTCGCTATTTTAGCTTCTATCCTGTGTGCCTTATTAATGCGGTGCGCCCTATATATGAAAACTGTTTTAAAATAGGCCATTCATTGAAGGGGCGCCTTATACTTCGAAGCGCCTTATTGTGCGAAAATACAGTACTTCAGTTTATAGAGCTCTGATTGAGCATTATCCTCTCAAGATCCTGCAAGAAGTCGTAATGATCTCAGTCTCTCTCAGGAAACATAAAAGTCTAGTTAGACCATCACTAAACTCAGAAATGGGATGAAAATAAAAAGTTCCAGGACAATGGGGAAGATTTAGGAAGGCAGTCAATATTCACAATCAATTTTTCCACAGACTACAACTTGACAAAATTTGTTTGAATCTGGCAACCTGGGGCTTTTGTCCAGGAATTGAATGAGAAATTATGATATAAAAAGCTGCAAACTACTATGTCTAGACTGCATCACTCTCAAATAATAACTCACAGTTAAGCGAGGACTCCAAAATTGTGCTCTGAATCAAAAGAATACAATGCAATTCAGTAGACACAAGGAGAGGACAAGAACCATTTGGGCACAAACCGCTTTTGCGTTTGTCCAAGTCATCAAATTACTGTGAAATTACACTGGATTTGGTGCAATGTTTGCTAGACAAATGTTCATACCTAGTGATCCTTTTTTTCTCCCCACATTGTTTTTGTCACATTTGTTTGTCATTCTAAACAATGACGGACAACGTGGGGTTAGGGGGGAAAAAACAGGTGTTGTAGTCATTGGGATCAAATGCTATGTAGAAGTGCACCTTGGAGGCCAGGGCTTCAGCGCTTCCTCTGCACGTCCTCTCGATCTCCAGTTGCTCCTGAATGGTGTTGATCTCTTCAATGACCATCGTAGAAACTAAGGAGGAGAAAGAAGGAGAAACAAATTGATCAAGCACAAGCGCTGAATGATGATGTGTGATATCCTCATGTACAGTGGTTTGAATAGCATATTTTGGGAAAACACTCATTAAAGTAAGGGCCATTTCAATGAATGCCTTTAAAATCCGTCAGAGTTGAAAGGAACATAAAGGGTGCAGCAACTTTTTTCAACTGTTTTGACCCTCCACTCATTTCCCCCACAAAATGATTCTCCAAAAAGCTTTGAAACCACTTTAGACAAGACAGAATTTGAAATGGAGGATGAGATGTTAAAAAAAAAAGAGCAAACAGTTTGTGTTTGTGACGATGACAGTTACAGACGTTTTTCATTTGAATAAATTTCACCCGTGCTCGTGTATTCAGCACTTCTCCAGCCAAAACACATATTATGTTTGACTTCCATGTTAATAGAGGCTGCCTCACTGTGCCAAGCAGCTGCATATTAGGAGCTATTACGTGATTTCATAGCTCTTAGAAAATTGCTCCTATTCACAACAAAACGGCTGGAGGTGGGGTGGCAGGGTTGGTGAGGAGTAGCTGGAGGACGGGACAAAAAGCCCCCTAACACACAATCATGCCTTTTCAATTGGCGATGGCAAGGTTGATGACAACATGACCATTGTGTTATAATGATAACACCACAAAGGCATCTGCCCCCGTCATCACAGTGGCTGCAGATACAATTTAATTCACCGTTCTGTTGGCGGTGCTGATACCATTATGCGGCCCATCGGCATAGGGGTAATCACTGTCTTTCCTGAGAGGAGAATGAATAAAGACAGCCAGAAAAAGAGAGAAGAAAACAGATGGAGTGATGATGATGGTGATAAAGGGGGATGCCAAAACTCACAATTAAGACTGCCATATTTGATGTGTCAGAGGGGGCCGAGTGGGCCCCTGCTGACTTTCATCACTTCGACACTGCTGTTTGTTTATCATCGCTGGCAGTAATCACAATTAACAAGTCATTAAGTTCAAGGTGTCCATTGGAAGATTTATCGGCGTGCCCGGGGCATGAACGGTGACAGGAAGATCGCGTCGAAAGCGAGGCAGAGAATATAAAAACTGGCAGCTAAGTGCTATTGAAGGCTGATGTGAAGGGCGGAAGGAATAGATGGGGATCGTGGTGTTCATCAAGGTCTTAATTAGGTGGCAGTGGCGGGGGGTTGCCTATAGTCACGGAACGAGGGCTTATTTTTTTTCCGGGCTCAGCCCTAATGTTTAATTAGTTAAGTGGGAGGGCAATTTGTTAGGGGTGCTCTAGAGCAAGGGTCCCCAACCGCCGGGCCGCGGACCGCGACCGGGTCACTTGGTGACAGGTTGCACAGAAAGAATAAATAACTTACATCTGAAAGATGTTTTATTTTGAAAAATTACCAGGTTCTCTGTTATGTCAGTTGACAGTATGTCACTCTTGACGCAGGTGAATGGCACGCTTCTCGGTCATGTGATAGGTTACCACATAAACAAAAACAAACGTCTTTGAAATTTTTTTTCGGGAAGGGGAAAAGGCCCAGCCAGGATACAGAAGAGGAGCAAACGACTTCCAAAAAAGACAAGGCTACATTACTAGACAGTATCAGAAGTCCTATTTCAAATACGGCTTTATCTCAACGGGAGATTCACACGCACCAAGCCTACTCTGCATTATAAACGGCAATGGTGAATCGTATTTTTCATGCACTTTTTATTTGCGGCGTATCTTATTTTGAAGGCACGTTTAAATGTTACCACGGTGACCAAGAAATTTTGCGGCCAGATAGGATGTTCCTCGTGTCATGATTCGTGTTTATTATTTTGTCTCGAAAATACCACACTTTTCATGCATGTCATATCATATTATATTGTTGTATCTATCTGGCCTAAAGATAAGATAAGAAAACCTTTATTAGTCTCGCAATGAAGAAATTCCAAATTCACAGCAGCAAAGTTATAAAAGGAAGAAGTAGAACAACAAAATATAGGAGCTGCTGAAAAGGCAGCCACTCTCGCGGCGCCATTTTGAAGTCAAAATAACAAAAATAACAAAAAGGCCGGTCCCTGAAAATATTGTCTGACATGAAACCGGTTCATGGGGCAAAAAAGGTTGGGCACCTCTGCTCGAGAATGGTGGTGATTGTGAAACCATAACAATGTTTCTTTTAAATATCATGAGATTTTGCAGTCTCTCACCAGTTAGTAGTTGTCAGATTTGTTTGACGCCAACATTTCCACATTTGTTGTCAAGGCACAGATTAATGAGTGGCATTGTCTCTACTTTGGTCCTTGATGCAATGAATTCTGCCATGTGCGCAATCACAGGAAATCAGACTTTCTAATGTTTTTAATGTACTGTATGACATGGTATAGCCAACAAAAAAGTCCATAGAGCAGGCTACCATTATGCTTATTTGGAGTGCTATTTACTTGAGATTCTTTTGTTTTACGGGTAAATCGAAAGCTCCGTCTTCACGACTGTCATGTTTCGGTTTGTGACCAACAGGTGGCACTTTGGGGCTTTTCCCTGCAGCTGCACACCTGTTGGTCGTTATGTAATTAGTGCTTTAAAAGGACTCCCAGCCCGAGCACTCACTGTCGGGTCATTGTTGCTGTTGGCTACTGTCATGTTTTTGTTCCTGTTAGTTGTAGAGGAGGTGGAGCTGTCAATTTCCTTTCGGCCCTCATCGGACGCATGTTCTTTTATTTCTCTATAAGGTCGAAGAAGACACAACACGACATCGTCTTTTCTGAAGTTTATCACAACGCAACACGAATCGATTCGGGCTCCTGAGTGTCTCAGATTTCATCAGGAAGCCTAGAAAAAAAATGCAGTCATGAGAATATATATAGGGACAATATGATAATGAGAGGCGGGCAGTTACGACTCCATGCAAATCCTGGAAACAAAGGAATGTACATGTCATCTGGAAAAAGTTGGGAGTGGTGAGGTGAGACCAGACCGCCACTACCCACTATTGTCTTCGGTCTGATCTGTGATGTGATGGCAGGAACACAGATGCTCGAGATAACAGTTACTCTTTTGATGTCACACAATGTCCTCTGGAGGGGGCCCTAAAAGTAGTGGGGGTGAAGGGGCACTGAAGGTGATTGTAATCACAGTGAGCAGTAAATACCTGCAACAGCATTCGACATTCTTTGTTTTCGTGTTTGAACAGAACCAACAACAGAGAGGGGCTAAATAAAATCACAGTAAGGAATACATTCCGTAAGATTATTTTTTTGCCACAGCCATGGTTTTGGTTTGTTACTTTCGAATCTTTTTGTTTTTGTTTGTTTTTTGTTTGTTCAGGATTCATTTTCTGTGTTTTAATACAACTCGTCAAGTTCACCCTGCTCCTCCGTCTTGCCTGCTTTTTGGGGTCCGCCACCACCACCTCGCTACGTGACTACGAGATGCCGATACAAAGTTCGCATCACTGCAGATGCTGCACCGATCCACCTGTCAGTCTGCGGCTTATGTTACACATACAGTATATTTGACAATAAAGTTTATCCAATCCAGTCCTCCCCTCACTTGTGAACAAGACCCCATTATCTTTGAACTCATCCAATTGGGGCAGGATCTCATTCCCGACCTGAAGAGGGCACCCCACCCTTTTCCGACTCAGGACTATGGTCTCAAATTTGGAGATACAGTATTGATTATTCAGATGCACTTTCTAGCCCTTGCATGGTTGGAGGGGGTGGACAAAGCACCGTTGCTAAAGGATGATCTCACACACAGGTGTGTATGCATCATAGTTATGACATCTTTTCGAGGCAGTTGTTCCCTCTGTCTGTTATAGATAAATGCTGCCTGGAATAAGATAAGATAAGATATCCTTTATTCGTCCCACACTGGGGAAATTTACAATGACAGAAAAGAAAAAAATGAACCACGAAGTCAGAACAGTAAAATAATAATAATAATTCAGCATTGTATAACGAAGTCATGACAAACGTAAATGAAGTAACTGTACCTGAGTTGCAAACAGTGAGACTGCCTAGCCAGCTGAGAAAGTGGAGCGGTGGGAGTGCATGTTTAAAGGCTTTTCTAAAGCCACTTGTTCTCTCGAGCGAATTTTGTTCAGGTTCGTCTTCTTACAATTGATTCAATACTCGAATTAAAATACAACTGGCAAGCATCGTTGAGGTTGCGGTAGCGACGGCCCGAGCAGAAGGCAATTGCAGCGATTGGTGGGAGTGATATCAGATTGCTACGGCAGAAATGTCTGCCGTATGGTGTGTGTGTGTGTGTGTGTGTGTGTGTGTGTGTGTGTGTGTGTGTGTGTCTTTGAGTTGGTCATTTATAAAGTAGGACACAAGTAAAAAAAAGTGGTATACAGGGTGCACACACATAATGGCGATTGACATTTAATGTTTCTATGATTGTGATAGACCAAAATGTCAATCATGATTACATTTCAAATGATTGCCTTGCCGTAATACAAAGTACACACTCCCAATCAGACAAACTGGATGTACTTTTATAAAATAATTTGCAGATATGTATTTAAAATAACTTACCTTGTTGAAACGCATCGAGCCTCTTAATTGCCTCATCTCGTTCCTCCTCCAGTATCTTTCGCTAAGGGAGGCAAACATACAGTTTGAATGCTGTTTTGTTCCTTTGGGCCAAACCAAACCCCTGATTGGGGTTATACATACAATTTATTTATTTTTTTTACTGTTTTGTCTTGGTCCACTCATGAATTATCCGATCCGCTTATCCTCACAAGGGTCGCAGGACATACAGGAGCCTATCCCAGATGTCTTAGGATAGTAGGCAGAGGACACAGAGCTGGTTGCCAGCCAATCGCAAGGCACACATACACAAACAACCAGCTGTGCTCCCACCTCAGGACAATGTAAAGATTTCAATCGACCTACCACGCATGTTTTTGGAATGTAGGACGAAATCGGAGTACCCGGAGAAAATCCACAAAGGCACGTGACGAACATGCAAACTCCACACAGCACCTCTGCGCTGTCAGGTGGACGTGCTAACCAGTCGTCCATCATAATGCCCTTTTACATATAAATAATAATTATGATGACCATTAATATTCCTTAAAAAAAATAAACAAATAAATGCTGTGTTATATTTCATCATACAATGCTCTCTCTTTTTATTTATTCGTTTTACATTTTTGCGATCATTTTATAATGTTCTGTTGCCAATTTGTTTCATGGGTTACCAGAGTGTAGGCCATTCCTCGCCCAAAGTGAAGTGGCAGGGGTAGATGAAAAACGACATGATGAACATTTTTTGGAGTTTGAGCATGATTTCCAATTTTGGGAGCATCTGGACAGACAACGAAAAGGTGACAGCGGTATTCCCTTGACCGGGCCTATAAATGAATAGAGTACATTTCATTTGTAATCGCATAGGAAAACAGTATCATGACCAGATTAGAGAGAAAAATATAGAAAGTAGTCTCGATATGACAATGAATCTACAGTATGTGCAAAATATAAATTGTTTACTGCAATGCACCACGGTTCCCCTGATAGATGACACATCAGAATAGTTTTGCCCCTCACTCATTTCCTCGTCATCGCAGAATTGTTTGAGCTGTCTCTATTCCTTGTACAGTTGTATGCAACTCAGCCCATTATGTCGATGTTCCAAACACACTAGATACATTTGAACACCAGACATTGCATTTTCTTCAAATGTATATTGATAAAACATACAAGAGCTCTTAACCCTTTCATGCACCAATAATGATAAAATGACAACATGACAAGCTGTCCACTGTAGTAATCACTGACCCTGAAAGGGTTTGTAGGGTAAGGAAATGACCTGGATGAATGAGAATGTAAACTCATAAGATGATCTGCTTCCACAGCTATGACTGTGTCAATAAGGACCTGGTCATGGCGTGGACTATGTCATTTTAAATTATATTTACCTCCTTAGTTGCAGCTTCATGTCTCCTTTGCAGGCCTTCATATTCCTGGATAGCTGTGGGAAGCAAAGGATGCCAGCCATCCATGGTCAAATCAAAACCCACAAAAAAACAAAAGAGTCAAAGCTCCCCCTCACTTTCCGATTCGTATATTGAGAAGAGGGGAACTTTGAAAACATGTGATATCTTCTCACGCGCTGACTAATTCCTCTCGTGTTACTTGAGTGGAACAGTGGAAGGCTGAAGGAAAAAAAAACTATAAGAAAGCCATTTCCTCAATAATATAAATATACACCTACTGTACATGTTTTACAGTTCCCAAATCATACGGAACTAATCCCTCACATCAGGCTGAAACTTCTGCTGTCACAATTTGGTAGATTTGATGTTTTTTCAGAAATCTATACTTTTGGTTAGTAAGCACGTGTGGGTGTTCTTTTTTTTAATGAATTATGGCTTGCTCTCTTTGATGTTGCAATGTTAATGGTTGAAAAAAATTGATGTTTTGGTGGTCTCCTGAAAAGTGATGATTTTGGAGTACTGACAGGATTTTGTCAGTAACACTGAAGATATTCAAGAATCATAAAACACTGTATTTCCTAAAATAGGGAGCACTACACTGTTGAGTCCTTGCAACTTTCAAAAATTGCAACGCGGCGCTCACCGGAATACACGCCACAGTCTCACGGGACATCCTGCATCCGTAGTTGAGGGCGGGCGAGGAGGGGATGCCAATGCAGGGCGTCTCGGCCTCACTGTAGAAAGTGTGCTTCGAATGGTGCACTAGCTTGTGGCAACCCTTCCACCCAAACGCCGGCGTGACAATTTAATTGGTTTAATTGGTTCTTCCTTTGGTAGCTTTCGTTTGCCCCTTCTTGTTGTGGCACCCGAGTCCACACGACTTTCTACCATACCAAAGTGTGGCGTTTCCTCATATTAACGCCATGTTTTCTATCCAAAATTATGTTGTTTGCATTTGGCACAGGGCATTATGGGATGCATAACGCAACCATCCAGACCTCTGTTGTGTTTTGTACTTTATTCATTAGTTTTTGAATATTATTTTGGTCTGAGCATGTACTGCGAGTGCAAGAGTGCAGTACGTGTGCTCCTTGGTGAAGTGTAGTTTTCATCATGTTGGTGCAATTCGATTCGAATATATTTTTTCATTCATAGAAAATGATTGAAAAATGCATTCTTGTTTTTATAAAATATATAGTGTGCCAACTTTCTGGCCATTCTATTTGTGAACATTGATGAAATGGCATAATATGGGTGCTGTTCCGTTTGTCAATGTTGAAAAATTTGCATCTTAGTACGGGAGGGTGGCTTGTATTTGATGGTTTGCCCAGAAATGTATTGCTGCATTCGAGGTAGGTGGAAAATTGGAGTTAAACCACTCAGATTGTCCCAGTTTCGACCTCAAAATTTTCAAGGTGAATGTAAAAAACAAAGTTTGCTGATTCTGATAAATTGTTTATTGTTTGGGTTCATCACAACCCATTTTGACCCCAACCTTTCTTCATAATTGTCCATAATATATTTACAAAAATTAATATTTTATCTGGCGGCCCGGTAGCCAAGTGGTTAGCACGTCGGCTTCACAGTGCAGAGGTACCGGGTTCGATTCCAGCTCCGGCCTCCCTGTGTGGAGTTTGCATGTTCTGCGTGGGTTTTCTCCGGGTGCTCCGGTTTCCTCCCACATTCCAAAAACATGCGTGGCAGGCTGATTGAACACTCTAAATTGTCCCTAGGTGTGAGTGTGAGTGCGAATGGTTGTTCGTTTCTGTGTGCCCTGCGATTGGCTGGCAACCGATTCAGGGTGTCCCCCGCCTACTGCCCGAGGACAGCTGGGATAGGCTCCAGCACCCCCCGCGACCCTAGTGAGGATCAAGCGGTACGGAAGATGAATGAATGAATGAATGAATGAATGAATATTTTATCTTCAAAGGGGGTGAACGGGGGTGGGTTTGTTTTGTTTTTCAACAGCGTCACCCAGAAAGCCCAGTAAGAAGGGGCGATCACGTGTACTTTACATCGTCGGGAATGGCAGGATTCGACTTCCCACCTTCCGCGAACGCAGCATTCGTTTTGAATAGGGGGCCGAGCCGACCACAGCACTGGTGTTGAATACATTGTAATTCATTTGAAAAAGGTATTCTTAGTTAAGTTCAAATGCCCCTGTAATTGCGTTTCAGGCTTGTAAATGATTATTTTCACAGGCCAAGCGCATACTGAATGTCACAAGGTGGACTCTCATTCCAAAGTACAGTATGTTGCAGAAAAACTCCTCAAGCCGGTTCTCCTTTTAGGAATGTAAAAGCAACACACAGTACGCACATATAATCATATAATGGACACAAATGTGTAAGCTGAAGTAGTTTTTGTCATCAACAACGTCAGGATACGATTTAAGCAAGAGACTTTGCGAGGTGCTATACAAAATAGGTTTTTTTTCTCAAAAGCGTAAACTATTTGACACGCCTACCTTGGTTTGTCAATTCGGCAATGGTGTTCTTTTTATCAAACTCTTCGGAAGCCATACGTCTTTTATCTAGCAGTAAGTGAACGTCGTGACACAAATGTACACTTTCAATCAGTGGCACAATCTAGTCCACGCACGAGCGCCGCAGTTCAAAGTATTGTCAGTATTTCACACACACACAAACACGCATGCGCAAGCACACAACATACTAGTGTTTAATGCAACAAGTAAGATAATATATCCTTTATTTGTCCCACGATGGACAAATAAAGGATATCACCATTTAAGCAAACGTATTGATTAAAGTGTGATTCTCAAGCTACTAGCTGTGAAGAAATGTTCCATTTCGTTTAATTCAGAAAGTGAAACTCAAACATTAAGTTTTGGCTGCACAGGGTAAATGAACATCCAATAATTCATCAAGTCGCGATAGATCACATGAAAAAAAATCTACATTTTTGAGAGAAATTTGGTAGGGCTGTGCCTTAATTCACTGTCTTTGACAGTGATATACATGTCAATGCATGTTAACTAAGAGGGCTGGCAGCGTATGAGTTAAAAAAAAATCAGCTTCATTGGCTGAGTCAGTCAGCTGGATATATTCAACACAGAGGCAAAAGTATTTTCTGTGTTTAAAAAAAGCCAATTTTGTCCCATAAAATGCAAACGAGGTTTGGCTTCAACTACCAAAGAATTGAGGTGATAAAATGGGGAAACAGTATAAAGCAATGTGGAAAAAGGGCTAACATGCTGAGGTTTCCATAGATCAGCAAAGGATGGAGATAAATTGTACTCATAATTTAATTTATTTCTGTTCACCAACTCAAAAAAACCATTGTGATTGCACAACAAATAATTGATTTTTCTGACTACTAGGAATGTTCAATATACTTATACGTTTAGAACACAAACCAAACAACAAAACACTAACAATGTAAACATCCACGATATAGTTAGTATGAGGGCCCAAGAGAGTTGAAGTACAGCATGACTACCACCTGCCTTTCATGAATACGGTTCACACTGATGGCTTTGAGTGTTCATTTGATTGATGAATCAGTGCTGAGGATACCATTCAGCTTAAATCACATATGGAACATTCTTCAACGAGAAATGCTTTGTGACAGTGGACAGTACATAATTTTTTTTTTTTAATGTGGCAAATCCAACAGTAACATATGAAATACGGGCTTGACTAAAGGTTTACTGATATGATCACATTTCTTTGTCATAAATACAACCACAGATACTTTTCATATACCACATACTTTGCAGAAGGATACACTAACAGTACACAGACATCAATTTACTACTGTGATCTTGTGTTGCGAGAGAAGGGTATTTTAGGGACATAGGTATCATGGAAGGTGACTTTGGGGCAAGGAAGTAAGCTTTGGGATCAGGGGTGCTCAACAACATTCATCGCCATGCTACAATGGAGAAGGGAGAAGACTGCTGGCATCATAGAGGGAGGAGGATGGTTGTAAGATGAGATGACAAAGAACCACAAAATTCATTTTTGGCGCCTCAGTGTCGAGCAGCAGACTCCCTGGGATAAAATTCGGCCAACGTGCTCTGAGGAATCCTCTTCAGCATTTCCTTAGGGAAGATTCGGAGCAGCTGCCAGCCGATGTCCAAGGTTTCGTACACCGTCCTGTTGTCGTATGGGCCTGAGTCACACAGAAATGTCAAAATGCCACACATTAAAACTGTATAGCTAAAAAGAGTCAAACAGGTGGGGTGGGGGTCAGGTAAGATGGTGTGAGTACATGTTTTCATTCTTCCTCCGAAGGCATGGATGCCCAACCTACATTTTCCAGTCGTATTGCCGAGCTTTCATCACACAAAATGTATGATGAGTCTCTCAGTAACCAACCCTGTCTCCATGAAAAAAATGTTCAAACATCAAAGCTCTTATCCCGTTTCAATTTTGCAGAAAATTGTTATTTGCTTATTATGTGTATGTACAGAAATGGATGTCCATGTGGAAAATGTTTGAGCAATAAGGAGATGTACGTTTTCTATACAGGATAACACCAGGATTCGTAACCGAAGGTAAAAGACATTTTCAGAAGAACGTTTTTGTAGACTTTATAGATGTTAAAAAAAATATACAGGTGTATGTCAGGAAAAAAATACAAGTAATTCAACGTTTACTGCCGTATTACCACGGTTCTTAACGCATGAACAGAACACCTTAAGTAGGGGCTTCATTTGTTCAGAACCCACTCACCCTGGGCAATGAAGTTCTTCTCAAATTTCTGTAGAAACTCAAGGTAGAGCAGGTCATCAGAAGTGAGGGCTTCTTCTCCCACAACAGCCTTCATAGCCTGAACATCCTTTCCGATAGCATAGCAGGCATACTAAAAATGGTCGAGGATATGAAAAGAGTTCAAAGTTATCAGACTGCGGAAAAAAGGACTAGAATGTGTTTATGAAGGAAAAGAAAACAAGTATGCTGTCAATTCCTTCTCATGTTTTAACTCAGAGCTTGAGCCCACTCTTTAAATCTTTTGAAACGATTTCTCGGGACTGGAAAGAACCAAGGAAAAAGCAACAAAATTACCGAGCTGTATAATACAGCAAGAGTTGTCTGTCAAGCAAGGTTTAGTTAGCAACGAAATGCACACCAAAAAAACCCAACATACCCCTGTATGTATATGTATTTTTTTCCTCAAGATGATGCTCGTCCCTGAAATGTTACTAGACTTAGAAAAAGACTATTGTAAACTAGACTAATGTATTTTACTTATTTTTACTTATAAGTCACAGTTTTTGTCATAGTTTGACTGGTGGGGCGATTTATACTTATTAAAACATTATTATATTATTTTACAGGCGATTTTCACGTTAAACAGTAAGCGGGCGCTCTCCGCCTATGTCGATGAGTCAATAAGTCTGACATAAGCCAAGTAGAAGAGGAAACGCCGCATATTCTACCTCCGGAGTAAGCAGAGTTGTTTATTAAAAGTGACAGAGGATGAAGATTTCATTATTTTGCATATTATCATATTATTTTCATCATTTATTTTTTCTTTTTGTATTTTTATTTGCCTTTCAAGGTGACATGTCCTTGATGTTGGATTTGTTCAAATAAATTTATACTTATGCTCCAGTGCAACTTGTATATGTTTCTTTTTCTTATTTATTTAGCATTTTATGGCTGGTGCGACCCGTACTGCAAAGCGACCTATAATCCGAAAATTACAGTACAAATGAACTTGTGTTACCAGCTGGTTTGAGACATCAGCGTGGTCCTTCCTGGTCATACCCTCTCCAATGGCTGACTTCATCAGACGGGACAAAGAGGGCAAAACATTGATGGGTGGGTAAATCTGAAACAAGCATATTTGGAAGATGAATGAAAGAAATTTGATTACAGTTGAAAAACACTGACTTCAGGGCATCTGGCCAACCGACCTGACGGTTGTGCAGCTGCCTGTCCACATACACCTGACCCTCAGTGATGTATCCCGTCAGATCAGGAATCGGATGGGTGATGTCTACCGGGAAGGGGGGAGAAGAGATCATTTATTTATGTTTCAACAATGGAATAAATGAACAAGCTAGACATTTTATTGTGTTAATTTCCCGTTCATAGTGAAATGAAGACTTAAAAAACGGGTTCGAAAATCATTTCAGAGCTGGCTTTTCAACAAAGCCAAATTTAGAACATAAAAGTGCATAAATCACCTTTCTAGCAGCCATTTCTACCACCTTCACTCCAAATCAAGCGCCTGAGAATCGCTAGGAAAACCAGCAGTGTTCAAGTAAAGGTTAACACACTCCCCCACTTGCAATGCTGTAATGGGGTATGAGTGTGCACTACATGATGCGGTTGCTATGGTAACTTCAGGCATCAGCGATAGCCTGTAAGCCCATTTCTAATGCTTACCTTTTTTTTGTGCGATGACAGATCATTGGTTCAATTGCCAAAACGAGCAACCCACATGACATCGACTTTCTAGGGAAAATGATTGTGACCCTCACCCAAAAAAACTGAATGGCCAAAGATATCCGCAGACACACTCCACCAGACCCTTCTAGAAATGATTCCCAGAAGAGTGAAACGTATAATAGCTGTAAATGGGGGTGGGGTCCTCCATATTGTCTGACATTTTCAATCAATGGACAGGAACCAATATTCCGGTGAGATTGCCCATAAAGAATATCGGGCTTTGTTGAAGGACTGCGATTCTTACCGTCATTGGGCATTGTGAGAATGGGGATCTGGGTGATCGAGCCATTCCTGCCCTCAACTCGCCCAGCACGTTCATAAATGGTGGCCAAGTCAGTGTACATGTAACCGGGGAAACCTCGGCGGCCAGGCACCTCTTCTCTGGCAGCAGACACCTACAGTGTGGATAAAAGGGTAGGTGGGAAGTAAGAAGGCCACATGAAAACAATTTTCCAATTTCAGACCACTACATTTTAGTCCCAAGGCCAGAAAGACAAAATGAAATGTAATGGGAAATTCTCAAGATGACTGCAGCGCCAGTAAGGTTCCAGGTTGAGTTACTGAATAACCTGAAGGTTGCATTGAACTAAGAAAGGTTTGCCTGTTTTTAGTTAGATGTGATCCCGCAGATGTGAGAAAGTACCATACTGCTCCATGCGTCGTTGCTCCACAACAGCAGCAAAATCAAAGAAATTTTATCAGCAGATGCTAACGGAATTAGCATGTAGCTGGAATTATCATGGTTAAGATAAGATAAGATATGCTTTATTTGTCCCACAATGGGGACAATGGGGAAATTTACAGCCTCCAGCAGCAAGAATGTATGTAGAAAGAAGAAGAGAAAAAAAAACAACAACAACAAACATAAACAGGGATATGAGCTGCTGGAGAGGCAGCCACTCAGGGGGCGCCATCAGTATTGGACACATGATTTTCTGTGGACAAATCAACAGGAGGTAATCAGCTCTTTGCTACAACATAATTGCTATTGGAACAAAAACATGCAGTACCCCAAGTTGTTTTGCTGTCTTAAAACGAAGTATTGCGTTGCCTTCCCCATTCTTTGATTAATTGGCAAGTGCACACTGTCGTGCTGGTATGAGGCAGTTAGCGGGGTGGAATGACGCATCCACTCATGGATGTCCAACATAAATTTCAAGTAACCAAAAATAGTAACATATTTTCTCATCTTAAAATGTTCAACTTAATTTTAGAGGTGAAATATTAGTAGAACAATAACTCTATAAAATAGGGAAAATTAAGCGTCTCTTTTTAGTTGGAACCATCTGACCTTTATCAACAGCCAAGCTTTACAAGCTCCTGCTACATCCTGCTTTTTTTTCTCTGTTAAACCTTCTCTTTTCTTTCTTTGGCTGCTTCTTGGAAAGTCAGATCCTTGCTATTCACCCTTTTGTATCCCCATCATAATGCTTTTATGTTGTGCAGTTTGCTTTTCAATACACTCGTAGCAGAATTCCAGGTTTTAATGTTGCATTTGTGATTAACCCAACCTTGACCCATGTCGTCTACACAGCTAAGAGGCGAATTGCTTGACATGTAGTTCAGCACATAAAAAGAGCCTTGAGAAAAATAGCAGATTCCTATTCAGCCGTGGAAAGGTTGAGTCTTCAATTGACACATGTATTTAGCCCTATTCCCCAACATCAACCTGTAACTCTGGCAATAAATGGCTTGGATTTACATTCCCCTTTGCTTTGAATTCACTTGACTTTGGAATAAAAAAAATAAAATAAAGTCTTTTGAGGGCGGGGGGTTCTTTTTTTTTTACGAGGTCAACCAACAGAATGGCAACATGTGCCCTCCGATTATTTGCCTGTGCTTTAAAAAATTGGCATCACTTGACCCTGCAACAGTAACTGTAGTGTAGACTTGCAGCTTTAATTTAAGAAATGTTTCTCAGCCGGTTGACTTCAGTCGCTCATTGACAGCAAATGATTTTCTGCCTATGAAATACACACAATGTTTGTTTACAATCACGTCAATTTTTTTTCCCCATCCACTTTCTATACTTGCCCCTGTCAGTTTTGAGAAATTGACAACATTATTGTGCCAAAAAAAAGGGTGTGAAACAGTGTGAGAGAAGAAAACATGTACCGTGCTGCTTGTTGGTGGGTGGGAATGGGATTGTGTTAAATATTATTGTAAGAGGAAGCTCGGGGATGTAGGGCCAGATATGGTTATACAATTTGGCTCAGATATGGGCCTTATGTGGCTCACATTGTGGATCCCAGATATGGGCCACTAAAGGACTGTCATTCATTGAGGTATGTGGGCCGAGTGTACTTGCAGTGTCTGGCCCAGAGCAGGGCCACACCAATTTTGCTCACTGAGTGAGTGCATTAAGAGTACCATATTTTCTGCATTATAAGGCACTTCGGATTATAAGGTGCACCTTCAATGAATGGCCTATTGTAAAACTGTTTTCATTTATAGGGCGCACTGCATTCGAAGAAGCATGGAATAGAAGCTACAATAGTGGGTTTGAACATCTCATTTACAATGGCTTTGCAGGCGGCAAGTATAAATTGCTCTGCTACTTTTTTTATTCAGCCACAAGTTCAGCGACATGGTAGCTTGCTTTCAGGGCTCTCTCGTTTACCTTTGTGGTTTTTCTCATGCACGTTGCTTGTTTCTCCATGTGTTCACGCTAAATATCCTGAGAAGTCTTGCTTGTCTACTTTTTGCTTGGTTTAGTCAGTAGTTAACTATGCTTTTGTTATTATCTTCGCTTCATAATGGATGTGCAGGGCTCATAAAGTAGTTGTCCGTTTGAGTGTGTTGGCAAGTGCACCTGTCAATTGGTGTCGGGCAGAATCCTTATAGGTTACAATGGATTCCCAATAATAACAATAATCACGACAAGATGCCATTGGAACAATAACAGGGAAACAACTCAATTGGCAATATAAAGAGAATTACAGTCTTTTTATATTAGGCACATTGGATTATAGAGCGCACTGTCGGCTTTTGAGAAAATTGAATGCTTTTAGGTATGCTTTATAGTGCTGGAAATATGTTAGTTGCCCTTTTACCGAATACAGTCAAAAGTAAAGATACAAATATCCCCGTTGAGAGCTCAAAATAAAGCATCTTATAGTGACTAATACAAACTGCAATTTTGCTGGAGTTCTCAAATGAACCCCAGAGGTTGCTGTTTGGTGGTAATTGCACCTCTCTGCAAAATAGGGCATGCTGGCCTAATCTGGCCTATCCACAACCTTTGACCGGTTTTCCATTGCTGAACAACACATTTTGGGGAATTTGATTGCTAACACTTGTATCGCAACAAAGTCACGTTCTGTAGCTCATATATGTTCCTATTGACCTTGGTAAACTGTAAACAGTTTTCCAGGTTTATTTTGCAAATCCAAAATTAGGGTTTTGAGACAGTTGCTGAAAGCATATCCATCACAGCTTAATCTAGTAGTAGGCGGGGGCTGCACTACAAAAGAGTAAGACCAACTGGCCTGTTTGAACAATTTTTTCAACAAATGAGAACACCGCACCAAATACCGGTAATACAATCCAGGTAAGGTGAAATTATAGATCGGCTTTACTGTACGTGTCTGAAGACAATTGAAAACTGGGATATGCAAAGATTGGATGTAGTAGCCCCTCCGTGAGTCGTCACCTTACCGTGGTGGAGGGGTTTGTGTGTCCCAATGATCCTAGAAGCTAAGTTGTCTGGGGCTTTATGCCCCTGGCAGGGTCACCCATGGCAAACAGGTTCTAGGTGAGGGGCCAGACAAAGCACGGCTCAAAGACCCCAATGATGATTGAAATAAATGGATCTAGGTTTCCCTTGCCCGGACGCGGGTCACCGGGGCCCCCCCTCTGGAGCCAGGCCTGGAGGTGGGGCTCGTTGGCAGGCGCCTGGTGGCCGGGCCTACACCCATGGGGCGTGGCCGGGCACAGCCCGAAGAGGCAACGTGGGTCCCCCTTCCCATGGGCTCACCACCCATGAGAGGGGCCAAAGGGGTCGGGTGCAATGTGAGCTAGGCGGCAGCCAAAGGCGGGGACCCTGGCGGTCCGATCATCGGCTGCAGAAGCTAGCTCTTGGGACATGGAATGTCACCTCTCTGGCAGGGAAGGAGCCCGAGCTGGTGTGTGAGGCAGAGAATTTCCGACTGGATATAGTCGGACTTGCCTCCACACACAGCCTGGGTTCTGGTACCAGTTCTCTCGAGAGGGGTTGGACTCTCTTCCACTCTGGAGTTCCTCACGGTGAGAGGCGCAGAGCAGGTGTGGGCATACTCATTGCCCCCCGGCTCAGTGCCTGTACATTGGGGTTCACACCGGTAGACGAGAGGGTTGCCTCCCTCCGCCTTCGGGTGGGTGGACGGGTCCTGACTGTTGTTTGTGCATATGCACCAAACAGCAGCTCAGCATACCCACCCTTTTTGGAGTCCTTGGAGGGTGTGCTGGAGAGTACTCCTGCTGGGGACTCCCTTGTTCTGCTGGGGGACTTCAATGCTCACGTGGACAATGACAGTGATACCTGGAGGGGCGTGATTGGGAGGAACGGCCCCCCCGATCAGAACCCGAGTGGTGTTTTGTTATTGGACTTCTGTGCTCGTCACGGATTGTCCATAACGAACACCTTGTTCAAACATAAGGGTGTCCATATGTGCACTTGGCACCAGGACACCCTAGGCCGCAGTTCGATGATCGACTTTGTAGTTGTATCATCGGATTTGCGGCCGCATGTTATGGACACTCGGGTGAAGAGAGGAGCGGAGCTGTCAACTGATGGTGGGGGAAGATGCCCGTCCGTCCTGGCAGACCCAAACGTATAGTAAGGGTTTGTTGGGAGCGTCTGCCGGAATCCCCTGTCAGAAGGAGTTTCAACTCCCACCTCCGACAGAGCTTTTCCCATGTTCCGGAGGAGGCGGGGGACATTGAGCCCGAGTGGACCATGTTCCGTGCCTCTATTGTTGAGGCGGCCAATCCGAGTTGTGGCCGTAAGGTGGTTGGTACCTGTCGTGGCGGCAATCCCCGTACTCGCTGGTGGACACCAGCAGTAAGGGATGCCGTCAAGCTGAAGAAGGAGTCCTATCGAGCCTTTATGGCCTATGGGACCCCAGAGGCAGCTGACGGGTATCGACTGGCCAAGCGGACCGCGGCTTCGGTGGTCGCCGAGGCAAAAACCAGAGCGTGGGAAGAGTTCGGTGAGGCCATGGAAGCCGACTTCCGGACGGCTTCGAGGAAATTCTGGTCCACCATCCGACGTCTCAGGAGGGGGAAGCAGTGCACCACTAACACTGTGTACAGTGGGGATGGGGCGCTGCTGACTTCGACTCGGGACGTTGTGAACCGGTGGGCAGAGTACTTCGAAGACCTCCTCAACTCCACCAACACGTCTTCCTTGGAGGAAGCAGAGCCCGGGGACTCTGAGGTGGGCTCTCCTATCTCTGTGGCTGAAGTCACCGATGTGGTTAAAAAGCTCCTCGGTGGCAAGGCCCCAGGGGTGGATGAGATCCGCCCGGAGTTCCTCAAGGCTCTGGATGTTGTGGGGCTGTCCTGGTTGACACGCCTCTGCAACATCGCGTGGTCAACAGGGAGAGTGCCTCTGGATTGGCAGACCGGGGTGGTAAGGGATCACACTCCTCAGCCTCCCTGGTAAGGTCTATTCAGGGGTGCTGGAGAGGAGGGTCCGTCAGGAAGTCAAGCCTCAGATTGAGGAGGAGCAGTGTGGTTTTCGTCCTGGCCGTGGAACAGTGGACCAGCTCTACACCCTTAGCAGGGTCCTTGAGGGTATGTGAGAATTCGCCCAACCAGTCTACATGTGTTTTGTGGACTTGGAAAAGGCGTTTGCCCGTGTCCCTCGGGGAGTTCTGTGGGCGGTGCTTCGTGGTTATGGAGTACCGAACCCCCTGATACGGGCTGTTCGGTCACTATACCACCGATGTCAGAGTTTGGTTCGCATTGCCGGCAGTAAGTCGGAATCGTTTCCAGTGGGGGTAGGACTGCGCCAAGGCTGCCCTATGTTGCAGATTCTGTTCATAACCTTTATGGACAGAATTTCTAGGCGCAGCCGAAGCGTTGAGGGGGTCCGTTTTGGGGGCCTCAGTATTGCATCCCTTTTTTTTGCAGATGATGTGGTGCTGTTGGCTCCTTCAAACGGGGCTCTCCAACTCTCACTGGAGCGTTTCGCAGCCGAGTGGAAGCGGTTGGGATGAAAATCAGCACCTCCAAATCTGAAACCATGGTCCTCAGTCGGAAAAGGGTGGAGTGCCCCCTCCGGGTCAGGGAGGAGATCTTACCTTAAGTGGAGGAGTTCAAGTATCTTGTTCACGAGTGGGGGTAGGAGGGAGCGGGAGATCGACAGGCGGATCGGTGCAGCGTCTGCTGTGATGCGGACGTTGTATCGGTCTGTCGTGGTGAAGAAGGAGCTGAGCCAAAGGGCGAAGCTCTCAATTTACCGGTCGATCTACGTCCCAACCCTCACCTATGATCACGAGCTATGGGTCGTGACCGAAAGAACGAGATCCCGGATACAAGCGGCTGAAAAGAGTTTTCTCCGCAGGGTGTCCGGGCTCTCCCTTAGAGATAAGGTGAGAAGCTCAGTCATCCGGGAGGGGCTCAGAGTCGAGCCGCTTCTCCTCCACATCGAGAGGAGCCAGATGAGGTGGCTTGGGCATCTGATTCGGATGCCTCCTGAGCGCCTCCCCGGTGAGGTGTTCCGGTCATGTCCCACCGCAAGGAGACCCCGAGGAAGACCCAGGACACGCCGGAGAGACTGTCACCCAGCTTGCCTGGGAACGACTCGGGATCCCCCGGGGAGAGCTGGAAGAAGTAGCTAGGGAGAGGGAAGTCTGGGCTTCCCTGCTAAAGGTGTTGCCCCCGCGACCCGGCCCCGGATAAGCGGTAGATGGATGGATGGATGGATGTAGTAGTTAATGGTGGAGATATTGCGTAAAATAGTTTTTCACCATTTCTGTTCTCCTGATTTTGCGGGCCTAGTAAAACAGAGCTGAGTGACGCACTTGGGCCTCGAGCATGAGGTGCCACTCCCCCACTGTTGAAGAACTTGTGCTCAGACCAAACACAAAACATCATATTGCCCCACCTGTCTGACATGAGTTTGTTCATGGGTTTGCTTTGAGCGGGGAAGGGGAGAGAGTCTTCCTTCTCCAACGACAGAAAACAAAAATTTGAACATTGCTCGTTTAACCTGCTTCTCTCTTGCTCTCTCACTCTCCGATCTCTCTCGACCGCAGCACTGAAGCGGATTCACACTTTGTATCAAGATTTGTCATTTTGGTCTGAAAAAGTCACTTATTTTAGGAATACAAAAAACAAGTCACTTATTTTAGGATTGAAGTGGAAAGTTATTAAATTTTGAAGGTGAGGCTACTAAAATGGTATCACATAATGTAAGCTCTCTTACCGTTTTTATCGTCCAAGCATACAAGAGCTACCTACAGCAGTGGTACTTTGATTGACAGTTAACGTTTGGATGGGGCGTGATTTCAGCACATTCAGTGGACACGCCTTAAGTAAGAGAACAAAGACAACTGCTTGACTTGTCATGATTTTCATGCCTCATTTTAATATGCTTCATGATATTTATCAATTTTTTTGTCATTTGGCAGGGCTGTCCCTCTGATATATAGCATTACTTTTGCTTCACGTGTCTTTAACGGCTCTATATCAAACAATGAATTAAGACTACAAATTCAGCAACATAAACAATAAATTCAGCATACGGTATTAGTGAGGTGGTGTAGTTCTGTTACCTCTCTCAGAGCCTCAGCATAGGAACTCATATCGGTGAGGATGACCAGGACGTGTTTCTCACACTGGTAGGCCAGATATTCTGCTGTAGTCAATGCCAGGCGAGGAGTAATGATACGTTCAATCCTAATTGGTCACAGAAAAGAGGGGAAAAAAAGTTTAAGAGCCCATGTAATGTTTCATTGTACAAACCACTAATATGAAGAGAGGAAATCCAATCCAATCAGGTCTGAGTGAATCTTACGTGGGATCATTGGCCAGATTCAAGAAAAGGCAAACATTATCCATTGAACCATTTTCTTCAAAATCAGATTTGAAGAAACGAGCAGTTTCCATGTTGACCTGGGGGAGAGATGTAGAAACATTATGTCGGTGACACTCCATAACTGAAATTGCTGTCATCAGGTGGAAGACTCGTACCTCTAAAATCATCACTTTAAGAGCCCCCAGCCCCCCAAAAAATTATAATTTGTAATATAATATAAATAATTATAATTTGGGGTTTTTTTGGTACTTTTAGGAGATTCTATGGGCTGCTTAAACATGAATGGTGGGCAACAAATGGCCCCTAAGCCATCATTTGGAAGCCAATGCCTAAATTGATGAATAAATAAAATCTCTACTCCTTTTTTGAAAAGTATCAACTGACAGCAAAGCGAAATATGCAACAAAAACAAATGTATTTTTTTATTTGTGTAAACGGGCTGCAAATTTTACAAAAAAAATATATATAAAAAACAGCGAACTGCTCAGAGAATGTCTCATAATACCGGATTTAACATAGTAATATTAACATCAGCAAATCATACAATGGTGGTTACATGATCTTATACTATGCGGCACATGTCAAGCCTTCAATTATTTGTTTAATGATAGACAGTGCCATTCGTTGGTGGATTAAGTCGAAGCAGCAGTTTGTTTTCGACTAATTCATCATACACGACATTCGGTCAGGAAAAATGTGACATGTCACAATTCAGGAAACATGGAAACCTCTGATGAATGAGATTAAAATAAGGTGTTCTGCAGTCAAGGAAGCATTTCTTTGGATTCCCCCACCTCAAAAGAAGTGTAACTGTAACCTCTTCAACTTCTGTTGAGGTTATTTGCAAACTCCCCTGTTGAAATAATCCCAGTAGGATGTGACTTAGTCAAGTGGGGGTTGAAAGTATTCAGCAAGTGAAGCAAATTGGGAGTTTGGTAAAGGTCAAACCTGTCACAAAAGCTATGCAGGAGGGGACGCTGAAGGGGAGAGAATTTGATACTGCCAGGATGACAGTGTTAAGGGTCTCTTGAATTAGTAACCTCTACATGGCAGGAGGATATGCTCAGAGGTGCAGAAGTAACAAGAACGACAAAGGTTAAATCACCTAATGAATAAAAGACTGAAAAGCAGGGTGAGAAAAAAGGAGGCTGCCTGTCATTTCAGGGTTAAGAGGTGGATTAGCATCACAGATGTGCACAACAGAAAAAACACCTCGGATGGATGCTTGAATTTCCCTGCTTACCCCCATGGCTGCAAACACAATGGCAAAGTTTTCCGAGCTGTAGTCCATCACATCCTTGGATTTCTGCACCAAGCCGGCTTGCCGACAGATCTGGGCTGCAATCTTAACAGAGACAGTAAATGGGTTTAGAGCGCACAAATTATTAACAATTCTTTCCAAAATCAAATATTACAACTTGTGTACAAAGCTGAGTCACAGGTACTCTAATATGTATGGACTAACTTTGGGGTGGGGGGGGGCCCTATAAAACAAAAATATGATTAGAATGTAAAATAAATGATTAGGCACCATATTTTCCAGACTTAGCTGTATGAAATCATAATTTGTGACATGAGTAAGTAGATGCGCTTTATTTTGATTCTTAATATCATCATGTCAAACATTGCAAACGTCAGAGTTAATGCCAAACGAGGGGTACAATTAGCTACCAGGAACCAATAGACGGCGTGGAGGTGTGAAATGACGCACAGCCGAGAACCCTGGTGTGTGCGCAGTCCATTAATCCCTGGTAACTGTATACCTCGAAGGGCATTAACCCACTCATACATCACTGGCTAACAAAAATGAAACCAATTCATCATTTCTGAGTTTTACTAAAATATTTTTCATCCCTCGAAAGACCTGAGTCCTTGAATAAGAAATATTCTTCCAATTCCCATAACTTTCTTAATGAAATGTGAATGCTTTTCAGTAGA
The DNA here is from genome assembly GCF_025434085.1 of Hippocampus zosterae. Lineage (NCBI taxonomy): Eukaryota > Metazoa > Chordata > Actinopteri > Syngnathiformes > Syngnathidae > Hippocampus > Hippocampus zosterae. Next base: position 21,230,779 of record NC_067461.1, on the reverse strand, counting down.
CCAGCAAATACATTTTCGTGTTTGAGAGTGTTAAATAACAACCTCGGACAAGATGTTAAAATCTGCATTTATTATCACACATTAGTTATATTTATAAGCGATGATTGATGCAAGGTTTCAAAGCCTGTAATACTGTACTCTTGGCAGTCTTTATTGACTGGACGGTGGAATAACATTGTCACAGGGCATCATTCCAAAGATCAACGCTCAAGTCTTCAGTTTGTAGAAAGTGTTTCTACGACTGAATCACGTATTTGGTTATTTTCCTTTCAGTTAATTGCATGCTCCTCACCTGCAAGTTGATTTAAATCTTACAGCTATCCCACCGTGCCGTTTCTGACGCTAAATTTTTCATTCAATTCTTCAGCACCATTCCCGTCATCAGAGGTGTTGTGATCACCAAATAATGTGAATGAGTAAATCACTCATTGTTTTAAATTTGCAAATTGTTGTCCTCTGAGTACTTCACATGGACCTGTGCTTTAATTTGAAATGATATACTGCGTTTTCCACACTATAAATCACTTTTTTTTTTCATAGTTTGACCGGGGGGGGGGGGGGGGGTGCAACTTATACCATGGAGCAGTTTATGAGTGAAATTATGAACACATTATTATATAATTTCACATTATTTTCATATAAAACCACAAGAAGGCGTTCTAGGCCTGTGTTGAAAATTTGCTGATGAGTCTGATATAATGACATAGAAGAGGAAGCGCCACAACTTCTACCTCTACCTCCAGAGTTGGCGGAGTTGTTATACACTGACACTGAGGATGAAGATTTCATTGGATAAAGTGATTTAGAGTGACATTGATGGTTTGGTCAACTTGTTAGCAAGTTCTTTACGCCATAGTTATCTGAATAACTCTTAATATGTTACGTGAACATACCAGGCACCTTCTAAATTTGTTGTTTACGTGTCACGTAACGTTAGCATATCGTAGACTTATTCAGCCTGTTCTTTTCTATTTCATTTTTATTTTAAACTGGCTTTTAAGATGGCATGTATGTTCATGGTGTTGAATTTTATCAAATAAATTTCCGCCAAAAATTTGACTTATATTTGTTTTTTTATTCTTTATTATACATTTTATGACTGGTGCGATTTATATTTTGGAGCAATTAATAATCCAGAAAATAGTCATACTTTTTTGAAACTACTGATACTTGCGATGTTCATTATCAGCTGATACCGTACACTGATGTCATTTCTGAAGCCAATCAGAGTCATGTAATAACACTGCACTCTCACACAAACATTGTACCAGTATTTCCAAGCGCCTGGGGGGGTGTAACCACAGGATCAATCCGAATTATTTTTTACACTTTTTTTTGTATTACCAAATAGATCTGTAGTAAGAGTCTTGCAAACATGAATATTTCCACCCATCTTCAAGACCTGGAAACCTATGAAATCAATTTCCACACTCGTGAATGAACCGTGTGCAATTGCCGTTTACGGCAGGTGTGGTGTTTGAGACCACTGGAGTAGAAAGTCAAGAGTAAGTAGCCTGCCACTCCTTTGTCGAAGGAGTGTTGCACGAGTGAAGAGGAATTTCATGCTTTTCGCTTAATGTGTGTTGATCCGGCCCGACACCTCAATGCACCCTGGGAGTAGGCACCTGGTCCATGTAGAGCAAACCCCCCACATGAATGACCTATGTGACCTGTACTTAATTAAATAACCAGCCAGGTTTTCACACCATCCAGATGGCACGACAAGTGGGTCATCATTATGAGGGCGACACAAGCCGTGTTTGTTTGACCGATTCTACAGTAGGGCCCTTTTGATCAGACACTTATCAAGTGCTAATGATATTAGGGATGACAGCTGCATTGGTGCTTATAATTCAATAATAATTAAAGAAACCGATGCTATTGTGTTCTCGCTGTTACAGATTTATTTACCTTTGATACTTTGTTTTTTTACTTTATATACCTTAAAATTTAACAGAATAGTAATGATACACCAAATGCATTGGAATGGAAGTACTGTATTTTTCAGACTATTAAGTTACCGGTACACTTTTTTCATACTTTGGCTGGCTCTGCAACGTATATTAAGATGTTACTGTATATTAATATTAGAGCATTTGACTGGCACCAAATTCCTGTTTCCTAATCGTGTTGACTTTCTTTTGGCGGTTGACAAATACTTTTGGTCTATTACTGCCGGTGGCCACCTTCTGGCAGGAAAGTACCAAATAGTGGGTGCTAAATTGTGTGTTTGAGGTTACACATCCGGTACACTGTTGACAGGTGTGTTGTGCGTGATCTATTTAGATTGCAATATCTTTTTAAGATCCCAAAAGATCAAGTTTTAGCAGGAAGTGACAAACATCTTACGAAGTAAGGGCATAACAAATCAATCGCTCCGAGAATTTTGAGTAGATTGGCAACCACATAAAGCCATGTTTTGTTTCATTTGGATGCATCTGCTCATCCCGCTGCACATAAAACTTGGGACAACAAACCCAAAAAACTACTCCGGGAGCACGAAATGTCACAGCTAAGCTCAAATCAAATGATCCAGATGTGAGAAAATGCAGGGTTGGAAGAAGTTTTGTTTTACGTGACATAGAAGAACATCAATAATTTAGCCCTAGGGCGAACTACTATGATATGCAAACTCATCATCGCAATTTGTCTCTGGTTTGAAAAATCCCATTGTGCGTGCCTAATTAATCTGTATGGATGTAGCCTTCCCAGATCTTGCTAAATTAACTTTGCAGTCATTTTTGGCAGAGACATTCCTGGGTGCACCTGGCTAATACATCTAGTTTCGTGAGCAATCAAGTTTGTAGCAATTTTGCACTTAATTGGAACAGCTTCAAATAAAATAATACATGTTATTCTCAAAGACCAAGGACATTCTGGCTCTGTGGAATGTGTGGCAAACTAAGCCAAACACTGCCCAAAAAATAGCACTGAATACCTTGCTTCCATTTCCAATATCCTATCTTTGTAAAGCTGTATTTAATGCAATAATGGCAACCAAAATATTTGTTTCTATTCTATTCCCGTCCCCTAAAATTACTGCTTTACTTTAAATGAAAAAAGTTGTGGATCGCTGTGGATAATACAAAACCAATTCCAGTGAAGTTGGTACACTATGTTAAAAATAAATAAAAACAAAAACTGGTTAACTGAGAATAGGTGGGTGCCATAATTGGGTATGAAGGAGATTCCCTGAATTGCTCATTCACTAACAAAGATGGGGCAGGGTTCAGCCTGCACTGCATCAAAAAAGGACAAATGCATTTTAGGATAATCACCACATGAGCTCAGGAACAGTTCAGAAAACTATGTTAACGTACACATCAATGAAGGCACCATAAACGCTGAAAGGTACATGCAGATTTTGGGGATACCTATGCTGCCATCGAAGCAATGTCTTTGACATGAACCTGCCAGTTTATTTCAGCAGGACAATGCAAAACCACATCCTGCATGTGTTACAACAGCGCGGCTTCATAATAAAGGACTATGGGTACTAGATTGGGCTGCCTGCAGTCCAGACCTGACTCCCATTGAAAATGTACGATTATTTATAAAGGGTACAATACGACAACGGAAACCCCAGACAGTTGAACAGCTGAAGCTGTACATAAAGGATGAATGGGAGAGAATTCCACTTCCTACAAATGGTGTCCTCAATTCCCAAATGTTTACTAAATTTCCCTAAAAGAAATTATGCCGCACAGTGGTAAACATGACCCTATCCTAACGTTTTGCAGCCATAAAATTCAAAGTTAATGATTATTTGCTCAAAAAAAGTTTTCTGTCTAAGGGAGGATGAAGACCACCCCCCCCCCCATCTCAAGATGTTCGCGTTCCCGTCAAGTGACTCTCGAGGGCACAGCAAAAGTTGATTTTTTTTTTTTGGTTCGTGAACAGATGATTAAAAAACTTTCATGTGCATGCAAGTTTGAGAAAAATATAACGTTACAAGATACCAAAAGTATGTTTGATGCTTCGTTCCACGTCTCATGTTCCTCAACTGGCATTATCTAGATTAATTAAGGAGGAAAGGAGTTACTGCTTTGAGTTATAGTGTGTTATTTTCTTCAGTATTATTTGATTGATTGAACATATTTATATTCACTTTATTATGCACTAAGTATAATTTTACAATAAACCATCAAATATGTAGCCATGATTAACTTCACTTGTGTTTCAAATTTTAATCATTTGATGGGTTTGGCAAATCCTCCCTAGCCCCACATGAGACTGCGTAAGAGGCCTGGTTTGAACTCGCAGCCTATAAAAGTCGAAGCCATTTCCTCATTCCTTCTTCTTCTCTTTTGTTCCTGCTTCCTCTTTTGTCTCTCTCAATTGCTGTTTTTTTCCGTTGGGCAGATGACAGGCATCTTTTGGCCACGTGCACGAGGCTTTGGGTTCCCCTTTTTCCCAAGCCGCCATGTGCCTTTCTTTCAACAATTTTTTTTCTCCCTCTTTGATGGTGCGCCCAGTGTTCTCTGGCCTTGTGTGTTTGCCTCGCATGGACAAAACCATCCTAAAATCAGGTCAGATCAGCAGAGACTACACTCGTGCTCTGCTGCCAACCCAAGAAACTTGTCGGCCAAACCAGGCACACAGAACTCTCTAGTGCACCTTCGAAGAAGGCTGGAGATTTCAACAATCAAATGCACCGCACCCACCAGTCTAAGTTTTGCGTCACTAAGTGTCACGCAAAACCACCTTTTTTTTCCATTTTCCTCTCTTTTACTTTTTCTTTTCATTTTTTTTTCTTCCAACTTGGCCAGCTCAATTGCAGACGCGAATTATGACAAACTCCTCTCCTCACAGCTTATTCATTCAGAAGAATATCACTGAGTGCAAATTACTTGTGATCGATTTCCAGGTAATGAGCATCGGAAAAGAACCAGTTCAAATGTGGTACCCATTCCTATTTGAAATTATTCAGTTGTACCGTACGTTTTGCCCACGCAAGTTCAAAGACTTTGTTTGAAATAATTTGGCCACAACACCTGATTTGCATTACACTGTACTTAATTTCTCGGAAATTGTATTTAGAATTATTTTTGTCAGGTTCAAGTTTGAACATTGGGGTGTTTTCTTTCTTTAAAGCTGTCCTCAAATCGTGGAGATCTATAGTCATGGGTCAGAGTGCGGGGGTGGGAAATAATTATTTCTTCCTTTGTAACACAATGACTGAGGGGCACAGTTTTAAGGGAAGACTAATAAACAGCCTACAAGTGTACATGTGGTCTCACTTCATTGTGGGGTAACCCAGCGGCAGAGAAAATGGGGATCTTCTGTCCTCTGGCAATACTGTTCATGCCATCAATAGCAGAGATGCCAGTCTGGATCATTTCTTCAGGGTAGATGCGGCACTGAGGGTTGATAGGCTGACCTGGATAGTAAACACACAGCTTTGCTTTAATTTGCTCTATAACAGAGGCACGCTTGGTCACATGGTGCAGACAGTATCCACAGTTTAGTACGGTGCAAAGTGATAACACCATATGAGGAGATGAATGTGGACTTTCCTGAAATTTCCTGAAAATACAAATGCGATCACCGAAGGTGCGAATTCTTGCTTGGGGCGTCTGGGGGTATGCCCCCCTTGGAAAATGTCTGAAAAAAATGGATGGCTGTGGTGCATTCTGGCGATATTCGTGAACAAAATTCTGACAAAAATTGAAAGTAAAATTTCTACTTTTTTATTTCTTACTCCTGATAAGAATGGAAAGTAATGCGATTCAGTTCTGCGATTTAAACATGTTTTGATTTTTTTTAAAGAAATTCATCTCTAGTAATTACTATTAACGTTCAAGTCTCAAACTTGTTACGTCGCGTTGTACTGATACACTCGACCAGATTGCTTACTATCTGATAGATAAAGATCTAGTAATACTAATAGTATAATGAGTTGCCTTTAATATTTGGAGATATATATCACATTTTATATATATATGATTTTAACTGACTTACCAGATTTGTCGACCTTAGTCGGACAAAAAAAATCCCCGTTCAAGTCCTTTTCCTCAAGCCATGACCACTTGTACGTGTTCCTAACACTCACGTCTATTGCACGCATGTCAGCTTGCCTGACTACCTGTTTGAACATTGCGTTGAGGCTGTCGGAAAAAATAAAATACACATGATAAAAAGAGTAGGTACCCATAATGTCCAAATAGTCTTCAGCCAGAACACTAGGTCCACGGTCGATTGGTTTGCCTGAGCCGTTGAACACCCGCCCTGAAAGAGAAGGGATTCTATTTTCAGCTACTAGAAAATTGAGACTGTTGGATCAACTAACTCGTTTATTGGCATAGAAGGAATATTCTAATTTCACGTTAGACACTAAACAGTTGAGAGTGGCTCTTATGAGTGAACGAGTAGTAACAAGCATAGAAATTCTGACTTCATGGACATGATTAATGATACTTGAAAAACAAAAGTAGGCTTACTTTTTCTTCTTTTTTTTAAACTGCAATTCAAATGTGTTACCTTGTATAATTGTGAGATAATCACATTTATTGAGAATAGAGCATCATGGATAATAAGAGAAAACGACTTAAAACTTTGACTGTTATTTTGCAACAGTTTTATAAGTAGATGTGAAATACACTAGGAAAAAGAATATTAAATTGCTATCAACAACCATTTGAACTAGGGGGCATATTAAGTAGATGGTGCGCGACCAGCACACGAAGGGATTGCCGGTGACTCTCGTTGCATTAATTCAATCAGTGACAGCCCTCCCAGTTTTATGCCATTGATAAAAATATCAATATGTATCGTGAGAGACACGTAATCGATACCAGTACAAAATGCTTTTGATAAAAAGTCAGAACGCAAACCCCGACTCCGGCATTCTATGTGTTGTCGACAGTACATACTCACCTCCAAACATGAAAAAGAAGTAGCTTAACCAAAAAAGATGAAGGAGCTAAACCAACAAAGTGTGGCGTAGTCACACAGAACGAGAATGTGGTGTAACTTTGTTCAATGAAAGACCAGTTGCAATCAGATTATTTTGTACATACAGTGCTGTGAAATTGTATTTGCCCCCTTCATAATTTCGGTGTTCTTTGCATATTTATCACAAAGGTTTCAGTTAATCAAACCAATTTTAATGTTAGAGACTTCCCAAGGAAATCAAAATATATTTTCTAAATGCCAATTTAATTTATTGAAGCACCAAAAAAAATCCCAAACAACTAGTCCCGATGTGAAAGAGTAATTGCCCTCCAGTTAAATCACAAAGTAACTGACAGCTTTAGGAAAGATGAGTTCAATTTCACAGGCAACACATTTGTTGAATCAGGAAATCACCTAAATAGAATCTGTCAGATAAGGTGAAGTAGGATACAAGATCTCAAACAAAACGCAACATGCCACGATCCTAAAAAATTAAAAAAGAAATTGGAAAAAAAAGTTATTCACATCTATCAGCCAGGAAAAGGTTACAAAGCCATTTCCAAGACTTTGGAGCATACCACTGGTCACAGCCATTATCCACAAATGGATAAAACTTGGAACAGGGGCAAATATTCCAAACATTCGTCAGCTAAAATTACTCCAAGAGTTTGATGACGACTCATCATTGCAAAAGAACCTGGAACAATACCCTAATAACTCGCTGGCCTCAGTTCAGGTCAGTGTTCACGACTCTAACATAAGAAAGACACTGGTCTTAAACACTGCTGTCCAAAAAGAACACAAAGGCTCATTTCACATTTGCAAGACTTTTGGAAAAACATTCTGTGGACTGATGAGTCAAAATGTTAACGTTTTGGAAGGTGTGCGGCCCATTACATCCGGGGTAAATATAGAACACCATTTGATAAAAAGAACATCATGCAGACAGTGAAGCATGGTGGTGGCAGTGTGATGATCTTTGGCTACTTTGCTACTTCAGGACCAGGACAACTTGCTGAGATTGAGGGGACAATGAGTTCAGCTGTTTACCAGAAAGTCCTGAAGGTCAATGTGCGACAATCAGTTTGCGCCCTCAAACTCAAGCGCGCTTGGATCATGCGACAGGAAAACACACCAGCAAGTCCACCTCAAAATGTTTTTTAAAAAAATCTAAATTAATATTTGGGAGTGGCCAAGTCAAAGTCTGGATTTGAATCCAATTGAGAGGCTGTGGTATGACCTGAAATGGGCAATTCATGCAAGAAAACACTCCAATATGAAGTGAAGCAAGTTTGCATGTTTTCCCCGGGCCTGTGTGGGTTTTCTCCGGGTACTCCGGTTTCCTCCCACATTCCAAAAACATGCATGGCAGGCTGATTGAACTCTCTAAATTGTCCCTGTGAATGTGAGCGTGGATGGTTGTTCGTCTCTGTGTGCCCTGCGATTGGCTGGCAACCGATTCAGGGTGTCCCCCGCCTACTGCCCGAAGACAGCTGGGATAGGCTCCAGGACCCCCCGCGACCCTCGTGAGGATCAAGCGGTTCGGAAAATGGATGGATGGATGATTTCAGTTATCGCTGCCAAAGTTGGCACAACCCATTATTAAGTTCAGGGCGCAATTACTTTTTCACAAAAGGGACAAGTAGGTTTGGATTTTTTATTTTTTTTTTTGTGAGTCTGAATACATGAAACAGGCATTTAGAAACAATGCTTTGCATTTCCTTGGGTTGTCTCTGTGTGTTATTAAAATTGGTTTAATAAACTGGGATCTGTGTGTGACAAATAGGTACAGAACACAGAAATCAGGAAGGAGGCAAATATACTTTTTCACGGCACTGTACTAACCCGATGAAAGAGCTCTGGATGGTTTCGCAGTAAAGGAGTTTGTCTTTAGTCTTAGATGTGCTATTGCACCAGTATTAGCCCAGTACGACCCGCGTCAAGTCATGATCATAGAAGTAAAATATGGACTATGGCAATCATGAGCCCGCTAAAAATATAAAGTAATCCTAAAGTTTTAATTCACTACACTTACGTTGTTTGAAAATTGAATGAAGGTTAAAAAAAAAAAAGAAAGAAAATCAACAATACTGCTTTGGTGCAGCGTCTTCCGCAAACATGCATTTATAGTGTGCTGCTGTCTGAGCACATTTGATTACACAACATTAAAAGGTACCCAAAATATTTTCCCCAATTTTAAATGGGTTTAAAAAAAATCTAATTGTCAAAATTGACTGATATGAAATATTTATTGTTGATGGTTTTCATAGTTGTGCTGACCTCTTTTTAAGGGGTAAGGATTATATATTCAAATAAAATTACCTTAATTCACCCCCCCAAAAAAAAATATCTATACATATCGACAAGGAACAGTAGGAAATACTTATATCATGATAACGTTTCAGTCATATTGCCCAGCCCTAATTCTAAGTATATTTCAACATGAATTAAGTCAGAAAATCATTTGGACTCTGTCATTTTATAAGGATCTCACATGCGGAAAATGTGTTGGGCCCCCTGGTTTATTATATGACAGCAGACGAACTGAATTGGCAACCTAACATAATGATGTGTGGCTAAATTTATACCATGGTCCTCATACCAAGCATATCCTCAGAAACTGGTGTACGCAGGATATCCCCAGTAAACTCGCAGGCTGTCTTCTTGGCGTCAATGCCTGATGTTCCCTCAAACACCTGAGCAAACGCAAAATAAAATATTATCAGCACACCTTGTCCAACATATATTGCAGCTCAACAGTAAGCTCTGTAGAAGCCTGAAACGATCATGAACAATTGAATTCAGGTGTTGGACTGTTCACTGGACTTTTAACTGAAGGTTCAAAATGTTTTTGTTTTTTTTTGTTTGTTTCCTGATTTATGCACACGTCTGTCCAGTCATTAAAATAGTCTAAAAAAACAAACAACTGAAATAGGTGAGAGAATAGTTTCAAAGGAAATCAATGTGTACAGTGGTGCCCATCTTTAAAGCCCTCCTCAAAACCAACTTGTATTCTTTGGCGTTCGACTCAGCATGATTTTACTGCTTGGTGCTTTCTACCGCCTTTATTACCATTTCGTCTTACTTTTTACTGTGTATGTTAAATGGCTCCATGTACAGCACTTTGTAGGCAGCAATGGCTGTTTGAAAGTGCTCTATAAATACTGTTGACTTGACTTGGTGTTTCACCACCTAACCTGTATGAGAAATGACCTTTGAGAAAAGCTCCTCTGATTAAAATAAGTCCCCATATAAAAGTAATGTTATTTTAAGGAGGGTTGAGATGAGGGGGATGATTTGCTTTTAAAACCCGGGTGCTGGGTTAGTTAACCAATACACGGTTAAGAAAAATATACAGTGGTGCGAAAAGTTGGCCGATCAACCCTAAACTGTAGTTCAACGGTCCTGATGTTATACAATTTGGATCTCAATCAACATATGAGAAAAGTTGTAATATTAAAAGATGACTTATGGTTTGGCCTTAGAAGCACTGCATAGAAATGTAAACAAAGTATGTTTTTGCTTGTCCACTCCACTCTGAAGTTTGACTTGTTGAACACCAAACGATACACGGGAGTTGACAATGACAGCGCTAGAATCAATTATAGATGAGCAGATGACCACGAGACGCTGACCATTTTTCGGGAATACCGCCGGTCATGGGAATCCCGTGGGATTCCCCCGTGATGGGAGTCACCTTTACATTTAATCACAGAAATGAGACGCTAAAGGATAAAAAGTTCACAAGAGCAGACGGGAGGGGGATTACTCAGTCGGTAGGACTGTCATGATAATTACTATGGTGACTATCGCTCAATGGGAAAAAATACGATAGTTTTTTTTATACTTGATAAATGGTGATTTAAATGCACATTTGTTTACATACGTCATCAACATTAATCCGCGCTGCCTGTCTCGCTCTCCTGCCGTCGGTCGTCTTGCTCGCTACTGTGCAAGGCAGGGCACTCACATGCATGCATGCATTCACATTCGGGGTGGAACAGCTTTTGAAAGCCATTTAAACAACTCGGTTCGACTGTATACATTCAATTCACAGGGATTTATTAAAAAGCAGTCAGCAGTAAGTAACTGTTCAATAAATGGGTATGTTGCAATTTTTGTTTTTTGTATGTAGATGACCTCTGCGATGGGAGCAGTACAGGAGTGGGAGTCATGCTGAATGGGAGCAGGACGCAATGGGAGTCATTTTTACCAGGACGTGACAGGATTGATTGTTTGATTATTTATTTATTTTCCTGTGGTCCAGGAGAGGATGAGATTTATTTTGTGAGAGTGGAATGAGACGGTACTGAAATATAACTCGTCTCACCCTCTAATGACCACCTACTGTGACAGAGGCAGCCGAAGTTAAATCATTAATACAGCAACCAAACTGTGGCAATAGCTCAAATAAATTAATAAACGTAAATAAACTGCATGTGTTAAAAGAAAACCTAACATTGATGGTTTGATTGGACAAAAGACAACTCAAAACACATGGTGGTGAACGGTGTCTCACCTGAACAACTGCCTTGCTACCGATCACCTCAAGGACTTGACCACTCCTTTTCGTGCCATCAGGCAAAGTCAGGTGAACAATTTCAGCATACCTGGGGAACTAGTTGAAACGGATGAAACAGAGTTACCATCGAAAAAAACAGAATTGTTTTGAATAATTACTTCAAGCAAGCACACAGAAGCATTATGCATGCTTTTAAAAATGCAGTTAAAATATTTCCAAAAATTGAGCATTTTAGGAACAAGTACTTGATTTAACACAGAATGTAAATGAATCAGTACTGTTGTCACGAGATTAACAGATTCTGATTCTCAAAACAAATAATACAGTATGAGCCATAAAAAGTGCAGAGGAAGAAGAGAAGTGAATTTTTATTTTCGTCAAAATCTTATCTGAATGAAATGTATAAAAAAGTTTTAGTCGCCTCACCTTGACATTATCCAGAATCACTAAGGGCCCATTCACTCCTGACACTGTCGAATAAGCTGAAAGACAAAACATTTTCAAAATAGAGTTAGTTATCTGATTTAGTACGGGGGGAAGGGGGGCTACATGGCAGTCAACCAAAGACAATATCATTATTACTGTATTCCAATTTTCACTTCTTGTTGAAAGCAACCAATCGACTTAGAAACAAGCGTACTTCTTAACATGCAATAATTGCGCTGAATAAATCAAGATGACCTTTAATTCTCAGATTCTCACAGCTTTCTGCTCCCGGTCCAAATGTCAAAGACAGGAAAATGTCATGAAAATGTATACAATTCACTTGGCCAATAATTACATTGCGACAAGGCAAGCTCTGACCATCTTCATAAAAGATCTCTCAATACAGCGTGTCATCATAAAAGAAGGTGAAAGAAAATCACCAATAAATTACCGTAATTTCCACACTATAGGGCGCACCAAAAAGTCTTCCATTTACTTAAAAGCTCACAGAGCGCCTTAAAATCCGGTACGTCTTGTGTATGGTCATTACAGTAATATGTCGACCCCCAAGACGGCTCCTTGCTCAGGGAGGGGTGTAACTGTTATTAGTGTTATTGCCTCAACATGGCTACGCTCGTGAAAGCAAAACAACAAACTCAAACGCGTGTTCGTTCAATGTTGTCAACTAATATCCGGATTAATTTTAGGCAATTTTTCCTCAATTTTCCGGGGGAAATTTCATGAAAATTTGAAAATCTGGAATTCCAGGAAAATCCAGAAAATAATTAATTATTTTAAACCAGTTGTCAGTGTTCATTTATACCATCTTGATAACAACAGTGGAGCCAAGCACAGGACTTTAAGACACACACACAATCCAACCTGCTCAGATATATATATATATATATATATATATATATATTAGAGCTGTCAAACGATTAAAATATATAATCTGATTAAAAATGCAACTGTCATAATTAACTCAAATGGACTAAAAAATTATTCGTGATTACTCACACATTTTTTATTGTTTCTGAATTTCCTTTTACATTTTTTGTGCTATTTTTCACCCATTTTAATGCTCTCATCAACATGGAATCATGAATCAGTTTTCTATGTGCCAAATGCAAATATTTACCGAAATAACAATTTTGATTTTCAATTTCACATGAACATTTTTTACTTGGAGCAGTTATTCACACATAATCTCTCACACAATATTACTGTCCATCAACAACAGTGAAAACAATATTTTGTCACACAACAGCTGCTTTGACAGCTTTTTTTATAAAATCAAAACAGAGCAATATAACATTATAAAGTGCACATATAAGGTAAACTAGTACTCAGCCTATAGTAGATTTAAACCATGGTTACATACTTCGTTTTTCTCAAGTTTACTGTGAACACAGCAGTTTGTTTCTGTATGTTTGTTGAAGAATAACGAGACACCCCACACCAGTGTTCATTATGTGCCGCTGTATTCAAAACTGCCCGCCGTACAAAAAAGCGCACGCACTTCTCCCGTGCTGCTGGGGCAAACCATTCTGAAAGGGGGAGGGGGGTCACTCCCCCTAATACAGTCAGGCTATGTTGATTGTGTTGGTCCTTCTTGTGCGGAAGTCTCTCTACAGTTTTTGTGTAGACCTCATTTCGAATGACAACACTGGAGACGTTTTATTTTCGCTAGGTTGCTACCACTGTCAGACAAACACAGAGAAGCTCCACCCACTCGATTTATATGGACGCAGAACACTGTAACCTTCCACACAAAATAGTTCCAAACAAGTAACATCCGCTTGTGACGTGTGCCGCGTTACTCTCGCGAGAAAAAAATGAATCCCGTTAAAATTCATTTAAATTAATGCCAATAAAACGCGCTAAACTGACAGCCCCAATATACCGTATTTTCACGACTATAAGGCGCCATTAAAAGTCTTAAATTTTCTCCAAAATGGACAGGACGCCTTATGGTGCGGAGCGTCCTTTATATGCGCTGAGTTCCAAAATCTGACTGACAGCCGACACGCTGTTTATATAGAGAAAAGGCGGAAGTGACTGTGGCCAGGCATGCGGGAAAGAAGTCGGCCAATCAGGGAAGGGTGGGCGTGTATATATACATATATGGAGAGGGAGAGAGAGAGAGAGGGAGAGAGAGGACAGGCAAGCTAGTCCGCCAATGGTGAAGGGTGGGTGTGTAAGTGGACGCCTCAAGCCAGTACCAACACTTGTATAGAGTGTGGCAATGTGCATTGTTGCAAAACAACTCCGGTTTTGGTTTCTAAGAACCCCTGAAAATAAATTCGACAAAAAGACACGCCTACGAAGCTCAGTTCAAACTTAAAGCCACCGGTTATGCTTTTGGCATGCGTGCCCATCTCACAGCAGCGGTGAAAAAAATGAGTCAAGCAAATGAACTCAAATAAGCTTGCCGTTATTCCTGGAGGCTTGACTAAAGAACTCCAACCGCTGGACATTGGCATCAACTGGGCGTTCAAAGTAAAGTTGCAAACGGCATGGGAACAATGGATGATCGGTGGCAAACACAACTTTACAAAGAGTGAGAGGCAGCGCTTGGCGAGTTACGCCACAATACGCAACAACGAGAGGGAACGCGGCGTTTTTGATGGATTACGGTACTTGCACAATTATAGATTATATAGATATATATATATATATTTTTAACCTAACAACAGTTCAACCACACATACCCTTTTGCAGCAACAGAAAGTCCCGTAAAATTTCAAGCATTGTTTGCTGACCCTTTCTTCATATGAATGCTATGGATGCTGTGTTTTTTTAAAAGAAATAATAACCACACTTAGACCCAACAAATTGCCAGAAAATTTCAAAAGAGATACATACAGCTACAGTATTTCCTGATGGATGATGATGATAGAAATAGTAATGCTGGGGAAATTGGTCCACATAATTATATAGAAACCTCACAATCTGTACATCTACAGCATCTTAATAGCAGATCCAGTAATAGCCTGCCAAAGAGGTGAATTAAATTAAGACAGTTGACTCAAATATGCTTTTTCACATTCACTACAGCCATCATTCTTCACTCCCCTTTAAAAGTATAGAATCGGTGTGGCTATTTCCATTACATTTGCTGTACACTGAAGATATTTGGGTTTGACACCAAAATAATGTATAAACAACAAACAGTAAAACAAATTAATAAAGACAGAAAACAAAAACACAACAGTAAAACTAAAACCAAATACAAAGTCAAAAGCCAAAGAATAAAAATTAGTTTTAAGACGAGTTTTCAAGATGGGCACCGAGGTGACTTGTCGAACGTTTAGCAGGAGGTCTTCCCAAAGAGAGGGGACCGGCAATGGAAAAGTCTCTATCCCCTAAAAGACTGCGTAGTCCTTGGTACCTGTAGGAGTGTCTGGTCTACAGATCTGAGGCACCCAGATGGTGCGTAGGGGGTGAATGAGCTCAGAGAGGTAAGGTAGGACGAGACCATTTAAACATTTGTAAACAAAAAAATAGTATCTCAAAAATGTACAGGGAGTCAGGAAGAGACGCCAGAGTAATAGTTATGTGCTCCCTCTTACGAGGACCAGTTAAGAGGTGAGCAGCATTTGATTAATATTGAATTATTTACCTGAAGTTATCCATCTCAGGGGACATCCATCACTTAGACATGTCAGGAATGGCGGTACTAGCAGCAAAATTTCATCAACATTTAGCATAGCATATTAATTGTCTTTGTGAACTTGGACATACCTGAAAGAAATTCAAGCTGCAATATAATGACAATATTAGAAGAGCATAAGTTTGGTGGGGCAAGATGCTGCGATTCACACCGTTGATGATGGGACGAAATCGGAAAATAATCGTTTGTGGCAGCCCTAGTCTTGATCCATGTTATGTGTTGCGGCAAGTAGCTCACCCAATCATTAAGTATTGTTTAACCAACATGAGCATGTGGTCTGTTCAGCAGTCTTCCACAGCCAATGTTACGGTGGAGTGCGGCATTGGTTTCTGCAACATTACAAGATAGATCCTTGTCTGTCCCTCCCTCTTACTACCTTTTGTGAAGCATCTTCTTTGGTCTGCCTTTTTGCATCTCTCTCTCTTTTGAATTATCAAATTATTTCATCAATGCAATATGAGTGTTTAAGTAAACCACTAAAACCAATGAATTTAGTGTAGTCTGCCAAAAAATCTTAAATTACTTCTTATCCTTGTGAAGAATGAATAAATAAGTAAATAAATAAAAATCACTGGTTGTTCAAGTGTTTTTAAGATTGATTTCTTTTAAGTCCTTGTGGCATGGCTGGTGGCAATAAGCCCATGTGCAGGTGTGTGTGTGTGTGTGTGTTACTTTTGAATATGTGGTTGTACCTTTCCCATATAATAGAAAAATATCACCAAGGCACTTCTTTGTAGGCCATTATGTGCCGTTGCAGCAAAAAAAAGTGAAGGTAGTTTGCTCTCACTTCATAACAATCACCATTACTCAATCAACTACATGTTCATGAGTTGTGAAGTAGCAACAATTCCCATTAGGTTTCAAAAACTTTTTCCACCCCTCTTTTCTACTTCAGCTCAAGTGCAGCGGTCTGTTGGCTTGGCAGGCAACCACAGTGTGGGTCACCCTGCAGTCTGTTCAACTGCCAAGGCCTTTGTGAACAAAGATGTTAATTGGTCCTAATCTGCCACTAGAGGCTGTTATGGTAGCCTGACCTCGCACCCTGAAGGACACCTTGGTGTGAAATACTGAAGAGGCCATTCAAGTGCCAGAGAAAAGAGGCGCATAGCATTCCAACACAATTCGATTTTCCAGCTAAAAAGGGGTATGGGGGGGGGGGGGGGGGCTGAAGCTGGGATGACGATGGGGCGCCGGTGTTCAAACAATAAATGAGTGCAACAAAGCAGTGGCTGCTGTGATGTGTAGCTTCAAATTCACGTCTTAGCCTCAACTACAAGGGATTCCCACAGCCCCAATGAAAGTGGGAATGCTAATTGCCTCAAAAATCCGCACTCATCCACACCTTATCCCCCCAACACACATTAACCATCATGACGTTCAGTACATGTCCTCTGACTCACTGCACATTGTTTGTTTTGATGTTGGCAAATGATTTCATGGTCGATTGTTTTACATGAGTAGCGCTCGAGCGTGGTGACTGCTTTGAAGTCACTGTTTTTGTAGAAATGTCCCCCCGTACCTCTTGAATTATCGTGGTCGTGCACAAAGAAACAAATATTTGAAAGCATAAAGATGCACGAAAACACAAACTTCGCATGCTGATAAGGCCTGGCCAAAAATTGCCATCCATGATTTATTTATTTATTTATTTTTTACTATTTAGCGATCCCAAAAGAAGTTTAATGGATTCCTGTATGTTTCAACAAGGGCTACAAAAAAATCGGGGGCATGTTTAGCACCCCAAGATGTACAAAAAAAGTCAGTAGACGGCAAGACATATCATAAAAAGTAAACAGAAAAATCTCGAGTTTGACATCTATATATATATATTGCGCGTCGTCCCGCACGCGGTCTGTCCTTCCGTCTGTCCCTTTTCAAAACGTACCTACTTCACCGCGCCGCCACTGCGCCGCTCAGGCAGTGGCTCACTACGATCGCGCGGGCATCTTAGCGAAAAAATGTTGTCTACCCACAAGCATTGCAATGAAATTGTTAGATATTTAGTAGAGCTAAACATCTCTTTATTTTCGCGATAAGCAATGAAGATGAACAAAAAGTTGAACCAAGCAACAACACTTTTGTGGGCCGAAGGCCCACCTTACCAGCCTTCCGCAGGAACTAGCTGATGAGCCGCCCGGAGGGCGGCGAACCACCACCTTACCAGCCTTCCGCAGGAACTAGCTGATGAACCAGCTAGTTGTATATAACAGTGGCGGGACATCAATTTGGGCATTACTTCCCTCGCCACCAAGTCGGAAATGTTTGTACATGGTACAACCCCCCCCCCCCCAAAACTTCATATGTATATTAGCCACGACCCGAAGACATCTAAATGTCAATGTTTTGTTCGAAATATAGTGCAACCTAGTGGCGAATAGAAATGTCATCTATTACACTTGAATGTACTTCGCCGAGCACGTTGGATTGGATTGGATAAGCTTTATTGTCAAATGTCCTGTATGTGAAACATACAGAACAGATGAAATTTCTTCCCTCTCAACATAAAACAAGAGGAGCCACTGCAGGTGTCCCGTTGAACGTATACAAATAAAATTGTGTCATAATAGCCTGAATTTCATGTTTATGCGTTATAACAATTATTCGGTGTGTTTCCAACGACCTATTTCGATTCACATTTTTAATTGCGAAAATAAACCAGAGTGGTAGTGCTAGGGAAAAAAAGGTCTCACATTGGAAAAAACAGGTGGTGATTTTACACACTTAGATGGTGTGGATTTTTCAGTGTATCGATAAAAAGAGGATATGGAAACAGGTTTGTAAACTTATGAAAACAGGACTGGATACACATTTCAGGTTGTGACCGTATATTATGTAATGTCATCACAAAAAAAAATAAAAATAAAAACAGCCGCGGTGGCCCGGTGGTCCAGTGGTTAGCGTGTTCAATTCCAGCTCCAGTCTTCCTGTGTGGAGTTTGGATTTTCTCCCTGAGCCTGCGTGGGTTTTCTCTGGGTACTCCGGTTTCCTCCCACATTCCAAAAACAGGGATGGCAGGCTGATTGAACACTCAAAATTGTCCCGAGGTGTGAGTGTGAGTGTGAGCGCAGATGGTTGTACGTCTCTACGTGCCCTGCGATTGGCTGGGAACCAGTTCAGGATGTCCCCCGCCTACTGTCCGAAGACAGCTAGGGTAGGATCTCGCACCCCCCGCGACCCTTGTGAGGATAAAACGGATCAGAAAATGGATGGATGGAAACACAGCTGCGGACTATAAAAGTGGGGTAATGCTTGGGGAGGACGAAGAACGTGATTTACTGTATTTCTAGAATTAATAAAACATTAACACAGGAATGCATCTGCATCCCCATAAAGAGAGAGTGACTCAGTCTCCTTATGTCTGACAGTATTGTTTACATAAACAGTCTTCTTTGCCACCTTCTTTTTATGATAGTTTGGTATGCAGTGAATGCTGACAGAACTGTGACCAAACTATGAGACCTCGATCAGGAATCTGTCCATACGATCACTTTGTTGACAGTCAGGATGGTGTGCTAACTTCCGGTAGCTAGTCTAAACACAAAGCGATAACACTGATAGCATCAAACCGTTATAGACTGACTATCTCCTTGAATGAAATCAAGCAAACGCAAATGACATTATCTTTCCAAGTGCACCAGTTATAACTTTGAGGCAGTTTGGAATTGAGTCTACAGTACATCCATTTCTTTGAATGGATTATTATATTTTGACCTGCGTCCGGTATTTTAACTAACAAGGTCATTTCAGAGACAATCAATTTATATCACAGAACAAGTCAAAGGTGTCATTTCCACACTCTGCTTTTCATTTTGGCCATTTAACCCCTTGTTGTGACTGTCAGATCAGATCAATTTAGAACAGGTATCAATGCAGGAGGGATAGAACACCGGTTCTTGCTGGACGCTGACCATTTATTTCTCTACATATGCAATGCTCAGACTTCAATTCCACCTGGGCGTGGCTTGTTACACCAATATGGCAGATTTTTGGGCTACATGTTGAATCTCGATAACAGTGAGTTGTTGTCTTGACAGATTTGAAATTAGGAACGTCAACTTGCCTTTGAAAATGAATATGCGCAGCTTTTGCGAATATCCGTAATTTAAAATCTAAGTTGCTATAGGATCATCATTTAGTTGCTCCATGTACAGCACTTTGTACGCAGCGATGGCTGTTTGAATGTGCTCTATAAATACAGTTGAGAGGTTAAGAACCACTGCTTCAAATAATGAATAATCCCACACAAATGGATGTATATCCAGGTAATATAACAACAATACTCAAAGACGCCATGCATTATGTCCTCTGTAAACTAATGACCAAAAAGGTTGTTTCCTCTGCAGTTTTGGGCTTCAACAAAGGTCGTCGGGGCTTTCCCGCTTATTGCCGCTGATTTTGGATCATGATGGACTGAGTATTTGAGATGGAAAAGTCAGAGATGGTGGCAACGCTGTCCCAAACTGGTCAGATGTGTAACAAAAAAGTTCAGGGTGCTCCCTGGGTCATCAGCATTCATTTATTTATTCATCCTCCGAAACACTTTATCCTCATTAGGGTGGCGGGGGGTGCTGGAGCCTATCCCAGCTGTCTTCGGGCAGGAGGCGGGGGACACCCTGAACCGGTCGCACGGCACACAGAGACAAACAACCATCTGCGCTCACACTCACACCTAAGGACAATTTGGAGTGTTCAATCAGTCTGCCATGCATGTTTTTGGAATGTGGGAGGAAACCGGAGGACCCAGAGAAAACCCACGCAAGCACGGGGAGAATATGCAAACTCTACACAGGGAGGCCGGAGCTGGAATTGAACCCGGTACCTCTGCACTGTGAAGCCGACGTACTCACCACTCGTCTCCCGGGCCGCCTGGGTCATCATCATAATCAAAAATCTGAATCATCTTTATTGGCCAAGTATGTAGAACACACAGGGAATTTGTCTCCGGTAAAACACGCTGCATTACTATCATCGTAAACAACAAAATCATTGAACCATTTCAGAGTGACCAGTAGCAGTATTTGTAGTACAAGAAGATATAATTTCAGGATCAAAGAAAACTTAAGTAAATAGCTTCCTACAGTAAGTAACGTTTTGCCAAATTTCCAAAATCACTTAAATATTAAACTTTCACTTATCTTTGTTTTAACGTCAAACTACAACAAAAGCTGCAGAGAGTTCCCAGAGTCAGCGGGATCTGTTATAACGTTAACTGAAAATTTAAATGGTTCCCTTCATTATTTCAATTGATTTTTTAATCAGTCGTCAGATTTTTAAAAAGACAGATGCCGATATTTGTCAATATGCCGAATATTGCCGTTGACAATACTTGCTCTTTCCCTACTTTGGAATAAAAAAAATTGCAAACATGTTGTTTCAGTTCTAATTCACCGCAATTATCATCATGGAAACACAGCGTTTGATGCTTTAATAAAAGCAACTACTAATCCCCAGTTGAAACAAAGAGATTTATAATCACCACTGTCAAACATGACTAAAAAACACGAAAGGAAGTTGAATAATGGAATCGGGGATTTCTGTAGGCAAGTAATAAGTAGACTGTTCAAGTAGATTGCTTCCTGTTCTTGCTTGACACAAATAAGACAGACAGATGCCAACAAAAGAGGCAACCCTTTCCCTGTTACTGAAAAAGCGAGTTGCTTCAGGCTAATTAGAATACAAATTAGGTAACTTTTATAGAATTACAGACTTTATAGAAAAGACTTTGGTAGTGACAGATGAGGCTTTAAATAGTCACGACATTATTACCACAAATTAAGTCTTCACAAAAGCCGTACTGTGACTTGCTCTATGTCTTTTCATTGCACTTCATGTCAGAATGCACCACTAAAAACAAAGACCAACATTTCATGGACTAATAGCTTTTGTCCTGTTTGACATGAGAGACAAAGGCCGCCAGAAAGAAAAGATGTTGTATGATGGAAAATGTCTTCATTTGTTTATTTTGTTCTAGCTCAGAATAGGTTTGAACCTTGGCATCTCAGAGAGCTCTGACAAGTCAAGAAAAATGTCACAAAAAGCATCTTGCCAATGATCTTATGAACTCTTTAACACATGCCCACATCAATGCCTTAAGTATTGAAATGTCTTCTTCAGTCAACATTTACATAATTTGCTCAATAGTAGCAGGCCATTCCACTTCTTGTTTGCAGCTGGCAAAAACGACAAATGCAGCGTCATTAATTCAAACACTTTATTTAATGGATGGTTAATGCTAATCTGCAAGAATATTCATTCCAATTGTTTGAACTTCCGCAAAGTTGAGGATACAAAGTTCAAAAGCCAGCATCTGTGCTGGTATGGGGCTGTGTTCGTGCCAATGGTATATGTAATTTACAAGTCTGTGAAGGCACCGTTATGCTGCCATCCAAGCAATGTCTTTTTCATGAAGCCCCTGCTTATTTCAGCGTGGCTTTGTAATCAGAGTGCGGGCACTTGACTGGCCTGCCTGCAGTCCTGACTTGTCTCACATCGCATTATGAAGCATAAAATAAAACAACGGAAACCCCGGATTGTTGAAGAGCTGAAGCTGTACATCAAGCAAGAATGTGAAAGTTTTCCACCTACAAATCTTGAAACATTAGTTACCTCGATTACCAAACATTTATTGAAGGTGATGTCACACAGTGGTAAACATGCCCATTTCTAGCTTTTTTGGAATGTGTTGCAGCCATAAAAACCTAAATTAATGATTATTTGCTAAAAACAATCAAGTGTATCAGTTTGGATATCATTGAATATATTCTTTTTGTAGTGTTTTCAATTCGCTACAGTTTGAAGATGATGAGCAATTCATTGTTTTCTGCTGTTTTTATGGATAACACAACATCCCAACTTCTTTGGTATTGGGTTTGCATAATGTGTGCAGATACAACAATTTAGCACATGCAATGCGAGGAATTACACCTAATATGAATTGTGATGGTTGATTTTACATCTTTAAATACCACCATATTTCGTTTTATTTCTGAAAGGTGCAAACAGCACAAACAGCAGTCCCAGCATAAAGCAGGCCAAATTAGAACCGATGGGTACATAAGGGATTATTTGTAGCCAATCCCAAGAAGCAGTCATGTCAACACTGCCACCAACAGCGTTTGCAATCAAGCTTAAGTGAACATGCATTTTAGAACCAGTTTTTCTGTAATTTTAATATATCAATCACAAAGAACATACTTACACTCGGTCAAGCCAGACCTGGCTGAAATTCTTTACTGTTTTTAAAGAGTACAAGGTTTGATTGTTTATCTTGTGTGCCCTCACTTGCAATGTTAAATTCTCCTTTATTCTATGCATAAAGGTGGTGGTTGTCATTAAGTATCCATTTTCGGTGTCTCGCGCTGCTGTGGCTGGCAAAACAGACATGGGCATGGACCTGTGCAGCGCACTTGTTGTTTTGTTTCTAGTTTATTTATAGAGCAACGTAACATCCGCCGGGACGTGTGCCGCGTTAATCTCGCATTAAAATTCATTTAAATTAATGCTGATAACGCGCTAAACTGACAACTCTAACATATACTGTGTATATATATATATATATATATATATATATATATATATATATATATATATTTTTATTTTTTTTTAAATAAACGCACACACACAAACTACCATCAAAAACAATGTTACCAATTCAAACAGTATCAAGATACAAAAACAGCTAACACTTGGGGTGTGCGCCTCTCAAAATAAAAGGCAATTTGATATATGGAGTGCTGTATTATTTAAGGGTGGTCATATTTTAAAGTAAAATGATTGAATTAAGTTCGATTTAGTGCGGTGTATATTCAAGTAAGTATGCCACGTCTAAGTTCGAAAGGGGAGGATGCCATTAGTCTCTTGTTGTCATTTTACAAGATGAATTGACTTTCAGTACTGGAAATGTGACATTTATTTCCAAGCCCAAATTATTAGAGTTATTTAAATTCAGAGAAACAAACAAACCTGCAATATCAAACTGATTAATAGCAATTTAGAACTTCTTGATCGGCTCATCGGCTGGTTCAAGCTGCAATGAGATGATTCATTTACCTGTGTGCGGACACACTCGCATCTTTTAAATCAAACCCCATTTTACAATTCCACTCGGTTTGCATGACAGTTCCCTTCCCAATACAATCGCCAAAAGCCACACAACAAATGGATCATCACACTATCCACAGCAACAGTGGCATCTACCTTAACAGGTTTTTTTCTTGCCTTTAAAATTGAGAGTTGGCTGTTCCTATCCAGACAGATTGACATTGTTTAACACAAGCTAAAGCTCCAACTGTGCTGATTGAGTGATTGATGTCCCTCTACGTCAGGTGTCACCAACATTTTTGAGGGTGAGAGCAACTTCATGTGTACCGATTGTGTGAAGGGCTACCAAATTGATACACGTCTGAAATAACATATTTGTCCAAAATACCTTCAATAATATGAGGATGGGTTATTTTTAATACTTGATGATTTAAATTATCAGACTTTGATCGTGTTTCGAAATGTCCCACAGTACTGCCAATGTTTGCATTTTTAAATCATAATTTCTACTAGCAAATCACAATGTCCAGGCACTGGCGGGCTACTCAAGTGGTCTTCACGGGCTACCTGGTGCCCGCGGGCACCATGTTGGTGACCACTGCTCTACGTATTTTGTGCCATCTGATGCTGAACTAATACAAAGCAACGACCACACTTGGCGAGTCTACCAGCAATTTCTACGGCAGAAGTGCAAGCATAATGTCACTCAAAGCGACATATTCCCTCAAATGATGAAGTAAGTGCATGGTACTTGTTACACATACTGTACTCATCATGGTGACTTCACGTTCAGAAAGCACATTTAGGATCCGCTACTGTAGAGGTCGTGAGGCAGTCGGCACGCCCTGTTAACCAACATTGACTTTAGCCCGCAGTATTTGTCCATTTTCAGTTTTGTTTAGATGGTCACGTGACCTCGCGCTCCGGGTGCCGTAACACTCGTGATCGTGTCACATGACACATTACTGTCATCATTCGGTCTTCACCAAGCCAACGACGTTCTCCCGAGTTTCCCTGATAGTGTGCCAGCTACTGTTGTAACATTTTAACAGGAAAGGTACAACAGAAGCAGCGTTGCAACGCCTATAATCGAATAACGAAAGAAGTCTCCTCAACGGTGACTTAACCGCAACACCGAAGGCTTACAGCTATGACATAACCTTAAATCGCAGGCCAAAGACAGTAGTCCCGACATCACTAAAATATTCGCACGACATTAATAAATCTGAATACAATGACCTAAGTGAGTGGCATCAATTCATTGAATAGAAGCCACGCAACGAATACAGCTTGCCAAAGTACGACACGCTGTCCACCCTTAGCAATAGCTTGCAATGTAGCTTAGCCGATTTGTTCCTTGATATGAATAATAATAATAATAATAATAATAACGAATCCCGATTTTGTCAAAAAACAAACACACATAGGCACCAACCAGATATACCCAAGACAAACGTGTGTTATTTTATTATTGAGCCCTTAGTATTGTTGACGGCAACGTATTCGCTTATTTAATCATTATTTCAGGCTGCACATATGATCAGCAGCAGTAAATCCCCTTTAGTTTCGACCCACACAACTTGTAATCCAGTCCTAAAGTCAACATTGTAACAACCTCGGGAGAGATGAACATATTTATTTTCTTCTGTATATCTTCAAGCCAAATGTATCGTGACACCAGTGTTAGCCTAAAGCTAAAGTAGCAGCTCGTCAAGGTACGTACTTAGCCTTGGTTGAGAGATGTAATTTCTGGTCACGGCTTGAGTGTGGGTCCTCGCTGCTGCTGACAGGCCGTTGTCCATCGCCCTGTTTGCCACCAGTGTTGCCATTGTTGGGAAAATGTACGGCAAGTTGAGAATGGGGAACGGTCTTCTGTGAGTTAGCTAACTGGTGCTGCACAACATAGATGACAGCGGAGTGCTGGTCATATGACTGTCTGACTGAGCTGATGACGGCATCAGGCACCCGACTGAGCGGTCACAGTTTATGCGCGTCATCGAGTCTGAAAGATTTCGTGTGCGGTTTGTTCATTCGAGTGTTTAATAGTATGTAACCCAAATGAATCAGAAAATGCGTACAGAATACGACCATTTCCAAAGAAACCGTCAAGATCTTGTTTGCCTCCTATTTTCAACATAAAACAGACTTAGTTTCACAATTGTTAAAATAAATCCTTGTCACATGGACTACAGGCTAAGGGAATTTGTTTTTCAGAAAAAATTGTATTCAATACACTTCAGGAAAAAGCCTCTCGCTCTCGCTCGCTCACTCTCAACCCCCCCCCCAAATTGTGCAAATACCAGATAAAGTTAAACTTCTAAGCAGTCTCCCTTTCTCCCCCCTCCATTGAGTCGGTCCCGGTATAAAGAAGTCAGATCAAATCTACATTGCTAGTTAATTTTAGTTATTGTAAAGCAGAAAGGCATCATCTAAATTATTTTAAAAACAATGCGGTTTTACCACAGGAGGAGAGCTAATGTATGCAGATTTCCTTTTGTAATCCATCCATCCATTTTCCGATCCGCTTTATCCTCGCGGGGGGTGCTGGAGCCTATCCCAGCCATCTTCGGCAGTAGACGGGGGACACCCTGAACTGGTTGCCAGCCAATCGCAGGACACACAGAGACAAACAACCATCCCCGCTCACACTCACACATAGGGACAATTTAGAGCAGGCATGTCCAAAGTCCGGCCCGCGGGCCAGATCCGGCCCGCGGTCGAATTTCATCCGGCCCTCGGCCCCCGTCATAAAATCAGTGCCGTCTGGCCCGCAGGTTGGGCGTAATGGAACACGTGTCGCATTGACTGAGGTCTCGTAGACTGGTGAGTGATGTTTCATAGAGTACTGCTTCCCTCTAGTGGCTAAATGAGTAATAGCATTCACTAAATGAGTACAGGTAATAGCATTTAGACACTAGAGGGCATCACTCACGAGTTAACAAGACATCACTCCGTGTTTATATTGACTGATATGTCATATTTCAAATTCCTGTTTCAAATGAACCAAAAGAAATTCTTAAGATTGTTGAAATTAAAATAAAAATGGAAATGTGAAACAGACTGGCTTACTAAAATTTGTTGAACAATATTGTTGTTCAATGTAAAGAATGTCAGCCACGGTCGGCCCCCCGACATTTTACCACATAAAATCTGGCCCCCTTGGCAAAAAGTTTGGACACCCCTGATTTAGAGTGTTCAATCAGCCTGCCACGCATGTTTTTGGAATGTGGAGGAAACCCGGAGAAAACCCATACAGGCCTGGGGAGAACATGCAAACTCCACACAGGGAGGCCAGAGCTGGAATTGAACCTCTGCACTGGGAGGTCGACGTGCTAACCTAACCAATGGATCACCGGGCCACCTCCTTTTGTAATGTTCAAATTAATTAAATTAGTTTTGTTTGTCTTTAAGGCAATTTCTTGTGCCATTAACATTTTCAAATTGTGTAAATTTTCAAAAATAATTTTAAAAAATCTAATCTTCTCTTTCTCTCTCTCTCTCTCTCTCTCTCTCTCTCTCTCTCTCTCTCTCTCTCTCTCTCTCTCTCTCTCTCTCTCTCCCTCTCCCTTAGGTGGACTCATTCCCACACTGAAAAAAAAGGATCCTTTGACTTTACTTAATTCAAACATGTTTATCGGTTGCACATGATTAAAATGTGGTAAACCTGTGTAATATTCCTGTTTTCCTCCAAAAAATATATGTATTTGTTGAACACATTTTAATTATGTCCAACCAAAAATAAGGTGTTTTTTTTTTCTTCTGTGCAGCTGAACTTGAGCAGATGGCAGCGTTGACCAATGTCTGGTCCCAATGGTCAATGAAGGCAATTTAAGATTTAAGAAGCATGTTTTGGGTCGCAAGAAGAAACCGCAATACCTGAAGAAAACCCATGCAAGAAATGGAACATACAAACACGAACGATTGGGGTGGAAGGTGGTCTCCAAGTGCCCATGTCACATACAGTATCTGTGATCTCCTTGGCCAACTCTACCAGTACATCATCTGCCCATGGAGGTCTACTTGCAGTTTCTTCTCAATGTATTTCCACCAAATCAGTTTTTTTCTTCCGCCATGTCAAGGACTGCGGCTCTCACCCGACAATCTTAAAGGGAATGTAAAGAACTACTGTGATTGATGAAAAATCAAGTCGGCTGTTCTCACACCAACAACAATGCAAAACACCCTGTTTTTAACTGTGCTAAGGGTGCGTGCATCTATGAAAATATCAACACATTGTCTAACCTGCCTTCATGCAGAGTTGGACAGCTGGTCTCGCTAAACTTGCTATGCGCCCCAGAGAGTGAGCTCAGATTTGGACCGATTCCTCTTGTCAGTGAGGCAGACAGACCGCCGTGCTGCCATTTAATAAGAGTAAAAATATACACTGTCTGCGAGTGGCTGGCAATCAATTCAGGGTGGCCCCCGCCTACGGCCCGAATACAGCTGGGAGAGGCTCCAGCACGCCCCACGGCCCTTTTTGCGCCTCATAAGCGGATTAGAAAATGGATGGAGGGATATATGCACAGTGTATAATATTAGTTGTTCAAATTCTTACGTCTGTGCAATTAAAATTGACAGTGCTGTACAGTATACAGTATCCCCGCATATTATTTTCTTTGTTCTCCTATAATTTGCTTGTATTGTATCATGTTATGACATACAGTATCTTAAGTTGTACACTGATTGACTTTTTTAATGCTTTTGTTTTAAGTTGTTCTTCTATGCTGAATGTGTTACAGTATTCGTTCGTCACCTTATATCATATTAGGTACGTCTAACATTGTCTGTACAATAGCTTGTAAGTGTGTGTTTGAAGATATTTGACCCATGACCCTTACCCAACAAGCACATCTGCAGTCACGCATCACAGAGACACATGCATAGATGTAATGGCAGTGGAAAAAAATCACTAGAAAACTGAAGCGGAAAGCACTGCCGGTTTGAGGCTGATGGTAGTCCCATGAGAGCTCATTCAAACGTTTCAGGTGGCGTGTAAAAAATAGAAAATTAATGCAACTGAAGGACATCTGCCTACACAAGTTTTGCCCTCATTTTATAAATACCCGTTGTCTCCACTCTTTTATGATGAGATCAAAGGGATTTGATCTCCCGCGATGTGTAAACTATATTTTACATTTGCACTTCAGCAGTTGAGCACTGTTCTTACACAAACTGTATAAATTAGCGCTGTCAAGCAATTAAATTGTTTTTAACAATTTACAACTCCATCCTTCCGGCCTTTTTCGACCACTTATTCTGGGTTATGTTGCGGGAACAGCAGTTTTAGCAGGAAAGCCCAGACTTTGCTCTCACCAGCTACTTCTTCCAAGGCTTCGTCCAGTGCTTGACTGATCGTCGGCGTTCCTCCCAATCACGCTCTTCCAGGTCTCATGGTCATTGCCGACAGTAGCACTGAAGTCCCCCAGCAGAATGAGGGAGTCCCCAGGGAGCTCTCTTGCACACAGTCTGAGGACTCCATAAAGAGTGGATACTCTGAGCTGGCGTTTGGTGGAAAGCCACAAACAACAGTCCTCGCATCTTAGGGCTGAGGGAGCCTCCCTCAGGGAGGCTACCATTTTGTCGACTGGAATGGACCCAGACGTGCAGGATCCAAGCCCCCTTTCGACCTATTATATCTGTGTAGACTGTAGAGTCTAGCAAAATATCAAATGAAGGAAAACTCTACAAATGTGCACAGGTGGACAGCACTAGACTTGGGCTCGGCACGATCATAAGTTAAGTGAGTTAGTTTGGAAAGGAAAAACTTGATTTGTACCCGGTACATCTGCACTGTGAAGTCTATGTGCTAACCACTGGACTACCGGGCCGCCCGGGTGCGAGTCCATTTTTTAAAATAAATGTGGCAACACTGTCTACTAACTGACCTACAGTAACCCAGCATGACCAGCCCTGCTGGAAGCTGGTGACACCAGCACGCCTGCTACTGGTCACCAGCTATCACCAGCTCCCGGCTGGACCCCAGCAACATGCTGGTCCAGACCCTGGGCGGCTGTGGCTGCAAATTAGCATAGCGGCTAGTTAGCTCATAGCAAGTGTGGTGAAACACATTCCCTCGCTCACCTTGAGCAGTGATTTACATAAACTGGTGGCACCTAAGACACAACTAACTATTTATGGCCACTGCATTTGAAGCCCCCACCGCTCCTCAGCCATCAAATAAACCCATTTGAACAGGCGGAATCACCACAGAAGTCTTAATTTGATGAAAACAACCTTAATATTGAACTTCCATCCATCCATCCATTTTCTGAACCGCTTTATCCTCACAAGGGTTGCGGGGGGTGTTGGAGCCTATCCCAGTTGTCTTAGGGCAGGGGTCGGCAACACGCGGCTCCAGGGCCGCATGCGGCTATTTAGCGACATCTAGTGGCTTCCGGGAGCTTTATAAAAAATGTTTGAAAATGGAAAAAGATTTTGATAGTAGGCTAATATACAGTAGCTCAAATAGATATAGATACATGTTGCAGCTCCGAAAAAGGAGCGCGGTGGTGTTGTATTTTTTAAAACGTACACTTTATTTATGCTTTTAACAGCCACGGCAATTGCAGACACGTCTGCGTCTGACTTTGTGCCTTCTCTCTTCTCATTCGACTCGACAACCTCAGAAAAATGGAAATTCATGATCAGTTCACTGACACAAAGAAAAGCGAAAATAATGCACCAAAACAAAAAAAATAAAGCGAGGAAATCACAAAATAAATTCAATGGGGGCGTTTGTGAACACACAACAAAGGAATGAATAACATAAACAATTCTGAGACAGTCCAGTCTCCTACATACATACAGCATGTGTTTCCTTCATTGTAAGTTTTATAGAAGGCTTTTAATTTCTTGCGGCTCCAGACATATTTGTTTGTTGTTTTTTTTGGTCCTATATGGCTCTTTCAACATTATGGGTTGCTGAGCCCTGTCTAGGGCATTAGGCACACCGGTTGCCAGTCAAGACACACAGAGACGAACAACCATCCACGCTCACACTCACCCCTAGGGACAATCTGGAGCAGTGTTTTTTCAAGCCAAGGGATTTCTTTCGTTGAAAAAATCCCGCGGCACACCACTACCCAAAAATGTTAAATAAGCTTATTTTAACAATTAAGTGTTATATTGTTACTATAAGTGTTTATTAAACATTGAAAAATAATATTATAACACATTGAATAGGAATCAAAACAACATCAATCCAGTATTTGGTGCATTCATTTTAATGGCAAGTAAAATATAGTCAAGTAGAACTTTAACTCAGATGTTTTTCTGTGTGACAGCCAGTTCTTTTTCTCGCGGTCGTTTGTGCTCTCGGGCAATATTGTACCAATCCCTTTTCCCATCTTTGGTCTTTGTATAATTCCAACATCATTCAAATCTTTTCTGCTAAATGTGTCGCCTGAGGTAGTCCAGCTTCCACTTAGTTCATATTTTTTCATTGGAAAATTTGCTTTCAACTTTAGCTTTGCTGCATGTTTTGCAGAGCAGACCTTTCTCACTCGAAAAACAAAGTATCTCACCCTGTTTCACTGCTTGTTCTTCTATTTGCACATACTCCGACAGCCATTCCAACTCAAAAGAACCGCAGTTCATTCTTATTTTGGTTTGAGGAGTCGATGTATCACATTCACTTACGACTGACTCATCGTTTCGCCAAGGATTTGCACTAGCGTCACGTATCGCCGCACCGTTATTGTTATGGAATGGAAGATATGCGCAAGTAATGTCAATGACGTGATTGATTGTATAGCGTCATTGCATCGTTTCGTGTGATTGGACATATCGGATAATTACCCACTGCACACCTGACAATATTTCCCGGCACACTTGAAAAAAACGTGGGAGGAAACCTGCCACTCACTGAATTACACAGCAAATTGATGCAGATAAAAAGCCGTAGTCAAGTTATTGATCGAATTAATTTGCTGTGCGTTCACTGCGCTGGATAGGTTTTCTTGTGCGCTGAGAGTGTGCAACCAGCTTAGAGGGAACATTGGTGCCGTTGCATCTCCGGTAAACGTAAATCTTAATGAAAGATACCTTTCGTTGCATTGCCTGGCACCGGAAACTGTGCTTATCTCGAAGCAGAAGGCAATTAGGTAGCTGCTGCCCCCCTGCCGGTATCAAAGAGTACTACACGATTACAATGTCAGGCGATAGACAGCACAGGCAGACATATCGGATAATTACCCACTGCACACCTGACAATATTTCCTGGCACACTTGAAAAAAACGTGGGAGGAAACCAGAGTACACGGAGAAAACCCACGCAGGCACGGGGAGAACATGCAAACTCCACACAGGAAGGCCAGAGCTGTGGTCAAACCCACAACCTCTGTGCACTGTCAGGTCGACGCGCTAACCAGTCGACCACTGGGCCGCCCTAATATTGAACTTGCACAGCGAAATAAATGACATATTTAAAAAAAAAAGAAGAATCTTCAAATATTTACAAAAGGCCAGGCCGCTTATCTGTGGACACGCACCCCTACCACTCACTAGTGATTCAACACAAATAACTTTTAAGAAAACGATGTGATAAATTGATTTTCTTTTTCAAGATAAATCACATCTCTTTTTGCACTTCTGTGCAGTCTGTGCTTCATCACTTCCCAATTGTAGTAGGTAGGGGAGGAAAAAAATGAGCGGTTATAGGAAAGAATCATTGCAATGTGATGATTGGTCACTTTCACTCTGGCATCTGCAAGGACTCATTTCACACATATGCACTCAATAACTGAATAGATGGTCTTTGACATGTTTGAAAACATCATCTACCGGGTCCACTCATTATTAACAGAAGATCCTGCAGGTCACAGAACACACCTGACAAGGCATATCAAACAAAGGACTGCCAAATTACAGTGTTTAAATCTTATGATTAACTGATACAAACAATTTAACAATGAACAGTTTGTCATCTACAATGACTGATATGTTTGGAAATGAATATAATTGCTCGGCCTCACATTGAAACCCAAGTTTCCTTGACATGTCAAATTCAATCAACCGGTACGCTGTAGGTCAAAATGATTCAAATTAAAGTGACACATTTGTATGACAAGGCTGATATTTCCATGTAAACAAATCCCACCTTGAACGAAAACAAATTTAAAATGCTCAACCTTCAATAATAAATGCCTTGGCACACCAAATGGATTTCAGCCACCCAACCAGGATTATAATTTGGGGAAGGGAAGTCCCTTTAAAAATGTTTTCCTTTGACGGCGGTTTTAAAACATTCTCTGTCTCATCTATGCAGCAGGAGGCTCAACGGCCGACAGGTTAGCATATCCGCCTCACAGGACAGAGCTAAAAATTGAGTACTCAAATTATCCCGAGGTGTGAGTGTGAATGCAATTGGCTGGCAACCGGTTCAGGGTGTACACATTCTACTGCCCCAAGACAGCTGGGATAGCCTCCAGCATGCCTCGCGATCCTCGTGAGTAGAAGCATTTTGGATAATGGATTGATAGATCTGTGCAGCAGTAGCTGATCTATAGTACTATTCTGCATACTGACCACTGACAAAAATGGGGTGTTGAATTTAATCAGTTTTATTCTGTCAGGTGGTTGAACGCCATGTGCCCGCGTCAGTTTTTCTCTGGGTACTCCGGTTTCCTCCCACATTCCAAAAACATGCATGGCAGGTTATTGGAACACTACAAATTGTCCCTAGGTGTGATTGCGAGCGTGAATGTTTGTTCATCTATCAGTGCCCTGCAATTGGCTGGCGAACCAGTTCAGGGTGTAAAGAAGTCTGCAGGTTCCTGAGTCGGGGTCAACAACGTGGTGCCCGCAGGCACCAGAAAGCCCTCAAGGGTTCCATGAGTAGCCCGCAGGCCTGTTCCAAAAATAGCTCACCAGTGATGAGACACTGTGACGCTCGAGGAATATTGTAAAAGCGATCATTTCGAAATGTGAACACTGGCAGATATTTATAAAAAAAGTGTGGCCAATTGATTCTTTTTCTATTTCACAATTATTGTGAGAAATCCCTAATGTGATCAGGGTCTTTTCAGAAATGAAAATCATGACTCATTAATTACAACATGTATCGGTAGTTCGAGCAAATTTATTTCAAAAGCCCACACGATCAAACTGGAACCCCCTCTGCATTTATCAGTCGCCAAGAGGAGCTCTTAATTTCAAAAAGGTTGGTGACCCCTGTTCTTGAATGTTTTTTGGGCTCCACTGCTCTGGAATGCCCTATCCAAGGAAATTAGAGTTGTTACCTGAGTAGAAATGTGTAAAACCCAACTTGAGGCTCATTTGTACATGCTTGGACTGAACTGAACTAAATGGTGGCCTGTTGATTGACGCTTCTTCTGTTTGTCCTTCCCGCACCTCCCTCATCTGGAGAGGGGGCAAGGCGATGATGAACCAATTGGATGTAGCTGTACGGCTTCTGCTCTGACAAAATCTGCACCAACTGAGATGAACAAGGGGTGGATCACCTACTCGGAGGAGGTGCTATGAAGATTTCTTCATTAACCAATCGGGGCTGGGTTTCGAGGTGGAACCATATCTCAGAAGTCTTGTCGGTCTTGTCTTCTTGTTTCATCTTGATCAATGGAATATTACATAATTTTAATGAACATATACCACAAGATTGTGTCAAATGTTGCCAACTTGACATCGGCTGCATCCTGGATGGGGGATTGCCCCATCCGCGGCCCCTTCTCATGGTTTCTCTTTTTTTTTGTTTTGTGTTTTGATTCCTCCACCCCTCCCTGCCTTGCCGTGGCCCAGTGGTCCAGTAGTTAGCGCGTTGACCTCACAGTGCAGAGGTCGTGAGTTCAATCCCGGCTCCGGCCTTCTTGTGCGGAGTTTGCATGTTCTCCCCGGGTGCCCGGGCCTGTGTGGGTTTTCTTCGGGTACTCCCGTTTTCTCCCACATTCCAAAAACATGCTATGGCAGGCTCATTGTACACTCAAAATTGTCCCTTGGTGTGAGTGTGAGCGCGGATGGGTGTTCGTCTCTTTGTGACCTGCGATTGGCTGGCAACCGGTTCAGGGTGTCCCCCGCCTACTGCCAAACACAGCTGGGATAGGTGCTGTGACTCGCGGCTTTCACATGAACTCTGACTGTAAATTTCCCCATTGTGGGACAAATAAAGGATATCTTATCTTATCTTATCTTATCTTATAAAGCAGTTCAGAAAATGGATGGATGGATGTTTCCTTGCCCTCCTGATCAGGGTTGTTAATTGTGCATGTTTGTCAACTGTGGGCATGTGAAGCTTTTTGAGACTTTTTGTGATTAAGAGCTATATAAAAATGTTTGACTTGATTTGAAATGACAAAAGTTTTGAGACTTGTCTGCGTGCTGTTTGGCATATTACAATGGGCTGTTTTGTGAGGGTGCAGTAATGACTTTTTATGAGCAACTTAACCTAATAGCCCATTTTTGCTCAAACACCTCCTTATTGTTAAAAGATTAAAGATATCCTTTATTTGGCCCGCAATGGGGAAATTTACAGTCAGAGTTCATGTGAAAGCCGCGAGTCACAGCACCCCAAACAATATTCCAAGTGGTTGTCATTCAAATATTTGTTGGTCTCCATGGCTGTGACTTACCCATCACCTGAACCACCAATTTCGCACTTCTTAATCAATTTGAAGTTCTGAACATGAAAGACTGGCATTTTCAAATCATATATACAGGTATATAATTTTATGAATATCTAAGTTTGAACTAGCTTTTCTCATATATCCTTTGTGAGTTCTTTTGCTTTGTCAATAGGCTCCAGCACCCCCCGTGACCCTTGTGAGGATAAAGCGGATCGGAAAATGGATGGATGGTTTGGTGACTTTTAATATGTTGCTGTTGTTTTCAATAATCATCGATTTGACTGGATGCCTTAGAAAAACCTTATGGCACATCAACGACCAAGGACATAGCATCGGAAAGGACCAATCTCGCCATTTCAGTTTCATCTGTTTCACCAACTTAAGAAGCTCACAGTTCATTCATCTTCCAAGCCGCTTGATCCTCACTAGGGTCGCGGGGGTGCTGGAGCCTATCCCAGCTGTCTTCGGGCAGTAGGCGGGGGACACCCTGAATCGGTTGCCAGCCAATCGCAGGGCACACAGAAACGAACAACCATTCGCACTCACACTCACACTCACACCTAGGGACAATTTAGAGCGTTCAATCAGCCTGCCACGCATGTCTTTGGAATGTGGGAGGAAACCGGAGGAAACCCACGCAGGCCCGGGGAGAACATGCAAACTCCACACAGGGAGGCCGGAGCTGGAATCGAACCCAGTACCTCTGCACTGTGAAGCCGACGTGCTAACCACTGGACTACCGGGCCGCCCAAGCTCACAGTTGAAGGACATATATCATTCAGAATAAGCAAAACATAATGGCTGCTAGTTTCATGTAAAAACTGTTAGTTTTGATATTTGCATGTATTTTTAGTTATTTGCGACCCTCAGTTCAGATAATGGATGGATTTTTATTTATGAATCGTAATTCTGTTATTCTTAAGCAACAGTCTTTTTGTTTCATTCCCGACTCAAGCTATTTCATTTTATACCTTAAAATGAAAAGAGAAATAATTGTATTCGTTTTTCTACTCAATATTCATTTATTTATTCATGGAATCACCATCCCTAAAAATTTTGAGGCCACACCACAAAGCTCAGGTACAAACTCAAGCCATCAAAGCAATACTTTACAATGGCTTTCTGTTTTCAAATCCAAAAGTTGAACAATCTCTACAGCAATTCCACTTGTTTGATTACCCGGTACTTCATGAGATTCATTATTTTGAAAAAAGCAGGACAATAAAGCCATGCAACATGTTTTTTTCCCCTAAACACGTGAAGACAAAAGGAGCTTCCTTGAAATATTTTGCAGTGCAATGACATTAGGATTACTGTTGCTGGAGGCGTGTTAGTTCGTTAGCACTGAAACCCAAGGCACGACAAAGACCCACCACCCAGAAAAAAAAAAGCAGTCACAGAAAAAAACAAGACAGGATGTGACCCCTCTTTCGCCGACGTGAGCTTGAATACTCTGAGGACCATGTGACGAGAGAAAATGTGTTGGTGGTCTGCTCCTATGACAGCCTCGAGGACCCCCACCCTAAAATACACACACACACACACACACACTCTTACAAAAAACACATTTCTTCATCCTAATTAGACTTAGGGTGAAGAAAGAGAATAGATGGGGGTGGGGGGAGGGACTTTGGAGTGTTGTTGGAGGGGTGTTAGGAAGTATAAATGCGACCTCCACTCCCCAGTCTTTCTCCAGGGGGGGATTCCCAAGACAGATGCTGTAGAAACAAATGATTTTCTTTTTTTCTAAACCCAGAAGTGTGAGCCCTAATACTTTCCTCCTCACTAAAGTCCCATTTTTTTCCCTCTAGTACTTCTCAGCTATGTTTCTATAGCCTATTATACAAGTTCACTTTACCTGCTTCATTGTATCTTGTAATGTCTTTAAAATGTAAAGATGAGTGTTATGTAACGGACTGGATACATTCATTCTGTCTCTTATAATTGAAATTGTTGGTTCCTTTATCTCAGACGAGTTTGCTGTGATAATTTGAATCAGTATGTTTTTACTGAATGATCGAGTAGCAAATTAACACAGTAAAACATTTGCAATATACAATGGAGAGCATGTTGCACTACTGGCAAAATTCAACATTTATTTTTACACACACACACGCACACACACACACACACACATTTCTCTGTGATGACTACCAGTGTCATCTAAAATTCTTTTCTTGATACTCGACCCTTTTGAATAATTTTGTAGAGGTAATGGATTACATGCTGGACAATGTGTTCTCAATGTAGCTGGCCGGCTCGGCGACCATCTCGGTATTTCAGAAAGAAATTTGTTGTTTCCCCAAGTCAGTCAATTGATTACACACGCACACAGTAAGTTTTGTCGGAAAGATTCCCATGTTGAGCGACCTTATTCTTAAGAATTACATCAATTTTCATCATACATATGCATGAGCTGGAATGGAGTATAATAATTAATTGGATGCAGCAGTAACTGGGTTGATGAGGACTATGAGAGCAAAGGTGAAGCCCAAAATGTAGGGAACTTGAACTGGTGGTTAAAGAAATACTGCTTTCTGGGCAATGTCAACGCGACATTCAACAAGTTGCCAAATGTATTATGTCTACATTCGGGGGATAAAAACACTGATAGCATTACAGTATGCAGTAAGGGTAAAAACAATAAGAGTAGCAATCTTTTTCATTGAATTGACATTAATATCAGGATATTGGAAAAGAGCAAACCATGTCAACAGCCGTTATTCAAATGTATCAAATTAATGAAACAAGGCAGTTGTCACATTATTTATAAACCTCTTATTTAAATATCTGACATTTTAAAGAGGACCTGCTTTGGGATAACGGTTATGAGTGTGGTCTTTTTGCGCACTGAGAGACTGAAAAAAAAAAAATCGTGTGTCATACTTATCAAACCACCATGTATTAGATATATATAAAACAGTCACGGAATGTATCAATAAACTTGATTCATGGGAAGATGAAGTAAAGAAACAATGCAAAGCATGTCGCCAAAGAGTATACATGATATACAGTCTATATATATCCACATTTGGACCGCACATTTGACAAACCTCACAACACAGCACTAAATAGCTTTGAACTGATCACGCAATCCGTTCCGTACATTTATTCATCCTTGATTTACCAGATATACTAATATAATAATTACAAAATTGAATAATTTACAATAAAATGACAATTTTAAAACATACAACTCTCATTTGCAGTATTTTTATAGCACAAACATTTCAACCTTTCTCCAAGTGTGTCTGCCTTAATGGCCGCGGATTTCACAAAGGAGCTAAAGGGATTTCTTTAGCTGATAACCTTGAGGCTGATAAACCTTTTCCTATTTTG
The DNA here is from genome assembly GCF_025434085.1 of Hippocampus zosterae. Lineage (NCBI taxonomy): Eukaryota > Metazoa > Chordata > Actinopteri > Syngnathiformes > Syngnathidae > Hippocampus > Hippocampus zosterae. The sequence goes on along the minus strand of NC_067461.1, from coordinate 21,192,309 downwards.
GTGATCATCACATGAAATAATATTACACAGTCAAGAAATATCTTTTTATGCTGGCCTCCTTTTGTCATGTCATGTCATAACCCTACAGCACACTGCTGGTGAAAAGCTAAGCTTTTCTAAAGGACGATACAGCAAAAGTCATAATGGTAGCAAAATCACAGACAAGAAAAATGATCAAAAGTAAAGGTTGGGTACTGCAAGTTGAGGACAAAAACCACCACAGACGCTGAATAAAAATATTCCAGTCTTCAATAAACCATTGAGAAGACAATGAGCAGTTGTGCTGAATGACCACTACATCTCTTGAATGTTTATGTTGAAGCCAAGTTTCTCACAAATGAATATACAAGACAGCTCAAAACCAGGTGACTGTGACACGTGTCATCTGACATACAGTACTGCTACACAAAACAGCTTCTTTCTCTACAACTACTCACGTCTTGTGTCTTGTTTGAACTACCCAATACATTAAATAATATTACACAGTCAATATCTTTTTATGCTGGCCTCCTTTTGTCATGTCATGTCATAACCCTATGCACTGTGCGGGCCCCCCCCCCCCCCAACCTTGAAAGAATATTTGAAGTTGATTAACGTAGAGCGTTTTCTGAAAGATCTTCAAATTATCCCTTTAAGAATTGCCTCTCAAAATCACCCCTCCATTAACATTTTACAGACAACATTTCCACAACCAAATCTGTCTATACGAGATGAGTGTGTGGAGGTCTTGATATGTTTCTCGTTTACCAGACAATCACTAAACTCGATGACACAGACAGATGAGACAGTGACTAAAATAAAGACAGGTTCAGCCAAATAACAACCCAAAAACTCCACAGGAAAAAAACATACTTCCACATCAATAGACAGCATCAGTCTAGAATCTTCTTGTCCATGGATTCTTTGCCGTTGGTCCGTGAGTAAGGTTCAAAAGCAGAAGAGCTCAGATAGCGGGCAGAGAGTTCTTGCAGATTGCCGGCCAATGAACTAGCCATGGTCAGCGGGTTTGACGACATGCGGTTGGTGACACCGCCAAGTAAGGAGGGCATGGGGAAGCTAAACAAGCCGTGAGCCGCCGCAGAGCTCTGCAGGCCTGGCACCGTCCCGGAGTTGGTGACAGCGGGTAGAGTTGGGCTGCCACCAGCGGCTCCACTGCTACCTCCGATGCTGCTGGTGTTGTTGCCCATGTTAATGGAGGCGGGCCGGAGGGTTGAGCCCAAAGTGCCGCTACCACAGTGGGGCAAGATGCCTGGTAGGCCCGTGGGTGTGAGCAGCCGACCCTGCTCCAACAGTCTGAGGACACTGCAGGTCGCTGCCGTCTCCGAAACTACTGAGCGAAGTTCTGAGTCCTTCCCCTGGTCCTTTTTCTGCTTTGTGCGCCGGTTCTGGAACCAAACCTTTACCTGTAGACAAAGACACATGGAGGAAATAAAAGTGTATTTTTCAAATAGGCACAAGATTGCGTAAGACTATAGACCCCAAACTCAGTATCATTCAGGAGCCACATACTGCCTACCGGTAATTAAATGTCAAGCAAGCCGGACCAGTACAAGTCATAGCATAATTACCTATGAACAACAATAAGTGCATGTTTTTCCATTTCGTTTTGTGCAAAGTACAAGTACACTAGGAACATTTTTATATGAATGAAACATCCTTTTACAAAACATCAACAATGTGCCATACAAAAATAATAAACTACAGTTACTAAAAAAAATCTAACTAAATGAATACAAATAATAAATCCTTGTCCTGTTTTGACCATTCATTCCCTCTCTGCTTTCTTTTCATCTTCTTTCATTCACTTCTTCCTTTTATTTTCTCCCTCATGTCTTTCCTTACATCCTTCTTTGCTTCCTTCCTCCTCCCTTTCTTTGTCAACACAAGGCACAGTTGAGCAACGTGTGCCATGTCAGTGCTCCAACATTTTTACACATTTGTCAGTGCTCTCATCAACTGCAACAACAACAAAAAATGCAAGAAATGTCTTCACTATGTGTTTTAAAGTATTGATTGTCTGACTGATGTTGTTAAAAAGCTTGTCGCTTCTCGGGACCCACGAATTCTGCAGCTTTCTGCATGCCTATTTTAACGCACGCACGGTAGGAATACAGCTTTGATGCTGATGCTATTTCATTAGCAATCACATCGGTGGCTTTTACTGCTGCGTCATTAACCTCTTGGCTTCGGATGAAAACCGACTGCTGCTTCAAAATACATAAAGATAAATCAAATCAAAACAAAAAAAAAACCCAGACTGCTTTTTCCTCAGACCACTAACAATTCATTTATCTTCTCACTTCTAATGTCCCAGCAAGCGGTCGTATTTTTTTCACCGTGAGTCTCCAGTGGCGCCACTTCATGTTCCTTCTGACACTTGGTGATTAGACTCACCTTTGTGAATAACTGAGAACCGGTCCATTTTCTTAGAAAACAATGCACTCACCATCCACTTTTCTCTTGTTTGACAAAGACATTTTGGCTAAAGAGGGTAGACTACACCGTAATTAGCAGAAGGCGCACTGGCATCATCTGTTTTCAACTGCACTTCAGTGACTGCTTCTTCTGCTACAATAACAATGTGCCTCTCTAGTCTCTCCTGCGACTAAAACAGTGTACCCCTAATGGATAATTTAGGAATTACATTTTTTTAAAATCAATTAAAAAAAGGCATTCTGAAATTGCTGCCAATCAAAAACAATGCGATTGTGAAGGACACAGTGATCACGTGCCAGATGCATATTGTCACTTTCAGCCATTGTCAAAACCGCTTATTCTAAAGCCTATCCCAGCTGGCTGTGGGCAGAGGGCAGACTAAAGACCTGAACTGGTCGCTAGCCAGTAACAAGGCAATGCATATTGCCACTCACCTAAACTAATGATGCACTCCTAAAACACTTTTTCAGATCACAAAACACAAAAAAACAGAACTAAATTCTAATTAGATTATATTTACCGGTATTTTCAATCCAGGAGAAGAAATGAATTATATGTTTAAGGATGTAGCACATTTTAGAAGAGGTGCTCAGCATCCCTAGGAGATGTCTAAGGTAAAAAAAAGTTCACAATATATAACCTAGGTCATTATATTATTTTAAGAGGCTAACTAACCCATCACACTAACAATTGCAATCTGTTTTTGGTCATTTATTTTCATAAACATGGATTCCACACATCTCACTATAAAGCCAGTCAAGCCTTGACATTTCGCACGGATAATCAGTGACGAAAGGAAATGATAATCATAAAAAAACAACAACAAAATAAATTCTTAGTCAATTCAAATAATGTATTTCAGTTGTCTATTATTGTAAATGTAATCATAATGACGATTACATTTTGACTTACTGACCCAGATTTAAAAAAAGGTTAATCACAGAGTTGTTGAATTCATGAATTGTCATCACATGGAAATTAGATTGAGAGTTTTGTTTTCACACCATACAGAGAAACAGACGACACATGCCGAAGCATGCAAGGAGAGACGTTGCTGGTGCTGTGCCCATGAGCTGAGAGCGGTTGTTCAGGGCCTTGCTTAAGGGTACGACAACAGCCCTCTTCCGATGTCTTCCTAAGGCGTATTTTTATCATTGCTTTGTTTGTAAGCAACTTATTTGCTGATGATGCACGAGCAGAGTTAACATGATATTTATGAACTATATTGAAATGGATAACATGAATTTGAATGAACTGTGTAGCGATGTAATGTGAAACATTCATTTCAGGTACAATATTATGAAAGATAGAGTAAATATGTATAGCGTAGAATATTCGGGGGTCATTTGAGCTTAATCATTTTGATTCAGCTAATAACCAACCTTTGGGTCATTCTTACTCCTTTGAAGCACACAGCAGAGCGCTGCGCAAATCATGGCAGTTGCTCCACAGCCATGCTGATTAAATACCAAATTAACTTGCGTATTGTGAAGATCATGAAAGGTGTTTTCCCAGAGCATTGCTAATTAATTCATTTCTCAATGTGACACAAAGCTTTTTTTTTGCCGGTGATCAGCAAAATCCCGGGTAACATTCAATCGAATTATATTTCAAGGTTGCGTTAATCAGGTAGTGTCATGTACATACAGGTGGATGTTCGGTATGCCAACACAGGAAACATGCAAGAAAGGCCGACACAAACACTGTAGGATGTAGTCAATTCCTAAATATCGGGAAATGGTTTGTCCATCAAACGAGATCTCAGACAAGACAGATCAATTATCTTTGAGTTAAAATGAAATATTTGGCTTTCCAGTTGTGACACAAGTTAGTCAGAAATAGCGAGATAATCTGTCAAAGTGTTGTCTAGTCCATCTTGTTGACAAATGTGTCAAAGAGTATGTACCCCAGAACTCATTTGGCAACCATTTACATTTTCTTGGATCCTGGAGAGTACCCTTTGGGCATTTTCAGATATTCTGTAAACCTTTTAGGGAAATAAATATTATAATATTTGTAAATCTATTTAGCGTGATGGGGCAGGTGAATTTATCTTTAATTTGTTGATACACTGTGTTTAAAACTATTTATTTTCTTTCCACTTGTACTGAATTGTAGACACTTTGTTTGTTTTGGTGTGGTTTTATTGAATAATGAAGTCACATCATAATCATTTTCATAAATCTAATTTAAAGAAATATTATGGAAGCGTATGCTTTTGTAAACGTAAGTTTAAAAAAATCATTGATTGATAGGTTATACAAATGACTCAGAAAGTAATGTGCATTCATTATAATGTGCTCAGCAAGAATGTAAATGAAGTTCCGTAACAATTCAAAGAAAATCATTATTTTCAATTTGTTCTTCCAATTTCGCGCATTAAATCCCATTCACTGGTGGTGTGTCATTTCATGCTCATTTGTCAAAATTAATCTGTTTATCTCAATTAACTGCAGCAATAACTCAATATTTTTTCAAATTCAGTACCACTGAATCAAAGACAGGTCTCTGGGTAGGGTGGTGGGGGGGATTCTAATGACTCTGTAGGTCCTTTATTTGTTATTCTGACGGAGCTTCTGTTCACTTTTCGTAACTACTTACTCCCAAGCCAAACGGATTTTACCGTTGCATTGCACTGACCAAATTGTTTGAACCATTTGATGTAAACAATGCTCTCTTGATAATAAAAGACCCCACTGCTCATACCATCAGAGCATTTTTTTTAATCCTGGAGAAGCTGAGAAATAAAAATGATTGATTATTATAGCAGCATGTGATTTTGATGAAACAAAGCAAAATTTAATCAATGTCAAAATCTTGTTTTGGGCCTCGAATTCATGTTTTCGCGAAAAGGTTGACATGTAAACCTCTGCAAAAAGTCAACCGCCTTCAGCCACGCTGAAAAGCACGTTTTCATTGCACAATTTAATTCGCAACTACGATGAAAACGTGGTCACGGTTAGCCGATTTTGACTAAATGGACAACTTTCGCATTATTGTGAAAGTTACCAAAGCCTCGAAACGGACTCTCATGATTCCTTCTAGTCTAAATCCAACAGCGTTACGGCTTGACCTGCTTTGAAATATGGTGTCAAACTCAAGAGTGCAAACGCAGTTCATCCATGACGCATGAACTCTAGCTGACCCCTCACACATACGTATAAGAGAGACTGTCCGCAATCTTTTCCATAGCGACTTGCATCATTGCTGCCTGTAGTCGCAATCGAGCACATTATAAGCTCTATGTAATCTTTATTTGGATTAAGTGTTAAAATGTAATCTGGTCTAACCTTTCCATACATTACGTATCTATATAGATGTTGACAAGAAATATATATATATATATATACAGGTATATTTTGTTAAAGATTTTTTTCTTTTGAGTCTTTAATCTTGAAATTGTAAGGTTATATTGTATAACATTATGAGGTCGTAGAATGAACGAAATACAATTATTTTTCCATCTAGACTGTTCTTGAGAAAAAAATTGGTCAATGTTCCATTCTTAAAAAGTGCTTAAGCGTACTTTTATAAAGAGCGGTTCATCTGTAAAGTCCGTTGCACTCATGGGAACCATTGATTCACAAGTGAGTGGCAGTTACATTTATGTAGTTCGAAATTCTAGCTTTGTCAAAGTTGTTTCGCTAAATACTATTTTCAGACTAAGTCCAATTTTAAACATGAATCAAATAAAACACGACGTGCCAAATATATCGAGAAGTGTTAAAATCTATTTTTGACCTTGTAGTGAGGACAAGGTAAATTAAATTGAAATGAATACCACACCTTCACTCTTTGTACTTGAAATTATTGGAAATACAATCAAGGTTTGAAAACTCTTGCTTTGTATTCTCATCGTCTTGAACGGTATGCCAATGATCGCCCTCCCAGTTCAAATTCTGAATTTCCAAACATTTCAACGAGTGGGTTAATGAGGCTGAACACAGCAACACAGTACCAATAAAAGGATTACTATGGCGCCTTTCTCATCATTTATTTATTACTGTGTTGCTTCATGTTGATTTAAATGCTCACGTGTTCATTGAACACAGATGAAAATAAATTACTGTCAAGCTCGTGACAGTTTTCAACCTCATCACCCCCCCCCCCTCACACACACACATACATATCAAAGCGCTAGCTAGTCAAGAAATATTGTCACAATTTGCCTTGCCTTTTAAATTTAGCATTGCACTGTTAAAAAAATAATAAATCCAAACAAAGCCCAGGAGACCCCCACATTGATTGAAATTAATTTGTTTTCACACAATAAATGACATGATTCCATGGTTATTATTTTAAGAACAAACTAAAGAAAGAAGGTAAGGATAATTCATGATATTGAAGACTGAGAAAGACGGTGAAAATGAGTCACTTACCTGAGTTTCAGACAGATTGAGCTGACGGGCCAATTCTGTTCGCTCCCTTCCCACAACATACTGACACCTCTGAAACTCCATCTCTAACCTGTAGAGTTGCTCTGCAGTGAAAGAGGTGCGGGTTCTTTTGGGCCGGTCCAAATCCAAACCCTTGGGTAGGATAATCTCTCTGATGGAGCCTTTTGCATCTACAACAATGACAACAAAGCTGACTCACACGGTGTGCTGCATAGTGGGAGATACAGAGAAGCAGAGCTCCAAGTAATACTGCAGGATTATAAACATTATTGCTAAAATAGTCAGATAGGAATGGTTATTCGAAATGATAATGATTTCAAGCCTTGCCATTTACTTTCCGAATCAAATACTTTTATCGTCAATAAGCACATCAAATCTTACTGTATGGAATGGCGAAGCAGCAAGCTAAGATGACGCTGATTATAAAACACAGAAACTGTGCAAATACGTAAAGTCAGAGGTTGCACGGCGTTAAAGAAATTGAGGGACTAAATCATTGATTAATAAATTAACTTCAATGTGCGCAAATTATTCCAATGTTCTTTTTCATGTAATACCACCTTTCTTTATTACATTTGGAAAAATGTCCAGTAAATAATCCAAATTGAAATCGAATGTACCGCAAAAGTTGTCCCCTTTCTTGCTGAATTGAAGTAACTCTTTCCACCATTAAATTTTTCAAGCGCAGGAGAATTAACTGAAATTCAGGAAATACCATCATTGTTTTTTTTTTATTTATTGAGTAAAATTAATTATCCCTAATAAAATACTATATTACCATAATCGCATTGGCCTTTAATGTATAATAATAATTGAATGAAAATAATTTGCATCAGTACATGATGACTAAGGTGCAACACAAGAATATAAACTCGAAATTCAACAACAATTCTTCCATACTCAGTGAGTTTTCTTTGGCCAAAAGATATTTTAAAAACATATGAACAAATGTTAACATATTTAATTTTTTTCCTTCTCCTTCCAAGATTCAAACAGTTGTTAAGATACACAATTAGAAATTAGCATTGAATTAACAGATTCGCCCCCAAAATACGTAGTGATGGCAATGAGGAATACATCCGTTTCAGAAACGGTTTCATATTTGCAAATAACTGTAACTTTAGTCTTTGCAATTATTGCTTTTCTAGTAACTGTTAAAATTCACTCCAATTAGTCCATGACTGTGCTTTTTGAAAAAATAACGTTTGGCCTAATAAGGCTACCTTATTGTAATTTCAGATTAAGCCATTTGTCATTCAACAAAAATAAAAAAGAGAAAGAAGTACATAATAAATGAAAAAAGTAATAATAATAATAATAATAATAATAATAATAATAATAAAAATCAGGTCATGATTGTTGTCTCACAACAGTTACTACATTTTTTAGTTCCGGTCGTTCACGCAAAAGAACAAGATTTACCTCGCACAAGTATTCTCCGACAGTAGTCCGGGTCTGCGGCGCTCCCCCTGTTTTTCTCGCAGTTTTCCACAGTCCCAGAGGAGGAAAAAGAGCCGTGTTGCTCCTTTAGAAAGCTTTTGGACAAACTGCCCTGTGAGTCCTTTCCATCTTTGCCCTCCTTAAGTCCATTCTTCAGCACCATTGCTTCTGTCTCTTGGTTGTACCTGACCTCCATGCTCAGTTCTTAGACCTGCAGCTTGGCCGCCTCTTTTTCCTTCTTCCTTTGTCCCGGTTTAAAAAAAAAAAAAAAAAAGAGAAGGAAATTCAAGAGAACACAGCGCAACAGATCATCTGACCACTATGGGTTTAGTTTCGAAACAGCACCTTGCAGCAAGGTAGCATCAGCTATCTAATGGTGAAAGACTTCTGCCACCCAGCCAAGGAAACCCTATTTTCACTGACCAACTCCCTTGCCCAATGATCTTGGACGTCTCAATGAAACTCGATGATAATTCAATGCGCCTCTTTCCTCGTTACGAAGACATCAGGCTGATAAATGAGCGACACATAATCAGCCCTCGCTGTTTCAACTGATTGCCGTAATTTTGCTGCCTCCACATTTGCGTAACCTCGTGAATACTCAAAATTGTTTGGGGGGGAAATCGACCAGGTTTTGATGGTTCCCGTCCGTTTGTTGACAGCCCAGGGAATCAAGCGAAATGATTGGTCTTGCCTCGCAACCAAGCCTCCCCGAAACCTCACATGAACATAGTCAGTCACAGGGATGTGACTACTCCAGAGCCACCTAAAGTTCCCGATTGTTTCATTCTTTCAGCCACCACAACCCGAGAAGGCATTTTCTTCCTCAACTTTTCACTGCGCATCTGATTGCCGTCGAATGTCTGTGAACTTTGATCCTATTTCTCTTCGGCTCCGCTGCCATTCAAGGTTGTCCTGTAATGCTCACATCTGCCGCTATTGTAGGCAAGAGATGCAGGGAATTTGCCAGTGGTAAAGGACAGACAGAGAAAAAGGAAGAGAGAGGAAAACACTTTCGGATTAAATCCATATTACATTGGATATATGAAGACCCGTGACGGCGAGATTTCTGTTAAAAGCTTTTAGCTGTCCTGTTTCTTTTTTTTTTTTCTTTTTCTTGTTTTTTGTTGTTGTTTTTTTTGCTAGCCAGACAAAACAACCCAGCAAAGTCTTGTTCACTGCGTCCTCCTGAAAGCAAATGACTGAAGCCCACAAACTGACTTCAGCTCTCATGATCTTAACCTACACATTCGCAAAATGCAAAAAAAAAAAAAAAAAAAAAGGGGGGAACAAAACTTGTCATTAGTGGTTCGGCTCCCTGCACTTTCTCACACATGCATACCCCTGGAATGGTCCCTACCCCTCTGCACCGCTCGCCTTCCAGCCCACTAACCACCCACCCCAGCACCAACTCTTAGCTATTTTAATTGTCGGTGCAACAATATCTCTGAACACAGCAGTGGTCAGTAATCCAATAAGACCATTGATTAGGCTACAAAGATTCAATTCAATCCAGTGGCGCAGTGCAAGGAACATTCTCTGGTCCTTCTTGTCACCTTAGCTGGCCAGAAGCCCCCTTCAAGCTGCCCCCCTCCCTGAGTGCCATTCATTTCTTTATGGGAAACAGACAGGGAAAGGAGTGAAAGATGGCAATTATCTAATTGGACTATTAACAGACAATTCTGTGAGTGTGCCTGCCCGGCAGCAGTCTCAGGGTGGCTTTAAGGGCTGCATGTTGAACTAACTTTATTCACTGAATGTTTGAGGGGCTTCTGCTTGGAGTGGGGCAGGATCCATTGTTTGAGAAAGGTAAAAAGGAGGCTAAAAGGCCGCTGCTATGGGGAACCGGGGGCTTCTCAAGCTGCAGAGAACAGCCTCAGCCTGGGAAACAGATCGAGGATACAGCGTCTTGGCCTCTCAGCGACACACAATCACAGAGGAGGGCTAAAGACGAGTGTTCGGCTTCTGCATTAAAAAAAAAAAAATGACATGCTCGGCAGTGCATTATTGAGTGCATTTCACTGGTAATTAACCACATTGTGCAACAATATGAATTTGGATTTATTAATATAGACTTTATCAACACGTAGTGATTACAGTTTGAGAAAACACACTTTGCTCATTGAAGGCCTTTGCTGCACAGAGACAAAACTGTACTTGAAGAATGTTGTCTTTCTTGATATCAATAATGAAATTAGCAGAGTTAAACAAAAGACTAAAAATACACCTTTTTTTTCCCACGTAAGTGGAAGCATTGGGGAAAGTTCACAATGTACAGAATGAGATACCATTTGAACTTCAGCTGTGCATTTTCCTCATGACTGAAGGTGGTAATCAAGGTTACTGTTATAATCCAGTTCAAACAATTAAGGAAGGTCGCTTAGGCTTCAGTTTGCAACATCTCAACATTGAAAAGCACATATTCATATTTTCTTCAATCAAGAATGTGCGCATATGTACAGTAATTCGCAAAATGGAATGTCAGAACAGAGGGCTGCTGTGGTGTGTGTCTGACAAAGCTTCCTCCAGTGAGTGTACACCGAAAAACAAAATGGTGTTGAATTTACTCAATTTTATTCTATTCAGTTTTGTTGAAGTGAGGCAAACAGTACTCCGCTTCACCGCAGGGGCGTATAAGATCCCATCACCGGCTACCAGTGCTTCACCAGCCAGGAACCTCGCCACATGTTACCGCAAACAACAATTAGCTTGACTTCAAACTCATAGTGGTAGCAGTGGTGACTGATGGACATTAATCGAGGCTCAAAGGTAGTGGCATGCCAACACGGAACACAGAGGTGCTGAGAGCATTGAGACTCACCTCTATCGGATTTGACGTCAGCCAGCTCGAGGCACCGAAACGTCGCGCCCCACCTTGGTCCTATCTAATGCATTGAAGACGAGCTACTGTCAATGTCACATTTTAGCGAGAGTCATTGGAATAAATCACTAACATGTATGCATACCGCATCACTCAATTTTTATTTTTTATTTTTTGTGTGGACAGTGATGATGTATTTTCTCCCTGCAAAACCTGGTCTGGCCTAAGGTTATTGTAAATCAAAAACAAGTGTTAAGGGAAGTGATTCCAAAAAACACACTCATCTTAAAACGGAGTCCACTGAGGAAAACATGCAACCAAATAAATACATGAGTAATTATCAACCTTATCCATCCATCTATTTTCTAATCCTCTTTTATAGTCTCGAGTGTCGTGGGCATGCTGGAGCCTATCTCAGCTGTCTTCAGGCAGTAGGCCGAGGACACCCTGAACTCGTTGCCAGCTAGTTGCAGGGCAGTTATCAACTTTAAGTATACACAATTAGACAACAGGGCTTAACAGAATGCTAGCTTGACACGAACTGCTGTAAGCAGTCAGAAATAGTCGCTTCCATATAGCTATAGTTTAAAATTCATTAATTATTTTGTCAAGAACAATTATTTCTTCCCGTTATTTTAGTATATCTATTGATCAGGATCTCAGTTGGGGTGTTTCCACACAATTTGCCAGCTGTACAATGGCCAAAGAATTATACCCCGAGGGTGAATTCAATGTCCAATATGACATTCAGCATTTTTTAACACAAACATTTTTTGAATATTGAAACAAGCTGCGTACCGTTACGTGCATACAGAAATAAGTGCGCAAAGACAAAATAACTCAACACTGGTTTGAAAGACAGTCACACATACAAGTGATTTGTAAGAAGACAATGGTTGTTTTGGTTTAAAAAAAACTGCTGTTTATTTCCAAATGGCAAAAAGCTGAATGTGCCACACACACACACACACACACACACACACACACACACACACACACACACACACACACACACACACACACACACTCACACACACACGTTCACACTGTTAACACGTCACAGCAGAAACGTGTAGTACTAGTCTAGCCTTTAAGATTGTCAGCTTGAATGGAATAAGTTGGCTCTATGTGATTGTATTAGTCAGAATCGGAGCTACTTAGTACTTTGTTGGAAAGCCCTTTTCGGTTCTACAATACAAGGCGGGTTTCTGTGGAGGGCGCAGGCCTTGGAGAGCCGTGATGCCTGAGTGACAACATGGTAACTCAAGATGAATGGTTACATTCATAGGCAGTCTTTATGTTTAAAAATGTGCTGATTATGTTCCACAGTAAGAGAGCAAGCTGTTCTTGAACCCTCTAAATAGCTTGTTTTCAGCGGTGGTGGAAGGCTGCGCTGGCAGCTGAGTTCACATTCTGTTCTGTGATGAGGTTTTTTTTTCTTTAATGGCTGTCTGGATTTTTCTGAGAATATACATTTGTAAAAAGCCTTCTCTATCACTTCAAAATGCAGGATATAGTACTGCATTGTGAGTGCAAAAAAACAAAAACAAACAAACAAAAAACAGTGCGGGGTTCCGATACAGATCTGCCATTCCTTTTTGCAGTCAAAATTACCAGAGTGGCTTTAATTCTCTGAAGTTTTGACAGCTGAGCTAATCATGATAAATTGCCGTGTATATTAACTTAGGAACAAGATACAATCTTTCTGTTGACAACAGGCACTGGGTCCGTATCTGTTCAACCAAGGTGCTGAAGACGAAACAGACTGTATCACTGCTCGCACTGCATTAATGACTCCTGTGGATTAAAATCTCACCTTGAATCAACTCTAAAGTATACATGTATCTCGAATGAAGGTACAATTTTGGAGTTGTTTTATTTGTCATAGATAGTACCCTCTAGCAAAGCATCATGGCAGTTTCACAACATGGCTGGCAACATTCCCAAATGAAGAAAACGTAAAGTATAGTATCTTTACACTCACTACTTCATTAGGCTTGCCACCAGATGAAGTTATTTGAAGTCTATTCTATATTTTTAAAAGACACAACAATTTAAATCATATTTTGGCTTACACCTGACACTTGCACCATTTTACTTGAGTTGAGGCTTGTGGTGGTTTCATTTGGAAGCAATTTGAATGGTGTTGTTTATATATATATAAACAACACCAGGTCTGAGAATGCCTCAGACAATGGGGAACAGAAGATGAGGCGCTGGAAGAGGGACCATCATGGGAGGACAAGCCCCTACACGGGATGTACCACCGGACCATAACTGAAGTGGCTGATCTCAAGAAGTCCTATCAGTGGCTAGAGAGGGCTGGCCTGAAGGACAGCACAGAGGCACTCATCCTGGCTGCTCAGGAACAGGCCTTGAGCACCAGAGCCATCGAGGCCCAGATATACCACACTAGACAAGACCCAAGGTGTAGGTTGTGCAAAGAGGCACCTGAGACGATCCAACACATAACTGCAGGGTGTAAGATGCTGGCAGGGAAAGCCTACATGGAACGCCATAACCAGGTGGCTGGCATAGTCTACCGAAACATCTGTGCGGAGTATGGACTGGAAACCCCAAGGTCAAAATGGGAAACACCTCCGAAGGTGGTGGAGAATGACAAAGCGAAGATCCTGTGGGACTTCCAGATCCAGACTGACAAGATGATAATGGTGAACCAACCAGATATCGTGATCATAGATAAAGGGCAGAGGAAAGCCGTTGTAGTGGATGTAGCGGTCCCAAGTGATGGAAACATCAGGAAGAAGGAACATGAGAAACTGGAGAAATACCAAGGGCTCAGAGAGGAGCTGGAGAGAGCCTGGAAGGTAAAGGTGACAGTCGTGCCTGTGGTGGTCGGAGCACTCGGGGCAGTGACCCCCAAACTAGATGAGTGGTTGCAACAGATCCCTGGAACAACATCGGACATCTCAGTCCAGAAATGTGCAGTGCTGGGAACAGCAAGGATACTGCGCAGAACCCTCAAGCTTCCTGGCCTCTGGTAGAGGACCCGAGCTAAATGAGGGACGGACACCACCCGAGGGGTGAGATGAGGATTTTTTATATATATATATATATATATATAAAAATAAATAAATCAATAGAGGCGAGATGCGATATATATATATATATATATATATATATATATATATATATATATATATATATATATATATATATATATATATATATATATATACACAACAGTCTATAATAACTAAAAACCTAAATATAAAAACCTAAATATAAATAACAGACGACAACTTTCTAAAAAGTGCATTGGCTGGCAACTGGTCTCAACTGAAATTTCACTAATGCACGACTCAAAGCTGTGTGTACTACATGTAGCGTGGCCATTGAAAGTATCTCAATGTTGTTGCACTAATCTGCCTTTGTCAAGCGCAGACAGCCTAAAAATCCACAACAAAGCCCAAACGGTAATTTATTTTTTTTCTGTATGTTCTCCCTGAATAGTTTTAGGTGACACTCCTTTGTCCCACAGATGGCGCCTTGCAGTAGTTTTTGTCACTGGTGTAATTTGAGCACTTTCATTGCTGCAACAGTTACACAGTCATTGGCAGTCATCTTAGTCTGACGGCAACAAAAGCAAGAATTATAAAAGCTCTGTGAATAAAGCATTTTCTTTTCTTTTCTTTTTTTTTTGTTTCGCTCTTTTACAGCGCAGCTCACCATTTGACAACCTACAATTTCTTTAAAACGTACTCCTGGTGTATCAATTTTTGTTCATTTATCAGATTAGTCTTGCTGAAATCTCGCACACTACCAGCTTTTTCTTTACTTCCTTTTATGTTTGTTTGTTTTATCTGATTTAAAGTCCACAGACAAACGCTTCTTAAGAGGTATTAGAATCATCGAGCGTAATTATCCGTAAACTCAAGCTTTTCGAAAGAAAACGAAGCAGAAATAAAGCATACACAACAAATACAAAAGATAGTTAATGTAGAAATTTACATAAACACGATATTGTGGAAATTGTAGCAACGGGAAGAAAGCGACAATTTCTCACGTTCGCACTCAGAGAGAGTGTCTCATTTCGTTTATTATTAGCAGCAGCAAAACTTCCCGCGCCAACCGAGACCCGCCGAAAGTCGGTTTCCATAGAAACCAGCAGATAAACATGGCGGTCCTTAAAGGGACTGCAATTATTTCTACCCCGTTACCAAATCGTGAACTCTCTGACACGCATATGCAACATTGCATTCACACGTTTGCAGTTGGTGGTGAATTATATATATAGAAGTCACTACAATATTTTATTTTTTGTTGTTGTTGATATTTTTAATATTTCACTTCTGCGAAGATCTAAGATCTAAAGGAGAATTAAGACGAAGATAAAAAGTGTTTTTTCCATTTACACCATTGCATACGTGAAAGTCATTGCAACAAACCTACCACATTACCTACCATATCATATTCGTGTCACGAACAGCATGACACAAACACACACAAATGTTTCAAATCTTCAAACCGATTTTAATGTCACTCAGAGACAGTCCAAGGAAATACAAAATGCAGTTCTCAAAAGAAAATTCAATTAATTAAAGCAACATAAAAAATCCAAACCTGTCAGACCCTGTGAAAAAATCATTCCCCTCCACTACCTTCCCTTGTTAACTCACAAAGTCAAAGTGATGAACCACAAACTTGGGAAAGGTGAGTTCAATTTCACCAGCCTCACCCAAACATGATTACCACCAAATTTGTTAAAGTAAGAAATCACTCAAATAGAATCTGCTGAGAGGGTGAAGTAGGCCACAAGATCTCAAGAGCGACTGCATCATGCCACGATCCAGAGAACTTCAAGAAGAAATGAGAAATGAAGTGATTGAAATCCATCAGTCTGGAAATGGTTACAAAGCAATTTCTAAGGCTTTGGGATTCCAGCGAACCATTGTCAGAGCCATGATCCACAAATGGAGAAACAGGGAAAAGTGGCAAAGCTTCCCAGGTGTGGATGACCAACTAAAATTACTCCAAGAGTGTAACAATGACTCATCCAGAAGGTCACAAAAGAACCTCAAACAATATCTAAAGATCTGCTGACCTGGGTTAATGTCAGTGTTCATGACTCATATAAAGTCTCTTGGCAAAATTCCCAAATGTCAGCAAATCTTAAAAAGGCTCGTCTCACATTTCGTCAAAAAACGTCAAGACCTTTGTGGAAACATTCTGTGGACTGACGAGTCAAAAACGGAACTTTTTGAATCGTCTGCGACCCGCTACATCTGCTGTAAAAATGGCACAGAATATGATGAAAAGAACATTATGCCAACAGTGAAGCATGCTGGTGGCAGTGTGATGGTCTGGGGCTGCTTTGCTACCTCAGGACCAGGACAGCTTGCTGATACTGATGGAACAATGAATTCTGCCGTATACCAGAAAATCCTGAAGGAGAACGTCTGGCTATCAGTTCGTGCCATCAAACTCAAGCACTCTTGGATCAGGCAAGAGTACAATGATCCGAAACACACCAGCAGTGATGTGAAAGATTCATCACCAATTATCGCAATTATTGATTTCAGTTATTGCTGCCAAGGGTGGCAATTACTTTTCACAAAGGGTCAGAAAGGTTTGGATTAAATGTTTTTTGGTGCCTTAATACATTGAATTGTGATTTGAAAACTGCATTTTGTGATATTAAAATGATTTGATGATTTGAAGCCTTTGTGTGTGATAGATATGTAATAAATGCTGAAATGTTTATCCACCACCACAATGTGAGGCTTATTGACGAGCGCCAGTTTTTCAGTCTTGATCTGTAATCCTACAGGATCTTTGCCTGGCTGTTCTCAACCACCTTCGGCATCTGCCATCTTGATTCTATATTCTATATTTGGTACACATGTACATTGTTCCTGCTACCTGGTTATGCTGCTCCATGTATGTCTTGCCCGCCAGCAACTTACACCTGCTGTGATGTGCTACACCGTCTCTGGAACTTCTTTGCACAGCCAAAATTGGGGTCCTGTCTAAAGTGGTAGATGTCTATTAATCTTGTACTAAGGTCCTGTTCTTGTGTTGGATTGATTAATGCCTCCATGCTGTCTTCATTCTAGACTTTAACAGCCACTGGTATGTTTCTTCAATGTTAGCCACTTCTTCACTTTGTCAGTGTTACATGTCAGTCAGAGGCTTGTCATTCCATAACAGTACATCTGGCTCCTTTGCCTGAGTTTGGTTCTGTCGCCTCAGGCGTTCACTTAGCAGGTCGTTCCTTGGGGGCATCATTTTGATGTATTCTTGGCGGCCCATTGTTTCCTCTTTACTTTCCTTTTCTTTTCCTTCTTTATTCATTTCTAACAGAGACAAAAAAAGCATTTTCATTCTTCTGTATGTCCTGGATATACAGTACAGAGTATTGACAAAAAAAAAAAACAAACAACAACAACAATTGAACCCTTAAAATCCTTGAAAATTGCTTCTCGGGGTCGAGATTTGTTATGATCTATTTTACCAAATATTTTACAATATTAAGAATAAAAAATCCTGTTGGTGCTCAAGAGTTTGTTATTGTCACAACAAACAGAATAACAGCCAAACAGGAAGCGTGCTGACTGAAGAAGACTTAACATCAACAAATAATGGTGAGCCACAACAGTGCAATGCTTACAGGGACTTCCGAAAAGGAGGACCAACTCATCTTCCATCTATCCACCCAGCTATCTATCCATCCATCTTCTTCCACTGATCCAAGTTTGGTTTGAGGGAATAGCAGCTTATATATGGAAACACAGACTTCCTCTCTCCAGCCACCTTGTTCAAGCACTTACAGGCCATCCTGTGGCATGCCCAGGCTAACCAGGAGACATGGTCTCTTCAGCATGTGCTTTGTCATCCCGGGGGCCTCCTCCCGGTGGAATATCTCATCAGGGAGGCTTCCAAGAGGCAGCCTGATCAGACAGGCAACGGCAGCTCCACATTGAGCACCTCACATGATCGAGCTTCTCACTATACTCACTCTCTTACCATCATTTAAAAAAAAAAAACACACACACACACACACACACACACACAAAAACCACACCTAAAAAAAAAACAACCAAAAAAAAGTAAGAATTCACTCTAGCAATTGTAACACCTAGCCGAGATTCTAACGCTCCCTCACTTTGGATGCTCTGTGATGCATTGCTGCCCCTCACAGGTGAGTCCCCACACACAGTTTGACATTAATGTACAAAGTGTGATTTGTAAGCATAACCGACTCCAGTCATGAACTCAATGATCACTTGGCCCAAGCTCAGTCATGCATCTATCGTAAATAAGCTATATTTTCATTTTGTAGGAGTTTATGTGTGCAGTATTGAGGTACATCATAAACCTCTGCATGTCACTATGTGATCATCTTTCTAATTAAACCATCATTCAAAATGGATCTTTTGCTCTATGAAAGATGTCCTTGGAGCTACATTTACTTTCTTCCTTTCAAAAAAAATGTGTATGAGTGTAATAAACCAAAGTGGGTATAAGGTCTAAGTACCTCTAATTGCTGAACTCTTGACACTCTTTTTATGACAACTATGCATTGATGTGTAATGCCAACAGTTTAAAAGTGTTTACAAGACACTGTGGCTGATGTCATTTGTCTTGATGGGGATGTTTTTATGATCTAAATATAATTGTCCCTGGATATTTTATCCAACAAAAATTTCCCTCTCCCTGAACCCCCCCCCAGCCCCCCCAAATTTCCAAAATGGTTGTGTTTTTCTTGAAAGCGTGCTGAAAATCATGATAGAGTAGTAGAAATCTCCAGTAGAAATCATATATTAAAGCATTGACAAAGACAAAATAGAAATAATTATACACATGTTTTGATGTCACTGTTACTATTTTAATATAGCAGCCTCATTCAACTGTAAAGACGAATTAGGAGAGATCACATTAAAAAGAGAAAGAAATTGAGACAAAAGACTGAAATTGTCTTCTTTGTTGTTGTGTTACAGTTATAATACGGCAGGTCTCGTGAGAAAGGTGGCTCAGATTAGTCATCGCCACCTCAGACTTAAGTCTTGAAACATTACAAACATGATGTAAATGTAATGGTTTTGTGTTTTTTGTTATTGTAAAGTGTCCTTGGATATCCTGAAAGGCGCTTGTAAATAAAATGTATTATTATTATTAATAATTCTGTTCTGGCTCCATTCCTATTCATCCTCTACACCTTGGACTTCAGACACGCCACTCCAAACTGCCACCTTCAGAAGTTCTCCGATGACTCTGCGATTGTTGGCCTCATTACAGAGGGGGACGATCGGGAGTACAGGGGACTGACGAAGGACTTTGTGGACTGGTGCCTCCAGATCAACCCTAGGAAAACTAAGGAGTTGGTTGTGGATTTCTGCAGGAAAGAGTCCTCACCAGCACCGATGAACATCCAGGGTATGGACATAGAGAGGGTGACCTCCTACAAGTACCTAGGTGTTCTTCTGAACAACAAACCTGACTGGTCTACAAACACGGACACCCTGATTAGGAAAGGACAGAGCTGACTCTTCCTATCCAGGAAACTGAGGTCTTTTGGGGTTCAGGGGTCGCTCCTTAAGACTTTCTATAACTCGGTGGTGGCCTCGGCCATCCATTATGGCATTGTCTGCTGGTCAGGCAGCATCTTAGCACGGGACAGAAAGAGACTGGAGTGATTGGTCAGGAAGGCCAGTTCTGTCCTGGGCTGCTCCCTTGACACTCTGGAGGAGCAACAGAAGGATGCTAACTAAGCTAAAAGCTATGATGGCCAGTCCCTCCCACCACCTCCAGCCCGCCATGACAGCACTAGGTAGCTCCTTCAGCCAGAGACTCTTACACCCGCGCTGCAAGAAGGAGAGATACCAACGGTGTTTGTTTGTTTTTTCTTCTTTCTTCTTTCTACCCACATTCTTGCTGCTGGAGGCTGTACATTTCCCCAGTGTGGGACAAATAAAGATATCTTATCTTATCTTATCTTATCTTATCATATCTTATCTTATCTTATTAATACAGTACTTCATTCATGGAACATCAAGTCTTTATTCTTTCAAAATGAAGTTTTCGTCCTTCGTTTTGCGATATAGCGCGTATGCTGTTCGCGGTCACAGGCAACTGTTGCTTATGTAAGCTTATGTTATATTATTGATTATTATCATTTTATATTTGATCATTCTATTCATCTGTTCTAGTTACCTAAATGATATTATGTTTAATAATTGTTGAAGTATTTTTATGTTGCTTGAGTCTGATTGATGGAAGAGAAGCAGGAAGTGTTTTCGTTACCAGAAGGAGTTGTGTCTCGAACGTGCCGCCCCACGCCCTTTAAAAAAAAAAAAACTGCATTTAAAGGATTCAATCTCTCCTTTTGCTGTTCGTAAAGTAGAGCTGTCCACTAAAAACAACGACCCCCTCAATTTACACTTATCCCAGCTGACATAGGGGGAAAGGCAGAATCCACCCTTGATTGGTCGCCCGTCAAACAAAGGGAACACGGAGAGACAGACAAATATTCACTCTCACATTCAAACCATCACCGAGTCACAATGGCCGTACGGAAGCCGTGCGAGTGATAACACTGTCATCTGACTTTGGCTTGTAAATTCGAACAAACACGCACACACCTCTCTTTTACAGTGCGGCCAAAATACTGCTTTGTATTCAACCAGTGCTTTCGTCACAAAATAAATGAAACGGTAAAAAAATGATCCCAAACACAAAGTCACGATGACGGATTTTTTGGAGCAAATTTTTCCATTTTTTCCCCCTCACGTCTGACACAATGAAGACGTGGCAAGTACCACAATTTTAACCTAAAACAAAAAAAAGTAGATTCACTCTGGATTAACTGGACATTTTAACTCTTTCACCACGTGTTTTTATTGCATTTTAGACACGTGATTTAAAAATGACAACGGTTGAGCTGATCTGTTTTTGAATTGACTTTTTTTTTTTTTACTCTTCCAACATATAATTAAATGTCTATTTAAATAAATTTGCTGTTTAATACAGAATGGCATTTGAAGGGTCATTCCTGTTCAAAACAATGTAATCAATGTGCTGGAATAGAGAATCAGTATGACCCTGAGGTTAAACGGTTCAGAAATTACATGGATGGATTAAAATACAAAGGCTTTGGAGCCCTCATGTGGCCAAAGCAGTTTATCTCGTTTCACAGTGTACAGTCAAGTACTGTACAGGTATTTCAGTCAATGCATCAAAGCCATTTAGAAAGTTTTAGAATTGTGTTTGATTGTGAAATTGAATATGAGATTGATTTATTTGTCAAAAAATATATATAGCTGCGGTTATGTTTGAAATGCAGAGTTGCCAATGCCTCACTTCATAACAATTCGTCTGAATTTCCATGGTTTTTTCCCCCCCACATTTTGTCAATAACATTAGCGCTCGACAGTTACTATGGCATATTATGTCATTGGATAAAAATAATTATGCATGGTGTTCCATTTGACAAGATAATTATTACCTTACAAGCACAATTGTTATTTAATATTGACATTCAAATGAAAATAATAGGCGGCACAGTGATGGACTGGTTAGCACATCCGCCTCACAGTGCAGAGGTGCAGGGTACAATTCCGGCTCTGGCCTTCCTGTGTGTAGCTTTCATGTTCAGTCCGTTGCTGTCTGGGGTTTCTCCCGGTACTCCGGTTTCCTCCCACATTCCAAAAAATGCATTGCAGGTGAATGGAACACTCTAAATTGGAACTCCAAATGTAATATTAGAAAACCCAGAAGTCGTATTACTGTAAATTACATGATGTATCCCCTCTGAGAGGTAAGAATTAAATCAGGAAAGATTTGAGCCTGAAATACCAACACACGTCCTGAGACGTTCTAATGGTATGTTATGTATGTTATAAAGATGATTCTGATGACTGACTGTGTCAATGGCAGTGGTAAGATCGAGTAATAATAATATTGATGAGGTGGTGAAATCCATAGTGAGGAGAAAATCACTGGTCACTTTAGCAAAGGCCTTTTCAGTAGAAAGATGGGCCTTAAAAAATGAATGAAAAGTTTCAAATCAATTTTTAGCGGCCATGTAACCATTAAGCTGCTGCGCTATGACTTTTTTAAAAAAATGTTCACAATAAATGGGAGATTTGGAAACAGACCTAAAGTTACAAAAACTCTCTGGGTCAAGGTTTGGTCGCTTAAGAAGGAGTCGAATAACAGCAGTCTTAAGTGCTGCTGGTATAGTGCCAGAGAATGGTAATAAATGAATAATTGAGATCATAAACAGGACTTTAACGAGTTTGCCAAAAAGCGGGTTGAGCTCGCAAGTTGTCTGTTTTGCCGTACTAACCAGTTTTGTAAGACTTTAAAGAGACGTTTTTAAATAACTTGCACAACAAACAGTAACATGTATAACTGTGTAAATGTACTAACAGATGTGCTTGAACTTGTCAAAAGAAAGAGGATGGAAGTGGATGTGATCACACCTGTCCACTGTTATGATTCAAAATGGCTACCCCAGAGACTTTTGGGGTGGTTTTAACTACTTCCACCATTAGGGGCACTGCACTACACTGTAATGCAGTTTGGGGAGTTTTAACTACATCCACCACTAGGGGCACTACACTGCACTGCACTGTAATGCAAGGGTCCCCAACCGCCGGTCCGCGGACCGATAGCGGTCCGCAGGGCATTTGGTGCCAAGCCGCGCAGAAAGAACTTGCCTTAATTCCGTTTTATTTATTTTGGAATACGAAAGATGTTTTATTTTGAAAAATTACCGGATTCTCCGTTACATCCGTCTGTGTCACACTTGACACACGTCAAGCCAAGCATCTCCGTCACGTGACTGATTACACTAAAAACAAAACGCCGGAGCTCGCAAAATGAGTAAAAAAAACTGCTGGAGATCGCAAGTGATGGTGGCCTTAAAAGTACGTTCGAGACAACTGGATTAAAGTAATGGCTGAATACTCTGAGATCGCCACAATAGCGCTGTTGCTATTTCCGACATCCTACCTGTGTGAGGCGGGGGGGTTTCTGCAGCAACGGCGACTAAAACAAAATTATGAACTAGACTGGACATAAACCACACACTTTAGGTGTCATATGTGTGTGTGCATATAATTGTGTGTGCATGTCATTGACTAAATATGTGCTACAACGCGCTCAACTTTTGTTCCGAATCAGCTTCTTATTACTGGTTACAACGCGACTCTCTTCTCATTCATTCCCGCAGCTTCACTGTGCTTTAAGCTGTGGTGACGGTGAGCATCTACAGTGCGGACGCTGGGCTTTGAGAGAGTTCAGTGTAGGTTGTCCCAATGCATTGAACAGAGACAAGTCATTGGATAAATGCTGGTTTTGTCCCGCACACCGGACGCTCAGCGTCTCTGGGAGTCTATGGACAGGGGGCATTTATGGGCTGGGCTGGACGCTCAGCTTTCCTGCATGATGATTGCATGATCTGTGTGAGGCTGAATCTCTTTTTGATTGACAGCGAAATGAGCCAATCACCGATCTTTTGGTGTGGACATCCGTGGGATCTTTCAATTCTCATTCTGTTCTAAGTTGAACTGGAGACTTCTTCTAATCATCTTAGCGACACTCTCTTTGTTGAAAACGACTAGCGACGAATTCATCTTTTATTTCAGGTGGTTTTTATTGTAGTTGCTGTACTTGTAGGATACTAGTTAAGTCCCTGGAAAAGATGCCTTGTTGGTATGACAGGGTCACAGATCATTTTCTTGAAAAGGAACGGAGAGTAGAATTAATGTATAAATAAACGGACACATTTTATGATGTCGGCCAAAATTGAGCTTCCCCTCCTTGACAGATCAGCATCCGCCACTGACTTTGAATATCTATTTCCATGTCCTTTGAGTGACAAGCAATTTAAATTTATCTTGTTCTTTGCCTTGCGCAAGAGTTTGTGGTTTCGCTTTTCCCTGCTCCTTTGTCCGGCGCTTATCGGAAACCTGACAAGTATGTCATGATACTGGAATGTGTTATTTTGCTGGAGGGGAATATTTGATTCTGTGAGACAGCAAACGCTCAGAAACACCCTGTCAGAAACAGCTAAACCTACCTACGTTATTCGCATCGTCAGGCAAGTCCATATGCAGTCGTGTGGAGACGTTTGCATTTAGCTGTCGTGAGCCGTGACATTCCCAATGGCAATGGTAAGTTTATTCATGCACATTAAGGTTGAGCATCCATCCACTATCCAAGCCGCTTATCCTAACACTAATGCTATTTTGACTTGGTTGTAAGTTCATGTCAGTATTCTGTAATTAGATTTTTTGGGGGGGAAATCCGTCCTCTTCTTATTTCATACGACCAGTCAGTCAATTGAATGATTTACCCGTTTGTTATTCCTATATGATTTCGACTTTTCCAAGGCAAATTCGTGCAATTTTCTGTGTATTCGTGTGATAACATACATTTCATACCAATTTTGACTAAATGTGCTTGTATTTGTGCTTAAACTAAAATATACGACACACTCTTTTATACTAGTTATGTGAACTCTGGAACTCACTTCCACCCATCACCATATTGACGCTCTTCCCACATTCAAATCCTATCTCAAAACCCACCTATTCAAAATCGCTTACTCAATTTAAATGAATCTCTTCTTTTATTATTTATAATTTTATCGGTGGTTTTATTGTTTTTTTTCTTGATTGTAAAGTGTTCTTGAGTGTTTTGAAAGGTGTTTATGAATAAAATGTTTTATTAATAATACATTAAAATGCACATTTTAGTCCAGTAGTGAATGCATAGTAAGCCATTTGCCAGGATGAGCAACAGCCCGAAGCGGAGGCATGCGATGCACTTTTGCAGCCTGTTAACTATTGTAGCTCACGTGTACCATTTTAAAATACTTTTCTCAGCCCTCCAGATTCCCATTCTTTGACTGTGCCCTCGATGAATTGTACATGGAACAAACTGAATGAGAATAATGATAATGATGAAAGATATAGCGCAGCAAACTCTGATCACAAGCTGCAATTTACGGAGCCCCTAAGGCACAGTGTCAAGTCAAGGCCCGGGGGCCAGATCTGGCCCGCCACTTCCTTTTGTCTGGCCCGCGAAAGCAAACCAAGCATGTGAAGTTCCATGATGCTTGCTAAAGTCTGGACCAAATTTTCAAATTGTCATTTGTAATCCACAATAACAGTCATTATTCTTGATTTCTGGTTTTAAAACTAGTTATCCATCAATTTGTTGTGCGCTGTGTATGTATTATGTGGAGGGGATTAAACATTTATATGAAAACAAGGCATTAAAAAAAGTCCATCCATCCATCCATCATCTACCGCTTATCCGGGGCCGGGTCGCGGGGGCAACAGCTTTAGCAGGGAAGCCCAGACTTCCCTCTCGCTAACTACTTCTTCCAGCTCTCCCCGGGGCATCCCGAGTCGTTCCCAGGCAAGCTGGGTGACATAGTCTCTCCAGCGTGTCCTGGGTCTTCCTCGGGGTCTCCTCCCGGTGGGACATGACCGGAACACCTCACCGGGGAGGCGCTCAGGGGGCATCCGAATCAGATGCCCAAGCCACCTCATCTGGCTCCTCTCGATGTGGAGGAGAAGCGGCTCGACTCTGAGCCCGTCCCGGAAGACCGAGCTTTTCACCTTATCTCTAAGGGAGAGCCCGGACACCCTCCGGAGAAAACTCATTTCGGCCGCTTGTATCCGGGATCTCGTTCTTTCGGTCACGACCCATAGCTCGTGACCGTAGGTGAGGGTTGGGACGTAGATCGACCGGTAAATTGAGAGCTTCGCCCTTTGGCTCCGCTCCTTCTTCACCACGACAGACCGATACAACGTCCGCATCACAGCAGACGCTGCACCAATCCGCCTGTCGATCTCCCGCTCCCTCCTACCCTCACTCGTGAACAAGACCCCAAGATACTTGAACTCCTCCACTTGGGGTAAGATCTCCTCCCCTTTTCCGACTGAGGACCATGGTTTCAGATTTGGAGGTGCTGATTCTCATCCCAACCGCTTCACACTCGGCTGCGAAACGCTCCAGTGAGAGTTGGAGAGCCCCGTTTGAAGGAGCCAACAGCACCACATCATCTGCAAAAAGCAGGGATGCAATACTGAGGCCCCCAAAACGGACCCCCTCAACGCTTCGGCTGCGCCTAGAAATTCTGTCAATAAAGGTTATGAACAGAATCGGCGACAAAGGGCAGCCTTGGCGGAGTCCTACGCCCACTGGAAACGATTCCGACTTACTGCCGGCAATGCGAACCAAACTCTGACATCGGTGGTATAGTGACCGAACAGCCCGTATCAGGGGGTTCGGTACCCCATACTCACGAAGCACCCTCCACAGAACTCCCCGAGGGACACGGTCAAACGCCTTCTCCAAGTCCACAAAACACATGTAGACTGTTTGGGCGAATTCCCACATACCCTCAAGGACCCTGCTAAGGGTGTAGAGCCTTAGCAGGGACAAAAACCGGGACAAAAACCACACTGCTCCTCCTCAATCTGAGGCTCGACTTCCTGACGGACCCTCCTCTCCAGCACTCCTGAATAGACCTTACCAGGGAGGCTGAGGAGTGTGATCCCTCTGTGGTTGGAACACACCCTCCGGTCCCCCTTTTTAAAAAGAGGGACTACCACCCCGGTCTGCCAATCAAGAGGCACTCTCCCTGTTGACCACGCGATGTTGCAGAGGCGTGTCAACCAGGACAGCCCCACAACATCCAGAGCCTTGAGGAACTCCGGGCGGATCTCATCCACCCCTGGGGCCTTGCCACCGAGGAGCTTTTTAACCACATCGGTGACTTCAACCACAGAGATAGGAAAGCCCACCCCAGAGTCCCCAGGCTCTGCTTCCTCCAAGGAAGGCGTGTTGGTGGAGTTGAGGAGGTCTTCGAAGTACTCTGCCCACCGGTTCACAACGTCCCGAGTCGAAGTCAGCAGCGCCCCATCCCCGCTGTACACAGTGTTAGTGGTTCACTGCTTGCCCCTCCTGAGACGTCGGATGGTGAACCAGAATTTCCTCGAAGCCGTCCGGAAGTCGGCTTCCATGGCCTCACCGAACTATTCCCACGCTCGGGTTTTTGCCTCGGCGACCACCGAAGCCGCGGTCCGCTTGGCCAGTCGGTACCCGTCAGCTGCCTCTGGGGTCCCACAGGCCATAAAGGCTCGATAGGACTCCTTCTTCAGCTTGACGGAATCCCTTACTGCTGGTGTCCACCAGCGAGTACGGGGGTTGCCGCCACGACAGGCACCAACCACCTTACGGCCACAACTCAGATTGGCCGCCTCAACAATAGAGGCACGGAACATGGTCCACTCGGGCTCAATGTCCCCCGCCTCCCCCGGAACATGGGAAAAGCTCTGTCGGAGGTGGGAGTTGAAACTCCTTCTGACAGGGGATTCCGCCAGATGCTCCCAACAAACCCTCACTATACGTTTGGGTCTGCCAGGACGGACCGGCATCTTCCCCCACCATCGGAGCCTACTCACCACCAAGTGGTGATCAGTTGACAGCTCCGCCCCTCTCTTCACCCGAGTGTCCAGAACAGGCGGCCGCAAATCCGATGATACAACTACAAAGTCGATCATCGAATTGCGGCCTAGGGTGTTCTGGTGCCAAGTGCACATATGGACACCCTTTTGCTTGAACAAGGTGTTCGTTATGGACAATCCGTGACGAGCACAGAAGTCCAATAACAAAACACCACTCGGGTTCTGATCGGGGGGGCCGTTCCTCCCAATCACGCCCCTCCAGGTCTCACTGTCATTGCCCTCGTGAGCATTGAAGTCCCCCAGCAGAACAAGGGAGTCCCCAGCAGGAGTACTCTGCAGCACACCCTCCAAGGACTCCAAAAAGGGTGGGTATGCTGAGCTGCTGTTTGGTGCATATGCACAAACAACAGTCAGGACCCGTCCACCCACCCAAAGGGGGAGGGAGGCAACCCTCTCGTCTACCGGTGTGAACCCCAATGTACAGGCACTGAGCCGGGGGGCAATGAGTATGCCCACACCTGCTCTGCGCCTCTCACTGTGAGCAACTCCAGAGTGGAAGAGAGTCCAACCCCTCTCGAGAGAACTGGTACCAAAACCCAGGCTGTGTGTGGAGGCAAGTCCGACTATATCCAGTCGGAAATTCTCTGCCTCACACACCAGCTCGGGCTCCTTCCCTGCCAGAGAGGTGACATTCCATGTCCGAAGAGCTAGCTTCTGCAGCCGAGGATCGGACCGCCAGGGTCCCCGCCTTTGGCTGCCGCCCAGCTCACATTGCACCCGACCCCTTTGGCCCCTCTCATGGGTGGTGAGCCCATGGTAAGGGGGACCCACGTTGCCTCTTCGGGCTGTGCCCGGCCAGGCCCCATGGGTGTAGGCCCGGCCACCAGGCGCCTGCCAACGAGCCCCACCTCCAGGCCTGGCTCCAGAGGGGGGCCCCGGTGATCCGCGTCCGGGCAAGGGAAAGCTAGATCCATTTATTGTATTCATCGTTAGGGTCTTTGAGCCGTGCTTTGTCTGGCCCCTCACCTAGAACCTGTTTGCCATGGGTGACCCTGCCAGGGGCATAAAGCCCCAGACAACTTAGCTTCTAGGATCATTGGGACACACAAACCCCTCCACCACGGTAAGATGACGACTCACGGAGGGGATTTTCTCCGGGTGCTCCGGTTTCCTCCCACATTCCAAAAACATGCGTGGCAGGCTGATTGAACACTCTAAATTGTCCCTAGGTGTGAGTGTGAGTGCGAATGGTTGTTCGTCTCTGTGTGCCCTGCGATTGGCTGGCAACCAATTCAGGGTGCCCCCCGCCTACTGCCCGAAGACAGCTGGGATAGGTTCCAGCACCCCCCGCGACCCTAGTGAGGATCAAGCGGCTCGGAAGATGAATGAATTAAAAAAAGTGTCCCCTTACAAAAAGTTTGCATGATCTCGCAATCTTGCAAGGAAAACTTCGCAAACTACGCAAAGTTATTTTTTTTCTCCAAGTCCCCTTAGAGCTCCGTAGCAATTGCAGACTGCTGAGTGCTAACAACTTCTGGTGACGCAGTCACGCAACACCATAGGTTATAGATGACCTGCTTTATTTTATTTTATTTATTTAATACTTTTTGTAAAAGTGAGACTGATAGGATGACAGGATGATAGGGTGCAGTATGCATTTGGTATAATAAATAGTGTAGTGATTTTTTCATTAATCAATATATATCGTTGTATTAATGATTATTGTGTTTAAAGTTTGTTTATTGCATAAATGCTTGAATAACATGTTTTTACTGAAACTCTTGAGACACACCCTGTTGTTGCCGAAAACTCATGATTAGAAGCAGAAGTACATCTGCTGATAGTATGTGGGAAAAGTAAAAAACAGGATGTTCTCATAAGATATGCCACTTGGTTACACAACAAAAGTAATGTGGCTGGGGGGAAGTGAGAATGGCCACTCATCCCCTCCCTAGCACACATTGTAGAATAAAAGGAGGAGGACCGAGATCATTCGGTAGAGTCTGCTGTGGGTAGCGTACGGACGCCCAGCTCGTATTGAAGCTCACTCTGCTGAGGGTGTTGGCTCTCCATCCTACTGGCATACGGTAAGAGTATATCTTTAGCTTCATACAACTTGTTTGAACTGTGTTATCATTTCTGTGTGGGACCAATAAAGTGCCTATTGTTGGTAGCCAGAAGTGTCTTGTCGTTATTTCTGAGTGCCTATCTCCGACGATCTTTTATAAAACTTGATATTCATTCAAATTGAGTATCAGAAGTGTTTCAAAACAGCATTAATATAAAAATATATTACTAACATACACAGAGAAACACAAATGGACCATTCAGAGACCTACCAGTCGATTACGATCAACGTAATGGGTATCCCTGCTGTAGAATATAGGCCTTTTATTAAATATGTACTTTCTAATAGGAGCAATTATTGCTGGTGGGTAGTTAATGATAGTATATTTTTTCAGTCATCATGCATGTTAAAAATGGATGGCTGGTTGGGTGGATAAACACACACTTTAACTGCTGGTACAGTATTTTATTTTGCGTTGCTGTTTGGGTAGTTTTACTGTACATAAAGTAATAAATTGGAACGCTACTTCAACCATTTCAGCTAATAATAGTACACATTTTCTACAAAGCCTAACAGGACCGTTAGGCCCACTGATAGAACTGCTTTGCATATACAGATAGAATGCTTGAAAAAAAATCCACATCACACGTTTCATTTTGCTGTCTGACGACTGCCAACACACCTTAATTGTGTTTAATGTATACTCTGCTGTAACCGTGATAAATAACACTACATCAATCCAAGGACTGCTTTAAATTCTCGTGACATGGATCATTATCCATCCAGCTTTCCTATATTTTCTCCTTTTTTTTGGTGTGATTTTACAGAAAAGATCCTGCTCCTCCTGGACACTGACTGTCACCATATTGAGGGCAGAAAACATTCGCTCAACAGACTTTTGTATGTGAGAATATCATTTTATTCTGAACAATGTTTTATTTGTCTTATATTTTGGAAGGTTTCTTTTTAATGTTATGTCTGTGAATGTTTGTTTTTATGCTAAATTGTCATGAAGTGAGATTTTACTTCCCAGAAACTCAAGCATGTTGCTCATAACTATTTATGTTTGTATTCCATTCCAGATTCTGAGAATGATTGCTATGTTACCCTGACTTTTCCACCTGCAATTGTTTTTAAGACAAGTACTGTGAGCAACAGCAAAAACCCAGAGTGGAACCAACCTTTTGATTTCAAGATCTACAGTCATCTCCAGGTGTGAACTTTAAGATTAAGTAATAAAGTAATTAAGTAATTGAAACATCAATTATATCGTAATTTTATTTGAATTATATAATTGCCAAGAAGATGCTTTTTTTTTCAATCTGTTGCATATTGTCCCTGTCAAGCGGAAACTTCCCATGTGAATATTTGGTCACCCTCAGTTATTTTTCCACATATCTACAACTGGCCAATCCCCACACGGTCCTGTTATTGTTATTTAGATTATTGATGTATTTATTTTTACAATAATTGATAAGACAAACAACCATTCCCACCATCACTGAGTGAGAACTGATCCCACGCTGCCTGCTCGCAAGTCAGGCGAGCGTACCACTACACCATCAGCAACCTGCTTGTATTTGTCCATTCAATTACCTGATCCGCTTATCCTCACGGGGGTCGCGGGCATGCTGGAGGCTATCCCATCGGGCAGTCGGCAAGGTACACCCTGAACTGGTTGCCAGCCAATCACAGGCTTGTATTTGTGGTTTAGTTTCTTTTTTTTAAATTGTTTTGGTCATGACCCACATCTTGGGAACGTAGCTTGACCAGTAAATCAATGGATTTGCCTAATGGCTCAGTTCCTTCTTCACCATGACAGACCGAAACAAGAGTCTGTCTGCATCATTGCACTAATCATCCGATCGATATCCGCTCTATTCTCCCCTCACTTGTGGACAAGACCCCAAGATGTTTGAACTCCTCCTCTTGAGGAAGGAGCTCAATCCCGATGTGCAAAGGACACTCTATCCATTTCTGGCTGAGGACCACAGCCTCAGATTAGTGGTGCTGATTCTCATCCCAGCTGCTTGACACGCAAACCGGAGATGGCAGTTTGATGACGGCAACAGAACGACCTCATCTGCAAAAAATAGAGACTCAACACTGAGCCCTTGTGAAAACAGCGTCCAATATTTTATTTTATTTTTTATTTTTACTGGCGGTCATTTGAGCCATGCCTTGTCAGGTCCCTCTACTCAGACCTGTTTGCCCTAGATGAATCTACCAGGGGCATAAAGACTCCATTATTGGGAAACACAATCCCCCCACAACGATAAAGTGGCTCAAGGATAAGGAAGCACATTTTAATACATGTAGTACAACTATAACTTCAGTATGTGTGTGCCTAATAACTCTAAAAGTCTTGAATGTTTTACTGACATAAACTCGACCTAACAATTAATATTGTGCTGTGTTCCCAGACTACTCTGCAGATACATCTGTATGATGAGGACCCAATTTATGACGAGGTGATTCAAAAAATCATGTTTGATATCAGCACTCTGAAAGTGGGGGAAAAGGAAATCAAGGAATTTGCCATTCAACACAAGGTACAGTAAATAGGCAACCGTTATCCATAATTATCGCAATATGTACTAATAAATATTCCAAAAATTATTGCAAGTTGGATTTCAACTTGACACTTTAACTCAGTGTACCAATGCATTTTTGCTTGTCGACGGTAAGAAATCTCCAAGTCGCCACCTTTAGGGAAAGCGAACAATACAATATGCTAGTAGAATGGACCATGCTCTTGTTCCAAATAGCTCTTTGTAGCATACTCAGAGGTCTAGTCAATGGCCAGTTCTCAATGTGATTTTCTGAAGGTGCTGAGGCAAGGGCGTCACTAAACTGGGTGGTGGTGATGTTTGGTGGGGGAGGGAGGATCTTCAGACACTGGGAGACGCTCAGGATGTGAACGAAAATAACAGAGCACAAATTTCACAAACAGCTAAATAAAATCCAGTCTGTTTACTGATTACAGTCATACATGAATAAGCTCTGCTCCGTTTATGCGTGAAGTCCACTCGATATACCTCTTTATGTAAACATCCAGTGTCTTCAAAATGAATTTCAGACTAACTAGCGAACAAATTAGCAAAGGAGTATATTGCTAATTGTCACTCGCAGCAGTGATGCGGCAGCTTTAAAATTGGCTGAGTCTTTCCTCTGTGTTAAGGAGTGTGAGCATGTAGGAGTGCATGAATGTTCCCTCAAATTTTCCATGTGTCTGAGTATTTACACAAACACCCTGTCCATTCCTTGTACCATGGTGAGTAATGATAATCATAATTCATTAAATCATAATTAGCTGTACGATTTAGAGACAGTATGTTACAAAAAATTCAAACCACGTATATATCAAAAGAGAGGATATCATTGCATCGAGATTGGTACCATGAATAAAATGAGCCCATGTTTGTAAGAATGAATGAAGCATGAATGATTTTATGCTACGGTACTTTTTATGGAATGAATCGCCCCAGATTCATTTGTCTAGAAATAAATGTAAATGGGAATTTTGTGATAATCATGACTTTTAAGAAATGATGGCTTCAATATTTGATATTTCTTCATCCAAAATATATGATGTGAAGTGTGTCAACAATCAACATATGTGAGTATAAAAATGGTTGAAACCAAATAATCTTCAAGAAGGGTTCTGAGAAGTTTCACTTAAACTAGCCCACGACACAACGAGCATTTTCCCAAATTCACACGATTTAATTTAGATGATGCTCTACGCTCATATTCAGATGTAACCGATTTAAAAAGCAGCACAACGTGGCCTACGTTACACTTCATCAATGCGTCGCGGTAGCGTGTGTTGAGAACACCCCTCCTGTTGCAGGAATGGTATATTCTTGCAGGAACGTAAGGCGGATGTATGTACACTAACAGAGTTGTCGGATATAGTAATGAAGATTCAATATAGGTGTCTTCTGTATGAATCTAAACAGTATGCTTCAGTTATGCAGGTATTCTCACTCACCGATCGGTTATTAGCGGATTGGTGCAGTGACGAGTGGACGAACGCTCTTCAACGGTCTCCAATTGACGTGTCATATAAAACACGCAACTATTTGTATTCATTTTCAACCTGTTTGAGGTTTTTTTTAAATATCCAGAGCAATACAGGTTACGGGCGTAATCAGTTTGTATATATACTGGACTGCAAAGAAGAGTGGGACAACATTCCTTCAGAGCAGTGGTTCTTAGCCTGGGTTCGTTCGAACCCTAGGGGTTCGGTGAATCGGTCTCAGTGGTTCGACGGAGGCTCTGCCATGGAGGTTAAGACAAACCAGACTCAACATGTCAATTAGTCATGACACGCCCGCTTGGCCATCGCTGGCTGCAGATGATCACATTACATTATTCCCTCAGCAATCAGTGCAGTGGAAAATTGTGTTAGTTCAGTAGTTACCGTGTGACTGTCGTGATACTCCGTCATACAAAAAAAAAAAAAAACTATTTATAGGCCATGTCATTTTATTTACTTTTTTGTTTTTAACAAATAAAATAAAAATGTAGTTTTTCACGAATGAAGGGTTCGATGCAAGTGCATATGAACTGGTGGGGTTATTGCTCCAGAGTGATTCGAAAGACTCATCACCAATTATCACATAACCCATTATTAGGTTCAGGGGGCAATTACTTTTTCACAAAGGGTCAGAAAGATTTGGATTATTTTTGTGCCTTAATAAATGGAATTGTTATTTGAAGATTGATTTTTGTCGTTCCTTGGGTTGTCTCTGGGAGATAGGTTAGAATTAGTTTCATAATATGAAACCTTTGTATGTGATATGCAAAAATATAAATAAAAATCCAGAAATGGGGGGGGGGGGGGCGGCAAATATCATTTCATTACTGTAGCGATGATGTAAAAGGTCACGCGGAGCTGCAGCCTATGTCAGTTGACATTGGGCAAGAGGCACGGTACAGTCTGGAGCGGTCATCAGTCAATCAAAGGCCACAAATAGAAAAAAAAATCCTCACAGGAAGGCCTGAGTTGAGAATCAACCCTGAAAATCAAAAGAAATAAAAGCACAGATGAAAAAAATATATATATTCATAGATTGACAGAGAGAATTCCCTTACAATCTTTCTTCTTCAAAGGGTAAACTTTGGATCGCCTTTGAGCTGCGGGAGAGGTACCGTTTTTCTTTTATTCAACAAAATATTCAACATTCTATTTAAGAAGCTGTGCAACATTTCATCTGAAAACGCATGGTCATTCTTTGTTTCCTTTTCTTTAGTAGTATGGAAGCTGTCAGTCCCCACAAAGAGAATCAGTTGGGGGTAAGAGTTGTCATTGTAGTCCAAAAAAAAGTCTATATATATACACACACACACACACCGTGTATATATATATATATATATATATATATATATATATATATAGAGAGAGAGAGAGAGAGAGAGAGAGAGAGAGAGAGAGAGAGAGAGAGTGAGAGATAGAGAGAGAGAGAGAGAGATACAGTATTGAGATTTTTTCCCCCACCCATTTAATTGAAAAAACAAATTTTCATGGCCTACAGCTCCAAGTGATCTACAACAGAAAACGGGAATTTTCATGATTCGGTATATGCTATCAGTCATTAAGGATCCAAGTAACCCCCCCCCCTCGTCTTTTAAAAGCAACGTTAATTAATATGAGAAGAAAACATATTTGCCTGATGATGCTGCCTAGTTTGTATAGTATATAATAACATCAAAATTGTAATCTGTGGCCTTGTTCCAGTGATAATTGTTTTCTCATTCAACAGAAGGAAGTGGTTTCTTACTGGAAATTAAACATTACCGTACTAAAAGCCAAAACCCATTATTCCGCCGATTACAGTAAGTACAGCTTTCCCTTCATGTATTTTGAAATCAAACATCGATGCTTCGTGGTTACTTTTGGAATGGAGAGTTGATCACTTTCCAACATTACAGTAATCATGTTTCTTCCTCCCTTTCCCCAAATGTTAGTTTCAGAGCCAGATTATTACGTCACTCTTTATCTTCCCACGGCAACTGCAAGTGCATTCAGCACAAGAACAGTGCATAATAACATCAATCCGGAATGGAATGAAACATTCACTTTCAGGGTCCCCTCCCATCTGAAAGTAAGTTCACCGAAAATCAACAGACATGGGATGAAAGGAGTGGTATTTATTATGAAATCTTATTCCCCCGGCTAGTGTTTTGTGTTACGTTTTTTAAAGGCTGTGTATAATATACAAGTTTGGCACATACAGCGGGAAAAAAAAGATTCAAAGACTACAGACTGTGAAAAATAAAATTGTCCAATGTTTTTGCAGAATGTTTTAGAGATCAAGCTGTATGATGAGGACCTTTCACAAGATGACCTCATTTCAACCATTCTTTTTGACCTCAGCACTCTCACACTTGGAAAGAAAGACACAATGACATTCGTCTTAAATCTGGAGGTAAAAGCAAACAACAGCAACACGCTTTTTGGGTATCTCACTCTCATGCTTGTCTCGGTCTCGCGGTTTATTCTCAAGACTCAACCTGCCCAGAAAGCATTGTTTCATTCATGCATTGTAGAATTAGGGATTTGGTCATGACTGTGACAGTACAGTTTTGTGAAACACATTAAAAGTTTCAAGTCTTAATGTGGTGTTGGATTCTATATCTTAGCTACAACACCAGTTTACATAATCAGAGTTGTTCACCTGTCACTGTTGCATAACTGTGTATGAATACTGTCCCTTTTGGGGGTGGCACAGTGTTGAGTGGCTAGCATGTCCGCCTCACAGTACAGAGGTGCAGGGTTTGATTCCGGCTCCGGCCTTCCTGTGTGGAGTTTGCATGTTCTCCCGGTGCCTGCGTGGGTTTTCCTCCTACATTTCAAAAACATGAATCTTCCATGCATGTTTTTGAAATGTGGGAGATAACCTGAGTACCCAGAGAATTCCCACGCAGGCATAGGGAGAACATGCAACTCACACAGAAAGGCCGGAACCTTGCTGTAAGGCGGACGTGCTACCTATGGCGACATGGTGGTCGACCATGCCGCTGGGAGCCACACAAAAGAGAAATTACAATGTCTAACAACATGTATAGTATTGAGATATTTAGAAATACTCTTATTGGCTGAAAAATATGAATATAAAAATGTAATACATTTTCATTTTTTTATAGACACTGGACCACATCTTAATGCAATTTGAGATGCTCCACAGGTAACAAATTAATTAAGATATTGCAATTTGAAGGAACAACACTGGCTCAAGTGAGCGTTATACTATGTGTGTCAGAAAGGTTATCAGGACTGGTGTCACAAAAGATATCATGGCTCTCTGGCAGAATCCTCGCTTCTCCAAAACCACTACTTTGTAGGAAATCGAAAAATCACCATCTTAGTTAAGTTTACTCAACACAGCATTGTTAAAGTTGGTGTTAGAGTTCAGCTTATAGTGCTATAATTTTCTGTTGTGCACCAACACAACACCTACTCTTAATCATGTTCAACCATTCATTAAATTTGATAAAGACAAAATTGCAAATTTATTACGCATTTATATCGACCAGTTTAGGGCATACCCAGCGTTTCTCCTAAATTCAGATGAGCTCAAGCGCACCCACCTCCCTAAGGAATATAGGCAGTACAGCGAATGGATGGTTGACAAAATGTTACAGACAACTGTGGCAGTTCAAAACAACTGGAGAGTACAATCGGTAGAAATTAATCAGCAAACAAACTTTCTTTAGTAGCTGATGAAAGAATTACAGCTATCCATTTTTAACAAAACAGTCCTACTTAAATGTAATTTATAAAACATTTTCACAAAATTTTGTTCCCCGGCTAAATCCAGACTTTTAGTTCAGTCTTGAAGAGTCATATTGCCATGAGGCACCCAAGCCCCGAAAAAGGAGAGCTGTGGTATTGGTTTTTCTAAAACGTACACTTTATTTATGCTTTTAACAGTCTCGACAAACACAGACATGTCTGCGTCTGACTACGTGCCTTCTCTTCTCGTTCGACTAGAGAAGCGTTCAAAGACAGCCTCAGAAAAACGGAAATTAATCATCACTTCACTAAAACTAACAAAAGTGAAAATAATACACCAAAACAAAAAAATCAAGTGAGGAAATCAAAAAATAAATTATATGGGGGTGTTTATGAACACACAATAAAGGAATGAATAACAAACAATTCTGGGACAGTCCAGTCTCCTACATACATACAGCATGTGATTTCTTCATTGTAAGTTTTATAGAAGGCTTTTTTTTTTTTTTTTGCGGCTCCACACATATGTTTTTTTTTTGTCCTATATGGCTCTTTCAACATTTTGGGTTGCCGACCCCTGGTATAGATACTTCTCTCTTTTCAACACCTAAGCTTGGTTAATAATAATAACAATAATAATATGAGACCGTGTGGGTCCGACCATTCGTACCAATTTGTGAGAAAATATCAAATGCACTACAGGTTGTATAGAAGGTTTCCACCAGACAGTAATGCTGTTTTAAATCCAAACTACAAGTCCCACAATATAAATTCTCCCCTTTGAAGTACCGTAATTTTACCAGTCTTCTCTGTCGCAAGGAATCTTCCTCCACAGCTCTGTCATCACACCCATCTTGATGTCGTCTACATCCTCAAAACGTCTGAAGGGAGTACACCTGCTAACACGTAGAAGTCACCAAGAGTTGTCCAACCACAACTGTCTCTGCTCGCTGACAGAATGAAGCAAATGCCGCAGCATCATTTTGTAGACATTCTGGTTTATTGGCCCACGTTGAAGCGAAAAACCCGTAGTTTGTAGTTTGGGTTTCAGATATACAGTACTATAGATTTTGTGAAACCGGTCCCAGACCTTTTCTGACACATCTTGCAGATGACAGCAACTATCTCCTTTTTTCTTTTTTTTTTCTTTTTAGTGAGGAACCCTCTTGTGAATATCTCAGTAATGGAATCCTCCTGGTAAGATGCATTACAAGGACCACGTGCACTGAAAACAGTCCACTAAGGGCCCCTATTTTCGTTACCAGCGCAAGTCTCATAACCAGCGCAAAAGGTGGTCATAGCGCACACCATGCTTCACATTGCAGAAACAGAAATAGACTCGCTGGGGTCAGTGCATGATAATTGGCAGAAAAACTGCAAGATCTCTCCTTGTGGATGATGTAGTCGGCTGCGCATCTGAGGTGGGCAGTTGGAGACTGCCTGGCACCTATGACCAACTCATAACTGTGCCGCCTGTTCCCTGAATTTATTTCTACACTCATTTGGAGGGATTGTCAAATGTTGTATATGAATAAAATAGATGAGTCTCAATCAAATACACAAAAATCGAGTTCCACCACCTGAACTATAAGCGAGACGTGCTTTCAA
Source organism: Hippocampus zosterae (assembly GCF_025434085.1). NCBI lineage: Eukaryota > Metazoa > Chordata > Actinopteri > Syngnathiformes > Syngnathidae > Hippocampus > Hippocampus zosterae. The sequence continues at coordinate 21,153,350 of NC_067461.1, read as the reverse complement.
CTACCGGTAGTCTAAAATTTTGTCTACCTTATGCCACCACATTATGAGATGTGCCCTGGGGGAGCAGCAGCCGCATTATCAGGGCTGCCCAGCGAGGCATAGCTTGTCTACCAAACCCACAAACACGCAAAACGAGACTTGCCCCAGCATGACGACGGAGATGCACCTGTTTTTATGCCAAGCAGTTTTTTGCTGGTTATTTTTCCCCGAATTATCAGTTGAGTCAGAGTCTTGGCGGCTTCCTGTACTGGGTTGCCCAGTGAGCCGCATCTCGGTCCGAAAAACGCTAGACTGGACCTGAATCAAAACCAATATGGAGATGTGTCCATTTTTACGCCGAGTGCATGGGTGCCTGCCAACCAAAATAGGGCCCTTCGTGTCTAAGTGCAACATCTTTAAGTAGGTACTAGAGTTGCTAGTGATCATGATCATGACATTTACGCATTCAATTTTCCTTATGGTATGTCTAACATGTATTTCCTTTAGGCTGCACCATTCTCTTCTTTGGACATCAATATCGACAAGCCACTAAACAAATCTGGTATTGTATCTTATGAGAGCGTAATATAAACATTCATTCATTCATTCATCTTCCGTACCGCTTGATCCTCACTAGGGTCGCGGGGGGTGCTGGAGCCCATCCCAGCCGTCTCCGGGCAGTAGTCGGGGGACACCCTGAATCGGTTGCCAGCCAATCGCAGGGCACACATAGACGAACAACCATCCACGCTCACACTCACACCTAGGGACAATTTAGAGTGTTCAATCAGCCTGCCATGCATATTTTTGGAATGTGGGAGGAAACCGGAGCACCCGGAGAAAACCCACGCAGGCCCGGGGAGAACATGCAAACTCCACACAGGGAGGCCGGAGCTGGATTCGAACCCGGTACCTCTGCACTGTGAAGCCACGTGCTAACCACTGGACTACCGGGCCGCCCTTAATATAAACATGTATTTATTTATTTATTCAGTACTATGATGTTGTTATATTGTAGTTAAGACTCGTGTGGCACAGTGGAGGACTGGTTAGCATAGCTGCCTAGGTTAATTTTTCACTCTAAATTGCCTTTGGTGTGATTGTGAGTGTGAATTGTTATTTGTCTACATTAGGGATGTGAATCTCAGCACTGAGGACGATTCGATACACATCTCGATGCACTACCAGCGATGCGATACTTAAACGATACATGGAATTTTCTGGCGACACGATGCGATACGTTTCACCGTCTTCACAATGTAATACGACGCGATACACATTTAGTTCAAATCAATGCGATCCGATACGATACAGTGCAATTTGTTGTGATATTGTGTGTGCAATTAAACACGATGCAAATACGCAAAGAAAAAACGTTTAAAAAAAGATTTTCAGTATTCAGTATGGTATTGCAAAACGTAGACCACTTTATTCCTTATAAACAGTAGAACGTGTAAAACAACTTATTTAAGCCCTTTCACAATTGGGTTTTGTGCAAAGAAAATGTAAACAATTTGGCACCTGAGACTCACAGCTGTTGCTGTAGTGTAAACACAAACAGACTACTCACTGAGTGTCTTATATGAAATATTCATCTCCATAGGACAGAAAAAAATGCATTAGAAAATATTTTGGGCAGTCACAGCGTCAAAGCTGCTGTGTGTATTGTAGCGTACACAGACCACTCTCACTGAGTGTCAAAATGAAGTGTCCAAAAGAGTCATCCATATATAGTTTTTCCTTGCGTGGTCACAATGAGCTGCAAGGGGACCCCCAAAATAAGAGGCGATTTTTTTCTGATCCTGACCTGGTTTGCCAAGAGTTTCTCCGGTGTCCAACGAGGAACTGGACGGGGAGGCGGGGGAGGGGGCGGGAAACTTCTCGGTGATGTGGTGCCATCGTTTTAAGTGGTCTGCATATTTGTGGTGCTGCCGTGTTATGGGTTCGTCGTGCGACATTCTTTGCAAATTACGGAGCTTTTATCATTCTTTCCATCTTTCTTTTCGAAGCCTTAGTATTTCCAAACATAAGATCTGAATGTTGCGGGAGCATTAATTACAGTAGTTTCCTCGCTGCTGGTTGCGCGAACTTCCATAGTGTTTCGCTAGTTGTGTACTGGACTGTATGTGACGCACGGCTACCGTCCGTATTCAACACAAAACGCAAAACAATGATGGTGCATTCATCGCGCCTAGGAAAGGGCAGAAAGGTGACGTTTAACATGAATAAAACGGCGCTTGAATCGGATTTTACCGATACCCACCAATGCATCGTATGAATCTCGATTTCACCGGTCAATCGCGTCGTACCCAGTGAATGAGCCGATGCACTCGCATCGCGCACTTGCGCATCGATGTATCGATTAATATCGATTATTTTCCACACCCTTAGTCTCCATGTGCCCTGCGATTGGCTGGCAACCAGTTCAGGGTGTCCCCCGCCTATTCTTCAAAGACAGAATGCCCCCGACCCTCGTTTGGTGCTTTGGATAATGGATGGATGGATATTTAAGACTCATGATCATATTGCATTGATCAAATTTGTATTGAGGCCTTACAGATATTAAAACTTGTTTTTATATACAATGGTGAGGACCGTTATTATTAGTAACAATATGTATACTGCTGGATGCGAGAATTGTTTGTGAAATATCAAACTATTGCAAGCAATGAAGAGATTTAATGAGTCAATACTTTGTTTTCCATAGATTTTCGGGATAAAGTGATGAAACTTCGGGGCGCCCGTCCTGAAAGTCAGGCTTTACTGGCAAAGGAAAGCACCAAGCTACGTTTCTTCATCAACAGAGACTTGGAGACTGAAATTGGCATTTCAGTGAGTTGCTGTCAATAACATTTCTGCGCCTCTGTGGGTCTGGTTTGTTTTTGTGCAACTTTCTCTTGATGGGTAGGTTTTATTCAAAACATAATCCTGTTTAATTTTGAAGAGAAAAGCTGTCAATTGTATTATTTGATATTTTTTATTACCGTACATTGAACAAGTGTGCAGTCTTAACTAAAAAGTGTTGTGGTTCTATTTGGTCATAGACTGCAAAAGTAAAGTGACCGAATGAAGTTCCACTGTACCTTTTTGTCTTAAAGTCCTCTGCTGATGATATCAAATTAAGTTCTACAAGGCTTCAGCCACTACCACCTGAACACAGAAGCAAAGTTTCTCTTGTCATTGATCAGGTAATATTAGGCCATTTTTTGTTTATTTATCATTTCCCTTTATTTCGCTTGCAGTTTGCCAGGCATGTCTTTTGCTAAGAATATTTTTTTTACATTTACATCTTAAAAAAAGAACTTCCTTTAGTCCTGCTTACATCGCAAAGCTTTTATTTTATTGGTTTCACTTGTGTGAACTTCTGATGTACAAACAGAACATTCAACTACCACTTATTTTTTTTTAACAAAAAGGAAGCATAATATGAAATGCACAATAAAAATATATAGTTGGTAAAGAAAAGTGAAATAATTTGCATCCAGACAGCAGTGGTCTAAACCGCTTGCTTTCTACACAGAGCATACACTGTAGTGTATTCTGCCTTTGTAAAGCTTTTCTTCAATTTCCATAATTCCGTTCATTAATTACATTGATATGTTCTTTCTCCTGATAATTTCCAACTGTCGCCATTAGCTCAATGATTCAACTACAAACCAATGCCTTGTCTACACAAAGCCGGGCTTTTTAAAAATATATACAGTATATATTTCCATCACTTCCTGAAAAAAAATCCAGCCACAATACTTCATTTGCTGCTGCTGCAAAAAAAAGTTTTCAGAAACTTTCGTTTTTGATGAAAATCTCTGGAGACGTGTGGATAACAGGGCAAACCAGCAAAAATCAATTGATTCATAATTTTAATATTCCCGTTCTGAGTTTTAAAGTGATGTGTTTTTCTTTGTCACAGGACACAGTGGATTTGAATGTTGAGACCCATGAATGGTAAACATAGTCCTTTTCACTGTCATGCTTAACCCTTTCATGCACCCTGTAACCTGATAACATGATAAACTGTCCACTGCTGTAACCACGGTCCCTCAAAGGGTTAAAATCAAAACTTAATTTGTGTTATATCTGTTTTGACAATAAGGACATTCTTCTGTGTGCTGTACCGTACAAATTCAAATGTGACTTCTGCTCCTTGAAAATCTGCAGCATCGATGACGGCGTTGCAATTCGGCTTGATTTTGACATTCCACAACAAGAGAAAGAATATTTGAAGAAGAGAAAGCTCATTGTTGGGCAGAAAATACAAAAGCTCTTTGGCCTGGACTCGCCACCATCACCAGATCAGGTGTGAAACAATTACATTTTGATTCTGAAGCAGATGTGAGCAAACCTTTAGAGTAGACTTAACAGGCCACGATCGTTCTACAATTTGAGCCAAAAACGTTTGGATCGGGTGTTTGGGCCGCATACATTAAAGCTTTGGGTGTAGTGTGCAAACCTCATAGCACAGTAAGCAGACACAAATAAATGGACCACCCGATTTACTAACAGCGTGCATTGAGAACTGTGCCATGCAAATCTGCAGAATAGCTCTCATCCAGGCAGTACGGTTGTATCAATGAATATGGGGGATGCGGCGTTTACACACTGCTTGGCACGATCCTGGGAGGAAAACCTGTGGATGGAAGAAAACTGCACATATACAATGATCTATCAAATCTGGAGAGTGCATCTGCTTTTAATCGGTTTATGGCTAGATGGAAGAAGCTGTTTAAGTGTGTACTGGATTTGGTGTGCATGGATAGGTAGCGCCTGCCTGAGGGGACTAGCTGGAAAAGGTGGTGGGCAGGGTGCGAATACACCATTTCAAACATTTCAGCACTGCTCATTTTCTGTTTCACTGCTGTGCATAAATGGGCGCTCAACTAAAAGAGAATTTTCTAAACTTTCTATATGTTTTTTTCTTTCTATAACACAGCAGAAAAACTCACCAATTTTCGTGGGAGCAGTTTAGTGGGCCAGTCTTTTTTTTCAGTGCATCAAAGTTTGGAGTTAGGTTTGTTGTGTCAATTCTCAGGATGGATCTGAGGTGTTGGTCAGTTAACTTGGATCTGTGACGGGCTTTGTTGTTCATGACAGTGAATGTATTCTCACACATGTCGGTCAAGCCATACAACACAATCTTTTTTGTTCCATCCTCCTTAAAATACCTGACTTGGCTCATTCATTCATTCATTCATCTTCCGAGCCGCTTGATCCCCACTAGGGTCGCGGGGGGTGCTGGAGCCTATCCCAGCTGTCTTCGGGCAGTAGGCGGGGGACACCCTGAATCGGTTGCCAGCCAATCGCAGGGCACACAGAAACGAACAACCATTCGCACTCACACTCACACCTAGGGACAATTTAGAGTGTTCAATCAGCCTGCCACGCATGTTTTTGGAATGTGGGAGGAAACCGGAGCACCCGGAGAAAACCCACGCAGGCCCGGGGAGAACATGCAAACTCCACACAGGGAGGCCGAAGCTGGAATCGAACCCGGTACCTCTGCACTGTGAAGCCGACGTGCTAACCACTGGACTACCGGTGACTTGGCTCAGTGAAGCTTATAAGTCTCATTTTTACACTAGGGGTCAAATGGCAATTGGTTTATTGAAAGTAAATTAAACGTAACAATTATGATAGAAGTGAAAGCAGACGTGAAAGAAGTACCAGCGAATGAGCCTGTTCACCACCAGGAGTGATGTCACCTCACAGCAAATAAACAACTTTGAAGGCATGGTTTGTTTTGACGTACCGGTTTCATATCCGAGTTCTGGACTTCGTGTGTGGCGTTTTCATGTTCTCCCCGTGCCTGTGTGGGTTTCCTCACACATTCCAAAGACATGCATGGAACGCTCAATAATAACTCTAGGTGGGATTGTTGTGCGGTGATAATCAGAGATGGGTATTCCGTGCCTGGGACATAATGGTCCATCCATCCATCCCGGAGAGACGCCCACTTTGGGGACAGAGGACAGTGGACGAGAAGTTTTTTGAAAAGGACCGACTAAGTAAGGACAGACGTGGGTTTTCATCCGTCCTGTCCTAACCGCGTCAAGTGCCTACAGATGCCATTCCATTAACGCAGTGGTTCTCAATTATTTTCTGTCATGCCTCCCCCTAAGGAGAAGAAAACATCTCGCCCCCCCACCCCCCCCGCTGATAATTACCTGTAGTATCATTTGTCTATAAAATTGTTGTAAGTACACCTCTGCATAACACTGTATCCTTATTAACAGAATAAAAAAATAAATATGGACCAATTTACAAACAAGAATGGCTTTATTAACTGTAACAGAAAAGAGTTAAAGTGCGTCTGAAATTCAAAAGTAAAATTAAATTCTTAATTTAACTATAAATATTTAACATGTCAAACCATACGATACTGAAAAATAAAATTACCGGTAGATAAAATCAATAAATAACAATGCATTCAAACTGATCACCAACATGAACTCAGGAGCACAATCTTAAAAAATCTTTAATCTGCAAAACAAAAATATATAAAATAATTTGTGCAGATTTTTTTAAATCAAAGATGATGTCTGGATTAATACAAGTATCAGTCACAAAATGGGATGATTGTTGGTAATATTCGGCACGTTTTCGCTGAAAAAAACAACTATCAACGGAATTGGGGTGTAATGTCTTTAAGTGACGCCTTAATTCATTTTGCTTCATGCTGTCCACTGTCTTTCCTCCCACCGTAGTCACAGTGAAGCCAAGCGCTACATACGTTTCGTCATATTTTTCTCATCTTTGCTTTCGGTAGACCGTCTCTCTCCTCTCTCTCTCTCTCTCTCTCTCTCTCTCTCTCTCTCTCTCTCTCTCTCTCTCTCTCTCTCTCTACTTCGTGTCAACACTTCCTACTCATACTCTAGGCCAGGGGTGGGCAATTATTTTCCCAGGGGGGCCAAATGAGAAGCAGAAAATATTGTGGAGGGCCGGGCCACAAGTTAGAAATAGAAAACAAAGATAGCACAATGTCTTTGTATGGCAGTAATAATGTAACATTCTCCTCCACCATCACCCTCAGGACCGGTTCTCCTCAAGGATGTGTACTGAGCCCACTGTTGTTCACACTCAACACATTTGACTGATCTCCAACTCTTATTAGCGGTCCAGTTTGCGGAAAGTTTTTAACATGATAACAATCAAACCATTCTAGGAAATGTTAATTTACTCGAGCCACGAGCAATTCACTCCGAACATGGAAATTGCCAGAATCGGACTGAGTAAGACTCGCTTCCTTGTTTCTCAAAGTTTCGTAGATTTGAGTCTTTCCGACTCCAGGCGTCTCCTGAATGTTTCGTACTTTGTTACCCGCTTCGTTTAATCAGATACATATCACTTTCCTTTCCATGGTCATTACTCTCTCCCTCTTTCTTCCTCTTCACCTCCCTCTCTTTGCTCTGCAACTTGAAGTAACTGTGCCACCTGGTGTTGAAATACCTGTCATTACAAGTCTAAACGAAATGAATGCAATCAAACCTTAATTGTGCACCAAAAAAAAAACGAATAAAAAAATCAAGGCGGCCCGGTAGTCCAGTGGTTAGCACGTCGGCTTCACAGTGCAGAGGTACCGGGTTCGATTCCAGCTCCGGCCTCCCTGTGTGGAGTTTGCATGTTCTCCCCGGGCCCTGTGTGGGTTTTCTCCGGGTGCTCCGGTTTCCTCCCACATTCCAAAAATATGCATGGCAGGCTGATTGAACACTCTAAATTGTCCCTAGGTGTGAGTGTGCGCGTGGATGGTTGTTCGTCTATGTGTGCCCTGCGATTGGCTGGCAACCGATTCAGGGTGTCCCCCGCCTACTGCCCGGAGACGGCTGGGATGGGCTCCAGCACCCCCCGCGACCCTAGTGAGGATCAAGCGGTACGGAAGATGAATGAATGAATGAATGAATAAAAAAATCAAAATAAAAAAGCAAGTTTCCCAAGGCCAAACGCGCCTCGGGAAACATGCCCGCCCCACTATTTGAGAACCACTGCATTAACGACTGACAAAAATCCCCCAATACACACTCCTTCAGACCGAATGTGTAATATCACGACGCTCCATTTGTCTCGTGCGTGTTCGCCGTGTTTGTTTTCAGGAGTGACGGACTTCACTTTGCTGCAAGAGGAGAATTCGTCCTCCATCCAAAAAAGTTTACACATCGCCAGTCAGTCTGGTGACCGATGGTGGTTGTGTTGGCAGCTAAATCATTCTTTAAAGACTGATGACACCTTCCCAGTTAGGCTGAAGGCCATCTAAACTCAGTAGGTCGGGCCTGCCCCAAAAGGAGGGCCAAATATCTACGAATTACAGTCCATGCTCGTTACAAAAGCTAGCCAGCCACTGGTTAAGCAAAACCTTCGCAGACAAGGGGTCTGTTCCTTAAAATGAGAAAAGCCAGGTATTTTTTTTTGTTGGTGTTTTTGCTTTGCAACAATCACATTTTGCCGAGCCACAGTCTACTGGTCATCTTAACCAGCAGAAAAAGCCTCCCTGTTTTCTTTCTGGTTGGCTGCTACATCAACCCAGCCAAATATGGGTAAGCTTGCAGCGGTGCACCACAGTCCTTGTGCGCTGCCCCACAAACCTTTTTACAAAGAGCAAGTGTCGTGTAAAAACACCTTCAGACTCTAAGGAGATTACTTCGAACGTGAAAACTTGTAGTTTGGGTTTGAAGTTTTGTGATGCTGACAGTTAGCAGTGAATCTGTCCCATTAGCAGCCATACATGTCCATACCATATCACTGCCTTCATCACATTTGCGATGATATCACATGGTTTTCTTTGATCAAGTCATTTTGAAAATTATTTGCTTACTCTCAATGATTTTAAGAGTCATTGGAAAGGAGTAAAATACTTTTATTCATTCATTCATTTTCCGAGCCACTTTATCCTCACTAGTAAAATACTTTTACTTAACACAATATTGATCCAGAGCACAACTCAATATGCAGCTTTCAAAACAAGTTGTTGTCTTCATTTCACTAGTCTTTGGATTTTTTTTAGGTGCCAACTATAGCCTTGGTGGGTTCAGGGGGAGGATCGAGAGCAATGACAGGCCTACTTGGTAGTTTGAAGGGCCTGAAGGAAATGCAATTCCTGGATGTGGTTTCTTATATCACTGGAGTATCTGGATCAACCTGATGAGTTTATTGTTTTCGTGATGAAAAAGATTAATTGAATTTATGTTGTGGTTTAATAATGTATATTCAAAGGCTTTTTGTTGTTGTTGTGTTTTTTTTTAATAAGACATAAGGAATTTGATGGAATTTGATGACAGTGTCACATCGGCGTTAACTGGAAAACATGCACACCATTAATTTCGGCCTTTTAATGGTATTCATCTTGTTATTGTGAACAGGGCTATGACTGCCTTGTCCCAAGAAGCAAATTGGTCACAGAACAGCATGGATAGTACCATCGCTGACCTAAGGAAAGAGCTATGTAAGAGTGTCCTGAGTATTTTCTCCGCAGAGAAAAGAGAATATTATAGTGAAGAACTACAAGAAAAAATTAATCAAGGGCACATTGTGTCACTTACGGATATGGCTGGGCTCATTTATGAGCAAATTGCTTTTGGGAAGGTCAGTAAGTAGCTCCACACTTCAGTCATATTTTTTTCCCACGCTATTTTTCTTTCAAGAGGACAATCAATATGTGTCGACCCTTGCAGAAAATTACCAGTACCCTCTCTGAGCAGCAGAAGACAATAAATGAAGGCCAAAACCCTTTGCCCATATACACTGGGGTCAATATGAAGGAGAAGGGAGGCTTTGATTCAGAAGCTGGTAAATATCAGTCAGTGTCGCATTAGTTTGACACTGTCCAGGTATTGTACATATCCTTTAGTTTTTGTTCAAGCTGAGTGAAATCCAATCCAAAAGTGATAAATTGGCAGCATAAATGCAGTTCACACGAAGAACATTTATGTTTTGTTACTCTATATTATCAATGACCAGAGTGGTGCGAGTTCACCCCCTATGAAGTTGGCTTTCAAAAGTACGGGACTTTTGTGCGAGCTGAAGACTTTGGCAGTCAGTTCTTCCTTGGTCATCTCATCAAAAAACTCCCAGAAGTGCGCATCCCATACCTGATTGGTAAGAGCATTCACATATTTATTTAATGTTCATACTCATATGGTAATCGAGAAGCAATTAAAAGTCCACATTTTTTCTTTTCAATTAGGAATATGGAGCAGTTGCTTTTCGGTCAACCTGACTCAGTTATTCATGCTCGCCACTGGTTCGGATGCTGAGTCTGACTCCCGACTTGGGCCAAATATCAAAAGCATAGGTAAAGCTACTGGTAAGAAATGTAGTTTGAGAATATAATAAGAATATGTTCATTTGATTTGCTTTTTAATTTATCAATCTATCCATCCATTCATTTGATATACGGGTTGTCGCCATTACGGTTGTGAGTGTTTTTTTTTTTTGGCATTGAACCGCTCATCCCACATTTTGATGTTCTATCACACAGAATCTGCTAAATTTTGTCATAGTTACACCTGCTAGAACTACAGTGTACTGCTTCATTTTTTTTTGTGTGCACGGGTCATTGTCAACATTCATAATTTAGAATGAAGACAAATATTGTCTGAATGCTATACAGACAGTCAGGAACTGAAAAAAGGACTCTCAAATAATGTTCAATTAGAGAGGATATGCGGATTAGAAAATGGATGGATGAATGCCTAGATAGGAAGAGGCGGCCCGGTGCTTGACTGGTTAGCGCGTCGGATCTCACACTCCTGTGTGGAGTTTGCTTGTTCTCCCCTAGCTTGCGTGGGTTTTCTCCGACATTCCAAAAACATGCATGGCAGATTAACAGAACACTCGAAATTGTCCCAAGGTGTGAGTGTGAGCGTGGTCGCAGATGGTTGTTCGTCTCTGTGTGCCCTGTGATTGCCTGGCAACCAGTTGTCACCCGCCTACTGCCTACAGCTGCGATATGCTCCAGCATGCCCAGCGACCCTTGTGAGAATAAAGCTGTTCAGAAAATTGATGAATGGACAGATTGGAACACTTCAGAGTGATTACAGCAACGGCTTGAGCATAGAAAGCCAACACAACCACATGCAGTAATATATTGTGAAAGAAATTTGATCCAGGTATGTAATACAAGTAAGAACTTGCAGTTCTCGCAATCGTGTCTCACCAGAGGCAATTAACCACGAAATAACCTCCTACATCCACTGTGATTTTTGTTGATTTCATCATTCATCCCAAAGTGTTGCTCCATTTTCTTTGACAGCTCAAATTGAATAACAACCTTAAACCAATATTAATTACTTTGGGTACACTTGGAAGTTGATGATTTAATATTAATGACCCGTGGGATAATGAAGTGTTTCTGTTTTCCTCCTTTTGACAGATGCTGATGATGAGCCTTCAACTCTTGATACAAAGCTCATAGAGACATTCACTGATGTCTCTGGAATCATCAATGATTTCTTGAGGAATCGTCCAATTCGTTCTAAAGTACACAATTTCATGAATGGTCTCCTTCTGCACTCAAACTACAATGCAAATAGCAACTTCAAAGCCTGGAAAGGTATGCGCTCAATGTTTTCTAGATATAATACTCATCATTGTGGAATGGAAAATAATTTCTTTGAGAAGAGAGTTTGCTTCTGGTTGTTTCTGTTTTTGGGACAAGCAAAAAGATGAAGCAAAAACAACACTTATTTTTTTTGTTTTTTGTAAGTATGAATTCATTTTGAATTTGATGGCTGCAACACGTCAAAAAAAGCAGTGCCACTCCCTTATATGATCTTTTCTTTGAACAGCACGCTCCGCTGTTAAATGTTGCACTTTATAATGCGGCACGCATTTTTCATTGACGAAAGGTTTATATTGCTTGCAGGCAAGTCTAGTGCTCACATTCTTTTACGATGAAGCCAAACTGTTGTGACATGCAGAATGTGGCTTGTCTTGTTGAATTATTAGTTATTTGAATCGAGCATATGGTGCTTCAAAATCCTGCACGTCCTTTTCAACAATAATGGTGCCCTCGCATATGAGCGAGTTTGCCAAGCCATGGCCACCACCCCCCCCCCCCCCCACCACCACCACCACCATCACAAATGCTGCCTTTTGAACGGTGCGCTGAAATCAAACCCATTTGATCCTTTTCCTCTTTGGCCCAGAGGACACAATGTCCTTGATTTCCAAAAAAGTGTGGACTCATCAGACCACAGCATATTTTTACGCTTTATGTCACCCCTTTTCCCATGAGCAATATCAGCAGCACTTGTGGGTGTTGATGTATAGCTTGCGTTTTACATGAAAGAGTATCAACTCGCATTTGTAGGTATAGCGATGAACTGAGTAAACCGAAAGTGGTTTTCTCAAGTGTTTTTGAGCAAGTGTGGCAATATCCTTTACACAATAATGCCTGTTATAAAAACAATGTTGCCTGAGGTATTCTCTGACTCTTGTGATGGTATTATGGATGGTAAATGATGGAATCTCAAAAATGCTTTGCAATAGTACATTGAGAAACATTGTGATTTAACTAATTGTGTTGACCAAGCGGTGAACGTGACCCCAGCCTTGTTTGTGAACAACTGAGCCTTTCTTGGGGAATGTTCCTTTTTGTAATCAATCATGAGACTCACCCGTTTCCAAAGAACTTGTTCACCTGTAGAATGTTTTGATCACGTTTCCCCCACCCCCACACCCCAGCAATCCTCAACTTTCCTCATCTTTTGTTGATCCTGTGCCAGCTTTTTTGGCATGTGTTTCAGGCATCAAATTCTAAATGTATTTGAAAAAAAAATCTGATGAAAAAAAATACAAACACAATCCCAATGAAGTTGCAACGTTGTGTTTCTATTAATAAAAACAGAATAGAATATATTTCCCTCTCATTACATGTTATGTCTTGTGACTTGTTGTAACTGTCATATGCTTATTTATGTGCTTGGGTCTTTTTTTTATCCTAGACTTAAATTATCTTCAGAAGAGTATAGTTCGAGCGTGGTTTTTTTCCCCCTCTCCTTCCCAGCGTTTTCCTTTCTGAATTCTGATTGTATTTTCCCCATTGAGGAACAAATAAAGGATATCTTAATCTTAATCTTAATCTTAATGATTTGCAATTCATGTTCAACCAATATTTATTCTACAAATATATTGCTAATGCTATATATTTATTCTATATATATATTCTATTGAACTGTGTACTGTTCTTTTCTGAAAAATTTTTGCAATGAAACACTTCCCAGACCCCCCCCCCCCCCCCCCCCCCCCCGGCCCCCTGATATCACCACATGGGCTCGAAAACACTTCAGAAAATAATGTCAAAAATACAGTTTGGCATGACATTCATAAATGCAGCTTAAAACTCTACTATGCAAAGCAGAAGACATTTTATCAAAGATAAACAGAAATGCTGGCGGCTTCTCTGGGCCCAAGCTCATCTAAGATGGACGAATGCAAAGTGAAAAAGCGTTTTGTGGTCTGATGAGTCCACACTTCAAATTGTTTTGGAAATCCTCCCGGCCAAAGAGGAAAAGAACGATCCGGACTGTTTTGGACATAAAGTTCAAAAGCCAGCATTTGTGATGCTCCATCTCGTGAATGCATAGCGTAATTGCAGCCACTATTACAGCTTCTATTCTATGTGACTTATAATGCAGTCCGCCCTATATATGAAAACAGTTTTAAAATAGGCCATTCATTGAAGGCAAGCATGACAATCCGAAGCGCATTATAGTGCAGAAAATATGATAAAAGGTCTCGTGTTGTTTAGAAAATCCTGAAGTTGTAGGCAACGCTGATTTTAGAGTCCCAAGTATTTTAAAGCTTCGATCCCCCAAGTGACTTTTCTTTCACACAAGCTCACAATTGGTCATTTTGTTTCTTCATGTTTTGTTTTGAAAGTGCTTTGGACTTGTGTTTATTAATTTGGGTGGTGAGGGATTTCTTCTTTGGTGGGATCACTTGACGCAAGAAAACAATATTGTGACAGGCTACCTTTGTACCGGTTGAAACCCTATATGTTTTCACCAGATCATCAAATGCAGTACATTAGCATGCGCTCTTGCCAAGTTGGTAACATTGCTCTTTATGTATTAATACTGACACTACTTACTTGTGTCAGTTTTACGTCTCACACAAAAGATTTGACAACAATGCAATGCGTCTCCAGACTTGTTCGCGCCCCTGGCTTAAGATGTGGTCTTTAGTGTCAAGTACATTCCGTTTTTCATCTGCGTGGAAAGCTTCTGGCATCTTCTTGTAAAAGTCTCAAGGGTTTAATTTCTGTCAAAGGAGAATCAACCATGATATTGAACAAAGGCTGTGATACTTACAGTACAAAGATGTGAAATTGTATATTTTTGTTTTATTTTACAGTACCGGTAAATACTTTTTTTCATAGTGTCAATAGACTTGACCCATTGTGGAATAATGCAGAAAGTGTAACACTGTGATACTTTGTGGATGCACTGCATACCCCTTTGACCCTGTGGTGTTCCCGTTAGTTACCATCTCATGAAGTTGCCAGTTTTGTACACATTCCTGTGCTGATTTGTTTGACTATGTACATTACATCTATTACATTTATTGTTACATATTGACTCTATTTATTCTTTTCCCAGAAACACACATTGATGCCTTTCCAAACTTATTGACACCCAGTGATGCCATTCTACAATTAATTGATTCTGGTCATCACATAAATGTTGGCTGTGTCCCTGTCCTACGTCCAGAGAGAGAAGTGGATATTATTATTTCCCTTGACTATTCCTGGAACCCAGACAACATCTTCAAGGTAAAAGTGAACCTCTGGATAGCTGATGAGTTTGAAAGTGACTGCAATACTCCATTCGTATCGTCTTACTCTCATGTTAACAGGAACTAAAGTTGACAGCAGATTACTGTAAAGACCATGACATCCCCTTCCCCGATGTCGATTTTACCAGTCTGGAAGAATTACCTCAGAGGGAGGTTTATATCTTTGAAGATATGGACAATCCCAAGGCACCGATTGTGATTCACTTTCCACTTGTCAATATTTCATTCAAACAGTTCAAACAACCAGGTATATTATGTCAGCAAAAGTGAATGATTATTTGCTATTTAGTCCAGAATTAACTCGTGGTCAAAAATGATCATTGGAACTCCTCATCATTAATCGAATGACAATCAGAGTTTTGGCAAGAAAAACTGTTTGCAACCAGTTAAATTGTTGCAGAACATTTGTGTGACCATTCTGACATTAAACATAGGCATGTGCCATCCTGCAAGAGTGACTGACTCCTAACCCATTCACTGCTGACTGTTTTCAAAGTAGATTTTTCCATATTGCCAACTATTTTAGAGCATTTTGACTGATATATCAAGGCCCACAGAATATTGTGTTCTGTGACAATATAAGCACCGAACCTACCAAAAGAAAAATACTTCTTCTTTCATTCAACAAATAAAAAATAAATAAAAAGTTAGTTTCCAGCTTTTCCAATTCCATCGTAATCAGCAGTGGAACATGGGTTCGTTTGACCAGTCACACTAGCCTCTGACCAAAAAGCAGAGAAAACAAGCTTTTCTGAAAAGTAAATATCATGCAAAAAAGTAACTTTGATGTCAATATTTGTTGTTGTTGTTGTTGTTGCGTTTCCTGACAAAATAGTTATTTATTTACAGATATGTAGAATGAGGCGGTCATACATTTATTTGGATTGACAGTCATAACAGCCTTATGAAAAGGAGTGTGACACTCCCGGTTTATACCACACATATACGTTACTCACACAAAGTTAGGGATATTTGGCTTTAGGGTGTGAACACACCCTTAAAAAAAGTCTGTTTTTCATCATAAGTCACCCGAATGCTCCCTGAGCGAGTTCGACTTGTTTTCGCATACAGTACACGCTATATAGTAATATAATATAATAGTCACGAGGACACTGGGAAAAAAATAAAACTTGCTGGGAATCCAGAAAAAGGGGATTTGTGGTATGTGGGCATCGCCTGCAAAACTACCGGTATATGGGTTATATTGCACTTTTAATAATAATAATAATACATTTGTCTTGTCTGTTAAATTTTCCATAAAATTATGTTTTGCATTGAGACTCATTTTTGCCTCCTCACTCATAGATGTTAATTGATATATTTTGTTGGAGTGTTTTTTTTTGTTTTTTTTAAGCGGTAGTACTGACCCTTTGGATCAATCGAAAGCATACACAGTATTTCATAAGTCTGTTGTATTACATCACAAACAATGATTATCCTTATTTTGACTTCACAGGTGTGGAGCGCAAAACTAAGGCGGAAATAAAAGCTGGAGCGGTGGACGTGTCCAGCAGCAACTCTCCCTTCACCACCAACAATCTCACCTACTCAGAGGAGAATTTTGACTCTCTGCTCTGTTTGACATCTTATAATGTCGCTAACAACAAGGAAAGCATCATGCAAATATTGCATAAGGTCGTGAAAGCTAAAATGGCATCGGAGAAAGGGATATAAGTCAGACACTTGTGCAAAAATGCTAACGGTTCAATTTTATAAATACTGCATGACACAATACTTTAAATTCAACTGTTGAATGAGTGTATAAGGACAGTCCTCCTCCAAAATGGAACCTTTTCCATATTCAGTACCCACGTCCATCAAGAAACTTGACTGGTAAATAAACAACACAAATTTGGTGCTCCATGATATTCTTTTGCGTCAGTTAACAGATTGGCATTGACAGGCAATTTTAGTTATGCATGTTCAATCGACCATGACGAAAATGACAAATTAAATTATGGCCATCGACTTTTACACAGGACTGTAGTACTGCAGAATTTACTGAAATAAGGATGTGAAAGATCTATTTCATATCAGAGTTAGCCTGACAATTACAAAGCAAACTTAAAGATGGCGCCTGAAATTGTCAGCCGTCTGCAAAAGCTCTTCAAGAGCTCTGCTTTCTTGGTTGTTTTTGTCTTTTGTTTTGTCATATGGTGTTTTTTTGTCCTTCGTGTGGACCCGTTGTGAACTGTTTTCAGCGTTGTGGCCACGACATTCGTCGAAGAACTTTTGCTTGATGGTTGCATGTCTCGGCAGCACGCATGCACCAGGATTGATTTTAATGGGGGGGAATAATGCCGCTATTTGACTGTCGCCGCTTGACAGCGGGCATTTGTGGGATTTTTTTGCGCCTATAATGGGCAGCATTTTTTCCAGCCCCTTTTTGTTCAGCGGAGATGTCGACGCTGTTGGACAGTCTGAGTTAGTGCGGCTCGATGGATGACTGGTGGAGCCGACGATGAGAAGAAAGGACCGTCAGCGCAGAGCGCAGATGCAACGCTTAGAATTGACGCTGATCTAAAATTGACAGGAGAAGTAAAGCAATTTCTTTTATCGGCAATGGACGCTACAGTTTCTTGTTTACTTTCAAATTTAGCTTGTAGCCGACGTGTGGGATGTCGTGCACGTTTTGAGCATAATGTCGCTGATCTTTGATTCTCTCTTCTTTGATCTATAACTGATTTAAAAACAAGGTGCTTGCAGGAGTAGCTGTTATAACTATCTGTGTTTTATGTTATGTGTTATGTTGTATTTGATTTTATGTTAACTTTTCTGCGACCCTTGTGAGGATAAGCAGATCACAAAATCAATGTATGGATTGATGGATGTTAACCGTTCTGTAAAGCGCATTGTTAACAGCTTCAGCTGACGTGAAAGCGCTATACAAATAAAGATGCATTGTAACTCTATAGGGAGGGGGGCAGCTTTATATTAGCCAATATATTATCCAAATCTTTAACAAATTATAATTGTATGACACACACTAATGATTATAGTTTTGTATTAGTCAATGTGCCTGCTATACATTAATCAGACAGTAATGGATCACACTTTTATGGGCATCACGCATATAAACAGTTAATCGTTTCATATCAACAGCATATAGTATAAAGCAGTAATAGAAGGGAGAAACCTTTTTCTTCTCTGTGCTTCAGTGTGACCTGTCAACAGACACACCTGCATCCACGTCGTCCTACACATCCTACACGTCGTCTTTACACATCCACATAGTATAACAATGACAGTAAGATATCAACACATGAGGAAAAAAAGTTTCATACACGAACATGACCTGGCCAAGACTAAATACACGACATGAACAAGGCTAAAAAGTACGCACTAGACTTGTGCTGGGAATGAAAATAGGGCCTGATGACATGATACGCCTTCTCCTTTCCAGTGAATGGGATTATCCGTTAGTCGCAATGAAATAAGTGCACACTATGTTTTAGGCAAAAAAAACAACAACAACATTGAACGTGGCAAAGAGGGCCCTGCACTGATGGACTGAATCTTGATGGAGGCACGCAACAATTGGGCGGGGTCTGACGCTTTGCATCAGGCTGTTGTTGCTCTGTTCTGGCGTTGGCTACAGTCCACAGGAGCTGTGTTTGGGATTTAGAATAAAAGTGAGATAAACGACTATTGTCTGACGTGGGCGGTGCACGCAGCAGCTGGCTTGAGGACAACACCATGAAAAGGGCGGGGGAGCCACACAGAGAGGCGGGTTTTAGAATAAATCGTCTTACTACAGAGGTTGGCGACTTTGATGATGAAATTCGAAAAAAATCTTTAATGCTAACTTGTGAAACCTACCTGTTTCCCAACCCATTCACTTGTTTAATATTCCACAGGCATTTTTTGTTTTTTTTCTGTGTTTTTTACAATTCTCATCTTCCGCAGGAAAGTATTTTGTTGCTCCCAGCTTTCATGGAACCTGTCGAAGGCATCAAGTCAAGTCAAGTCAACTGTATTTATAGAGCACGTTCAAACAGCCATCGCTGCATACAAAGTGCTGTACATGGAGCAATTTAAGATGCACAATAAACCGTAAGACAAATCGGTAATAAAGACGGTAGAAAGCACCAAACAGTAAAACCAAGAACAAATCTAAGTCATGCTGAGTCGAATGCCAAAGAATACAAGTGAGTTTTGAGGAGGGTTTTGAAAATGGGCAGTGAGGAGGCTTGTCGAATGTTCAGTGGGAGGTCATTCCAGAGAGAGGGACCAGCAACAGAAAAGGCTCGATCCCCTCTGAGCATCAGTTTAGTTCTTGGTACTTCTAATAATGTCTGGTCCGCAGACCTGAGGCGCTGGGCAGGGGTGTAGGGGCGGATGAGCTCAGAGAGGTAAGGTGGCGCGAGATTATTCAGAGATTTGAAAACTAAGAGGATCTTGAAAATAACTCAAAAATGTATGGGGAGCTAGTGAAGGGATGCCATAGTAGGAGTTATGTGCTCCCTCTTACGAGTACCAGTCAAGAGGCGAGTAGCGGCATTCTGGACCAGCTGAAGGCGCTTAATGGAGGACTGGCAGACTCCAAAGTAAAGGGCATTGCAATAATCAAGCCGGGATGTGACAAAGGCATGAATTACTCTCTCAAATTGTTCATGTGACAGGAGAGGTTTTATTTTGGCTAGCTGTCTAAGGTGAAAGACGCTGGATTTAACAACGGCACCAATTTTCCGATCAAGTTTGAAATCACTGTCCAGTTTAAGATTAAGATATCCTTTATTTGTCCCGCAATGGGGAAATTACAATCAAGTTTCAGAAAGGAAAACGCTGGGTAGGGAGAGGGAAAAAAAAACAAGCTCGAACTATCCTCTTCCGAGGATAATTTAAGTCCAGGATAAAAAAGACCCTAGCACATAAATAAGCATATGACAGTTACAACAAGTCACAAGACATAACATTCAATAAGGAGGGGAGGATGAATGGGAAGGAGGGGGGGGGGGGGGTAACCGCGACGCGGCCGAAATGACCGGCTGCACGGTCACCGTTGCGCTCCGCATATCGAACCACGTCACGGGGGAAAAAGAATCGGAGCGATGAAGACGGTGATAACAAGGATGTGTATGCGTGTGTGGTTGTCCAGTTGTGTATGTGTATGCGTGTACAGGTCATAGCTGCTTCGTCGAGGTCTGCTCATCATGAAGACAGTCCCGGCTTATCAGTCCATGGCCGAGTAGGACGGGGGTAGTGGAGGGGGCCCTAGACTCCACGCGTACAGTGCACTCCGCTTAATAGAACACCATTGGGCCGAAGCGCTTCTGTTCTACTAAGCGGGGTTTCTATTAACCGGAGACACTTTATTAGGTACACCTTCAGACACGTCGACGACCAAGTTATGCACGCAGAAAACCCCCTGCTGACGAGTTAGAAGAGATATTTCGACTGTGGACGTCCATATCTTTAATCAAACAACAACTTTAATCAACTTCAGTCAAACATCTCAAATCACAAGAAAAATTTCGTTACTTTTGTCTGGAAACAGGAGTCCGTAATTCTGCGGTTGACTTCCCTCTCAATGCGCTGGATAAGAGGGAAGTCCTGGAAACCGCGGGCGTACCTTCTGAGAATCCGGCAATGCATCGTATCGTCTGAGTATGTCCTTCTTATCCGCAGGTGATAGCCCTCGTCTCTTGAATGAAGTTGAAGCCATTGTGACGTGCGTGTGTCTATGTGTGGAGTGACGCGTGCTACCTGTTACTGTATACGGCTAGAACTACCGCGTTTTCTCGCGATAGCTACACTTCGTCTCTCTCTCGTCTCTTGAATGAAGTTGAAGCCATTGAGACGTGCGTGTGTCTATGTGTGGAGTGACGCGTGCTACCCGTTACTGTATACGGCTATAACTACCGCGTTTTCTCGCGATAGTGGTACAGTATCGCGATAGCTACACTTCGAAAACCACTAGTTTACAATGTTCATTGCTTACGGCCTGTTCTATTAAGCGGAGATCTGTTCTACTAAGCGGAGTATCTTTATAGGAAATTGCATTAGGCAAATCTGTTCCAGAGCCTTTTGCTCTATTAAGCGGATTACTCTATTAACCGGTGTTCTATTAAGCGGAGTGCACTGTACTTCCATCCAGGGGAAAGGCCAGATAGCATTGTTTGTTTTGGAGGGACGGCCGCCAACAATTCCAGACAGCCTTGAGTCCTTGGTCTGTATCTCCTCACTGGCAGTGATCAGTCGGATCCGAAAATTCTTTTCGCATCGTGGAATTCCACCTTCTCCATGGTGTTGTCGATCGCGCTGAGTCGCTCCAAAAACCGCAACAATATTGCGGCTGAGCTCAGTTACCGCTTGAGTCTGAGTGTTGGACATTCGCGCCAAGCCATCCAGAGTGACCGGCAGCTTCTTCACTTCCAATCGAGCCGCTCCCGTCGGTTGAATTTTGCGATAGAACAGAAAGCTGCCAACACCAAACAGCAGGATACCTGTTATCAAACGGCCAACCATGTAGATGTCTTCCACGGACAGTACTGCCAGACACACCGGTCTCCACTTTCTCCATGGCTCCAGGGCGTATCCGGCAGCAAGTGTCCCCGGAGGGCAAGCAGGCTCCCCACTGCCCGCTCTTTTCATCGAAAAAATTTTGTCGATTACATCGAGAGACCAGCCAACTAATTCCATGGTTAGTTCTTCGCATGAAAAATACGTTAGGAGGCTAGGAAAAAAGTTAGACAAAGACAGCACCAGGACTAAGTGGCCCCAGAATTGAGCCCTGTGGAACACCCCATGATAGAGGAGCAGTGCATGACTCAGAGCAGCGAAGGCTGACACAAAAGGTTCTGTCAGCTAAATAGGACCTAAACCACTCCAGAGCACTGCCGCCAATGCCCACCAAGTGCTGCAAACGAGTCAGCAGAATACTGTGATCCACTGTATCAAATGCTGCAGTTAAGTCCAATAAAATCAAATTCAAAATATGTGAATATCTGGGGAAAAAACAAACAAACAATAAAATGTATCAGTTTGAACAATGAATACCTTGTCTCTGTAGTGTATAATTGGAATATAGGTTGAAAAGGATTTGCTCATTTTATGCAATGTCTCAACCTTACTGGAATGGGGGTTTGTAAGATATAAAAATATTACAAGTGATATGTCCTGTATATCTATTTTTTGAGTACAATCAATGAGGAGTCAATTTAACTTGTTTGTCTCTGGTTGTTTGATTCAATGGCTTTTGGTTTAGGGCGCATGTATGCGATGAGCAATTCATCGCCGGTGGAAATGCTAACCAAGCGGATCTCGTGAACCAAACCAAACTGTACTATTTGGTCAAGGTCAAGGTCATCTTTATTGTCAAATATGCTTTATGTATGACATGCAGCATAAATGAAATTTCTTCCTCTCAATCCTCAGTGTAAATATGCTGTGCATTAAACACACACAGCTAAGACAAGATAGCACCTCCTCTGTCCGGGCCCTCGGCAAATTGTATCAAATAATAATTTATCAAGTGATTTTTACGTTATACATTTTATATTTTTGGACTATAATCTGCGCATTGCCGCGATCGCTTGTTAAAATTATCCGTTGTATTATTTGCGTGCACGAACAGATGTAATGCAGAGGACCGCGGCAGCGCGACTTTGTGTGTACTGTATAATGTTTGACTCACTGGATATACCCGGGCTGAGCAGGGCATGTCGGCGATAACGATGCGCTGATTGGCTCCTCTGAACTGAAGGTGTGCCCATACATAATACGGGTGTGGAAAATAATCGATATTAATCGATACATCGATGCGCACGTTCGCGATCCGAGTGCATCGGCTCATTCACTGGGTACGACGCGATTCACGGTTGAAATCGCGATTCATCACGATGCATTGATGGGTATCGGTGAAATCGCGATTCATCACGATGCACTGATGGGTATCGGTAAAATCCGATTCAATCGCCGTTTTATTCATGTAAAACGTCACATATCTGCCCTTTCCTAGGCGCGATGAATGCACCATCATTGCTTTGCGTTTTGTGTTGAATACGGACGGTAGCCGTGCGTCACATACAGTCCAGTACACAACGAGCGAAACATTATGGAAGTTAGCGCACGCAGCAGCAAGGAAACTACTATATTTAATGCAGCCGCAACATTCAAATCTTATGTTTGGAAATACTACGGCTTCGAAAAGAAAGACGGAAAGCTTGATAAAACCTCCGTAATTTGCAAAGAATGTCGCACTAAGAAGCCATACAACGGCAGCACCACAAATATGCAGACCCACTTAAACCGATGGCACCAGATCACCGACAAGTTTCCCTCCCGCTTCCCCGCCCAGTTCCTCGTCGGACACCGGAGAAACTCTTGGTAAACCAGGTCAGGATCAGAAAAAAATCGCCTCTTATTTTGGGAGTCCCCTTGCAACTCACTGTGACCGCGCAATGGCTATAACTAAGGCCACTGCTTATTTCATATGCATAGACCTCCAGCCTTAGCGTGGTGGACAACGAGGGTTTCAGACAGCTCGTGCACGTTTTGGAACCCAGGTATAAAATACCAGACAGGTCTGTTCACTTACAAACATATTCCCGATGTGTACAACAAAGTGAGAAGTGAGATTACTGTGTCGCTGAACAGTGCGCAAAGAGTTGCACTTACAGTGGATGGGTGGACATCTTGCGCTAGAGATTCATATACATATATATATATTATTATTATTATATTTCATATAAGACACTCAGTGAGAATAGTCTGTTTGTGTTTACACTGTAGCAACAGCTGTCTCAGGTGCCAAATTGTTTACATTTTCTTTGCACAAAACCCAATTGTGAAAGGGCTTAAATAAGTTGTTTTACAAGTTCTACTCTTTATAAGGAATAAAGTGGTATCCTTTTTGTAATACCATACTGAATTCCATCTTTTTAAAAGCTTTTTTTCTTTGCTTATTTGCATCATGTTTAATTGCACACTATCGCAACAAATTGCATTGTATCGTATCGGATCGTATTGATTTGAACTTAATGTGTATCGAATCGTATCGCATCGTGACGACGGTGAAACGTATCGCATCGTATCGCCAGAAAATTCCATGTATCGTTTAAGTATCGCATCGCTGGCAGTGGATCGTGATGTGTATCGAATCGTCCTCAGTGCTGAGATTCACATCCCTAATACATAAGCGTCTGCACGCGTCTATCCCAATACACACGCATTCAAAATGGATGATTGTGTCAGGAAACAGACGCATGCGCAACGCCACAGTGCTCACAGCTTCAGCCCACGAGAGCTGCACACAGACAATTACCCAAGACGAATCGCGGGAGGTTTCGATTGTGTGCAGTTTTGCTCCCCTCTCCCCGGGGATCTTTGCAGCTGTTTAACAGCAGAACACCGCAACATGGTAAATTAACATCACAATGGCATCCTCAAATAATATTTGCATGCCTCAGACATTGCATTCACCTTTCGTGGAAGAACAGCACTGCACATTCCTGTGCTCCCTTGTGTCAGTATTTAAAATGGTTCTTAACTCCTCTTCCTATATATTTTTCAGTGATTTCAGAGGGGAGGTGAAAAGGGGAATTGTACAAATGAAAAGGATATTTTGGTTTTCACGTTGAGTATTTAAAATAATGTTTAAAATATGTAAAATGTATTTTGTTTTGCTTTTGTTAAATTAAGAGAAAAAGACAACTACTGTTGAACAAAGTTAAAGTAAAAATGTCTTACTTCCCTAAAAGGCCATTTCTATTATTAAACAGGCAAAACCTGACAAAATAAAAGAGTTCCTGTGCCTCAACACAATACCTCTCATTATTTGCTGTGTACTGGCAAAGTGAATAATTGTTATTTTCATGCACCCCATTATTGGTTGGTTGTGAGGAGTGAGGATTTGTATGAGCTTGGCTTGACCATACTAAATGGGCATATAGCCCTGCTCCCCATGACCGCCGTGCATGGGAACGGACCTTGGTCTAATTAAAAAAAAAAGTGGACCGACAGTATTTCTAGTTGAGGACCACTGGTATAGACAATATAAACAATACAGTTATACCTGGGTTTTCGACCCTAATCCGTTCCAGAAGGCTGTTCGAAAACCGATTTGTTCAAAAACCGAAACCACACTCTTTAAAAATATATATATATATTTATATTTATTGAACACATCTGTTCACCATGGAACTCTGAACGAGGAAGCATCACTTCCTCGTGTAAGGAAGGCGAGAGGAGTCATGTGACGCATTCATGTGTGCTCAGTTTGTTTCGAGAACCGAAATTCGGTCGTCATCGGAGGCATAAAAAATTCGAATTTTTTGGTCGAGAACACAGACGTTCGAAAACCGAGGTTTGACTATATAAACAGCATAAACAATGGCACTTGTGGCTATTGTGGGTAAAGTGAGGTAGTGCATTGTGCAATACGCAGATGTCAGATGATGAGGGCAGGGTCATTGTCTGTGACGGGAGGCAGGGGTCGGGCAGAGGCAGAGGGCGGGGAGCGCGGGCAGAGCAGGGAGGCAGTTGAGTCTCCTGACCGCCTGGTGGAAGAAACTGTTTTTAAGTCTGCTGGTTCCGGCACGGAGACTCCGCAATCTCCTTCCCGATGGCAGCAGGCCGAAGAGGCTGTGAGATGGGTGGGTCACCTGCGATCCGGATGGCTTGGCGGGTCAGACGGGAGTAGTAAATGTCCACGAGTGGGTTGGGGGGGGACACCGATGATCTTCTCAGCTGCTCTCATGGTGCGCTGCAAAGTCTTTTGGCAGGACACAGTGCTAGCACCATACCATACAGTGATACAGCTGGACAGGATGCTCTCAATGGTGATGTATAAAATGTATGCATGATGGGGGGCGGGGCTCTTGCTCTCCTCAGTGGAAACGTGGCTGAAGTAAATGTGACAGCTACCTTGTCGTGCCACATGTTGGATGGAGGGAGTGGTTAATAAGTTTAAGCACAAAAAGACATCCATATTATTTGCATTGTAAAAATTATCAACATTCAGAGAGAGCCCGGTGAAGAACACTTCTACTGAGCTGTCAGCTTCCCAGTGACAATGGTAAGTTGCGTACAATTTCATTTTGAGACAGGAGTAATACTTGATAAAACTTTGAAGCGATAGTTCATGTCAATGTAATACTGTTTTTGTTTTGCATTCGCATAATCACTGAATTCAAGCAGGATGGGGACCGTTCAGCCTCCCTTTTATTCTGTCTGTGACGCTTTTCATTCATCCAGGAGATTTTTGTCCTCACAGGGATTTCAATCGCACCAAGTGGGTTCATTAAATTGTAGTCCACTTGTGATCAATTGAATGCTGTGAGGATTGACCAAGTTAACAAATACAGCCGGTGTTGCTGATCTTAGCTCTGTCAAGATATTCATGCATGACAGTTCACCTTTTGGAGTCGTGAATATACTACGACCAGTCCACAGATGTGACTCCTTAGAACTACAGTACGTGGAAAGTATAACTGAATAGCTGGGTATCGATTCAGATTTGATTCACAATGTCCCGATTCAAATCCATTTACAGTTCACGATTGACTCTGTTTGATTTTCGAATCGGTAAAGGATTTCATGCAATATCAATTTTACCTTCAGATGCAAGGCATTCTCTGAAGAAGCAGCGTTGCAAATAGAAACTTCTACCTATAAATTGGTGCATTATGAAAAGCATGACTATTGCCGTTAAATAGTGAACCCAATGCATTTGTGTATGTTTTACTGAACATGACCCGGTGAAAACAATAAATAATACATAGTTTGGAAATTAATTCCAACCACAGGGCAGGCTGTGGCAAAACTATAAATCATGACATTCACATTCCTGTGGCTCTCACAAAGTTTGAGTTCACTGCTGTCTTTGTGGGTTTTTTTTTAAACCAAAACACTTCCAGGACGTCTCCCTACAAGTTTCAGTCATTACACTATACGTGTGTATGCATGTGCGTGTGTGTAAGAGAACGTTGACTGGTCTGTTTAACAGTGTAGAGCCGGCCGGGATGGTTAACTCCGGTCCCCGAGGGCCACCAGCCTACATTTTTATTTATTTATTTTTTAATGTATCCTCCGACAACAAACACACCTGATTCAAATGATCAGCTCATCCCCAAGCTCCGCAGACACCTGATAACAACCCTAATGATATGAATCAGGTATGTAGGAAGAAGGAAACATCTAAAACATGCAGGATAGGTCACCTCCAGGACTGGAATTGCCCATCCCTCCTGTATCGTAGCTCATCGAAAATAATCTCGTGAGAGATTTAGTTTTGGAAAATACAGTGTTACATCATGTTGAGTACTGTACTGCAGTGTGACTATACAATACTTTGCATGACTGTTTCAGTACTATTTTGAATACTACTTATACCATTCCAGCAATATTTACATGAGATTATTGCAATGTATCGTGTTAACTGTGCACTTCAGTTTTTAATTGCAAATATTCTTTAAAAAAATATCCAAATGTCTCCAAGAAGTTCTTTTCTTTTAATTACTGTACTTAGATGAACGCCCCCCCCCCCCGTCCCCCCTTTTTTTCTTTTTGCATGATTCTACACAACGAGGCTGTCTCTTCCCACACGTTGACTGTCACCGTACTGAAGGCAGAAAACATTCGCGCAAAAGACTTTGGTTTGTGAGAATATCATTTTCATCTGAACTAAAGTGATTCTTTTTGTCATATTTTGTCCAAATCAAATTTTTTTAATTCATATTTCAGGGTCAGAGTCTGATTGCTATGTCACGCTGATTCTCCCACCTGCAATTGTTTTCAAGACAACTACTGTGGAAAATGACAAAAACCCAGAATGGAACCAAAGCTTCAATTTCACACTCCACAATAATTTCCAGGTGAGCCCTTTCAAGATAGCAAGGACTTTGAAACTTCACGTGGAGCGCAAAACACACATCACAAAATGCAGGGAAGACGTTGACTTTTCTTGGAAAACGTTGTTGACTATTTTTATGAAGATGTTCTGTTTTATATAATTCGCATGCTTATTTTTTCTGGAATTACACAGCAAAAATAAATAAACAAATAAATAAATAAACTAGACTTTCACAACCTATGCAATATCTCAGCCAAAAGAGAAAGAGTGCCCTATGTGCTGCGTCAGTGGTGACTGATCATCGTCGGTTGCATCCCCAAAGCCATCACTTTTCAGAAAACCCCCAAAACACTTAAAAATTGGTCGATAATTGGTAAAAAGAACAGACCTCACAAGAAGGCCTGAGCCCAGATTCGAGCCCTCAACCCATACACTGTTGAGGCAGATGTGCTAACCAATCAGCTATTGTGACATCCTATTATTATTATTATTATTATTATGAATACTATTATTAGTCACTGCATCTATGAATGTCTGTGCTAAACCTTGAATTGTTCTCACATTTCAAGCTATAATCTGTTAATATTGTGCTATGTTCCCAGACTACTCTCCAGATTCATCTGTATGATGAGGACCCCCTGTTTGATGAATTGATTCAAACAATGGTGATTGATATCAGCACACTGACAGAAGGGAAAACGGAAATCAAGGAATTTGCCATCCAACCTGAGGTATGTATGTGGGGGGTTCGGGAGCGGTGGGTGTTCCGTCGGCAAAAGGGAAGTCCTTTTATTCATCCAAACAGGGCAATGTGCAAAGTGTCTGCTCATCATCGCGGATTTCGGGTGAGACTCAATTCATTTACTTAACCTTTTGAGGGATAGCGGTCACGATAGTGGACAATTTATCATGTTATTAGATTACAGGGTGCATGAAAGGGTTAAAGTTCATTTTGAGCCTATTTAAATGTCCTTTTAAAACCTCTACTCATTTCACAATTTATAACTTGCATTCATTTTAACACCTCGCCTGGAAAAATCTTTGAACGCACCAGAAGGGAGCAGCTAGGTGTGATGATCCGGGCTACGGGGTGATGGACATGAGGAGGCATGGTCCATTTGCACGCTATTCGTTACAACTACTGTACATCAACATTTAGAGACTATTTCCACAGAAATGCAGTAAAACTCATCTCTATTTTTACTCTCAATGTGGTTGTTTTCGAAACATTCAATTTTTCAAGGGACGTTTGGCAACGCTGCTAGAAACACACAATAAATACAAGAGCACAGTGTAAGGTCAAATCAGACACACATGGACCTCAATGTCTTTGAGCTATTGGCTGCTTTTTTGCTGGGCCGACACCTTAATGCTAACTGGAGTCGCCGGTGCGCCGATTCTCTGAAAGTAGTAAAAACACACCCTGACAATTTAAACATGATCATTTTTGTGTCACCAAATCGCGACCTTTGCTTTCCACAAGATACTGTTGACCGTGTTTTTTTATTATTTCTTTTTTTTTTTTTTTTGCCAACAGACCTTACAATAAATAGCGATATGCACGCACACCACAATGAGCAACAGTCGGAACAGGCCGAAAATGAATAAAAGCTAAAGATACAAACAAACAAATCTTTTTTTTCCTCACCCATCTCCTCTTGGGACCAGTTCGCTGGCTCCCGGTCGATTCTGATCGACGTATTGGGCACCCCAGCCTTAAAATAAGAGGTAATTCGCTGACTAGCTGTTTGCGCATGAGCGGTGATGCAGGCATCTGATTGGTTGCCCTCTATGTTAATTAAGTAACGGATTGATGATAGGCTGATGTAGTACATTCTGTGTAGTTAGCGCCTTGTTTGAATGGCATCGCCACTGCCGAGGCATTTTCGATGTTTGTCGTGTGAACATCATCATCATCACGCATGTGGTCCTTGCCTAATTTTCCTTCGACGGTCTGTGTCTTTAAAGGGTAAACTTTGGATCGCCTTTACGATCAAGGAGAGGTAAGATTTTTGGAGTTGTTTTTTTATTTAACAGTTTAATTGACTATTTCATCTGAAAATGTCACTATGTCTGTTTATCTTTTCTTCAGTGAGAGGAAAGCTGTGAGCACTTTCAAAGGCTTTTCTTTGGGGGTAAGACATTTGGAACTGAAATGAACTTGGTTCTAACAGTGATGCATATAAAATTTACATAAACATTTCAGATTGTTTACACAAAAATGCAGCAAACATACACGTTCACTGTAAATAAATGAGAATGTATGGTATTCTAGCTATGAGTGGTCCATAGCAGAAAATCATTTAAATGTCATGGTAAACACAGCGGCCCGGTGGTCGCCGTATGTTTGACACACCTGCTCTAAATTGTCCCTAGGTGTGAGTATGAGCGTGAATGGTTGTATATGTGCCCTGCGATTGGCTGGCAACCAGTTCAGGATGTACCCCGCCGACTGCTCGAAGACAGCTGGGATAGGCTCCAGCAACCCCCCCCCCCCCCCCCCCCCCCGCGACTCTCATTAGAATAAGTGGATCAGAAAATGGATGAGTGGATGGATGGATGTTGTTCACTTAGGGTGGCATGCTTGATGGTCTGTTAGCATGTCCGCCTCACAGTGCAGCGGTGCAGAGTTTGATTCCGGCTCTGGCCTTCCTGTGTGGAGTTTGCATGTTTTCCCCGACCCTGCGTGGGTTTTCTCTGGATACTCCGGTTTCATCCCACATTCCAAAAACATGCATGGCAGGCGTGGCAGGTTAATGGGACACTCTAAATCAGGGCTACCCAAACTTTTTCCTATGAGGGCCACATAACTTTTCCCTTCTCTGATGGGGGGCCGGTGTCAGTTTGCAACATCAACGATCGTAGGGGAGCTTAAAAAATTTATTCTTTCCCAGAAAGGCACACATAACCAAATAACCCTTTCCAGGTTCTTTACAGAAAAAAAGTCAGGAAACAAATAATAACAGTATTAATGAAATAAATAATAACTCAATAACCCTCTCGGAGTTCTTCACAGAAAAAACAGGAAATAAATAATAATTAAACAACTCTCTCTCTTTATAGCCCCTTGAAATCCACAAAAAAAGAGTTCTGCCATCTACGAGAACGCCACCTATCTTGTCTTGTTTATGTCTGCTACTGTCTTGTTCACGTGTTCTACTAATTGATGTAAGACACAACTAAAACACTGAAACATTCTATGGTGTGTAAATAACTTTGTGACTTTGATTTCAACCCTATTTGCGTCATGGGTCATTTTGCCCCGAAGACCACCTTTGTACTTTTTTTTGTACAGCTTCCATGGAAATGTGAATAAAAACAACCTTTCAATTTTTCTGCAGTTGGGGACAATCTAGGAAAAGTCATAACATTTTAAGTTAAAAAAAAGATCATTTAGGGGGTTTTGGGGCGCTTTTAACACAGTGACGGGTCATTTTGACCCGAGGACAACAGGAGGGTTAGAGGGTCGGGTCAAATGTGCCCACGGGCTGTATCCGGCCCGCGGGCCGTAGTTGGGGACCCCTGCTCTAAATTGTCCCTAGATGTGAGTGTGAGCGTGGATGGTTATTCGTCTATGTGTGCCCTGTGATTGGCTGGCAATCAGTTCATGGTGTACCCCGCTTACTGCCCGAAGACAGCTGGTATAGGGTCTGGCACCACCGCAAACCTCGTGAGGATAAGCAGATTAGAAAATGAATGGATGAATGGATGGGTATATACTTGCCACACATTAAGGGGATGGTTTTTCCCTGTATAAATCACAATGAATTATTGTGGAAAGAAAAAAATTGTGTCAACTTGATTAATATAACAAATAATAAATACAGTTAAATTACACTATATATTTCGGTCAAATGAGTTATTGATTACTTCATGTCACACCGAAAGCTGTTATGTTACAGTATATTCAGGTGATTGTTTGCACGAGATAAGTCCATCTAAATGCTGGCTTATGAGGGCTTTTTCCAGCTGGTAATCATTTATTATTGGCTCCCTCAACAGAAGGAAGGGGTTTCTTACTGGAAATTAAATGTGACTGTACTAAAAGCCAAACTGGGTGATTCCAAAGATTACTGTAAGTACAACTTTCTTCCCGTGTATCAAGGACACGTCAAGTCAAACAATGATTCTTGATGGTTCCGCTCCTTGTTCACTGTGTTTCAGTTTCGGAGTCAGACTGTTATGTCAGTCTTTATCTTCCTACGGCAAATGCAAGTGCATTCAACACAAAAACAGTGCAGAATAACAACAATCCGGAATGGAATGAAACGTTTACCTTCAGGGTGCCCTCCCATCTGAAAGTAAGCCCACATGGAAGGATGAAAGATGGGACTCTTTTATCATAAGACGGTGTCCTCAAGTGCAGCGTGTTTGTATTACAATTTAAAAGACCATTTTTACCCTACTGGATGGTGATGTCACACATTGATTTCAAAATTACAGACTGTGCTAAGTAGTTTGATGTTCCTCCAGAATGTTTTAGAGATCAGGCTGCTTGACGAGGACCCCGTTTCAGATGACCTCCTGTCAATGACTATGTACGATCTCAGCAACCTCACACTTGGCAAGAAAGAAAGAATAGCATTCAATTTAAATTCTGAGGTAAATGCAAGCACGAGTAACACTTTTGGGAGGAGTGGGGGAGGGGGGTATTCCTTGTCGAAAAGTGTTAATACCAAAATGACTGCAGCGATTTGTGAAATAACCAGGATTGTGAATCAGCATATACGATAGTCTCCTCCGTGACTCTGACAGACGACCGTCTGGCCAGTGCGAATTCTAGTGAGGTGACAAAATGAGATCTCTTCATGCATGTTGAGGTTGCAGCATGTGGCAGACGCAATGTTTCAAAAATACAAAAACCCATATAGGTTATGTCATGGGATACTTTTTTGGCTCCATCATCTGTCAAAAAAAATTGCTGATGCACGTCGTCATGTGCATGTTATGCATATTTTAAAAGCTGAGTTTCTGGAGATTTGAATTTTACGATTGTCAAATTTGAACTGCAACTTGAGGAGACCTCAAGCTTTGATCCTGTAGTGTTTTCAAGTCTAATCAACATTCTAAATTCATTTTCAAGGCAGATTTTGTGAAAAGAAATTAGACAAACATAAGATTTGCCTTTTCTTTCTGTTTTCAAACATCTATAGTTCAGTGACAGGAGCACTTAAACCGATTCTGACTGTTGGGGGTGGGGGTGTTCAAAATAATTACATTTTGAATATTTCATAAAGAGACTAAAACTATGCTGATACTCCAAATGGTTCAAGAACAGCTACAAATTTACTTTGGGTGCACCTTTTTGCAGGTGCTTTTGGCAAAGTTGCCCTCAGCCTAAGGGGCTATGTTTCTTCTGTAGTTTAGGGGATTTCATCAGTGCCTGAAAATTTTATAACTGCACTTCTTAGAAACTTTGGGCTTGGTGTAATCTAATCCATTTTGGTTTTGGTTTATGTCTGTTGACTGCATCTTGTTTACCTGATATGAGATCTTCTCTCCTCATTGATGCGTTTCTGTGTCATGCTCCTCACCTTGACCGTGTTTCCATGCTTTTTCAGACAACAAACCAAATTTTAATCCTGTTTGAAATGCTCCAAAGGTGACACATTTTGCACTTTTCATCAAATATTTGCTCTCAAATGTGAAAAGTACATTCTTACCAAGTACCTGGTGTTTGATTTTTTTTTCTTGTTTTTAGCGAGGAGCCTCCAAGTGACTATGTCAGTAATGGCATTCTCCTGGTAAGCCACATCAATTGCACTATTATGCATTCAGTGTATGAACCCTTTCAACTGTTGAGTTTGCATGTATTTGCTATAATGTCTAATGTAACTTTCCTTTAGGCTCCCCCGTTCTCTGCGTTGGACGTCAACGTCGACAAACTTCTAAACAATTATGGTATGGTACTGATTGTTAGCTTTTGCATAGCCAAATAAATCCGAGTGGGGCGTACAACACTGTTTCTGTTCAACAATACCACATGTCGACTTATTACAGTTTACACTTGTCTGGACTCAACTTAACAAACTTGTAAGATGCATTTAACATTCCAACACATTAGAAACTGCTTTGATTCAGAATGATTTGGACGAATCAAATAATCCACTTTCTGGATATGAACAATGGTGTCTACAGGTACTTTTGAAGTGATGGCAAATATAAAATTATTGACATTTGTGCAGTCGACATATATCCATGAGAATTATTCATGAAAATTCAATCAAGGATTTTCTCCCTGTTTTCAATAGATTCCCTGGGTAAAACGATAAAGCTTTGTGGGGCCTGTCCCGAGAATCAGAGTTTAACAGCAAAGGAAGCCACCAGGCTGCGTTTTTTCATTAACAGAGACTTGGCGACCGAACTTGGACTGGCTGTGAGTTTCAGTTGCACAGATAATATAACAAGGGGTTAATTATTACTTCTGTCAAGGAAATGTAAGTAATCAGGATGTATGTTATGTTGGTGTTAGCTCTAGGCCAAGGGTGTCAAACTCATTTTAGTCACGGGCCAATTTTTGATGTTACGTCTTCCCTCGGAAGGCCGTTATGACAGTGAAACCACAAAATTATTCCTTGTACAAAACAAATAAATAGATTACTCATTTTGATATCAGTCAAGTCGATTAAAAGAGATTGTTCAATTATTGTTCAAGTGAGGGTAAACGGGGTAACAAAATTATTTCAAATTCTCAACGTTATTGATTACACGTGACAATTTGACATTTCGGTACAGATTTTAGCAAGTTGACACACGTGATTTGCTTTCGGGGGCCACATAAAATGACCTGGCGGGCCGGATCTGGCCCCTGGGCCTTGAGTTTGACACCTATGCTCTAAGATGTTTGCTAGTGTCTGTGTGGCTTCTCTTGGAACCTGATGCAAATGGTGGGATTCAACTATATTGCATATTGTTTTTCAGACCTCTGCTGTTGATGCCCCCTCGAGTGTGGCAAGGCTTCAGCCACTACCACCTGAACACACTTGCAAAGTGTCTCTTGTTATTGATCAGGTAACAATTAACCTTTATATCAAAAACCCTGACGATTCAGTCTAAGCTATTTCAAGGAGTGTCATTCTTGTGAGTTGAGGGAAATGTTCAATGAAGTGAACAGTAAAAGTAGTAGAGGTAAGTAATCTGAAATATTAGTATTATTATTTAATGATATGATATGGTACTTTTGACTATACAGTGATCCCTCGCTACTTCGCGGTTCGTTTATCGCGGGTTCAGTGCATCGCGGATTTTTTCAAACATATTAAAAAAAATTTATGTTTTTTTTGTTTGTTTTTACATATACATGGAGTGCAGTACTGTATAAGTTGCTCTATGTGACTCGCTCTTGTTTTGCAGCTTCTCGCGGACCGTTTGCGGACAAAATATATATATAACTTTTTTTTAACCTGTTTAGGTTAATTGGACGCTACTTCGTGGATTTTCGTTTATCGCGGGTGGTTTTGGTCCCCATTAACTGTGATAAATGAGGGATTGCTGTACTGTATTTAGCTGAAGCAATGGTTATTACCAGGAAGCATTTCCTGCATTTTGGAAGAAACCATATATCATTTGTTCATTTGTTTTTCAAAACAAAACAGGAGCTCAAAGAACCCGAGCAATGACTGGTTATCTCAATATTCTTTCCAAATATTAAAATGGAAAAATGGATAACAACTTGTTTTCGGATTTCCGATCTAGCACACAAATGTAAAATGAATAAAACAGATAATGGGCGATTTGGAAGTTTCTTTCAATTTGGATATTTTCGTTTGCTCCAATTTGTGTGACTGGGAAAGAAAACTTGAATCGGAAGCGAGCTTTTCCATGACTTATAGGAGCTTAATTTATTGAGACTTAGGCACAGCAGACTTCGTAACTTTCATTCGTTAGTTTTTTTTTGTTGTTTGTTTGTTTTGTTTGTTTGTTTTTGTGTGTGTGTGTGGGGGTGGGGGTTGTGCCAACATCAGACGTGGCTATGATTTCCAAAAGTATTTCTTGACACAAAAATGCTGACTTTTACAGAAATAGTAAGTTGAAAAACAGTCTCCAGTTATCTTAAATTCACTTGATGTCAGAAAATTGCAATCAATTTTCACCAACTATATGTGGCTGGTTAGCATGTCTGCCTCAGAGTGCAGAGGGGCAGGGTTCAATTCCGGCTCTGGCCTCCTTGTGTGGAGTTTGCATGCTTTCCCCGTGCCTGTGTGGGTTTTCTCCGGGCACTCCGGTTTCCTCCCACATTCCAAAAACATGCATGACAGGCTGATTGAATTCTCTGAATTGTCCCTAAGTGTGATTGTGAGCAGAAATGGTTGTTTGTCTGTGTGTGCCCTGCGATTGGCTGGCAACCGGTTCCGGGTGTCCCCCCCCTACTGCCCGAAGACAGCTGAGATAGCCTCCAGCACCCCCCGTGACCCTTGTGAGGATAAAGCGGATCGGAAAATGAACGAATGGATGGATGGATGTGAGTGTGTGGAGAGAGAGAGAGAGAGAGAGAGAGAGAGAGAGAGAGAGAGAGAGAGAGAGAGAGAGCGAGAGAGAGAGAGAGATGGTTTCTGCATTGAAGCTTAGTAAACCAGCTGTAAGCAAATCAAAACCCTAGCTAAATGTTGACATAATAGCGTTAACGCTAGCATTAGCTTCATTGTCGAGCACACTACGTCAGACATAATTTTGTTGTATCAAAAATAAACTGAGGTGATCGACACAAAACAATTTGTAAAGATTGTCACTTGACTGGTTCGATGACATAATAACTTGTGATTTGACTGATGTGTTTCCCCTCTGCCACAGGACACCGTGGATTTAGATGTTGAGACACATGAGTGGTAAACAGCCTATTTTTTCTTATGTGCTCTAAATCAAAATGTATCCAGTACCGTGTCTACTAAAATTTGTCTATTGGTATTTGCCAACTGTTGATTCAAATCTGTTTGTTTTTGTTTCCATGATAATCTGTAGCGTCGATGACCATATTGCAGTCCGTCTGGATTTTGACATTCCACCGCAAGAGAAAGAATTTTTGAAGAAGAGGAAGTTAATTGTGGGGCAGAATATGCAAAAGCTCTTTGGCCTTGACTCTCCACCATCAGCAAGCCAGGTGAAGAATTCATCTTGGAATTTTGTTTTGTTTTGTTTTTTGGACAAGGTCAATGTAAGTCACGCTGGTCATGACGTTCGGGTCAGCAATCCAGTCTTGCACTTGAAGTTTATGATGAGCCAATCTCCAATCAAACACAATTTCAACTCACTTGTCAAGTCGTCACATACTTCTTGATCGCTGCAGATTGTCAAAGTCCACCAAAAACTGAGAGCCACATGAACTCCTCTAAATTTTTACACTAATAGCGTACCAGCATTCGTACTGAAAAGGCAATGCTGCCCACCACTATGGTCCAAGAAAAGTGAAAAGCGACAATTGCAAGAAAGGAATGTTGTACGATTACGCTTTTTGGTTTTTGTTTTTGCACTGGATAATGTTTTTGTCACATTGCGTGGTGGTGGATGACCCCAAAAAGCAGGGGAGAGGGAGGAGTAGGTGCACTTGACGAATTGTATTGATAAAATACAGAGAAAACTAGGCAGCCCGGTAGTCCAGTGGTTAGCACATCGGCTTCACAGTGCAGAGGTACCGGGTTCGATTCCAGCTCCGACCTCCCTGTGTGGAGTTTGCATGTTCTCCCCGGGCCTGCGTGGGTTTGCGTGGGTTCTCCGGTTTCCTCCCACATTGCAAAAACATGCGTGGCAGGCTGATTGGACGCTCTAAATTGTCCCTAGGTGTGAGTCGGAGTGCGAATGGTTGTTCGTTTCTGTGTGCCCTGCGATTGGCTGGCAACCGATTCAGGGTGTCCCCCGCCTACTGCCCAAAGACAGCTGGGATAGGCTCCAGCACCCCCCGCGACCCTAGTGAGGATCAAGCGGCTCGGAAGAAGAGAAAACTAAATCCAAAACAAAAAGAAACCAAAGTAGCAAACCAAAACCATCAGTGAAGCAAAAACCTAACAGTGACCGACACATGACTGAAATAAACATGACAGGAAGGAACAAACAAACAATCAATGACCCGACACCGAGTGGTCGTGCCAGGAGTCCTTTTAAAGTAGTAATTACAAAACGACCAACAGGTGTGCAGCTGCAGGAAGAGCCGTACAGTGGCACCTGTTGCTCACAAACAGAATCATGACAGTTTTATTTTTTTATTATTTTGCCTTCCCAATGAATGTTTTTATTTGTATGTATGTAATTATTTCATATTTTTTTAAAACAGGTGACTGTATATTCTTGTGTATTGAATTATATATTCTATTTTGCATATACAGTATATTTTCATTATGCCATTTAATGCATTTAAGACTGTATTAAATGGTGTATTATGTTTGAGTTCAATTGATGCAATAATTGAGGCATATATATATATATATATATATATATATATATATATACACACCTGTATGTGTAGAGAGAGAGAGAGAGAACATATTTCTCAGTTATTACTCATGGGGCAAATGCATTCTAAATAGGAATGAATCATCCTTGAACACTGTTTGTTTGATTTTACAGTTACCACTGTATAAATGAAACGTGTATCCTTTATTTAGGTGCCAACTATAGCAGTGGTGGGTTCAGGGGGAGGATCCAGAGCAATGACAAGCCTGTTGGGCAGTCTAAAAAGCCTCAAGGAAATACAAGTCCTCGATATTGTATCTTATATCACAGGAGTGTCTGGATCGACTTGGTGAGTTAAATGTTTCAGCCATTCAAATGGAAGGAACTTTGTTGTCATCTTAAAATGTGCTTCAAAAAAAAAAATCTCTCTTTGTCATCCATCCATCCATCCATTTTGGAATAAGCTGATCCTCACTAGGGTCACAGGGCCCGCTGGAGCCAATCCCAGGTGTCTTCAGGCAGTAGGCGGACTAGATCCTGAACTGGTTGCCAACCAATCACAGAATCTCTCTTTATATTTTGAAAGTGGATACATCACTAAATATGGGTGACTGTATCACAAAATGCTGTTACACTCTATATGCCACTTTCCAAGCTTCTTCACGCTAATGCCTACCTCATACAATGATGAGAGACAATAAAATGAATGACATGCCGGCTCAGTCGTAGCCCGGCCAAACAAGGTCTGCGTCAGGTGCTGGGGAACCAGAGCACCTTGATGAAAAATGGGCTACTGGAACAAAGCGGAGATGGGCGAGATGCGATAACATGGCTCTGTTGGAATGCTACTACTCAAGCAATCCTAGTCAGAGGGGTTACATGCAGAGAATGTGGGCTAAATGGTTACTTCGAAACCCACAGTCACGGTTGACCACGAAACAACTAGTAGCTCAGTGTTCCAACATCCACAAACGGCAATTGCTGTCACAACTTGAGATTGATGAGGTGCAGCGCAGGTTCCATGGTGAAGGGCCCCAGGCTGCCAGATCAGAGGAGGAGGTCATACCAGAGATTGGGAGGCAAGCCCCAATGAATGCAGATGATGAGATTGTAAGGCCACCCCCAATTAAAGAGATGCTGAGCGAGGCAGCAACTGACCTGAAAGCTAAGATCATGGCGAGAATGAAAGCTGTGCAACCTAGAAACCGATTACAACGGCTATGTGAAGTACCACCTGTAAGTCTCATGGAAAGTGTGAATGCAGCACTGAGGGCGATTCCGACCGTAACGTTCACGGAAACCAATGAGCTGATACATGCTTCAGCATCAGTGATCCTCGAGATGCTCGGCTGTAAGAGCAACCATGGGAGCCATGAGATATGTTACCCACCATGGAAAATACGGTTGGAGGCTAAGATCAAGGTGGCTCGGAAAGATGTGAGTAAATCGACGGAGGCCCAGAGAGGTGTGATGAAAAGGCCGATGCCCGAGAGGTACATCCAGATGACCATACCTGAAGTACTAGAAATTGCCGAACAAAGGCTCTAAGCCTTGTCCAGCCGGCTAAAGCGGTACACAACAGAGAATGAGGCCAGACGAATAAACAGGCTGTTCGCGACTCAACCTGCGAAAGTGTACGCTCAGTGGCAGGGTCCTAACAACAGAGCTGACCCACCAAGACTGGAAACTGAAAGGTACTGGAAAGGCATATGGGAGAAGGAGGTTGCACATAACAGCAGTGCACAATGGCTGGTGACCCTGAGAGAGGAGCACAGCAACCTCCCAGAACAGAACCCAGTTACCATAACAGAGGCAGACATACAGGAAAGAGATACCAGAGGAGCCGAACATCAGCTCCTGGTTGACAGAACAGTCGCACAAGACTGCAGGTCCCGACATACCAACCTGTGCACAGTCTGGATTGATTACAAGAAAGCCTATGACTCTATGCCACATACATGGATCACTGAATACTTGGAGTTGTATAAGGTAAAAAGGACCCTAAGAGCCTTCGTTGCGAACTCGATGAGGATGTGGAAAACCACACAAAGCTAAGAATATCAAACAAAGAAATACTTGTGAAAAACTGAATGACATAGGTGGTGCCTGAGCCTGCTCTTAAAAACATGTGTGGTATTTTTGTGAATGTAATACACCCCAACATTGATTTTTTTTTTGACAGAATTCTCGGGCTAAGATTTATGATTGACCTATGGATTCTCATTTTGAACTTTTAACACTATTGACATTTTCATTGTGAATAGGACTATGAGTGCCTTGTTCAGAGATGCAAACTGGTCACAGGACGGCATCGATCGTGTCATCGCTGAAATAAGAAAAGAGATCTGCAAGGATGCCCTGAGTATCTTAACT
This sequence comes from Hippocampus zosterae, assembly GCF_025434085.1. Classification (NCBI taxonomy): domain Eukaryota; kingdom Metazoa; phylum Chordata; class Actinopteri; order Syngnathiformes; family Syngnathidae; genus Hippocampus; species Hippocampus zosterae. The sequence goes on along the minus strand of NC_067461.1, from coordinate 21,113,038 downwards.
CTGGAAAAAATGGAATACTATAGGCGCGAAATGGAAGAAAAAATTAAGGAAGGACATATTTTATCCCATACTGATTTGGCAGGCCTGCTGTATGAACAAACTGTTTTTGGCGAGGTGAGTAATTGCTCACTAAACTCACACATTGCTCACTTTTTTTACATTGCAAAAGAATATTCTGAATATTGTTCAACTCTTGCAGAAAGTGGTCAATACGCTCTCTGAGCAACGGAAGACGGTAAATGAAGGCCAAAATCCTTTGCCCATATACACTGCTGTCAATATGAAGGAGAGGATGGGCTGTGAATCAGAAGCTGGTAAATATCATTGGAGGGGTTGATCATTCTGGCGCACTGCCAGCTGTTGTATATTTGCTTATAGTAGTGCAATAGATTTTGTTGACGCTAAATAATAACGCATGAACAGTTGATATGTTGGCAACATAAATGCACCTCAACATAAGGAGCATTTAAGTTATTTTCCAGAATATCCCTTTTCTCTTTATTACCAATGACCAGAGTGGTGCGAGTTCACCCCCTATGAGGTTGGCTTTCAAAAGTATGGTGCTTTCGTGCGTGCTGAAGACTATGGCAGTCAGTTCTTCCTTGGTCATCTCATCAGAAAACTCCCAGAAATCCGCATCTCTTATCTGATTGGTATGAACGTGGCTGCTATCATTCTCACTCATCCAGGTCACTTGATTCTGAATCGATCGCAATTGGACTGTTCTGGTTGTCTGCGAAGCCCTTTTACTTTTGTCAGGGTTCTTCAATTCATGCACAAGGCGATTTAGGACAGCACTAATTTGGTTGTTGGTGTGGCATGTTTTAGAACATATGTTGACAAAGCCATCCTCCATGAAATGTGCCCAAACATCTTCTGGCGCTTAGGACTTTCTCCCCAAATACATTTCATTCATTCATTAACTTCTATGAGGTCGGCGTTTGTTGCACTGTTTGAGCTTTGTACATGATGCAGGCACGTTGTCGCCGGACATAAATTTTCCCGGGGATGAATGGGCGCGTAGCAACCAGGTAGTCGGAAGGTATTTGAACAATGAGCATCGAATGTACTGCATCGTCACATCGACAAAAAAATTCAAATCAACCTGTTTTGCAAGCCTTTCTTTTGCCTTTCAAAGGCTTACTCATTGTACATGCAAACATTAAACCGCGTAAATGTCAAATTTGAACATGTCACACATATATATTTGTATGTTTATATCGTTTGAACAACGCTATGCATAAAACAGTGGGCGGGAAAAATGTCCTTAGGTGTGAGTGTGGGCGTGGATGGTTGTTCGTCTCTGTGTGCCCTGCGATTGGCTGGCAACTGATTCAGGGTGTCCCCCGCCTACTGCCCGAAGACGGCTGGGATAGGCTCCAGCACCCCCCGCGACCCTAGTGAGGATCAAGCGGTTCGGAAAATGGATGGATGGATGGAAAAAAATATTTTGATGCCATGCGACCTTTAAGGTTGAAAGACCATCTTTACACAAAGGAGGAGGCTAACAACAACACCGCCACACACACATACACCGCCGTCCTGTTGTCCCTTCCAAAGAGACTCAGTAATAATTCATTCTCAGACAACTAGAACTTGCGACTGATTCAAGACAATTATGAAGAGACAATTCCAGACACTGTACATGTTTATTTGTTTGTTTGTTTTTTATCCTAATCAGGAATATGGAGCAGTTTCTTTGCAGTCACCATGTCTCAATTAATGACCCACGCCAGTGATGAGACCGTAAGCGGACCACATATGGACAACAAAGGTAAAGCGAATGGACTAAATAGAGGACTTAGAATATATTTGTTTGTATTTAAATTACTTTTAGTCATCCATTTATTTTAGTCATACAAGTCAAGTCAAGTCAACATTATTTATAGAGCACTTTCAAACAGCCATCGCTGCAAACAAAGTGCTGTACATGGAGCGATTTAACATACACAATAAACAGTAAGACGAATCCGTAATAAAGGCGGTAGAAAGCACCAAGCAGTAAAATCAAGAACAAATCTAAGTCATGCTGAGTCGAACACCAAAGAATACAAGTCATCAATACAAAGGTCATCTACTTGTCCAACATATTAGGATATTAGCAGAATGTACTGTAACTCATTACAAATGAAATTTACATCAAGTCTTTTAATCTGTGCCATTGTTGTCCATCTATCCATTTTCTGAACCGCTTTATCCCCACGACTGTTGTGGGCGTGCCGGGGTATATTGGAGCATATGCCATCTGTCTTTGGGCAGTAGGTGGGCCTGAACTGGTTGCCAGCCAATCGCAGGGCGTGCATAGACGAACGACCATCCACGCTCACAAACACACATAGGGACAACTGAGAGTGTCCACTTAACCTAGCATGCATGATTTTGTGGGAGGAAACCGGAGTCCCCGGAGAAAACCTACGCAGTCACGGGGAGAACATGCAAACTCCACACAGGAAGGCCGCAGCCTCAAATCGAACTCCGCACCTCTGCACTGTGTGGCAGACGTGCTAACCAGTGGACCATTGTGCCTCGCCATTATTATGAAAACTCAAATTATTCCATATCAAGATGTAAGACAGGATGTATATGTACAGTATGTGATAAAAGTTTTACAGGCAGCCAGGAATTGAAAGAAGACTCACAAAAAGCAATTACCATATTTTCTGCACTTTGAGGCGCACCTAAAAGCATTCAATTTTCTCAAAAGTGCGCCCTATAATCTGATGCACCCTATATATGATGTCTCTCTGATGATCTCTTTATACTGTATTCCCCATTGGGTTGTTTCCCTGTTAGTGTGTTCCTTTGCCAACTAGTGTTGATTATCAGCAGGAACCAATTGTCACCTAAAAGGGTTTTGCCTGACACAAATTTACATGTGCATACGCCAACACACACTCAAACAAACAAACTACTTTGTGAGCTCTACGCAGCCATTATGTAACAAAGATAATACCAAAAGCATAGTTAATTGACTAAACAAAGGAGACAAGCAAGACTTCGAAGGAGATTTAGCCCCTTGTGTTTATGAGCCTTTTTGTTGAATCCATTGTCTTCATAACTTTTGCTTTCATTTATTGTTTTGCAATGCCATTTGTATTTATATGTTTCATGTCCGTGTTTGGGACCAGTTCTCTTTGCTACAACTGCAGCAGTTGTGAAGGCTCTATATGAGTGGTTTTCAAAGTTTTTTAAGCCAAGGCGCACTTCTTTCATTGAAAAAATCTCGCTGCACATCACTAGCTGAAAATGTGAAAAAAAGAAGCTTATTTTACAATTAACGTGTTACATTGTTACCATAACCATTTTTTAACATTGAATAATTATGTTATAAAAGCTTGAATTTAAATCAAATAAGCACAAAGAAAAAAATATTTTATAATCTTGCATATTTGTTTCACCGTAGTCCTGCATTCATGCGTCGCAAATTCACTTGTCTCTTGTCTAAACACAAGGCACTTGGCTAGCTGTTGGTGCTCCCTAGCGGTATGAAAGTGTTTTGGCCAAAAAAAAACACTTTCATACCGCTACGGAAGGAAAAACTCCAATTGCTTTGCCATGTCCCCATTCCTTTATGTTGACTCCTGACACGAGCACATTGGTTCGCTCGACGAGAGCAGCTCGCCTCATTACAGCTCCTACACAGGCATATTACTTGACTGCAACAAGAAGACCGGGCTCTTCTGTTTGCCAGATTTTGGAACAACACCAGTGGACTTCCCTGCATCTAAAACAACGTGTGAAATACCAGAGGTTCTGGGTGAGGAGCAAGATTCCATAGCTCCCAGCCAGGCATCACAAAGACCAAAGGATGAAAATTCAAAGTGGGCTTCATAAACTTGGAACACTTCACTATAGAAGATGACCACTCAGCGAAGTTGTTTTATTTTTTACTGGTATTATTGGAGGTCTTGGCCAAAATCATGCTCAGCAGGCTGGTCAAGCACATCTCAGAAAGTGTGCTTCCAGAAACTCAGTGTGGCTACCGGAAGACTAGATCCACCATTGACATGATCTTTGTTTTAAGACAGCTAATGGAGAAAAGCAGAGAACATCACAAGGACCTGTACATAGCCTTCATCGATCTCAGCAAAGCCTTTGACACCATCAACCGTGAGTTGCTCTGGAAACACCTCTCCAAACTTGGGGTGCCACCCAAGTTTCTCAGCATCCTCCAGCAGCTGCATGATGGTATGCAAGCCAGAGCGCTCATTGGAGGACTCCAGTCAGAGCTCTTCAAGGTGAAAGTTGGGGTGAAGCAGGGTTGTGTCTTGGCTCCAGTGCTTTTTAACATCCTCCTTTCTGCCATTACGTGCCTCTTCCACCGTGGCATGGGACATGAAGACGGTGTCCATATGGAGTACCGCCTAGACGGAAGCCTCTTCAACATCAGACGGCTCCAGGCTCACACAAAGACAAAAATCTGTCAGATCTGTGAGCTTCAGTATGCTGATGACTGCACTATACCAGCTCACAGTTCAAACTCTATGCAGCACGCCCTGGACACCATCTTCAATCTGTACCAATCCTTTGGTCTTCAGATTAACATTAAAAAAACTGAGGTCATGTTCCAACTCACTACCCCAACTTCCACATCCCCCACCTTTCACATTAATGGCACTCCACTAAAAGTAGTGGACCATTTCACCTACCTTGGCTCCACTTTATCTTCAAATTGTTCCCTTGACACTGAAGTCCACACCCGTATTAATAAAGCATCATCATCCTTTGGTCGCCTACGCAGCAGGGTCTTTGAAAACCGAAACCTGAAGACCCGTACCAAGATTGCTGTGTATAATGCAGTATGTCTCTCCACTCTGCTCTATGGGTCAGAGTCATGGACTCCATTTCGCCGGCACATTACTACCTTGGAAGCCTTCCACATCCGCTGCTTGCAAAAGATCCTCGGCCTGTCCTGGGAAGATGGAATTCCCCATACAGACATCCTCAAAAGCACCAATTCCATCTGCATGGAAGCGGCCGTGGCGAAGAAACATCTTCGGTGGATCGGACACACCATTCGCATGCCAGACAACCGCCTGCCCCGCCAGGTCCTCTATGGCCAACTGAGAGGTGCAAAGCGTTCTGCTGGGGGGCAAAAGCGACGCCTCAAGGACTACAGCAGGGACCTCCTAAAGCGAGCCAACGTCAACCCCACGCAGCTTGAAACACTTGCACTCAACAGACCAACCTGGCAGATCACTTGTGCCACTGCAATCTCTCAAATACACACCAAATTAACTAAGCCATACGAACCGAGAAACGCATCAGCGGGCAGCTGATACCCCCCTGGTATCCGGTTTCCCTTGCTCCATCTGTGGTCGAGTCTGCGGCTCAAGGATCGGTCTCTATGCCCACGAGAAGTGGCACCAGTGACACCAACATACTTGTCACCCAAGTATGTTGGAAATGGGAGAGGGAGTTTATCGTCATTCGGGTTTATCATCATCCATCTCTAAAAGGAAGTAACCCAAGTTCAATTTAATGTCAACTTCTTACACCCACTGTAGTTTTTGTGGATTTGATTCCTCAAATTTATTGAATACAAAATTCAACTATCATCAAAGGAATTGCTGCTTCTATATCAATGATCCATGGTCCATTCACAACCCGATGTTTTTTCCCTTTTCGCAGAGCCTGAAAACGAGCCGTTGACTCTTGATACACAACATATGGAGCCATCCTCAGTCGTCTCCAGAATCATCAGTGACGTCTTAATGAATCGCCCATTTAGTTCTAAAGAATACAACTTCATGCATGGTCTCTTTCTGCACTCAAGCTACAATACACATAGCAACTTCACAGCCTGGAAAGGTACGTAAATGTTTTTTTTTTTTTTTTTTTTTTTTTTTTTTAACAGCTTAAAGCTTATTTACAATGCATGATGGGGAAATGGACATGAATGAAAATAAATTCATCTGTTTTACTGTTTTTAGTTCTTAATAACAATGTTAGATCTAAGATATCCTTTATTTGTCCCACTGTTACATCCAATCTGTATTGGGTCGCACAATGGATATGATGGTTGAGCTTCTTTTTTCATTTCATGACATGAGCCCCATTTATTCTCTTTCCAGAATCACACCCTGATGCTTTTGCAAACTTACTGACACCCAGCGATTCGTTTCTGCAGCTTATTGATTCTGGTCATTGCATCAACATCGGCTGTGCGCCCGTCCTACGTCCTGAGAGAGAAGTGGACATTTTCATTTGTTTTGATAATTCTTGGACCCCAAGCGACATCTTCAAGGTAAAAGTGAACCTCTTTCAAGGCAATGCAAGACAACTTTATTTATATAGCACAGATCATACACAGCGCAACTCAATGTGCTTCACAGTTAAAAGCATCAACAAACACTGAAGACATTCACAGAGCATAAAGAACAAAAGCAGCTTGTTAAAATGACTAAATTTGGAAAAAAAATGAAAGAAATCGAAAGTAGCTTTCTAAGATTACTAAAAGACCATTGAGTGAATTTGATTTTTAAAATGCTAAAAAGATGGGGGGGGGGGGGGCGGAAGCATCATTTTAAATCTAGATTAAAATGCATTTGCACTCTGGGATGATTTCACCTTCAATGGAGATTTTGTTTTCAATTTGCATGCAGCATAACAGTTGAATGCCACTTCACCATGTTTGATTTAAAACCTGGGCTCCACTAATTGTCCTCAGCCAGCGGACCTCAAATTCCCACTGAGGTCCATGTGGTTCATGTGACCAACACATGAACCGCATCGACACAGTCCAGGCTGCGTCGACTCATTCCATGGGGATGAGTCGACGTAGCAAAAGCCCGCCACACAGTGTTTTCTGACTTCGAGCGTCGGCTAGGCTAGTTTAGCTGTTGTCGTAGTTCAAAAGCTTCTTTAATATGTGATGTGGGTTGCGTCGGCTCCCTGAGTACGTGCTTGCGCGCACAGCACAGAGCAGTGGACTATCGACTGCTGAGGCGCGCTTCATTCGAGTGACGTTGCTACAGTAGGTACATATTATGGAGCAGCTTCTGGACAAACACAAATTGTCCGCCGTGTAAAGCAATTTTGATCTCCTTTTGGAAATCCACAGCATGCAAGAAACACAACACACTGAAATTTAAAACACTGGAGAATCTTATTTTTCTAAATAAAAATTTGTGAAGACAAAGCCCACAAGCATCCTCATTCACATGATTTTCCCATTATTGAAACACATTGCATGATACAACATGAATGCATGGATGTGAATGATATTGTATACACTCCATCATCAAATCAGTCAGTTCAGTCTGTCAAGTGGGTTGACTGCAGGGATTTTGAAGTTCCAGCAGGTGGCAGTGGTCAGCGACACAGTATCAACACAGTGTGTCAGTGTGTCGGCACGCCTCATGAGGCCTCATGGACCCATCACTAGCAGGCAGGAAGGAGGAGCAGGGTGAACTTGACAAATTGTATTAAACACTGAGAAAACCAAATCCAAACAAACAAAGTCATGGAAACAAAAATAATCCAAAGTAACAAAAACCATGGCTGAAGCAAAAAACATGACAAACAATGACCCGACACCCAATGGTCGTGCCAGGAGTCCTTTTAAAACAGACAACTGATGACACAATGACCAACAGGTGTGCAGCTGCAGGTGGAGCCCTACAGCGCCACCTGTTGGTCACAAACAGAATCATGACAGATCTCTTCTCAAGTAATTACAATGTTCCACTCATCATTCATTCCTTTTTTGTTCACAGGAACTGAAGTTGACAGCGTCTTACTGTCAAGACCACGACATGCCCTTCCCTCGTATCGATTTTACCACCCTGGAAGAACAACCTCAGAGAGAGGTTTACATTCTTGAAGATATGGAGAATCCTAAGGCACCAGTTGTGATTTACTTCCCACTTGTCAATGATTCATTCAGATATTTCAAAGAACCAGGTGGGTTCATTTAAAGGGCTGGACCCCAACTGCATCCGCACAAATGGGCAAAAAAAAATGGTCAAATAAAATCACAGCCAACTTCACAACTCATGATATCTGAAATGGATGAAGGCATCAATACGCTCCTGTGCCATTCTTTGGTGGCAATGGGTGCTCTTTTAGAAAATGTTCCAGTGAGGTTTGATTGGATTCAGGTCTTTCGAAAGGCTAACCAGGGTGTCTAGTCACCATTGTGTTCATCATCGACTGACGCACTCAAACAAAATGAGGATTGGTATGGTCATGCACCAAAAAGAACAGGGCATAGCCTGACAATGGGTCTGAGGTTCTTGTCCCAACTGAATATATGTACCGGCATAAAGTATTTAGGATACAAAAAAAGTAACTATTCCATGCCAGTTTCAGATTACAATTCATTCAAGGTACATTTATTGAAAATGTGGATTATGCTGCAGGATTACAGTTTTAATGTAATCCACCCAACATCCGTAATAGTGATTTTTGTTTATTTGTTTGTTTATTGAACATAAAACATATACAGTAATAATTTGACAGAAAATAAGGTAGATAAAAAAAGTAAAAAGAAAGAAATCAGTCTTCATTCAACACAGTTATTATGTTCAAGGGAGTAGGATGAAGTAAAAAACTTATCTAGTCCTACCCCGTTATGTGTTTATATCTACTAAATCATTTTTATATCAATCAGAAAAGAAAAAGTAAGAAGTCTCCATTAAGGCTCATACTTTACCCTTAACCGTGATATTTTTACAGCTTTTGGTTTGTATCGGGATTATATACATCCTCACCCTGGCACTCTTGTGTCAATTTTCTCTTGTATTTATAATGGATATTTCAATACCTTTCTCTATTTATCAATTTACTGTAGTTCTGATTTATCATTATATTTAATGTTTAGAATTTATCATTTTAACTCTGATTGATGTAGGTTGTTTGTACTATTTTTTTTTAATTTGTTTTTGAACTCAGCAAGCGATTTACTCATTTTTAGGTCCGTTTCGAGATTATTCCACAGATTAACACCTTTGCTAGATACACTTCTTTGCTTGATGTTTGTTCTTGTTTTGAGTTTTTTGAATAAGTTGGTACCTCTTAATTCATAATTGCTTACTCGAATTTCGAAAAACTTCTGAATGTTTTGGCAGAGCAGGTTATTGTGTGCTTTGTACATTAATTGGGCGATTTTAAAGTCAACCAGGTCATAAAATTTCATCGTATTGTATTTGATAAATAGTGGATTTGTGGGTTCTGTATATTTTGATCTATTAATAATTCGAATTGCTTTTTTTGTAGTTTGAGAATAGGGAGTGTGTTTGTTTTGCAGGCATTTCCCCATATTTCCACACAGTAGGTCATATATGGTAATAATAATGAAGTGTATAATGTGTACAAAGATCTCTTATTTAGCACTTCCTTGGTTTTGTAGAGGATCCCTACGGTCTTGGCTATTTTTCTTTTTACGTTATCGATATGTGGTTTCCAACATAGTTTTGAGTCTATTACTAATCCGAGAAACTTGGTTTCATACGCTCTTTCTATTTCAATTGAGTTTACCATAATTTTAGCTTGGTGTTTGATTGGTCTTGTGCCAAAAACAATTAACTTCGATTTTTTCAGGTTAAGTGACAATTTATTTCTGTCGAACCAGTTTTTTAATTTGTTTAATTCGTTTTCTACGGTTATCAGGAGCTGTTTCAGATTTATTCCAGAACAGTAGAAAGTTGTATCATCAGCAAATAGGACACATTTAAGTAGTTTTGAGACCTTGCAGATATCATTTATATATAAGATGAATAGTTTTGGACCAAGCACTGACCCCTGAGGAACTCCGTGAGTGATTTTCAGTTGATTCGTTTTTTTATTGTTGAGTTGCACGTACTGATATCTGTTTTCTAAATAACTTTTTATCCATTTATAAGCTACACCTCTAATGCCATATCTTTCTAGTTTTTTCAATAATATGCTGTGATCTATTGTGTCAAAAGCTTTTTTTAGATCTAGGAAAACCCCGCGATTCTCTCCCACATTCAAATCCCATTTCAAAACCCACTTAACCCATTTAAATTGATCTCTTCTTTTGTTTATAATTTTATCTGTGGTTTTATTGTTTTAGTTCTTGATTGTAAAGTGTCCTTGAGTGTTGTGAAAAGCACTTTATTATCATTATTAATAATAATGTGGGGTGAGAGACGGCGCATTCGAGTCGACGCCTGCTCTCAAACTTGCTGGCCAAACAAGCATTGACAGAGTTAAGTGGATACCTGTTCATAATAAAGCCAAATGGAATGTCGTTGGTTATCACACGTAAGATTTTTGTTGGCCAACAAGAATATGAGACCGGGTCACGAACTGGATATTTGTTGGTCTTAGCGCACTCAGTTTCAAAACGGTGTGGGTGTGTTTGTGTGTGTACGTGAGTTGAGGGGGTTGCAACAAACTCCTCTTTTTTATCTTTCACTAGTTGTGACAAACACTGGTCATGTGCAAAGCTCTGAAAAACTTTATGAAGCTAGCAAATCTAAACTCCCTCACGAGGTGAACATTTCTCTATCCATCCATCCATCCCGCTAGCATGGTGCACAGGTAGTTTGCATGTCGATCTCGTTCCTCACAATTTCTGTGCTTTGGTTTTGGAATTGCAGGTGCTCAGGCTTCCTCCTGCGTTCCAAAACCATGCTTTTTAAACACCCATAAGGCAGAACAGACCAGACAAATACTGTATATTAAAAAAACATAACCTCATGGATCAAGCGGATTCAAGATGAATGAATGAACCTCGTGGTGTTTTTTTCCTGATGTTTGAAAGTTTTAACATATTTGGTATCGGAGTAGTCCAAAAGTAATTCAAAGTAAACAAGTTACATTAATATAATGGAACTTCTATTCCATTACTTGCCACGTTTTTTGTTTGTTTGTTTTTTAACAGCAACGAGTAACTATCTCACAATGCATTTTAACGCTATCAGGGACAGAGGTTACTACAGTGGACAGATACCCAGGTTATCGGGCTACAGGTAAAAGGGTTAAAGTAACCCTCCCATACCCTGATCACAGCAATCGCAGTTCCACTTTCTTGCAGGTTTGCGCATTGATCCGCGTGTATCAGCAGATACATTTCAGATTTTATACCAGAAAGGCACAAACAATGATGGTCCTCATTTTAACTTTGTAGGTGTGAAACGCGAGACTGCAGAAGAAATAAAAGCTGGAGAGGTGGATGTGAAGAGCAGCAACTCCCCTTTCAAGACTGAAGAACTTGTCTACTCTCCGGAAAATTTTGACAGTCTCGTGAACTTAACTGCCTATAATGTGGCCAACAACAAGGAAATCATCATTGAAACCTTGCGTAAGGTCTTGAAATCTAAAATGGATATTAAGATATAAGTCAGACCGTGTGAACAGTTGAGATTTATTCATTTAACCTTGAGTGATTAAAATCAGTAGAGTAGACGATATTTAAAAGAGATTAAAAATAATATACACTGCATTGTACCACATTGAGATTCACAACTAGCCTAAAATATAGACCAATTTTTTTGTCCCGCATATCTTGTTCAGGCTCATGTGGAACTGAAGCCTCTCCCAGGTGAGTTTGAGCAAAAGGTGGGAAACATACACCCTGAGACTGCTCACCAGTTAATCACAAGACACCAATAGAGACAGAAAGCAGTTTGCATTCATATCATCACCTCCGGCACCAAACTCACGCTGCCAGCACTAAAGTCTTGGGATTGTCCACCATTCATTTTTTTTTCTAAAACAATTTCCATCAACATATTTAAACGTGTTGCTCATGGGCCAACGAAGAAATTATTACATTTTGTTGTGGAAACCACAAGTGACGTCGTTTTTAGCCTCACAGTCAAGAACTTTTTGGGTTGAAGGATCCCTTGAAGGGAACCCAGAGAACCACAAAATAATGCGGCAATTGAACATGCATTTCCCTAAGTGTCACTTAAAATTGAAAAGTTACCGGTAAGCATGTTGAGGAAAAAAGAAAAAAAGAACACTTCATTTTTAATTGTGATTCTATAATTTGTTTTTCCAGACAAATCATTCAGTCAATAAATACATTCACTCGCAGAAGCAGAGGGATGTGCTTTGTTTAGTCACTTGTTTGTATCATCATGTAATCAAATAAAGGTGTGTGCACTGGCTTCAACCCCTTGATTTTTTTTTAAATCACATGTACAAGTCGAGCATTCCAACTACTGGGGACTCACACCAAACATTTGGGATATTACAAAATAATGGTGTCAATAATTAAATTAGATAGGAAGTGACTTCATGAAAATTATGTTCCTCTGTGTTTAATGGGTTTCACTTTTTGAACTGAACAACCCCACCGAATAATGAGCAATATTGCTAGGTTCTATGATTATTTAGGGGTTTTACATGTTTTTTCTATCTTATCTTACAAAGTAATGCATCATAATAGATGACATGATATTTTCCTTTATGACCGAAATCTACAGAATTTTGTCAGTCATCGTTTAAAGCTTGCAACAGAGGGCGCTAGCGAGCTTTGAATTAAGCAAACCTTTAGCAACACAAAGGGCTTGTGAAGCCTCATTACCTCATGACTGTGGCCCACAGTGCAGCTCCTCAAATAGGAAATGTTCGGAGGAAACTGACCACTGAGCCTAGAATGTCACAATATCATAATCAGAGAGACTGCAGGGAGAGTTTTTGAAAGAGACTGGAAGAGTTACAGAAATGCATTTAAGTGGACATCCTTGGAAATGTATTTGTTGAGTCATGAGGGGATAGTTTTAGGATCAGAAGTGAAAGGTTTTATTATAATTTCGACCTCACATAAAAAGGAAGCAAAATACTTGAGGTAGGAGTGGGGGAGGGGGGGATACTATTACTGTTGAGGTGACTTTATAATCTCTAAATGTAATTCAGTGAACCACCACTATTCGGGAAGGAGAGGGACCACGCCCTCCCACAAAGAGTGAGAATCTGCAAATACTATTGAGTGGATGCACTCTCAATTGGTTTGTAATTGCATATAGATGTCATAAAATGACGGCAAAAACATTTAAATTGGAGAGAATTATAAAGCATTAATGCATCTGTAGCATGTACACATGTATGAACCCATGCAATTATTAAATACAAACAAACTTCACATGTCATGATTCGGTTTAGGGACCAAAAGGTGGCACTGTAGCCCCCCCCCCCCCCCCCCCCCCCCCCGGCAGCTGCACACCTGTTGGTCATTTGGTAATTAGTTGTATAAAAGGACTCCTGCCCGAACACACGGTGTCGGGTCATTGTTTGCTCTTGCTACTGCCGTGTTTGTTTGTTTGCGGTTTGTTTGCTGCAATCAGGTTTGTTTCAGTCATGTTTTGGTTGCTGTTATGTTTTATCTTCAGTCATGATTTTTGTTTGCTACTTTGGACTTTGTTTGCTATGGATTTAGTTTTCTGTGTTTTATCAATACACTTCTTCAAATACACTTGCTCCTCTCTCCTGCCTGCCTTTTGGGGTCCACAAACACCTCGCAACGTGACACACATGAGACTCACCAAAAGGCATATTAGCTGAAATAACTGAGTAGCACAAACTGACATGACATCGCACATGGGAAAACAAATATGCACACTTGCATTTCACATAGTCACTGAAATCACTTTTTGGCATTTACAGCCAATAATAAATGTTAGGGAATACACCATGAATTCCTCCGCACAACACCAATATTCCACTAGATGGTGCCAATGTAATACATGTTTTGCTTTGGCCTAAGCACAAAAAAGTTAACAGATGAGACTTTTGAGCAAATAATGGACAATAAATTCCAAAAGGAAATCTAATTTGCAAATGAGAAAGTCTGAGTACACACAGTTCACTTTATTTCAAGAACTGAAATATTCGATGTGTGATTTAAAGGGAGAGTTGCGAGATTAAAAACAAAAAAAATTGTGGAAATCATACCTTTTGTGGGGTGGGGAGAGATGCCTCGTATACGAACAACTGGGTATAAGACGAGCAAGCAAAAGTACCATGAGGGCCCTCAAGCAGATGAATATTCAAGATTGATGCCAAATTAGCAGGTAAATCCATGACTTTGTTTAGATTTTTAATTGACTGTACATTCCAAAAAATAGAACGTCAAACAGATAACATTTAGTGTTTTATACATATACCTATATATACATAGATACATATATTAAAAAAAAAATCCTCGTCTCACCCCTCGGGTGGTGTCCGTCCCTCATTCAGCTCGGGTCCTCTACCAGAGGCCAGGAAGCTTGAGGGTTCTGCGCAGTATCCTTGCTGTTCCCAGCACTGCACATTTATGGACTGTCCGATGTTCCCAGGATCTGTTGCAACCACTCATCTAGTTTGGGGGTCACTGCTCCGACCACCACAGGCACGACTGTCACCTTTACCTTCCAGGTTCTCTCCAGCTCCTCTCTGAGCCCTTGGTATTTCTCGAGTTTCTCGTGTTCCTTCTTTCTAAAGTTTCCATCATTTGGGACCGCTACATCCACTAAAACGGCTTTCGACTGCCCTTTATCTATGATCACGATATCTGGTCCCCTCCGTGAGTCGTCACCTTACCGTGGTGGAGGGGTTTGTGTGTCCCAATGATCCTAGAAGCTAAGTTGTCTGGGGCTTTATGCCCCTGGCAGGGTCACCCATGGCAAACAGGTTCTAGGTGAGGGGCCAGACAAAGCACGGCTCAAAGACCCCAATGATGATTACGATAAATGGATCTCAGTTTCCCTTGCCCGGACGCGGGTCACCGGGGCCCCCCTCTGGAGCCAGGCCTGGAGGTGGGGCTCGTTGGCAAGCGCCTGGTGGCCGGGCCTACACCCATGGGGCCCGGCCGGGCACAGCCCGAAGAGGCAACGTGGGTCCCCCTTCCCATGGGCTCACCACCCATGAGAGGGGCCAAAGGGGTCGGGTGCAATGTGAGCTGGGCGGCAGCCAAAGGTGGGGACCCTGGCGGTCCGATCCTCGGCTGCAGAAGCTAGCTCTTGGGACATGGAATGTCACCTCTCTGGCAGGGAAGGAGCCCGAACTGGTGTGTGAGGCAGAGAAGTTCCGACTGGATATAGTCGGACTTACCTCCACACACAGCCTGGGTTCTGGTACCAGTTCTCTCGAGAGGGGTTGGACTCTCTTCCACTCTGGAGTTGCTCACGGTGAGAGGCGCAGAGCAGGTGTGGGCATACTCATTGCCCCCCGGCTCAGTGCCTGTACATTGGGGTTCACACCGGTAGACGAGAGGGTTGCCTCCCTCCGCCTTCGGGTGGGTGGACGGGTCCTGACTGTTGTTTGTGCATATGCGCCAAACAGCAGCTCAGCATACCCACCCTTTTTGGAGTCCCTGGAGGGTGTGCTGGAGAGTACTCCTGCTGGGGACTCCCTTGTTCTGCTGGGGGACTTCAATGCTCACGTGGGCAATGACAGTGAGACCTGGAGGGGCGTGATTGGGAGGAACGGCCCCCCCGATCAGAACCCGAGTGGTGTTTTGTTATTGGACTTCTGTGCTCGTCACGGATTGTCCATAACGAACACCTTGTTCAAACATAAGAGTGTCCATACGTGCACTTGGCACCAGGACACCCTAGGCCGCAGTTCGATGATCGACTTAGTAGTTGTATCATCGGATTTGCGGCCGCATGTTCTGGACACTCGGGTGAAGAGAGGGGCGGAGCTGTCAACTGATCACCACCTGGTGGTGAGTAGGCTCCGATGGTGGGGGAAGATGCCGGTCCGTCCTGGCAGACCGAAACGTATTGTGAGGGTTTGTTGGGAGCGTCTGGTGGAATCCCCTGTCAGAAGGAGTTTCAACTCCCACCTCCGACAGAGCTTTTCCCATGTTCCGGGGGAGGCGGGGGACATTGAGCCCGAGTGGACCATGTTCCGTGCCTCTATTGTTGAGGCGGCCAATCTGAGTTGTGGCCGTAAGGTGGTTGGTGCCTGTCGTGGCGGCAACCCCCGTACTCGCTGGTGGACACCAGCAGTAAGGGATGCCGTCAAGCTGAAGAAGGAGTCCTATCGAGCCTTTATGGCCTCTGGGACCCCAGAGGCAGCTGACGGGTATCGATTGGCCAAGCGGGCCGCGGCTTCGGTGGTCGCCGAGGCAAAAACCCAAGCGTGGGAAGAGTTCGGTGAGGCCATGGAAGCCGACTTCCGGACGGCTTCGAGGAAATTCTGGTCCACCATCCGACGTCTCAGGAGGGGGAAGCAGTGCACCACTAACACTGTGTACAGTGGGGATGGGGCGCTGCTGACTTCGACTCGGGACGTTGTGAACCGGTGGGCAGAGTACTTCGAAGACCTCCTCAACTCCACCAACACGCCTTCCTTGGAGGAAGCAGAGCCTTGGGACTCTGAGGTGGGCTCTCCTATCTCTGTGGTTGAAGTCACCGATGTGGTTAAAAAGCTCCTCGGTGGCAAGGCCCCAGGGGTGGATGAGATCCGCCCGGAGTTCCTCAAGGCTCTGGATGTTGTGGGGCTGTCCTGGTTGACACGCCTCTGCAACATCGCGTGGACAACAGGGAGAGTGCCTCTGGATTGGCAGACCGGGGTTGTAGTCCCTCTTTTTAAAAAGGGGGACCGGAGGGTGTGTTCCAACGACAGAGGGATCACACTCCTCAGCCTCCCTGGTAAGGTCTATTCAGGGGTGCTGGAGAGGAGGGCCCCTCCGTGAGTCGTCACCTTACCGTGGTGGAGGGGTTTGTGTGTCCCAATGATCCTAGAAGCTAAGTTGTCTGGGGCTTTATGCCCCTGGTAGGGTCACCCATGGCAAACAGGTTCTAGGTGAGGGGCCAGACAAAGCACGGCTCAAAAGACCCCTTATGATGAGTAAAATTAATGGATCTCAGTTTCCCTTGCCCGGACGCGGGTCACCGGGGCCCCCCTCTGGAGCCAGGCCTGGAGGTGGGGCTCGTTGGCAGGCGCCTGGTGGCCGGGCTTACACCCATGGGGCCCGGCCGGGCACAGCCCGAAGAGGCAACGTGGGTCCCCCTTCCCATGGGCTCACCACCCATGAGAGGGGCCAAAGGGGTCGGGTGCAATGTGAGCTGGGCGGCAGCCAAAGGCGGGGACCCTGGCGGTCCGATCCTCGGCTGCAGAAGCTAGCTCTTGGGACATGGAATGTCACCTCTCTGGCAGGGAAGGAGCCCGAGCTGGTATGTGAGGCAGAGAATTTCCGACTAGATATAGTCGGACTTGCCTCCACACACAGCCTGGGTTCTGGTACCAGTTCTCTCGAGAGGGGTTGGACTCTCTTCCACTCTGGAGTTGCTCACGGTGAGAGGCGCAGAGCAGGTGTGGGCATACTCATTGCCCCCCGGCTCAGTGCCTGTACATTGGGGTTCACACCGGTCGACGAGAGGGTTGCCTCCCTCCGCCTTCGGGTGGGTGGACGGGTCCTGACTGTTGTTTGTGCATATGCACCAAACAGCAGCTCAGCATACCCACCCTTTTTGGAGTCCTTGGAGGGTGTGCTGGAGAGTACTCCTGCTGGGGACTCCCTTGTTCTACTGGGGGACTTCAATGCTCACGTGGACAATGACAGTGATACCTGGACCATGTTCTGTGCCTCTATTGTTGAGGCGGCCAATCTGAGTTGTGGCCGTAAGGTGGTTGGTGCCTGTCGTGGCGGCAACCCCCGTACTCGCTGGTGGACACCAGCAGTAAGGGATGCCGTCAAGCTGAAGAAGGAGTCCTATCGAGCCTTTATGGCCTGTGGGACCCCAGAGGCAGCTGACGGGTATCGATTGGCCAAGCGGGCCGCGGCTTCGGTGGTCGCCGAGGCAAAAACCCAAGCGTGGGAAGAGTTCGGTGAGGCCATGGAAGCCGACTTCCGGACGGCTTCGAGGAAATTCTGGTCCACCCTCCGACGTCTCAGGAGGGGGAAGCAGTGCACCACTAACACTGTGTACAGTGGGGATGGGGCGCTGCTGACTTCGACTCGGGACGTTGTGAACCGGTGGGCAGAGTACTTCGAAGACCTCCTCAACTCCACCAACACGCCTTCACGTCCGGGCTCTCCCTTAGAGATAAGGTGAGAAGCTCAGTCATCCGTGAGGGGCTCAGAGTCGAGCCGCTTCTCCTCCACATCGAGAGGAGCCAGATGAGGTGGCTTGGGCATCTGATTCGTATGCCTCCTGAGCGCCTCCCTGGTGAGGTGTTCCGGTCATGTCCCACCGGGAGGAGACCCCGAGGAAGACCCAGGACACGCTGGAGAGACTATGTCACCCAGCTTGCCTGGGAACGACTCGGGATCCCCCGGGGAGAGCTGGAAGAAGTAGCTAGGGAGAGGGAAGTCTGGGCTTCCCTGCTAAAGCTGTTTCCCCCGCGACCCGGCCCCGGATAAGCGGTAGATGATGGATGGATGGATGGATGGACGATATCTGGTTGGTTCGCCATTACCATCTTGTCAGTCTGGATCTGGAAGTCCCACAGGATTATATATATATATATATATATATATATATATATATATATATATATATATATATATATGTGTGTGTGTGTGTGTGTCCTGGTTGACAGAACAGTCGCACAAGACTGCAGGTCCCTACGTACCAACCTGTGCACAGCCTGGATTGATTACAAGAAAGCCTATGACTCGATGCCACTACATGGATCACTGAATGTTTGGAGTTGTATAAGGTGAAGAGGACCCTAAGAGCCTTTGTTGCGAACTCGATGAGGATGTAGAAAACCACACTTGCCAATGGCAAGCCACTTACGCAAGTGTCCATCAAATGCGGCATATACCAAGGTGATGCACTCTCCCCACTGCTGTTCTGCATAGGACTGAACCCCCTAAGCCAAATAATCACCAAGACAGGCTATGGATACCGACTCAGAAATGGAGCTACAATCAGTCACCTCCTCTACATGGATGACATAAAGCTGTATGCTAAGAGCGAAAGGGACATAGACTCCCTGATCCACACAACCAGGATCTACAGCAGTGACATCGGGATGTCATTCGGGCTTGAGAAATGTAGTCGGATGGAAACCATTCTGAAAGAGGGGGGTTTCACTCCCCCTAACACAGTCAGGCTATGTTGATTGTGTTGGTCCTTCTTGCGCGGAAGTCTCTCTACGGCAGGGGTGCCCATTAGGTAGATCCTAATCTACCGGTAGATCTAAGACAGGTCCCAAGTAGATCCGAGGAGTGTCGAGGAGAAAAAATAAAATAAAATTGTGTCTCTTTGTACATGTTCGTAATATATATTTTTTGTGTTCATGTATGTTGCACCCTAATCATCCTATTAGTCTCATTTTCACAAAAAAATTAAAATAAAAAATAAAATAAAGCAGGTAAATCTTGAATTTACGGTGGCGCGTGATTAGGTCACCGAAAGTTGGGCGGCCCGGGAGTCCAGTGGTTAGCAGGTCGGCTTCACAGTGCAGGAGTACCGGGTTCGATTCCAGCTCCGGCCTCCCTGTGTGGAGTTTGCATGTTCTCCCCGGGGTTTTCTGCGTGGGTTTTCTCCGGGTGCTCCGGTTTCCTCCCACATTCCAAAAACATGCGTGGCAGGCTGATTGAACACTCTAAATTGTCCCTACGTGTGAGTGTGAGCGTGGTTGGTTGTTCGTCTCTGTGTGCCCTGCGATTGGCTGGCAACCAATTCAGGGTGTCCCCCGCCTACTGCCCAAAGACAGCTGGGATAGGCTCCAGCACCCCCCGCGACCCTAGTGAGGATCAAGCGGTTCGGAAGATGAATGAATGAATGAATGAAAGTTGTTTGCTTAGCAGTCTGCAATTGCAGCTTGTAATCAGAGCTGTTGCGCTCTATCTTTTATCGTCATTCTTTTCATTCAGAGTTTGCTTCGTGTACAATTTACCGAGGGCATGGGCAAAGAATAGGAATCTAGGAGGGCCCAGGGAAGCACTTTAAAACTGTACTTGTGAGCTACGATAGTTAACAGTCTGTAAAAGTGCATCGCATGCCTCAGTTTCAGGCTGTTTCTCATCATGACGTGCATGTGTGCGTGTGTGTGCGCGTGCGTGCCGGTAAGGGTAGATCCGGGAGGTTAATTGATCGAAAAGTAGATCTTCGGTCCAAAAAGTTTGGGCACCCCAGCTCTACGGTTTTGTGTAGACCTCATTTCGGATGACTGCACTTGGTTCGATGACAACACTGGAGATGTTTTATTTTCGCTAGGTCGCTACTACTGCAGTGCACTGTCACTGTCAGATGAACACAGAGAAGCTCAGGACACTGTAACGTTCCACACAAAATAGTTCCAAAAAAGTAACAATCGCGTCAGTAGCATACATCGTATACCTGTATGATACACACAGAGAGAAGAACAGGTAACTTTGGTCTTGTCAGTGGAGCAATCTGGCAACTTTTTAAAAGTAAACTTTCCATTCATAAACTCTTTAAGTATCCGTTTTCGGTGTCTCGCACTGCCGTGGCTGGCAAAACAGACATGGGCGTGGACTTCTGCAGCGCGCTTGTTGCTTTGTTTCTGGTGTATTTATAGAGCACCGTAACATCCGCTTGTCATGTGTGCCGCGTTAATCTCGCGAGAAAAAAATTAATCCCGTTAGAATTCATTTAAATTAATGCCAATAAAAACGCGCTAAACTGACAGCTCTAATATTTATATATATATGTATATATACACACATGGTATATGCAGCATGCAAGTAAAAATACAATAGGTGTATAAAATAGATTTTATACACTTATGGCCAGGCCAAGTGATTAGAACACCTCCATCCATTTTCTGAACCGCTTGATCCTCACTAGGGTCGCGGGGCGTGCTGGCGCCTATCTTAGCTGTCTTCGGGCAGTAGGCGGGGGACACCCTGAACTGGTTGCCAGCCAATCGCAGGGCACACAGAGAGACACGAACAACCACCCACGCTCAACCGAGGGACAATTTTGAGTGTTCAATCAGCCTACCATGAATGTTTTTGGAATGTGGGAGGAAACCTGGAGAAAGCCCAAGCTTGGGTAGAACATGCAAACTCCACACAGGGAGTTTGCATGGAGCTGGAATCGAACCCGGTACCTCTGCACTGTGAGGTCGACACGCTAACCACTGGCCTACCGGGCCGTAATTAGAATACCTGTTTCTGGTCATTTGGATGGGTAAGCAAATACTTATGGTAATATAGTGTATATACATACATACATACCGAATGTACAAAGTGCCTGTGATGTAGGGAATTTGTTTCTGTCTTTTTCATGCTCTTCTTAATACTTTGTTTATTACAATGTAATGGTGTGTTTATAACTTATTCGCCCCTCTTGCCAGTCGGAATTTCGCTCTGGTTTCAAGCTAAACACAGATGACAGCTGTGGAGGAGATGTAACATTTATCTACTTGGGAAACAAGTATCTCACCATACAGCGAAGAATCTAGAATTAGATTACAGTAATGGCTTAGATGCTCAGATTCATGTGCATCTTTTTGAGCAAGAGAGATAAATGACATCCATCTATCAATCCATTTCCTGTGCTGCTTTTCCTCATTTAGGTCCCGGGTGCACTACAGCTTATCCCAGCTGACTTTGGGTATACTGTACACCCTGGACTGGTCTGGAGTAAATCATAGGTCACACAGATAAACAACCATTCACATTCAGGTCACACAGATAAACAACCATTCACATTCATACCCAGCCACAAGTGAGGTTTAGAAACTATATATATGCATGTTTTTGCAATTTGGGAGGAAGCCGGGACACACATAGGAAGCACATGAAACTTCACACAAGAATGCCTGATTAGAACACTGGTCTTTTAGAAAGTGAGGAAGGTGTATTATTCAGTACCCCACCATAGTAAATTACTTATAAACATTTTTTTAAAGTCATAATTCAACCATGTAAAACTGCTTCTGCAGAGGAAGTTATATAAGATAAGATAAGATATCTTTTATTCGTCCCACACTGGGGAAATTTACAGCCTCCAGCAGCAAGAATGTATGTAGAAAGAAGAAAGGAGAAAGAGAAAAACAAACAACAAACATCTTTCAATTAAATACAATATGAACACAAATGGATAAATCGCAGTACTATTTATAATTTTCCTTCACATCATTTAATTATTATTATTATCATGATTGTTATTTTTTATTCATCAGCCTGACAGCAGTCGGTAGGAACGAGCGTCGGTATCTCTCCTTCTTGCAGCGCGGGTGTAACAGTCTCTGGCTGAAGGAGCTACTATTTTTGAGGCGATAGTAGGCTGACATTGTGATTCTTTTTAATATGGTATTTAAAATTCAGGTCTGAGTTCATGACTATGCTTCGATTCCTGGCCTGATCTGAGTTATTTAACTGAGAAGACTGGACTTGCATGCGGATTTGAAGACATTCCTCCTTTGGTCCAAAATCAAGTACCTCAAATGTTGTTCAGTTTTTAAAACATCCACTCACATTTGTTCCATTGCTTGTAAGGTGATATGGTCACTTGGGGACATAGAGAACGTAGAGCTGGGTGTCATGTGCATAGTTGTGGTAATCTATTTCTCCACTTGCTCAGATAATAGAAAACTATTATCTGAGCAAGTGGAAGCATGTAGATGTTCAGTAGAAGTGGTCCCAGGATGGAGCCAGGCCGGACGCCCAACATTTTTGTCTCCTCAGTTTTGAAGTTACCCATTGACACAAAATAATCACTTCCTTTTAAGTAGAATGAAAAAAACAATCAATAACCATGGTAGGTGATATTAAGTTTTTTTTTGGGGGGGGGGGCGTTGTTTGTTTTTTACTGCTGTGAGGTAAAGAAAATAAAGCAATATAAAAACAAGTGGAGTGTGTAAAACACAGTATTACATTAAAATAAAACACTTAAAAAAGCATACCTATTTATTGCTCATTAACTAACATTAACACCAAGGTTGTTAGTTAACACTGCATGTTAAGATTCATTTTGGTGGGTTTTGATAAAAACAAGTTTGGTTTACGATGCGCGAGCCAATCGTGTCAGTCAGAAAAGCAGTTCAAAGTACCTTCAATAAGTTCACCAAGCGCCCATCAAAAGTGTTCAACAAAATGTAGAGTCAGCTCAGTGCAACAATAACACAAAGATGATATCGTGCAAAGGAGGTGGCACGACGTGAATAGGTTAACAAAGTGCTGTGTTTGGCGATCTTGGTGCTTCCTCCCGCTCCGAGCAAAAGCCAGCAGCGTGCTTTAGTGTCAAGTTTAGTGTCATATTCGGGTGAGTTTGACAATAAAATACATCAAATGCTGAAACACTCATACATCTAACAACTAAACAGTGGGTCAACTCAAATTCAAATAACCAGATAACATTTGCATATGGACAGTATTTTCGACATCAAGCGAATGTGTGTGTCCACAACAGGTACATTATAAACATATACTGTATCTGCTCCGACGCTGAACTGGGTTGCCAAATTGCTCTTTTTTTGTCCATCGAAACAGCATGTTAGCAGCAGGTTAGGACAGTGGGAGCTCACTGTAGCGCAGGCCTGCAACGGTGTCCAAAACTGGTCCTCCAGGGCCACTGTGGTGCGTGTTTTATATGTCTCCTTATTATTCCAACATACCTGATTCAAATGATCAGGATCCATATCTTCTTGAGCTGTGCTGATCATTTGAATCAGGTGTGTTGGCGTAGGGAAATATATAAAACACGCATGACAGTGACCTTCGACAACCGGAGCTGACCATGCCTGGTGTAGTCAACACTCATTTACAATTTATTTTCATGAGGGTTTGAAAAATAAAGCTCTCCAGCGAAAGTAAAAAAAATGTATCACTTCAAGTTAACTTCAAATTCATAAGTTTGATATTTATTCTGGTTCTAAATAACCCTGTTAGAAATTCATAGTAAAGTTCGTCAAAAAGTGAAACGTTAGTAGAAATAAATTTGTAGACTTTTCAGCAGTGTTATAAAAGACGCGCAGCGATATTTCATTTTATATATATATATATATATATATATATATATATATATATATACTGTATATATATATATATATATATATATATATATATATATATATATATATATATATATATATATATATATATATATACCTAAAGTTAAAAAGAAAAAAAAGGAGAGTGGAAAATCTCTTTGGCTGGTGACTACAGAGAGTCAATGTGGCTGATGTGCAAAACAGTTAATTTAGAACACCATCACAGTCGGTACTGCTTGCCTTTTAAAAATGTCATCTGAGGCTTGAAGCTCCATTTATTTCTCTGACTAGCTGCTGAAGTATGAGGTCACGTGCCCAATAGTGAGACGACTGGAGTCCAGAGAGTCAGCGACTCTCTGATGTTTGTGTTAACCGGTATAACAGCCAAAAAAAATAAAAAATACTGATGGTTGGCAGACAAAGGTTGTTGAAAACAAACCTGTTAACATGCATATTCCACGTATATACTGAATACATTTACAAGTACACATTCCATTTCAGTGTTTAACATAAATCGGGATAATCACAGTGTAACAGAATTTCCCAAGCATGAAACGTAATCAAGATTACTAAACCATGACATCAGACGAAGCAAGTAACCTTAAACCTTGTTGGGATCTTGAAATGCAAACAGTCCAAGAGTACCTGAGGCAGGGCCAAGCAGCAATACAACATCTCTCAGCTCATATGCCATTTACAGTACAACACCCAGTTGGCCAACCTTAATTGGGCTGTGATCTCACAAGGATGTGACAAATTATTCTGGCCATATTGGTGGATTATTTTAGTGGTGTAATCTTTTAGCGAGAAACCAGTCAATAGGATGAATCTTGTATATATAATTTGAATGACACAACATTTTGAGTCAATTAAATTGGAGGTATAAGATGGGGCCAGAGAGGGATCATTTTATTTCAAAAGAGCATTATAATATTCTAGTGTTCGGTTATACAGGCAGCTTTAACATATAGTGTATGACACTGTATGTGTTTTTTTTTAACACTGCAAACTCTACTTTTAATATCATTAGATGTTTATAAAATGCTGTAGCTCTGTTGATCCGGAAATATTGTGATGTTTTGTCAGAGATCGACCCTCTTCCTTCACTGTATGTACGATCACTTGCTCATTTATTTTGGCAAGTCCACTTCCGGGGCCCTTCTCTTCGTCTCTTTCCTTTAATTATCAGGCTGGGCGGGGTGATTCCCGGAGGGTGTTCCCACCTCTGCTGATCTGCAATCGGGTGCCAGATGATTCACGTATTATGAGTGGTGTTTTGCAAAGTAATAGTGCACACACTTGCCATTTTGGACAGTTCTCCAACATTATGCCAGAGCTTCACCTTCTTGTTTGCGAGCTACTGTTGTGTCTTGAGCTGGATCAACAGACTCTCTTTAGCCTCTGCCAATAGACTCCCATTCGCTTTTGGATCCCCTGCTGCCTTTACTTTTGTAACCCACAAAAAATATACTCGTCAGACAGCTTTGTGCTGATCAAAAGTCACTTAAACAGCCACTAGTGCTGAGGATGGCTATTTCACAAAGTGCAAGTCCAAACCAAAACACCACACACAAAAAACATAAATGTCAATTTTCAACGGTTGGTGCAGAAATTCAACAGAAATGCCTGAAAGTTAACTGTGTAACACCCGGATTGTAGATGTTAAAACTAAGCCTGAAGAAGGAGACTTAGAAATAGATTGCTTCAACCTTGCAAATACAACGTGGTATTTACAGAAAGCGGTCCTTGTTGTTATTGTGCACTTGCTTGCCACCTAAATATACATCTCCCACAGCACCTGTTGCCCTTGGTGCTTCCAACAAGGATTTTAATATTTGTGTTATGTTTAAAAAAATATCTAAATCCAGAGCCTGTTCTGACCTACATCAAACATAGTTTATAACCCTGCTACAGATATCATTGAGATTCTTAGACATCTTTCCTTTTTAGTTCCAAGGATATCAGAACATCTATTCTGAAAATAAGGAAAATATATGAATGTTTGATACTGTATAAAATTAACTCTTTCATGCACAAATAATGATAACCTACAGTACATCAGGAAGTGTTTTTATTAGTCTTTAGGCATGAAAAAAAACAATGGCAGTGGGTGGCAACACACATAAGGTCCATTGTGGTGGTTGATGCACATCTGTGACATTAAAATGAATTAATATATGAGAAAAAAACATTTGAATATCTGTCCATTCAAGTAACCACTGTCCCTAAAAGGGTTAACATCATAAAACAGTATCAAGAGATGGGCCAAATATGAAAATGTTACAGAATAAAGATCCATCCATTCATTGTCTGTAGTTTATTGAGGGTATAGGAAAGCTGAAATATCCATCTATTATCCAAACTACTTATCCTCATGAGGGTCGCAGAGTCGCAGGCGTGCTGGAGACTGTCCCAGCTGCCTTTGGGCAGCAGGCTGGGTACACCCTGAACTGGTTGCCAGCCAATCACAGGGCACATTACGGCAAACGAGTCATACTCACAAATACCCACAAATAAATAAATAGGGATAGTTTAGAGTGCTCAATTAACCTACCATGCATGTTTTTGGAATGCGGGAGGAAAACGGAGTACCCGGAGAACACCCATGGAGGTCCAGGGAGAACATGCAAACTCCACACAGGAATGCCGGAATCTTGATTCGAACCCTGAACCTCAGTACAGTGAGGCTGATTTGCTAACCACCATTCCCACCATGCGGCCCAAGCGAAAATCGAACTTTAAAAAAATGATATTTGCTATATTATAGGAAATGGAGTTTGCTTGTTCTCCCCGTGCTTACGCGGGTTTACTCCAGGTACTCCGGTTTCCTCCCACATTCCAAAAATATGCATAACAGGCTGATTGAACACTCTAAATTGTCCCTAGGTGTGAGTGTAAGTGCAGAAGGTTGTTTGCCTCTGTGTGCCCTGCGGTTGGCTGGCAACCAGTTCAGGGTGCACCCCGCCATTGCTCCAAGACAGCTGGGATAGCCTCCGGCATGCCCTGCAACCCTTGTGAAGATAAAGCAAATCAGAAAATGGATGGATAGATGGATGTTATGTAAAATGTGATTAGATAGATAGATAGATAGATAGATAGATAGATAGATAGATAGATAGATAGATAGATAGATAGATAGATAGATAGATAGATAGATAGATAGATAGATAGATAGATAGATAGATAGATAGATAGATAGATAGATAGATAGATAGATAGATAGATAGATAGATAGATAGATAGATACTGAAATGATGAGTCAACTCCTGTTTGAGTTAGCGATAGACTATGGCGCATACCGGCTTATACAGTACCATGGGCTCAGGGACGTGCGGTCAGGGGAGGCAGGTGAGGCAGAGCCTCACCTCTGAATGGTCATTGCATTGCGCAATCATCACAAACTGGGTTGATACATGCAACTGGCTCGTGCTGCTTGCCGTATATCTGCATGTCGCAAATATAATGTTGAGCCAATTGAATAAGCTACCCTTTTTGCTTTATATATTTGTAAATCTGACACTAAAGGAGTCATTTATAGCCCATGATGGGCTATAAAGTATAAACACGACATTTTGTTTTTTTAAATGGTATAGCACACATATACTGAGACAATGATGTAAATGTGATGTGTCACACAGTAGCTTTGAAGATCATTTTTTACTAAGCGTTCACACTGATGTCACCTCTTTGCAGCACACTGACAATAATATGATGACATCTTCTTGCAAATTAGCTTAGCTGCTCTCACATTTGCAAAATGTCTACATTTTCTTTCTTTTTTTTTTTTTTTTGGTTCGTTCACATGATTACACGTAAGAGCTGATTTGGCAGAGGGGACGTGCATGAATGGCCAAAGAAGAACCCATTAGATGTTGGTGCTCACCCTGAAAAAGGTGCTTCTATAATACTTTCTTTTGATTACATGACAAGCTAGAGCATGATGTGGCATTTACCATACTTTCTCAATGAATATTGTAAATCTGAATCAAATTGTGGATATCTATGAATGTCTCCAATGCTGGGATAGTTTAACACTTTATTCTCATATACTTTGTATTTTTAGCTGAGCTTGATTTCCAAAGTGGTCCAACCATGTCGGTCATAACTGCACCGCAGGCAGCAATACAATTAGGTAGTGTATATGGTGGACCGCCCGTGGGGGCGTCAGGGTCGTCTTTGTGATCTGCATGTACAATGATGTGGTGTGTGTGTGTGTGTGTGTGTGTGTGTGTGTGTGCGCACGCAGAGCCAGAGCGCATTTGTGAAGCATCAAGACAAGACGAGTGCTTCCCGCACCAACTGTCGGAGCCCTGCAACGGCGGAAGAAGGAGAGGACAATTGAGGAGCGAGAAAATGGGATCTACGCCAGACAAGCAAGCAATGAGCCCCATCGGCAAGTTCCAGGCGAGCTCGGTGTGGTTTTGGAAGCTCCTTCCTCACGTCATGCTGTGCGTGTCTCTGGTCGGCTATGCGGCGCTGGGCGCACTTTTGTTCCAATACATTGAAGGGAGAGCACCCCGTTCCAAACAGGAATACCATGGCTTCTTGGGACACATTATTCGGCATGTCCAGAATCTCACCAGTACGTTTGACAAATAATTCTGGAATGGCATTCGAGTGTGCCTTCTTTTGCATGTTAACTAACTTTTCCTGTTCATATCAAGACTTTGCACATTAGGTTATCCCCCACAACCAAGTAACGCTCACAACTTTTATTTTAACTGTAGATAACTCATCGTACACCCACCAAAACATAGTGGACGAAGTGGAGCATAAAATGAGCGATGGCTTTAAGACCATATGGCTCCAACAACCTGACAGCTGGACCTTCTTTGGGTCCATGTTCTTCGTGTGCACAGTCTTCACGACTGTTGGTGAGTTCACAGTGATTCCCTCACAAATGAATAAGCATTCATTAACCAGCCCAATATGACCAGTTATGAATGTATGGTCAAAGACAACTACGGTATATCTCATTTGCTAACCTCCCACATTGTTAACAATGCAGTTTGCACATGTACAATAGAAGTTGGCCAACAATATATATCGCATGCATTGGGTGGCATCCGCAAATCTCCAAGATCCACATTTTTTCACGAGACCCCAAAAGCATTATGTTTGGTCTACTGTTAATATAGCAGCATGAAAGACCGCACACCATTTTAAACACTTTAGATTGCTCAATAATTTATTATTAAAAAAATAAAAAGAACATCCTCTCCTATGGACTGATCAATAGTGTGTCAGCAGAGGTGTAGGGTTCGATTCCATCGCCAGCTGTCCTGTGTTGAGTTTGCATGTTCTCCCCGTGCCTGTGTGAGTTTTCTCAGGGTACTCCGGTATCCTCTCACATTCCCAAAACGTGCATGGCAGGTTAATGTTAATGGGATACTCGAAATTGTCCCTCGGTGTGAGTGTGAGGGCAAATGATTGTTCGTCTCTGTGTGCCCTGCGATTGGCTGGCAACCAGTTCAGGGTGTCCCCCTCCTACTGCCTGAAGAAACTTGTGAGGATAAAGCGGATCAGGAAATGGATGGCTGGATGGACAATAAGCGTTTTTGTCATGAAGGTCTAGTAATCGCCCATGGCAAGGAAACCTTTAAGCTCATCATATTCAAAATAATGGGGCCAATCCTTTTAATATTTGCAGCGGGCAATTGAAGTTGACATATGTACAGATGTTCACGTAAACTTTGAAGATTGATTGCAGTTTTATGATATAATGTGACATGAAGCTTGTTTACATGAAGTATTCCGGTCATGTGGTTACCATGCAATCTGAAGTGGTAGCTTTGGCTGGCTCATATGTCTGCTTTCAGCTACAGAAAGCTGTGTCCAACCTCTTTATGACCGACATTATGAATGTTTAGGTATTGGTACACTTCAGAGCTTTTGAGATTGCTCATTGTGCTGTTTGATTGAAATAAACGATCAGAAATACTCACTAGGAAAAAACTAAGGATTGCGGTGGTCTATGAACCATCTTAAACACTGCCAGAAGTTCAGAAACATCTGGCAGCAGTTGCCTTTAAATACTGAGAAACACAACGAAATCCAAGTGATGAAACCAGAGGTGAATACTAATCCAGGTTCGGAAAGGCTTTGAGTTAGTTATTGATACAAATGTCATTTTATGACTGAAATTAATTTAAGAAGCAATGCATCCTGTGTGAGACTATCCGCAAGGATTAGATACGGTAAATAATAGTGCACACACTTGTCGGAAAAATGAAAATGCAATGCTCTTCGACCAAGCTATGACCCCCCCCCCTCCCCCGCCCCCCCTTGCCCCAAAAAATTGTAACCAGTAGCTCTCATAAATGAGAGATGAGACACAGCTGCTTTTGGATGATCGGAATAGCTGAGAAGAGACAGAGAGACAGATGGTCTCCACAGTATGACAAGCCTAATCAAGGCAATAGGAGGGATGGCTTTTTCAGTAAATGTTGTCATGTAGAGCCAATTGAATATTCATGTCAATATTCTATATGGGGAGTGCCATATTTGTGTTTGTATCACAATAGTGTATTTGCAATTAGCAGTCTTTGTCCTGATGCGAGCAAGACAGAAGATTCAAAGGAATGACATTGCATAAAGATCAACAAAAACAGCAAACCTAATTCACTGACTCTAACAAAATAATGAAGAGAAAGTACAAACATTTAACAATCACTCATTATTGACAGTCATTATTGACTCAATTGACTAAATGTGCCAATCTTTGGATTATTGTTATATAGTTTGCAGTTGTATAAACCAACAGAGCTGCATACAGCAAGCTGTTTCTCAATTGGCAAATAAAGCAACATGATGGGAGGCGCGCGGGCATTAAAATATACTTTATTGTGAAAGAAAAATAACTAAAATGCACTCAATCAAAAAGTATTCTCTCTGAACTGGTGTGTAATGTTAAGGTTGCTCTTGTATGTGTGCTCACTAGATTGAGAGGGTGCACTTCCAGTTAGGGAGTATAAATCTCCATCAAAAATAATAATAATAATAAATAATAGATCCTGTACTTGGGCCTTTGGATGCTAATCCGGATGTCCAAAGTTGATACCCGGGGCCACAGCCTCATTTACCGCCCCACCCTGAATCCCCCACTCCTCCAACTCTGCACACCCTAAGTCTGCTAATGGCTAATGGCCCGTAACTCTAACAGGAGAGGAGAATGCTTTTACATGCCACAAAAGGAGAGCTTGTTAGGGGTTAATGGCACATTTTCCTGTTGTGTGGTTGTCTTTCGCATAATTTAGCTCTTAACAAGCAACATCATGAGGTCAAAGACACAACGCACAACATTTCAGTACACTGTTTAGTATATAAGTATATAATTGACTCGGTATGAAAATGAGTGTTTGAAATCACTTTATTGGAATCTTGAAGTCAGCATTTCTCAAATGATGATTCACTTTATCAGAGTGCTCAAGAGGAAACATGCGGAAAAGGAAGTTGCTGGAGGCATTCGACATACAGAGCATCCTCATATGCTGCATCTCAATGTGGTATGCAGGCTATACAGCTGTGGATAAAAAGGGCCTGAACAAAATCAGTGACTCTACAGAACAAATCATTACCCACTCCTTTGCCCCATTCTTCATCGCCATTTTAGTTCAACTCAGCACTGCACAAAAACATAATGAAGGGCCCCTTCCGCCTTGACATCACCTTTGGAGCTGTTTGCAACACACAACACCTGCCCTAGTGTGTGTGTGTGTGTGTGTGTGTGTGTGTGTGTGTGTGTGTGTGTGTGTGTGTATGTATGTATATGTATATATACATATATATGTATATATATATATATATATAGAGAGAGAGAGAGAGAGAGAGAGATTGAGAGAGAAAGAGAGAGAGAGAGAGAGAGAGAGACACACGCTGACAAGGGTCAGTCAATGAATAAGGTAAATTCTTCCATATGATAACTTCTAATACATATCGAAGCTTATTTTTTTATTTTTCATCATGGTCTCCCAGCAGTGTCACATACTTTTCCCATCTACGCACAAGCTTCCATGTACCCTCATCGTAATAATCTTTGGACTGATATCTCAGCCAGTCGCTCACAACACTTTTTACTTCATCGTTACTTTCAATACTTCATACCTGTCGTGAATGATTTTTCAGGGACCAAACAGGGGAAAGTCGGAGGGACAAGGTCTGGGCTGTAAAGGGCATGGGGGAGCAGTTCCCAGCCCAGCTCGTTGATGTTCAGCTGTATGAGGCCTTGAATTGTCAAAATGCAAGATGACTCCTTCTGACTGTGTTCTTGTGAAGTGCATTTAACACTGATTGTGTTTATTTTGTTCCATGTGCTTTGCAGGGTATGGGGCCATCTATCCAGTCACCCTACCTGGTAAGGTGTCGTGTGTCTTGTACGCTATGGTGGGCATTCCGCTCATGCTTTTAGTCATGCTTGATATTGGAGATTTCCTTGCTAAGCTGCTGACCAAAGCATATGTTCATGCTCACGCCTTTTTCAAAGTCCTGCACTCACACAGTTGGTCCAAGCTCAGGACTCACAAGAAAGCAAGGAAGTCGAACCATCGGACATTGGAGGATGGTACCACTGTTTTCAGCCATGATATTGCGCTTCACGAACGACTCACCATCCGGAAAGCGTTGCAAAGTCATGTGAATGTGAAGTCCAATTCAATGCAGTTCCAAAAAAATCGAGAAATCTTTGAGAAGATTCTTGTCAAAGAGAAGCTCCAGCGAAAGGGACCCCTGCTCAGGAGCCTATCCTGCCCAGAACTGAATCGAATGGCGCCATTGTCCAAAGGATTGGCCATTTGGGACTTGACAGAAATAGGAGATACGATGGAAACGCTAAATGTACCATTTATGCTTATTCTTTTCATCGTGTTTACTTACATTTTTCTTGGAGGTTTGATTCTGCCAGTGTGGGAGACAGAAATGAAGGGATTTGACCCTTACTACTTCTGTTTTATTACACTCACCACTATTGGTTTTGGAGACATTGTCCCTCATCATCCCAATTTTTTCATGCTTACTTCACTCTTCACTATTTCTGGCATGGCCATCATGTCCATGGCATTTAAACTGAGCCAGACACGGCTTGTAAACTTCTACCGCCACTGCATTAAGTCAATAAGCATTGGAAACAGTAATGAAGATAAGAACTACGTCGCAAGGGTTCGCTGATGTTTAAATGGATCACAATATCTGGAAGTACCAGAGTCTGCTTTCGGATGCCAATTTATTTAGAAGCATGAGCAAAGTGACCCCCCGCCCCCTCCGAAAAGTATGCATGTATCACGTTGGGGCATACAGCAAGTACGCAATGTGATATTCAAGTACCTCTTGATACAGTATCTGACATGTTTTGTGTGTTTGCCTGCCGGTGATGAGGTTCTGTTTCTACAATCCTTTTGGCGGGCTGGTGGGCTGAGCTTTCTTGAAGCAACTGGTAGCATTTGCCTCGTATGGTATTTAGATGTGTGCCTTACTGGCTGCGTTGCTTGTTGCTATAGCTCTTGTTTAGTCTTGCTCGTTACTTGTTGGATCTCATCTCATCATACTTATACTTTGCTTTTGGTATTAGTATGCACCTGTGTGATTTTTCAGTGTCATGTCGGTAAGAGTTCATTTTTTTTTTTTATTTAAGCCTGTACCTTCCGCCCACTGCAGCTCCATCCACTTTTGTTTTGTACTTGCAATTATTTTTTTACCATCATTGTTTTTCATTTTCGTTACTTAGATTGTTCTGCTTTTCACTCTTTTGGTTCAATACAACCCATGTAATTGTTGCCCCTTTGTGTCTGCAGTGATCTATCCTTTGATCATTTGCCAATTCTAACAATACTCCAGCCAATGACCTCACAAATGCTAAACAATTACATAAGGATATCTCTAGCTCACGAGTCAATGCAACCCCTCGATTCACAAATTCATGGATGCTGCAACTTTGTTGGATTTGCAAGTTGAGGCTATAAGCTATGGCAATAAGCAACTGCTGTCCAGGTATTCTTCCTTGCCCACGTTTATTGTGGAAGTGTGGCAGTTTTTGATCACCCAAATAAACGCAAATAATTAATCAGCTTCTTGAGTTTTCACCAGAGAAGCCTTCAGTAGCTGAATGCTCCAGTTTGTTCGTTTGATAACAGCTCTTTGGAGCAACTTTCAGCCAGGATTAAATCCAGAAATAAAAGTTGAACTGATTGCTTGAGATGATACTTGAGAAGCTGATAAATGTCACTGTTTGTTTCGATACTGTAACTGTTTTGTTAATATGAATGGGATCAATCAGTGGATTTCCTGAGTGCATCTTCAGAAGCATGTATGACTGTATGACCTATACTCCTGTGATCAACCCTGGACCCCATAACATTCACGTCTTCGTACCCGAGTCGGCCTTCAATGACAGTGGAGGAAGCCTTTCCAGCTCGGCAGAGGACGGCTTACCACACAAGAATGCACAAGGCAGAGGAGGTCACAATCTTGTCACTATCGCATATGTCTGGATCATCACAGACAATGAGAACCATGACTCCTTTGGCTACCAATGATACAATGGCACAATCTTCCCTGCATTACGCCACTAATCACTGGTAAGTCGCCACAATCTTGAGTACTCCAAATATCATTCAGCATCATCTCAATGTGTGAATCAATCTTCAGGGAAGTGGTTCTTAACCTTGTTCGAGGTACTAAACCCAACCAGTTCATATGCATATTCACCGAACCCTTCATTGGCGAAAAACAAAAATGTGACTTTTTACAAATTCAGGACATAAAAAATGCATTTGTTAAAAACGACAGTCACGTTGACTATTGAGCGAACTAATTTTCCTGCAGCACTGATTGGACAAGCAATGTAATGTGATCTCCTGCAGCCAGTGATGGCCAAGCAGGCATGTCATAACTAATTGACATGTTGAGTTGGATATGTCTTAACCTCCATGGCAAAGGCTCTGTCGAACCTGAGACCGATTCACGGAACCTCTAGGGTTCGATTGAACCCAGGTTAAGAACCACTGCTTGAGGTTACGGACTTTTGTTAACCGGGAGTTTTTTTCACAATTTGAAGACCAGAATAGAAAACTACCTAGGTAGACTCAAGAGATGACTGATTTGTGGAATTTTCCATGATAAAGGCCCCTTCAATGTCTGCTTATTAAGCCCAAGAAACTAGTTTTACTCTAAAGGCTGATTCTCATGTTTTAAAATTATTGGGTAAACACTTTAGACAAGACTAGGGATGGATACTAAAGTCGGTACTTTTTGTGATACGAGAGAGAGAGAGAGAGAGAGAGAATTTCTCCTCATTAGTAAATGGTTGTATCATCCATTCCGCACAAAATAGCTGCCTGAATAGTCAGTAACACAGACTGACCAAATGAGAAAATTCCTGCCGCTTTAGGTTAGTCATTCTGGGTGTGGCTAGGTCTACCAAAAGCACTTTATTTGCTGATTTTTAAATGGGGCTGAAATAGTACCTACCAGGAATTGAACAGAATGTCGAGGCGGCCCAAACTGTCATCATTGCTGGGTTATACTAGTCGCTTGGCGAATGACACCCTCATCATCATTATTGCTTCTGCTCTTGTCTAAAGTTGTATGGCGGCCCTGTTATCTCCGATGAACGGTATCCTCCCTCACATCCATTGGTGCCGGAACGGTCAACTGATCATCATTTGGTAGTGTCTTAGATCTGACCTAAAGTTATTGTAGAATCGCTGTCAGAAGATGATTTTACTCCCACCCCTGTCAAAATCTGACCCACATCCAAAGGGAGGTGTGAGACATTGAATTGACAATGTACCTTGCCTCCATTGACAAGGCGATCACCCAAAGCTCTAGCAATAAGATGGTCGGGGCCTACTGTGGGGCAACGCCCAAACCCATTGGCGGACACCAGCAGTAAGAGGTATTGTCCAGCTGAAGGAGTCCTATCGGGCCTTTTTGGCCTTTGGCCCTCTGAAGGAATTCGGTGAGACCGTGGGAAAAAACATCCAGACGTCTTGGAGGAAATTTGGGTCCACCATTTGGCATCTCAGGAGGGGGATACAGTACACCATTATAACTATAGTGGAGATGGGGTGCTGCTGACTTCAACTGGGAACATTGTGACACGGGCTCTCCTACCTCTGGGCTTTAAGTCACAGTTGTGGGGCTGTTCGAGTTGGCACGCCTCCACAAAATCGTGTGGAAAATGAGGACAGTGCCTTTAGATTGGCAGACAGTCAAGTCAAGTCAACAGTATTTATAGAGCACTTTCAAACAGCCATCGCTGCATACAAAGTGCTGTACATGGAGCGATTTAACATACACAATAAACAGACGAATCGGTAATAAAGGCGGTAGAAAGCACCAAGCAGTAAAATCAAGAACAAATCGAAGTCATGCTGAGTCGAGCGCCAAAGAATACAAGTGAGTTTTGAGGAGGGCTTTAAAGATGGGCAGCGAGGAGGCTTGCCGAATGTTCAGTGGGAGGTCATTCCAGAGAGAGGGACCAGCAATAGAAAAGGCTCGATCCCCTCTGAGCCTCAGTTTAGTTCTTGGTACTTCTAACAAAGACTGGTCCACAGACCTGAGCCGGACAGGTGTGTAGGGGCGGATGAGCTCAGAAAGGTAAGGTGGCGCGAGATTATTCAGAGATTTGAAAACGAAGAGGAGGATCTTGAAAATAACTCTAAAATAAATGGGGAGCCAGTGAAGGGTTGCCAGAGTAGGAGTTATATGCTCCCTCTTACGAGTACCAGTCAAGAGGCGAGCAGCGGCATTCTGGACCAGCTGAAGGTGCTTAATGGAGGACTGGCTGACTCCAAAGTACAGGGCATTGCAGGGGTGGTGATTGCCCCTCTTGGTGGCAGAGGGTGTGTTACAACTAAAGGGGGTCCATTGGGAAGTCAAATCTCAGATTTCCAAGGAGCAGTGCAGTTATCGTCCTGGCCATGGAACAGTGGACCAGGTTTACACCCGCAGCAGGGTCCTCGAGGGTGCATGGGAGTTTGCCCAGCCAGTCAACATGTATTTTGTGGACTTGGAGAAAGTGTTGACCGTTTCCCTCTGGAGGTTCTGTGGTCGGTGCGTATGGGTTACTGATATGGGCTGTTCGGTCCTGGAATCAATGATATCAGAGTTTGGGCCGCATTACCGCTAGCAAGTTGGAGTAAATTTGATTGCCCATTATGGACAAAATGTACAAATTCAGCCAAGGCATACGATATCTGATTTTTGCAGACGGCATGGTACTGTTGTCCCCAGCAAGCCATGATCTCCAACTCACACTGGAGCAGTTCGCAGCTGAGTGTGAAGGGGTTGGGATGAAAATAAGCACCACACAATCTGAGACCATGGTCCTCAGTCAGAAAAAGGGGGTGTGCCCTCTTCAGGTCGGGGTAAGATCGTAGCCCAGGAAGAAGAGTACAAGCATCTTGGGGTCTTGTGCCCGATTGAGGGAAAGATGACAGTCAGATCATGGAAGCATCTGCTGTGACATGAACTCTGGATCAATATGTCGTGGTGAAGAGGGAGCTGAGCCGAAAAGCGAAGCTCTCAATTTACTAGTCGATTATGTTCCTCCCATCATCTATGGTCATTGGCTGTGGGTCAAGACCGAAAGAACAAGATCACATGTTCAAGCAGCTGAAATTATTTTCCTCTGAAGGGTCTCTGGTCTATTCCTTCAGGACAGGGTGAGAAGCTCATTCAGCCGAGAGAGTTTCAGAGTAGAACCACTGCTGGTCCACATCGAGAGGAGCCCCAGCTGAGGTGGCTTGAGCATCTACTTATGGTGCATTAAGGATGACTCCCAGGTGAGGTGTTCCAGGAATGTCTCAATGGGAGGAAGCCTCGGGGACAACGCTGGACACACTAGGGAAGACTCTTTCAGCTGGATTGGAAACGCCTTGGTATTCCCTCGGAAGAGCTTGATGAAGTGGCTGGGGAGAAAAAGTCTGGGCTTCCCTGCCCCCCCGAGATCCGATCTCGAATGAGTGGAAATAGTGCATTGATGAATGGTTTGACCAGCTCTGCTTCGTGTATCTTGACAACAGTATTATTTTTCCTGCAATATTCAGGAACACCAACACCAGATTCTTCTTGTGCTTAAGTACCTTCTTGAAAACAGATTCTTTATTCAAGCAGAAAAAGTTTCATTTCATATCTATTCAATTCCACGACCAGGGGTCAGGTTTAAAAGATCCACTCAAAATCCATCTTGTGGTCAGTTGGCTCACTCCGCCATCAAGTGACAATTTGCAGAGGTTCCTGAGTGACATCCAATTTCTACAGGTGTTTTATCTGTAATAGCGGCAACAAAGTTGAACCCACACATAGGCTTACATCTATCAAGTTTTTTTTAAATCCCACAAGTCAAAATGGGGTTTGTGCATCTAAAACAGCCCTTTACTGTTTTATCTGTTCTTCATCCTAACCTTGAATTGCCTTCCATTGTACAGGTGGATGCTTCAGATTCAGGAGTCGGTGCTATTCTGTCCCAGCGCACTTCCCTCAACCAGAAGCTTCATCCGTGCACCTTATTTCATTGCCTGGTGGGTTGGCAGTCCTCAGGAACAATGAAGTTGTTGTCAGTTGCCATTCATCATAATATTGTAATATTGCATACCTTTTGGCAGTCATGGCACCTTATTGTACCAAAATAGCAAATCATCAATGCTGAGAATCATTGAATGAGGAGTAAGTGTCCATTTTAGGCTATTTTATAGGACTTCCTTCAAAGGGGTTGAAAGACTGCATAATTGTTTGAATTGGTCGCAACTCTTCCTCAGTTAAACATGTTTTGAAAAACACTCAAATTATTGCAAGAAATGAAGTACAGTATGTACTTGTAACCAGAGGTGGGCAATTTTCACACATTTGTCAGTCCGTCATTCATCATCCGTCAGTGGCCTGGGCACCCCTCCGTCATAGTCAGTCCGTCATATTTATTTCAAGCTAAACCAAACGGTACTCATCAGTCGGTCAATCCATAATGTTATTTATCACTTATGTCAGTGAATTTGACCGGTCATTCACTGCGCCTATTATCATCCCCCCACTGCCCCAATCCCCCCCAAAAACCCACATCATTGCATAATAGATGAAAAATCCGGTGATTAAAATGGTAAATGGAGGCCACTATCTATCAGTGTATCGACATCATACGGTTCCTGCCTAAAGAGCTTCTCCTATACATTACACATACACTTATTTGGCAATCAATTTCATTGGTGACTGCCTGCAGTTATTTTTAACCCCTAAAATGCAAAAAGGTTTGGATTTATGTTTCATAAATTATAGTTTAAAATGGCTTATCTAAACCAGAATTCAGCTGTGCATTGTGACCAAGGGTAAAATCCAATGCAAGTAGCTCGCACATCCACTCTTTTTCTATAAATGATTGTTATGTTGTGTGCTTCTGCTTCTTCTTCTTGACCCATTGGTGGATGACAGCGCTTTGGTGTATAATGCCACCTACTATGCAGGAAGCGCAAATAATTTCCAATCTGCAGTAAACCCTCGCTTTAACGCAGTTTCACTGCACTTTGCTGTTTCACTTTTTTTTCAGTGCGTTTTTTTTACAGTGCATTGTGTTCTACATCTTGAGTGGCAAAGGGACTGGAGACCAATGTCAACAGTCTGTGTGCCTAGTCTCTGTACAGCTTACCAAATTTACGTTTGCAACAAAAACATGTTTTGATCTTGGGTTTGTTTCTACAGTGCAGTATTGTATAGTAATTGTAAAAATAAAGCTGACCGTAACTCTCGTAATTCTAAGTTCCGGTAACATTAAAATAACGGATCTTTCTGCATGATGGTAAAGACTCAACACTTATTGGGGTTATTGTGCCCCCTGCTGTTATATTTGAAGTTCCCATTGAGTTGCAGGACGTGGTTATCATTGGGCGTGAGGTCAGTCTAAAGAAAGAGATGAAAGCATGAGATGCGTACAGCAAGAGCTTTGATTTCTTCTAATTACTCTAAATTGTAGTTGTGAGTGTGAGTGCGAATGGTTGTTCGTTTCTGTGTGCCCTGCGATTGGCTGGCAACCGATTCAGGGTGTCCCCCGCCTACTGCCCAAAGACAGCTGGGATAGGCTCCAGCACCCCCCGCGACCCTAGTGAGGATCAAGCGGCTCGGAAGATGAATGAATGAATGAATATTCCTGAATTCCTGTTTAGAAGGTGAAATGGTATGTGGCAATGACAAATGTGTGTTTTATGCTGTTGAGATGCATTTAGGTCTGCTGTATATTGTGTAATTGTATATTTTTGTCAGTTTTTCACCCCAAAATAGTTTTCATCAGCGATGTACATCTGGACAATAAAGGCTGTTGTATATTGGTTGACTCATCAAGTCTTTCGAAACTTGGAAGAAAACCTTAGGAACACAATTCATGGATTTCGCCCATCGCGGGTTCTTTTTGGAACGTAACCCCCGCGATGAATGAGGGTTCACTGTCGTCAGTGGAAGCAAACCTGCTCGTGTTCAATTCAGCCCCGTGAACAAACACACGGGATGTTCTTGAATCAAAATTATTTCACCAAGATGTAAGAGAAAACCACAACCATAAAGGTTTATCCATCCATCCATTGCCTAATCCATTTATTCTCACAACTGCGAGTGTGCTGGATCCCATCCCATCCATCTTCAGGCAGTGGGCGGGGTACACCCTGAACTGGTGGTAAATCACCATAAAGGTTTATATGCAAATAAATATACATAAATATGAGACGTACCTAAGTGAAGTGACACCATCTGATCCTGCCTCCTTAGCCAATCACAACCGGCCATCCACGTCCTCGCAGAGATCCTGTTGAAAACAAGAATACTCACTCTCACACAATTATTATCAATGCAGTCCTTTCGAAGAAACCCCTGCAAACAAACTCAGTGTTTTTCAGCCGTCAAAAATGGACGTCCATCAGTGACGGACGGACTAAGTGGTACTTTATCCGGTTCGTGACGATTACATTGACGAAGACCCAGTGCTTACTTAGTCCTTCAATTTTATTCTGGTTTCCTATCATTCATCAATTGCTACCATAACGGGTTCCGTCAGTGACGGACTGACAGACTTGTCAGTACTGTACTGACAAAATGCTCACCTCTGACAGTAAGTGCAGAAAAGGTACAATACTTACATTAAATCAAAGTTAGAGTGTCAAATGCTTTTAAGACATACAAATTGGTTTGCATGACTTTACAAAGCAGTGCTGTTTTTGCCTGATATAAAAAAGGTAAGGCTTTTCAAAGGAGTAAGTCCCTCTTCACCTGAAGCCTCAGCTGCTATATCGGGAATATCCCAAGAACACATTAGAAGTGATTTTAATAAAAGGGATAAATATCAATTGAATTACACAGAGCAACCAAAAGTAGTGGAGTCAACCAAACATCTGATGTCTATGCTCATGGATATTGACATTCATCCAGGTCATTCTGATATCTTTTGTTTGAAATGGAATATATCTAAGAAGGTAGAACTCTGCACAGTAAATTTGCATATTTTCTTTCCACAAAGGTTATTTAATTCTCAAATCATGATAAAATTGATTAATTGTTTTCTTTTTTTTTTTAACTCTGCTATTATTTATTTGGAAGCCAACTCCAGCTCTTTCTTTTGGTTATCATGTTTGGTGCCTTTGAGCCTTTGCCAATTACTATCAAAACGTAAATTTAACATCAAGATACTGAAAAGAGCTGAACAGAAACCAATGAAATAATGTGGTGCAGCAAGTATTGTATAATCTCATATTAGAGGGTTTATCTTGTAGCATTACCCCCCCCCCCCCCCCCCCACACACACACACACACGGAAGTTCAAGCATTATTACTTTGTTTTTTAATTGTTTCTCTGTGTGACCTTTGGTCGCACGCGCTGGAGGCCTCTCCATCTCAAAATCCTGGGCAGAGTTTCGACAGTACGTACCTGGTCGTGGGTGCTCCTGTGCGCGCTCCAGCACAGGAGCACATCCCAGCTAACTGTCGGCGAGAGGCGGGGTCCACCCTGAACTGGTCATCAGCCAATCACAGGGCACAAATAGACAATTCACATCCAGGACAGTTTGCAGTTCTCAGTCCCCGTGCATATTTTTGAAATGTGGGAGGAAACGAGT
Organism: Hippocampus zosterae; assembly: GCF_025434085.1. Lineage (NCBI taxonomy): Eukaryota > Metazoa > Chordata > Actinopteri > Syngnathiformes > Syngnathidae > Hippocampus > Hippocampus zosterae. The sequence goes on along the minus strand of NC_067461.1, from coordinate 21,071,135 downwards.
CCAGTTTGGGGAGACAATGGAAACTCCACACAGGAAGGCCGGAGCCTGGATATGAAACCACGAACCTTAGAACTGTGTAAAGGACGTGCGAACCATCCATCCACCGTGCCACCTTATTTTTTAACAATATCTTATGTACCATTTTATTTATAATCTGCTTCATTTGATATACAGTCTGTACTCTCTGCTCTGTTTGAATTTCTGTGAAGACGCTGACTGCATTTGGTTGTCTGTACTCTGTGCATTGATATATATTATAACAACATTAAATCGAATATGGCACTGCGTTTCATATTTCATTGAATCGGATATGGCGCTACGTGTCATATGTCCAGTTGAACAACAGGTAGCAGGATCCAGCAGTCATCTCCTTCCCCACCCCTCTCATGAGAAATCCTGATCGGCCGTGAGAAAAGTTAACAGGACTCGAATACAGAGAAAAAAATGGCCAAAATCCCACGGCGCAGTGGTTTCGGGCCAAAGGAGCTGCCAATAACGGTGTAAATGTAGCCTTGGATGGTTATCACTGTTGGCCTTTTCCCACCCTCTCCATCCATCCATTTTCTAATCCGTTTATCCTCGCGAGGATTGCGGGCATGATGGAGCCTATCCCAGCTGTCTTCAAGCAGTTAGCGGGGTACACCCTGAACTGGTTGCCAGACAATCGCAGGGCACACATACACAAACAACCATCCGCAACCCCACGTTGCTAACCAGTTGCCCACTGTTCCACCCTGCCACCCTTTCATGGTAGCTTTATTTAAAAGAAGAGCTGACTGCAGCTCCTCAGAGAACTTGCAGATTGTTCATTGTACACCTGTTGACCTTTCATTCTTCAAGTGATAATAGCCGAACCAAGTGTGGTGATTTCTTCATGTATTGAATTACCATAGAGGACTTTTTCATAACAATGACAATCTTGAGGCTGAATTTTGAATTTACTTTTTACGTTTTCCCAAGCAGTCCCAAGAAAAAGAAACGACACTCACCGCTAAAAATGATATGTGCAACCTGGCATCACCACAGTACGTAGCAATTACAAAAAGTGCTTTTTGGGAGGAAGCTGATCAAGTCCTTATGTTGAAGGTCCTTTTATACCACATTTCTGTTTTCTCCGAAGTGGTGATGAGCATGTAATTGGGATGAATGTGATGAACTGCATTAGAATGAGCACCTTTTCGAGACCAGTTGCAGTGACATCCGTTTAACACGCGATGGCAGTGCAATAACAGGAAAGACAAGTGAGATCACAACGTCTAAAAATGAAGTCTTTAAATTTGTCATTCATATTGTTTGGTGCTGGGGACGTACAATTTAATTATTCAAGCAAATGATTGTCGCTGTGATTTAGGAGCATTAATTCAAGCGTGGTAATGATGATATGACACGTGAGGTGGAACTAAAATTTCAGAGTGCGTTGACGTGTAAATGCTATTTTATGAGAATACTGCAAAGCTTCTCAACCTGGCAAGGTGGAGTACCGCACTGCTTGAGTCAGGCTGTGTACTTAATTGTATTGATCAGAAACTGAAGGAAATCCGTCCTATGCTGTCCAGTTATGATGGGGTGAATGACACGTGCAGTTAGGTTCAGAAATAGTTTTGACATAAACACAGTGGAGTTTAAATAAAATGGTTACATTTGGCCGACAGGCCCCGCAAAAAATAACCTCATTCACCATTTTCAAACTGCCTTGACCACATTTTCTGCAGTGTATCTACATTTTCGAGGGCTCAAAGATATTTGGAAAATCAGAAAAAATATGTATTCATGATGTCAAATCATTTTAAATGTGTAATCCTGGAGACCATAACACCTGGTCACTGACATGAATTACGATATAAATCACAGATGGGCAAAAACATTCATTTTATACAACTGAAATAAAAGTATCTGAGACATTAGATGGGGAACAAAAAGCATATATATGAATGCAGGGCATATGTCCACGTGGGATGAAATTAAAGTCAAATGGAAAGACGACGGCTGTTACTCAAAACAACTTTGCAGATTCACGGACAATGTCAGTCGTCTTCCGAACACTCTGGGAGTGCATATTGGGCTTTTGATGACGTACATTAACTACATTTCAGATGTGATGCGTGCGTGTGCCCGTGCGGATGAGCGTTCATACTGCAGACGCATAGCGTAGATATTCGATTATATCCGCAAACGAAAGAGCCCGGGTTGGATTTGAAAGAAAATAACTCGCAATTGTACTACTGAACATAAGATGAAATCAAAAGACTTGTCGCATATGTAGGGCGACGAGGTCGGACTTTTCAGAAATTAAGCTGCAGTGTGAACATACTAGGCTGTGTCAGCCAATCAGTTCTTCCTGTTCACTTGACTCTTCCACAGCTGTGTCTCTCGTCATGTGATGAGTTGTAGTCCCTGTTTTTTGTTTACTTCCCGGTGATGCTTATACTTTGTAGATGTGTCGTAATGCTGCATTCATTGAATGCGGGAAGACGGACTTTTGCGATCTCCGACCTGGAAAAGTGCAGTGCAAAGCGCCTTTGAACTGTGTGGTCCAAGTTACGAAGTCGGTTAAAAAAAGGGCCCCTCTATTTAGCTATTCGATACACCTTAACGCAATATGACGTGATCTGTATTGACTGTGTGAAGATATAAGATATGAAAACCTTTATTTGTCTCACAACGGAGAAATTCCCAATTTACAGCAACAAAAATATAATAGGGAGAAAGTAGAAGACAAAAAGTATAGAAAGAAACATAAAATAAGAAAACCTTTATTAGTCTTGCAATGGAGAAATTCCTGATTCACAGCAGCAAAGTTATGAAAGGAAGAAGTAGAACCACAAAATATAGGCGCTGCTGAAAAGGCAACCACTCACACGGCGCCATTTTGAAGTGAAAATAACAAAAATAACAACACAATACATAGGACACAGACAGTCGTGCAATCTTCACCACTTTTCTACATACACTTTGTTGTTTGAAGCAGTTATAGATGAAAGAGGAGAGGATCAAAGTGTCCTTTCACCAGTGGATCTGAGACGTCATGCTGAAAATGTGCACACGTCTGCTACAAGCTAAGTTTTGAAAGCAAACACGAAGCTGTAGTGTCCATTGACGAAAAAGAGATTGGCTCACATCTCCTGTCCCATGTAAATCCACTTCAATTTCAAGCCGCGACTCCCAGCTCCACATCTGCGTTCCGCGCTAACGCTCCTTTCTTCTCATCGTCGGCTCCTCAAGCCTTACATCCATCCAACTGCAGACCATTCAACAGCACCGATCTCTCCGCTGAACAAAATGGGGTTGTGAAAAATGTTGCCCATAACAGGCGCAAGACACAAGCGCCCCGGGACTGTCCAGCAACGACAGTCAAATGGCGCCGACATTCCTCCCAGGCATAAACAGTGCTGGTATACCCATGCTGCCGAGAAGGCGCAACCACCAAGCACAGTACACAGTACAGCACAGTCGTGGCCAAAAAATGCTGAAAAGACCACATCAGGTCCACACGACGTAACAACAAAGTGACAAAACAAACCAAAAAAAACAACAAAAAAAGCAATGCTCATGAGAGCACTTGCCGACGGCCGCCTACTCGGGCGCCATCTAGACTTCAAATATGCCGTTATTTCTCGGCATTAAATTATTTGGTGAAATGAAATGGTGAAAGGGAGGGAACCATCATATAGTTTTTTGTATTTTGAGCTTGTGTGAAGCCATCTTTCTTGGAGACTTGGAGGCAACTTTTCAACTATGGGCTTAACATTACGGGGTGTCCTTGAGGTGAACAAATGTGTCCTTGCCGATTGAACTTGCAACTTCAGCTGGGTCTGGTGTTGCACATACTTACATAGTTCGTTCTCTTACTGCTTGTAGTGGGACTGTACTCGACGCTTTCAGCTTTGCCTTTTTCGATCGCTACAGCTGCTTCTAGGACTTCCGCTTTCGCTGTAGCGGCTGCCACTTCCTTCTCCATCTCCAGCAGATCTAGATCTGCCTCTAATGTTGCTTTTTCTAATTCCAGTTTTGCTTGTTGTTTCTTGGTTTCCAATAGTTTTTTCCTGTATAAAGCTTTAGCATTTGTAGCTTCTGCAGAGGCTCTTGTCAAGATGGCTGCTTCCAGTACACTGGACTTTGAGGACAATATTGATGAGTGTTTGGATGATGCCTTTGATGATGCTTTGGCTTCGGAGTAAGCCATTTCTTATTGGGCGTTGTCCATCGCTGGGTTGTGGTTCTTTCTTGCACCAATTGCTGACAATGGCTTTTCACTGTACTGTTATTGCTACGTGTTTGATACTACGAGTATGTTAACACAGGTCAACAGGAAGCCAAACTCATTTATTCATGAGCCAGGAAACTGAGCGTCTTGCTCCTTTATTGCGGTTTTCTTGACTGCATACAGTGAGGATCAAGCGGCTCGGAAGATGAATGAATGAATACAGTGAACAACTGTGACATCAGCTCAATGAATTGTGAAACTGAAATGAACAGACTTAGAACATGAATTAATATTGTGTACACAAATACAACACAAATCGTCAGATGTTTAACAAAGGACATAAATGCAGCTCAAAGTGTGACAAACAACGATAAACAATGCGTTTTCGCAGTACTGTACCTTCGCATGCTAATTAGCTTGTTAGCACCGATTTAGCATCATCGCTACGTCGTTAGCAGTACTCAGAGCTAGCGAGTTTCCAATGACAACAATTGAGGGAAAACGATCTCCGAAACACATTTATAAATAATGCTAAACACAAGCAGACTTACAGTCATTGCTTTTGAAGGTGAAACGAAAGGAATATAACTCAGGAGGACCAGTAGCAACGACCACATTGCTGGTCGTCTGATGAAACATGGCGTCTGCCACCCACAATGCACCGCGATAACTAAAGTAATTTTCTAAACAGAATTACTATTAATGGAATGGCCCGAAACCTTTACTTTGGGCAGAACCGGATCAATAATAAACAAACATTTCCATGTAATTTGAACAAGGCAGCGCCCTTGAGTAAACAGGGTAAATGGCATTAAGTCATGGGGCAAAGGCAAACACTTATGATGATTCCAAAATAAATGTGGATGAAATTCGTTTGTGGTTAACATGGTTGTTGAGAAACTAATTTTTTTATGCCCACATTCATGTCACAATGGGCTCCTTTGATGCTGAAATTGACCGTGCACTGGAGAGCTAGCCATTGTGGTTTAATTTTTTTCTCTAATTTTCTTACTATTGTATATGAATTCTAATCACTCAAGAGGAAATTCAATTCACAAATAAAATTATGTGTCATACAAAACACAGGCAGGGAATGGGATAATTAGACTCAAACTGAAGCACTAAAACAGTGCTGCACACCATGAGTAAGGAACTGGGAGAAAGTACTTTGCTTAAATGCGGCACAGCAGTAGGTAACAAGCAGACTTGCATGCCTCCATTAACTCATTACCATTTGTTTATGGCAGAACTAGGAACGTATACTGTTGTAGATGAAGTCGTGTGACCACCAAACTGCCCATTTTAAACAAAGTCGTGAGTATACGTCCCACAAACCCGAAAATGGATGTTTGGTTCCAGATTCATCCATTTTGAAGTGGCTAAGATCCTGAAGTTCCTTACGGTAAATAAAAGTAGTGATTTGGAGTCCCCCAAAATCTTTTTGACTGTTCACATTTATTTACCGGTGCCATCTAGCGACGACTACGAAAAGTTCACTTCAGATCAAGTCATTTGAAACGGACGATTGGTGTAACTTGGCCGCGACGTCTAGATACATTTGTGGGCGTTATCCGAGGACGGTGGTTCTTAACTTGGTTTCGATCGAACCCTAAGGGTTCGGTGAATAGGTCTCAGGGGTTCGACGGGGCCTCTCCCGTGGAGGTGAAGACACATCCGACTCAACATGTCAATTAGTGATGACACGCCCGCTTGGCCCTCACTGGCTGCAGATGATCACATTAGATTGCTTTTCCAATCAGTGCTGCGGTAAATTTAGTTCCCTCAGTTCACCGTATGACTCGTGTAGTAGTCATACCATTTAAAAAATATATATACTTAGGCCAAGGAGTTTTATTTACTCTTTTTTTCTATTTTTAATATATGTTTTATCATGTCTTAAATTTGTAAAAAAATGTATTTTTTAAATTTTCAAGAATGAACGTACATATGAACTGGTTGGGTTCGGTAACTCTAACAAGGTTAAAAACCACTGCCCTAGGAAGATCTAGCTTTTAATAAACGTTTGATAGAGAAAATCAAGGAAATAATACGGTTCTCAGCCCAATACATGTATTTATCCTGTTAAGTTCCCATGGAAAACGCAATAGAGAATTCACCATTACAAAAAAGGCGGATACAAAATAAGAATTTCCAAGCGCATCGCCACAAGTCTCATTACTCTCTTTGATTAATGAGCAGTCCCCGGTCGCCACAGATCCCAACAGTTTCATGATTACTTTGGGGGTCTGTCAGTCTGTCTGTGTCTTGTCGTGCCGAATCGGAGCCTTCGCGTAGCAGTCTGTGTGACGTCAGCAGCTAGTAGAAAGACAAAGCTCATCGACCGCTACGCGCTCCTTCTGTGGCTGCCGCTGACCTCTGTGTATCCGAGGTAAGATGTGACCCTCCACTCTTTGCCAGTGCGCCCCGCTAGAGTGTTTTATGGCTTTTAACACTTGCCTCTCTGCGCAGGACCACTTGTCACCCATTCGCCCCGCTATTTTTACGGAATTAACACAATGGGGAGACTGGACGCGTTCCGCCAATTTAATTTACTCACCTGGCTCAGAGAGGAAAGGCAGTCGAGGAAACTTATTCTCTTCATTGTTTTTGTGGCTCTGTTGTTGGATAACATGCTGCTGACCGTAGTAGGTAGGTGCATACGTTTCTCACACGCCTCTTACTTTATTGGTTTGTTTGTTTTTCCCCACAGTATTATTCTTTTTATTATTGGGCGCAACAGGTGGCTCAACACCCCCACGGGCTTAACAAGCATCGATGCGTTCAAATGACATGGTTCGTTACAATACGAAATGGCATTATCATGCCTAATTAAGTCAACTACAAGTGTAAAGGTCCCCAAAAAGGACATTTTGCTCATCTAAAAAATATTTTGAAAATAATCCAATTTCAAAGCAGTGGTCATTTTCTCCAATATTTTCTACAAACAAAATAATAGTTGACATGAACGTATATTATGACCTCTAAGGAAATGTGTGCTGTTTCTTTGCAAGGATAACGAAACAATTTTTTAATTGACAGTTTTATCCTTGTTTGTGCCTTTGCGTGTGTGGAGTGGATGCATCTAAATATATGATGCTTGCTGAGCCTTGAACACATGATTTGATATGCAGTATGTGAAGATGCATTTTAATGGCTATTTAGATATTTTATGTGTGTGGAAATTGATCAATGTGAGTCGCTTGACAAACAGAAATGACTGAAATAAATCCTCTTCATGTCTAAAGGCTACTTTTTCAGTTAAAAATACATGTACGGAATATAACAATTGACAATCGACAGCAAATGACAACAAAAATGTTCTTGAGGTGTGCTCCTTATTGAGGGAGTCTTGGAGGATATATGTTCACTCACTTGTCTTTATATGTCGATTTTCTTTAGCTTTGTTTGCTATTAATGCTCATAGATAACTCATTTTTATTGAGGGAAAATTGTTTATGATAATCTCTTCCATAATCGAGACAGATTTCTATGTCTTAAATAGCAGCTATGATAAAATGGTCAGCCAATTGCATTTAAAAGCATCGTTTGTAGCACAGTGGAATAGTCATTTGTAATTGTGCTTTACACTCGAGGTCCCGAGTTTGAATTTCAGCGCAGTCCTTTGTGAGCTGTTTGCATGTTCTCCCCAGGGAGCGTGAGATTTCTTTGGCTGCTGCAGCTTCATGCCACACTTCGAAAACCAGAATGTTAGACTCGGACACTGTTCAGAGGTGTGAGGGTGAATGCTTGTTTGTCTTGCGAGACTGTGACACAGTGGAGATCAGTTTGGGGTCCATCCCACCTCGCTCCCCGAGGCAGCTGGGAGTCTGATACGGACATGCGCTATTTATGGATAAAAATCATCATGAAAAATGATTGGGGTATCTGTTGGTTAAGAATGCGGCCAGCAGCTGAAGGTTCGATTCCCTCAGCTTCCATAGACACTCACCCTGCAGACAAGACAACCTCTGCTCCAATTTGTCACCCAGGCATGACATTAATGACTGGTCAGATGTGTGTGAAATGTATTTGTGACAGCAAAAGGATGTTATCATCATCTTCTTTTATATTATGGATATTAACCCGGTGGCCTGGTAATTCAGATGTTAGGGCGTCGACCTCACTGTGCAGAGGTCGTGGGTCCGATCCCGGCGCCGGCCTTCCTGTATGGAGTTTGCATGTTCTCCCCGGGCCTGCGTGGGTTTCTCCGGGTACTCCGTTTTCCTCCCACATTCCAAAAACATGCATGGCAGGTTATTGGAACACTCTAAATCGTCCCTAGGTGTGATTGTGAGCACGGGATGGTTGTTCGTCTACGTGTGTGTGTGCCCTGGCGATTGGCCCGAAGACGGCAGGGATATTATATATATTATATATATTATATATATTATATCCAGCACCCCCCACGACGCTTGTGAGGATAAAAAAGCAGATCGGAAAATGGATGGATGGATATTAACCGTTTCATGCGCAAATAATGATAACCTGTAACCTGGTCAGCTGTCCACTGTAGTAACCGCTGTCCCTCAAAAGGCGGAAGTGTTTGCTGTGATTGGTTATCCATTTGGGTTTTTTTCAGGGGTCAGTGTCAGCAATGGATGTTGGATTGGATCACAATTCTAACAAGAAACTACCTTCTCGTCGAAGAGTTTTTTTTTCTATAGGAGCCTTTATGTCACACTGAGACATCTTACTCCAAATGCATGCATACGTTCTAACTTTTTGTTTTCCTTTATGGGCAGCTGTTGGCTGTCGTGTCTGTTTTTGTCTCGTGCAGTGATTGGCTACCTCCCCTTCCCTCTTACTCTAAATAAAGTTGCTTTTCCTGGCACTGTCGTGGCCTCGGGGAACTGACGGTGCTGAACTGAACATCCCTGGTTTGAGTCTTTCTTGTTGCATGTCATTTCTCATTTGTCTCGCCCTCGTTTCCCGTCAATAAAAGCACCAAGGCAAGACATACGAGATACGCTGTGAAACTCCGGCGCTTCTTGAATATGCTGGAAATGTCAGTTATGGAATTAAATTACTGAGATTTACCTTACAGATACAACAGCCAAGTCCGCTTCCCCCCCCACCCCCCCATATTTTGTCACATTAACTGTAAGCTACCCCCTGCTTCTGTTTCCCTTCTTAACCATCATGTTGCTTGTTGCAATCACGTTCAAGTGCTAATTTTATGACGCCATCTCTTTTGGTGAAACCTATACAGTTGATTTGTTAGATGTATTTTTTTTGTTCCTTGTCACTAGACTGACAAGTTCCAAACCTATGTACAGCCGGGAAAATTTTAAATTTCTTCAAATATCAAGTGGCTAACTAACACAAAAGAGAACACAGAATGCCCCAAAACACCGCCATTGCCATTTATGTAAGAACTTGTGAAGCAGTTTGGTTGTAATCAAAAAACCTTTGGAAAATGTCTTGAACCAGCCGTTCAATTCAACGCTTGAGAGTTGTTTTTGTTGTTGTGAATATATCGGCCCAAACAATGTACCTTTAGTTGAATGATGCATTTAAAATGAACAGAAGGCAGAAGGGTGCTCTCTTCATTTTTCCATCTTTACGTGTCTCCTCACACTCTAAATTGTCCCTCTGTGTGAGTGTGAGCGCGGATGGTCGTTCGTCTGTGTGTGCCCTGCGATGGGCTGGCGACCGGTTCAGGGTGTCCTTGCCTACAGCTTGAAGACGGCTGGGATAGGCTCCAGCACGCCCGGCGACCCTCCTGAGGATAAAGCGTATCAGAAAATGGATGGATGGATGTGCCTCCTCGTGTCAATTCGCATTCTGTCAAAACGTGATCTTGTTATGAGTTAGTGAGTTCTCCACAATTGTGTGTGTATGTGTTTTGTTTACCGATTGAGGGGAGAATTGCTCGCATTCTGGGTGTAATATAGGCAGGATGGACATGAACGAACTGCTGTTATTTTACAGTGAATCTACAGAAGTATATTGATAATAATTATAATTGTAAAAAAACTGTCCAATCATCCCATGCAGGTAAATTAACAGTTAAATTAATCAATGTACAAAAACAGGAAGTGACAGCATGAATATCATTTTTGTATTAACAGTTAAATAAATTAAACTGGAGTTAAAGTAAACCAGTTTCATCCCGTAATCCACAGTGGCCTGTGGTTTTTTTTTTGTTTGTTTTTTCAAATGATTCTATTCTTGTTCGTAGTTTTATATTGTACCACTGACATGTTGCTCTTTTTTTCTGCCTTTTTAAAAATTGATTGTTTGTTTTATTGGTATTCATAATTCAGGATATTATGGAATGTATATTTTCCAGGCGCTCTCAAACTTATTACCCAAAGGTCTGATTTTTACAAAACGCGAGAGGTCAGGAATGATTGGCAATAACAAAATATGATGTACTCGCTTGTCTTGTGAATGTGTCTCTTGATGATTAAGTTCAACATGGACAAGTGAGTGCTCTGTGCTGTTGGCTTACATAAAATTATCATGTAATCAGTTGCCTTATGAATGTGTTTCTTGATTATTAAGTTCAACATGGACAAGTGAGTGCTCTGTGCTGTTGGCTTTTAGCAGATGGTGGAAGAGTTCATATTCATGGTCCTTATAAGCAGCATGTTGGTGCTCTGTCGACTGTCCCGTGTCCACTCTGTGCCACTCGCGATTTTCTTCACTTGAGCACAGACAGTCGAAAAGTGTGAGTTTTTGTTGAAACGCGAGAAGTCACAAGTTATAAGGAAAATCCTAGTCGAGCCTTACTGTTAATTAATTTAAAGACCTTTACAAATGAAATGGTTGTCAGGATTAAAATATTGGCCGGGTCCAGAATGATATGCCTTTCAGTCCCTATCAAATCTTTCTAGTTTGTAAAAACACACAAAGGATCTGTCTCTACTAGTTTTAGCCACACTCGTATTACACTAATGGCCAACTATCAGAAAAAAAAAGAACATTTTTAAGTGTTTTTCCAAGCGGTATAGTATTAACATTAATCTGGAAGATTCAAAGAAATTTAGTAAGCGTTAGTGGGTCAGTGCTTGAATTTGTTTTGCTCCAATGGACCATTCGCCACCAACATCCGGCCGACTCATGGCTCTGCTTTACTTGAGCAAGACACAGATACTCTTAACTGCTCTCTGGGACCTTAAATGACCCCTTGCCCCAGTGTGCTTGTTCACAAGCCTGATGGGTGAAATGTGGAGGCCATATTTCATGTACATGCATGCACTGCATTGATGACCATAAAGATCATTCTTTTTTTTTTTTTTTTACTCGTTCATGCAAAAAAAGGAAATTTTATTACTCGCTGAAGAAATAAGATAAGACAGATAAGATCAGAAAAACCTTTATTTGTCTCACAATGGAGAATTTCCTAATTTACAGCAGCAAAATTATGGAAAGGAGAAGTAGAAGAACAAAAAATCTATCAGCAAATATAAATTGTAAAATATAAACCTAAGCAAATTAAAAATGGGTGAGTCTATTCAATAGCCTGACAGCAATCAGCAGAAACATGTATACATGTAAAGTATATGATCATATACTGACAAATTACCATAACCTATTGTTATTTTATCATGTGCTGTAACCCAAAAGACCGTAATATTTTAGCAACACTTATCGTTAAATTAGTCATAGATACAGTCAATAAAAATACAGTATTATACTGTTCAAATTAGAGTATATTTACTGCACATTACTGCTGCCAGTAATCTACTGTTTTGCAATTCTTGACAATATATTTGTATCTGGCTGGACAGCCTTTGATAATGCAAATGAGGTTAAATCCACATAGCCTGTATAATGTAACTATCTATTATGCTTGTGTAAGGTTTGGCTTCATGGCCCGAGCAAACAGAGCAGCTTTTCTGTTGCTGCATTTCGATAGTAACGCCATCCAAAATCGCCCCCTGCCGAATGCATCATCCAGTGATCATGTCAGATTTGATCTCATCAGTCATGTGATGCCCCTTTATGCCCAACAGTGCCCATCATCCCCAGCTATCTGTACAGCCTGGATGAATCAACAGACGGGGTGTTGAACGACACCTTACCACAGGAGCAGACAACTCCGGGAGCCTTTGATACAATTGTGTCCTTATACGATAACACGGTGAGGTCGTCGGGTTCCAACGCCACGGCCGTGTCAACTCGCGCGGTCCCGCCGACGTCCACCGCTATCATGCCGGATGGCGGGCTACCGCAGAACTCCACCGACTGCCCCCGCTCGACCAGCAAGCTGATCAACGAGAATGTAAAAGTGGGCTTGTTGTTTGCCTCCAAAGCCACCGTACAGCTGCTGACCAACCCTTTCATAGGGCCACTCACCAACAGGTGCGGTTTTTGCTTTCTTTGGATTTAGCATTCAATGCGTGTGGCTTTGATCTCGCAGCACTCAAAGACACTATTTTATTTTTATTTTTTTACTGGCCTTGTTGCATTCAGGCCTCCAGTACAGGTCATTGCAATTGGAAGTCTGATTACTATGATGGCGAATTCACCGTAAACAGAATATCTCTCTTACTTGAAACGTACACGTGTATTTATGCAAAGTACTTGTGTGCCCTCCTTTGGACCAAATTCGTTGGCAACAAATCAACGTTTTTCCTGGGTTAGTTCTTGCACATGGAGTCCTTCCTTAACCAAAAAATATCATTTTAACTACACCTATTTTGCACACTATAAGGTGTGTTGGAGTAAAAACATGTATCATTCAAAAATAAATAAAAATAAAAATAAAAGTCTCCTTCATGGTGGATTTCACTTGTCACGGGTTGTTTTTCGAACGTAATCCCCGCCTTACAAGGAAACACTATTGTTATTGTAGAAGGGGACATGAAAATGTTTAAACCGTTCATACACCAATAATGATAAGCTGTCCACTGTCCGGGAAAGGTTTGTGTTGCTTAAGATGATTTATACCATGTAAGCTACAAATTTGCTCCTTCACAGTCAAACAGAGGGGAAGTCCTGATTATGTGCATTTTACATACAGTACGTGCGGTTAAAGAAAGCACTTGCTCGTTTTCACACATGGACAGCTACACAATGAGTGGGACAAATGACATGAATGTAGGAGTAATAAATCAACGTTATGAGAATAAAATTCAGATTTTCACGAATACGAGCAATAAATGCTGAGGCAGTAATGTCAGCGCATTTTGTGAGACCACAAGCATCTGTGGCTCTTACAACTCCATAATCATTTTTCATAGAAATATTCACGTCATATTGTGTCTGTCTCGGTGCGCTAACATTATTGGCGTGCACCTCCAAGGTAGTATTTAGTGTCTCAGCTGCACTCTCGGTAGCGTGTAAATGAGAACAGCAGCACTATTACCTGTGCGTAGTCACCTTCTCTCCTGACAAAGGACAACACAAGGTAAGTCAGGCAAATAGTCCACATAATATGAATATAAAAGCTTTGCTTTCAAATTACACTATCATGTAAAAAAATATTATTATGCCCCGTTTTTGTCATTATTGGCAATAGTAATTGTAATGTGACAACAATAAGATAAGATGAGATATCCTTTATTTGTCCCACACTGGGGAAATTTACAACCTCCAGCAGCAAGAATGTGGGTAGAAAGAAGAAAAAACAAACAAACACCGTTCAATTAAGTGCAATATAAATACAGAATGCATGAATCGCAGTGCTATTTACAATTGTTTTTCACATCACACACATCACATCATTTAATTATTATTGTTGTTATTTTTATTCAGCAGCCTGACAGCAGTCGGTAGGAACAAGCGTCGGTATCTCTCCTCCTTACAGCGCGGAAGGAGCTACCTAGTGCTGTCAGGGCGGGCTGGAGAGGGTGGGAGGGACTGGCCATCATAGCTTTTAGCTTAGTTAGCATCCTTCTGTTGTCCACCTCCTCCAGAGTGTCAAGGGAGCAGCCCAGGACAGAACTGGCCTTCCTGACCAGTCGCTCCAGTCTCTTTCTGTCCAGGGCTGAGATGCTGCCTGACCAGCAGACAATGCCATAATGGATGGCCGAGGCCACCACCGAGTTATAGAAAGTCTTAAGGAGCGACCCCTGAACCCCAAAAGACCTCAGCTTCCTCTATAGGAAGCTCTGTCCTTTACTAATCAGGGTGTCCGTGTTTGTAGACCAGTCCAGTTTGTTGTTCAGAAGAACACCTAGGTACTTGTAGGAGGTCACCCTCTCTATGTCCATACCCTGGATGTTCATCGGTGCTGGTGAGGACTGTTTCATGCAGAAATTCACAACCAACTCCTTAGTTTTCCTAGGGTTGATCTGGAGGAGATTCTGCTGGCACCAGTCCACAAAGTCTTTCGTCAGTCCCCTGTACTCCCGATCGTCCCCGTCTGTAATGAGGCCAACAATCGCAGAATCATTGGAGAACTTCTGAAGGTGGCAGTTTGGAGTGGCGTGTCTGAAGTCCGAGGTGTAGAGGATGAACAGGAATGGAGCCAGAACAGTCCCCTGCGGCGCTCCAGTGCTGCAGAGAAGCCTGTCCGACTCACAGCTCTGCAACCTCACATACTGTGGCCGATCCATGCTGTGAGATGGTGGTCCACACCGGCGTTCTGCAGTTTGCCTCCCAGTAAGTTGGGCTGGATGGTGTTGAAGGCACTGGAGAAATCAAAGAACATGATTCTCACAGTGCTCCCAGCCTTCTCCAAGTGTGACAGCACTGAGTGGCGGAGGTAGATAATGGCGTCTTCCACGCCGATGCCAGGCTGATAGGCAAACTGCAGCTCACCAGCGGTCGAAGGTGGCCGAAGACGAGTCTCTCCAGCGTCTTAATCAGGTGAGACGTCAGCGCCACCGGTCTGTAGCTGTTCAGCTCCTTAGGGTGGGGGGATCTTGGGCACTGGGACCAGGCACAAAGTTTTCCACAGCTGTGGAGCTCTGCCAAGCTTCAGGCTCAGGTTGAACATGCGCTGGACAATGTCACACAGCTGGTCAGAGCAGGTCCAGAGGAGCCGGGTAGTGATCTTGTCCGGACCTGTTGCCTTCCTCAAATTCATCTTCCTCAGTTGGTTCCTCACCTGCTCTGTTGTGACGGACAGGCAGGAACCAGATGACAGACTGGGTTGATGAGAGCTGGTCGAAAGAGGAGGGGGAGGAGAAGAAGTCATCAGTTAGAGTGGTTGCAGTTGGTGGTTGGGGGAAGGGACAGACGACTGGTCGAAACGGTTGAAAAAACGGTTCAGTCCATCTGCCCAGTCCTTGTCCTTCTCAGTCAATGTCTTTGGGCTGTCATGGCCTGAGATGGTTTTCAGGCCCCGCAGACACCAGTGACATTGCTGCCTGTAACTGGTCCTCCACTTTCATCCTGTATATCTTCTTCCCCTCCCTGCCCACCTTTTGAAGTGTTTGTCTTTTGTTCTGCCACTAGGATTGGATACCAGCTTCCCATATTCATTGGCTTCTGTATCATGTTCATCTCTACAATTAGTAAGTTGCACTACATACGCTATATATAATATATACATACACACACCCACACACACAATTTTAAAAGAAAATAAAGTGCCTGCTTCATGCCTGACATGTCCTTGCCCATATTTATTTTATTCTTATTGTCGTGAAGTGTTCGCCTTCTCATCGAGCTACGCTTTGCTGTTTCTGGCCAGATCACTTCAAGGTGTGGGCTCCTCCTGCTCATCTGTTGCAGGTAAGAACTCAATCTCGCCATATGGCTCTTATATCCAGTCATCTATTCATTTATTTAAAATACTTTGAATGAAATAACCAATATTGGGTAGTGGCCCTTTCTTGGGCAATGAACCATATCTTGTAGCCAGCCATATCTTGTACAAAGTGGTCCGCCTTTGATTCTATTGGAGGAAGTGGCCTTTTTTTTCCTCCATGTGTTCGTTTAATTTCAGGCAGTGAGAATGTTGGTTATCCGAATACAGGCTGGAGATGATGAACACTTTCTTCAAAGCTTTTATTTACAGAATATGCCGGGCACCAATGAGTTACAGACAATAGCAGCAGATCATAAGTGCAAAGACACAAAGGACTGACAACATATTTATATCATCGGAAGGGTGGTACCGAAACTGTTCTGCGACATCGGGACTTTCGTTTCTGTCTGAAGCAACTCTAGCTTGTATCAACTGGCCTATTCTTATGCCCAGGGCGTCACCCCAAAGTCTCCAGTAAGCAGTTCAGCAAGGTTAGCTTCAAGGACACATCTCAACTCAACTGTATTTATAGAGCACTTTCAAACAGCCATCGCTGCATACAAAGTTCTGTACATGGAGCAACTAACATACGGGTATATACAACAGTAAAGCAATAAATCAGGAACAAAGATGGTAGAAAGCACCAAACAGTAAAACTAAGATCAAATCTGAGTCATGCTAAGTCAAATGCCAAAGAATGCAAATGAGTTTTGAGGCGGGTTTTAAAGATGGGCAGCGAGGGGGCTTGCCGAATGTTCAGTGGGAGGTCATTCCAGAGAGAGGGACCAGCTGCGGAACAGGCTTGATCCCCTCTGAGCCTCCGTTTAGTTCTTGGTACTTCTAAATAATGTCTGGTCCGCAGACCTGAGGCGCCGGGCAGGTGTGTAGAGGCGGAGGAGTTCAGAGAGGTGAGGTGGAGCGAGGCCATTTAAAGATTTAAAAACAAATAATAGGATCTGAAAAAGAACTTTAAAATGTATAGGGAGCCAGTTAAGGGATGCCAGAGTAGGAGTGATGTGCTCCCTCTTACGAGTACCAGTCAAGAGGTGAGCAGCAGCATTATGGACTAACTGGAGATGCTTAATGGAGGATTGGCTGACTCCAAACTAAAGTGCATTACACTAATCCAGTGAGTTCATGTGATGAAGGCATGAATTACTGTTTCAAAGTGCTCATGAGAAAGGAGAGGTTTTACTTTAGCCAGCTTCCTAAGATGAAAGAAGCTGGATTTAACAACAACACCAATTAGCCGGTCCAAACATCTGTACAGAGCAACTGAAGACATGGTTATATGTCTACCAACTTCTTGTCCTTTCTGTCCTACCCAAACAGTGTTTTAAGAAACTTCTCAGTGAATATTCAGGTGAAGTAACTGTCATATGCTTATGCTGGAGTTTTTTTGCCTCACTCAAATTATCCTCAAAATTAGGGTAGTTCAAGTGTGGGTTTTTTCTGACCTTCGGGTTGAGTGAACGCTGGCGCGTTTTGGCTGCCGCTGCTCAACCCGTATTGTTTTGTGTTTTTTGTTATTGTAAAGTGTCCTTGGGTGTCTTGAAAGGCGCTTATAAATAAAATGTATTATTATTATTATTAACGTGCCATCATTGGTCGCCATAAGTACAGAATACACTTCAAAGCTCCCATGGGCTCACCACCCATGAGAGGGGCCAAAGGGGTCGGGTGCAATGCGAGCTGGGCGGCAGCCAAAGGCGGGGACCCTGGCGGTCCGATCCTCGGCTGCAGAAGCTAGCTCTTGGGACATGGAATGTCACCTCTCTGGCAGGGAAGGAGCCCGAGCTGGTGTGTGAGGCAGAGAATTTCCGACTGGATATAGTCGGACTTGCCTCCACACACAGCCTGGGTTCTGGTACCAGTTCTCTCGAGAGGGGTTGGACTCTCTTCCACTCTGGAGTTGCTCACGGTGAGAGGCGCAGAGCAGGTGTGGGCATACTCATTGCCCCCCGGCTCAGTGCCTGTACATTGGGGTTCACACCGGTAGACGAGAGGGTTGCCTCCCTCCGCCTTCGGGTGGGTGGACGGGTCCTGACTGTTGTTTGTGCATATGCACCAAACAGCAGCTCAGCATACCCACCCTTTTTGGAGTCCTTGGAGGGTGTGCTGGAGAGTACTCCTGCTGGGGACTCCATTGTTCTGCTGGGGGACTTCAATGCTCACGTGGGCAATGACAGTGATACCTGGAGGGGCGTGATTGGGAGGAACGGCCCCCCCGATCAAAACCCGAGTGGTGTTTTGTTATTGGACTTCTGTGCTCGCCACGGATTGTCCATAACGAACACCTTGTTCAAACATAAGGGTGTCCATATGTGCACTTGGCGCCAGGACACCCTAGGCCGCAGTTCGATGATCGACTTTGTAGTTGTATCATCGGATTTGCGGCCGCATGTTCTGGACACTCGGGTGAAGAGAGGGGCGGAGCTGTCAACTGATCACCACCTGGTGGTGAGTAGGCTCCGATGGTGGGGGAAGATGCCGGTCCGTCCTGGCAGACCCAAACGTATAGTGAGGGTTTGTTGGGAGCGTCTGGCGGAATCCCCTGTCAGAAGGAGTTTCAACTCCCACCTCCGACAGAGCTTTTCCCATGTTCCGGGGGAGACGAGGGGCATTGAGTCCGAGTGGACCATGTTCCGTGCCTCTATTGTTGAGGCGGCCAATCTGAGTTGTGGCCGTAAGGTGGTTGGTGCCTGTCGTGGCGGCAATCCTCGTACTCGCTGGTGGACACCAGCAGTAAGGGATGCCGTCAAGCTGAAGAAGGAGTCCTATCGAGCCTTTATGGCCTGTGGGACCCCAGAGGCAGCTGACGGGTATCGACTGGCCAAGCGGACCGCGGCTTCGGTGGTCGCCGAGGCAAAAACCCGAGCGTGGGAAGAGTTCGGTGAGGCCATGGAAGCCGACTTCCGGACGGCTTCGAGGAAATTCTGGTCCACCATCCGACGTCTCAGGAGGGGGAAGCAGTGCACCACTAACACTGTGTACAGTGGGGATGGGGCGCTGCTGACTTCGACTCGGGACGTTGTGAACCGGTGGGCAGAGTACTTCGAAGACCTCCTCAACTCCACCAACACGCCTTCCTTTGAGGAAGCAGAGCCTGGGGAGTCTGAGGTGGGCTCTCCTATCTCTGTGGTTGAAGTCACCGATGTGGTTAAAAAGCTCCTCGGTGGCAAGGCCCCAGGGGTGGATGAGATCCGCCCAGAGTTCCTCAAGGTTCTGGATGTTGTGGGGCTGTCCTGGTTGACACGCCTCTGCAACATCGCGTGGTCAACGGGGAGAGTGCCTCTGGATTGGCAGACCGGGGTGGTAGTCCCTCTTTTTAAAAAGGGGGACCGGAGGGTGTGTTCCAACTACAGAGGGATCACACTCCTCAGCCTCCCTGGTAAGGTCTATTCAGGGGTGCTGGAGAGGAGGGTCCGCCAGGAAGTCGAGCCTCAGATTGAGGAGGAGCAGTGTGGTTTTCGTCCCGGCCGTGGAACAGTGGACCAGCTCTACACCCTTAGCAGGGTCCTTGAGGGTATGTGGGAATTCGCCCAACCAGTCTACATGTGTTTTGTGGACTTGGAGAAGGCGTTTGACCGTGTCCCTCGGGGAGTTCTGTGGGGGGTGCTTCGTGGGTATGGCGTACCGAACCCCCTGATACGGGCTGTTCGGTCACTATACCACCGATGTCAGAGTTTGGTTCGCATTGCCGGCAGTAAGTCGGAACCGTTTCCAGTGGGGGTAGGACTCCGCCAAGGCTGCCCTTTGTCGCCGATTCTGTTCATAACCTTTATGGACAGAATTTCTAGGCGCAGCCGAAGCGTTGAGGGAGTCTGTTTTGGGGGCCTCAGTATTACATCCCTGCTTTTTGCAGATGATGTGGTGCTGTTGGCTCCTTCAAACGGGGCTCTACAACTCTCACTGGAGCGTTTCGCAGCCGAGTGTGAAGCGGTTGGGATGAAGATCAGCACCTCCAAATCTGAAACCATGGTCCTCAGTCGGAAAAGGGTGGATTGCCCCCTCCAGGTCGGGGAGGAGATATTACCCCAAGTGGAGGAGTTTAAGTATCTTGGGGTCTTGTTCACGAGTGAGGGCAGGAGGGAGCGAGAGATCGACAGGCGGATCGGTGCAGCGTCTGCTGTGATGCGGATGTTGTATCGGTCTGTCGTGGTAAAGAAGGAGCTGAGCCAAAGGGCGAAGCTCTCAATTTACCGGTCGATCTACGTCCCAACCCTCATCTATGGCCACGAGCTATGGGTCGTGACCGAAAGAACGAGATCCCGGATACAAGCGGCCGAAATGAGTTTTCTCCGCAGGGTGTCCGGGCTCTCCCTTAGAGATAAGGTGAGGAGCTCGGTCATCCGGGAGGGGCTCCGAGTCGAGCCGCTTCTCCTCCACATCGAGAGGAGCCAGATGAGGTGGCTTGGGCATCTGATTCGGATGCCTCCTGAGCGCCTCCCTGGTGAGGTGTTCCGGGCATGTCCCACCGGGAGGAGACCCCGAGGAAGACCCAGGACACGCTGGAGAGACTACGTCACCCAGCTGGCTTGGGAACGCCTCGGAATCCCCCGGGGAGAGCTGGAAGAAGTAGCTAGGGAGAGGGAAGTCTGGGCTTCCCTGCTAAAGCTGTTGCCCCCGCGACCCGGCCCCGGATAAGCGGTAGATGATGGATGGATGGATGGACACTTCAAAGCAAAATTGTTATCAAGCTTGAGTCGAACACAACATGCCGCTTTCCACCATTCATACTGACTAAATTGTCGAAAATAATTTGTAAATGTCAGTCAAATTTGTATGTCTATATTTTCAGGGATGGGAATGCTTGCAAGTGTGTACACAGATGACGAAGAAAGGGGACATGCAATAGGGATTGCCCTTGGGGGTCTGGCAATGGGAGTTTTAGGTAGGCAATTGTTTGAAACTCATTACACTATCAAGACAGTATACATAAGTATCAGGACACCTGGCTATTACACCAACAAGAGCTAAATCATAAAATATCAAGTTTCTCATTTCTCCTTTGCCCTTTTATTGGTGTGTGAATTTTGGCCCATTCAACCAAAATTGAATTTGTAAAGAAGAGAAAATGATCTTTCCTCACTCTGTTGCCCAAATGTTGGAACCATCGAATTGTTCATGACCAAATTGTAACACAATGCTATTAGTGTCCTGCAAGGTAGCCGGCAGCATGCCTACAACCCTAAAGAAGTGGAACAGAAAAGGGATAGATGGATCTTTTAGTATGCTAAAGTGTTGAGATTAAGGCTTTCTTTGAATGAATTGAGTAAGGGGTGTGTCCTGATACTTTTGTGCCTGTAATGTACATTACATGATTTGGTCATCTTGGAAATAGACGCACTTTGATTTTAAGATTGTCCTTCACAGTTGGACCTCCATTTGGTAGTGTCATGTATGAATTTGTTGGAAAGACTGCTCCATTCCTCATTCTGGCTTTTCTGGCTCTCTTTGATGGAGGTACACAATCGTTCCAATATCCTGCATCTTACGAAAAGACCAATAATTAATTTCTCTCAAGAACTTTATTATAATAAACCTTAATTTTAATATGATCTCCTTAAATGTTTCTTCATAGCTTTACAGCTTTTTATATTAAAGCCCACCAGGGTCGAACCAGAGGTGAGTAGATTCTTCTCAACACTAATTTATAAAGGCTCACAAAATTAACTTTTCATTCGTTTCCCCCCAAAAATGGAAAAATGGGTTCATTTCGAACATATAATTTTTTGGGGTTTGTTTTAACATAACCCTTTAATACACCCTGTAACCCAGGGGTTGGGAACCTATGGCTCGCGAGCCATATATGGCTCTTTTGATGATTGCATCTGGCTCGCAGATAAAACAAAATATTCTCACTTGTTTAATCCATCCATCGACTTTTCACTGCTCGTGTCCTGTTCAGGGCTGCAATTGGCTGTAATTTGATGATACTGGCCTACGTCGGTCGTTACTGGGTAACGGGTAAACGCCCCCTTTTGAATCAGCCTGCTCGGTCATGAGCTCAAAGCTAATACTTCGACGAATAAGAGGGCGAAAAGAAAAAAAGATGACGAGTATGGTACACTTCAGGATGAATGGACCGAAGGATTCGCCTTTGTGGAGAGAACAGGTTCTGCGCTGTGTCTAATTTGCAATGACAAAATACCACTGATGAAACGGTCGAATGTAAAACGGCACTTTGACACGCGCCATGCTATGTTGGCATCAAAATACCCTACGGGAGACTCCAGAAAGGAAGCGTGCAAGCTACTGAGCAGGTTGCAAGCTAGCCGGCAACAACTCCGCGTACGGACCTGGCACGCTGACTATAATTCTGCTAGCTTTGCTTAACCATCGTGAGGAACGGAAAAACTTCACGTTAATAGTGAGTATTATAACAAAACTATTTTAAACAATAATTTCAGAGGCTTATTGTACCGCCCTTTTGTTGAATTCACTTTTAAAATACAGTTTATACGTATATATGGCTCTCACTGAAATACATTTCCAAATATTTTGTTTTCACGGCTCTCTTAGTCAAAAAGGTTCCCGACCCCTGCTGTAACTTAAAACATGATAAGCTGTCCATTGTAGTAAACCACTGTCCTTGAAAGGGTTAAAAAGCATATCATGTAAAAAAATAAAAATATACACTGTACCTTTTGTTTTGAACAGAGTCAGAAGGGGACACCACTGTTGACCCTTCTGAGGGATCCATACATTATAATTGCAGCTGGTAAGAACATAAAACCAGGACAGTAGACACAAGCAAATTGAATGTCATTTATGTCTAATATGTGTGAATAAATATTTTCCAAGTACAGTACTAATGTAAAAATGTGTATTTGGTCTCTCAGCATTGCTCGCTGTGTCATTTTCGTGAATGCGGAAAGAAAAACAATCCATTTATATCTCATCCTTCTTCACAGGTGCTATTTGTTTTGGAAATATGGCCATTGCCATGCTCGAGCCAACACTGCCCATTTGGATGATGGAGACCATGTGTTCCAGGAAATGGCAGCTAGGTATTTACCCGGCTTTTTTTCAGCACTTTAACACAACACAACCACACACAAATGTGTCAACTTTGAATGCTCATCTGGGTCAGTTGCAGTTTAACATCCAATATAGTATTCCGTGACATGCCAAAAGTACAATCAGCTATTTGAAAAATATCCACCTGCTCACCTGTAACCCTTTTGAGGACAAGCTGTGTAGAAGAATTCTGGATGGATATTTTGGCCTTGTGCACTGAGCAGAAGATAGTCGAAATATTTACGTACACACAATCATAATTTTCTGAGATGTAAAATCTTCTGTCTAGACCACACAGATACAATTTCAATAAGATTAATGTTAAAATGAAACCTATTCTTTGTTGGGGCACTTTTCAGTTGTGTTTATTTATTTACCGGTATGTTTATTAGCATGTCAGCTTCTTGACTTCACGATATTTTCCCACCTTTTCTTGCAAATCTGTCATATCGTGAGGCATCTCTTGTATGCAGCGCTCTTCCCCTCACTGCACAGATTTTAATTATTTTTTTTTATTAGGTCTTCTAGGCTCCAAAACGTTCACAAGTTTTGTCACGAGTTTCTTCTTATGAAGAAGGTTTTATAGTGAATATTCAAATTTTATTTGCAAATATTTGCTGCAGGCATCTTGCCAACCTACTTTTCCTTTTGTATTTTCATCGTTTTGGAGAGATGTGCTTTTCTCCATAACTGATCTTCACTGTGGACAACAGTGGACATCATTGCTTTACTACTTTCATCTTAAACAAATGAATTGTTGACCTCTAGCTTTTTAAGCTGACCATACTACAAGGGTCTCCAAGTCCAGTACTCGGGAACCCCAATCCAGCCCGTTTAACATGTGTCCCAAGCTCTAACATGCCTGACTCAAATGATCAACTCATCAGCCAGCTTTGCGCAAGCCTGTTAACAATCGCTCACTTGAATTAGGTGTGTTGGAGCTGCGGACACATATAAAACAGGCTGGATAGGGGCTTCCGAGAACCGTATTTGGAGACCTCTGCTATAGAGTATGTTCATATTTTCAAACGCAATTCCGACAGTTGAAACGCATCAATCATGTTCTTTTGGCAAAAACTATCTTGTGATTTGGACACCGACCGGTAAGTATTCTTGTACCGACTCGAAGTAAATATGAATCACCTAGGTCGGGGGTCGGCAACACGCGGCTCCAGAGGCGTATGTGGCTCTTTAGCGACATTTAGTGGCTCCCTGGAGCTTTATCAAAAATGTTTGAAAATGGAAAAATATTTTGATAGTAGGCTAATATAGCTCAAATAGATATAGATACATGTTGCAGCTCCGAAAAAAGAGAACTGTGGTGTTGTTTTTTTAAAACTTACACTTTATGCTTTTAACAGTCTCGACACAGACACGTCTGCGTCCGACTCCGTGCCTTGTCTCTTCTCGTTCGACTCGAGAGGCGTTCAAAGACAGCCTCCGAAAAACGGAAATTAATGATCACTTCACTGACACTAAGAAAAGTGAAAATAATGCACCAAAACAAAAATCAAGCGAGGAAATCACAAAATAAACTCTATGGGGGCATTTGTGAACACACAACAAAGGAATGAATAACATAAACAATTCTGAGACAGTCCAATCTCCTACCAACATACAGCAAGCGTTTCCTTCATTGTAAGTTTTATAGAAGGCTTTTAGTTTTTTGCGGCACCAGACATATTTGATTTTTGGCGTTTTTCTTGTCTTATATGGCTCTTTCAACATTTTGGGTTGCCGACCCCTGACCAAGGTGAATAATCTGCAACATACAAAAACTACAGTACAGTCAAACCTCGGTTTTCGAACGTCTCTGTTCTCGACCAAATCGGTTTTCGACCAAAAATTTTGATTTTTTTTTTTTTTTTTTTTAATGCCTCGGATGATGAATTTCGGTTCTCGAACAAACTGAGCGCACTTGAACGCGTCACTGGACTCCTCTCGCCTGAGGACCCTTCCTTGGGTAGACAAGGAAGTGACGCTTCCTCCTGTAACATTCCACTATGAACAGACGTGTTCAATAATATTTTTTTTTAAAGCGTGGTTTCGATTTTCGAAGAAATCGGTTTTCGAACAGCCTTCTGGAACGGATTATGATCGATAACCGAGGTATGACTGTATATAATGCATTTCTCCCTCTGGTTGTGCATTTATTGTTTTATTCTTTGAGTCTGCCCTATATGAAAGTCTTGATCCGATAAAAATAAAATGACAAACAGGATATTAGGGTGTCATCTTCTGGAAGGTGGAAAGCGCAGGTCTTCATTACGTAGAAGACAATGGAAGATGTACAGCGGCTTTGATGATGAAGCGCTGATACAATCTGCTTATCTATCAAAGCCTTGCCACACCTTCAGTCTTTTGTACAGTCTGTTTTTTGTCTCTTGTGTGTGTGTGTGTGTGTGTGTGTGTGTGTGTGTGTGTGTGTGTGTGTGTGTGTGTGCGTGCGTGCGTGTGCGTGTTGTCTAGGAGTCGCTTTCTTACCAGCATCCATCTCCTACCTTATTGGAACCTACATCTTTGGAACGCTTGCGCACAAGATGGGGAGGTAGGAGGGAAATCAGCCTTATCTATTCTCCGTCTCTCCTTCGCTCCCTCGGGTGGGTGCGATATCTGTTTCCGCTTTTCAAAATTAGATTCCAGTGTTTTTAATGTTTGGGAGCCTGGCCTCACTGAAGCCTTGACGCATGCTAGCGTCATAATGTCTCGTCGACTATATGTCCACACTTGGAATGGCAGTTCAGCTTGCTTTTCAGTGTTTGTGACGCATCTTTATTTAGAAATGACTTTCAAACAATACCAATGAAACTGTTTTTCCGCTAGCAACAACTTTAAGCCCTGCTTTACAAAATATCAACTGCAATCATGTTTTTTTTCCCAGTCCAAAGGGTACACACTCTGCTGTGGTCATGACCATACCCAGTTGTATACTACACAACATAATGGTATTAGTCTTCTAATACCATGACTGCAGTGATTGTCTTGATCCACTGTATTCCTGACAGCTCTCATGTTTTGTTGTTTCAGTTTTGATTCACTGCGTCATTTATTTGCATGTTTGTTTGTTTTTTAACTCCCATTTCTAA